>NC_061530.1:14045000-14645000 GCF_022379125.1 Scophthalmus maximus
CGAAATGGACAGAGAAGCAGTCAAGGAGGGTGAATGTGATCCGGGCCCTGTCTTTTCTAACGCTGACTGAGAGCAGCAGTCGCATGCCCATCCAGTCCTTTGGCCCATTGTGGAGATCCACAGAGTTATTGTGGCATGTCTTTTCTGAATGCTTGGCTAAAAATGCTCCTTTTTTTTTTCATAAAAAGTATCAAAAAACATATCTGTCTTTTCACACGGCCCCTTTTACAGAGCACATTCTTCAGAGAAACAAGTGAGAGTGAATGGGAATAAAATCAGCATGTTCAGTGGTTGTAAAGGCTCAGGTGGGAGGTCTTCAGGCCATAAAAATGGCCAGATTCCATCACTTCCTCCACACTAATTACCATACACTTGGAGCAAGTGCCCTCCCTCTCTTCATCCCTGGGCCCATGCTTCACTACCTCTGACACACGCACACACACACACACACACTCACACACACACACACACACACACACACGCTCACAATAACAACACAGTGAGGCACAGTTGGGAAATGGTTAACACTCCAGCCGTCCCCTGCTGCCTGTGAAAGCCCACAAAACAATGGAGACATTGTTCGGCCTGGGCTCGGCTCTAGACTCTAAGGCTGTGTATGCGTGTGTGTGTCCGTGTGCGTTTGTGTGTGCGTGTGCATGTATTTACGTGGATGTCAGTAAAGTAATTTGTGTGTGTAGGCTCTTCACGTGTGCACGTTTCTGCCCCAGTTCCCAGAATGGTAGATTCAGCAAAAAAAAATTGACTTAATTTGAAAATGCTTTTAGATTTTATTATTTATGTGAAATTGGGGGGAAAAGTTTGATAAATAAGATGAGATGGTTTAATACCTTTCAGCCAAATGATGTCATGTCATTACCAACATAAGCCAGGACTTAGTCACACTTAAATCACAAAACAATCTGGAGCGGCAGGTTATGTGGCGTTACTGGGTCAATGCAACAATCGCAAGTCTGAATTATGGTCAAAAACACACACAACACTTCCCAAATCCGTCCACCGCTGCTGCCAAAGTATCCACAAATGCTCCTCAGGTCTCAAAAATTAAAAGTTAACTAAGTAAGAACTGGTTATGATCTTTCCCCTCAGGAGCTGTGTGAGGCGCAAGAACGTTTGTCGGAGTCCGTCCCTCAAAAAGACATACATCAATAGGTGGATAAATATTGAATAACTTTCAGCCAATGGCGTAAAAGTTCAGCGGCGGCAGGTTTCGAGGCTGCCTGCGGGGTGGTCAGAAACTTCAAAAAGGTCCAGCGCGGCCCCCTTTGAGGGCATGGTAAACATTGGGCATACCGCATGCCCTCAGAAAGAGCGGCCCGCGCCAGGTCACTTCCTCTTTTCCCGGGCCGATCCTCCGGTACCTCCACCTCCACTGAGCACTCCAGCCAAACCGTCTGTCTGCCTCTTCCTCTCTGTCCATTCTCTCTTCCTCAGCCACAACTTTCTAACAGGCCTTATGTGCAGACATCTGTATCGCTCCCTCTACAATCTCACTGCCGTTCTATTGTTGTTTCAACTGCGTCAGGGTCACACTCGGGCCCCAGATCGCCGTTATCGAGCGGGCCAAATCGACGGCTTCTTATCACTGCCAATGCAGCCGGCCTGCACACCGGGCAGCGAGAGGTCAAGGTGCCTGAGTGTTTTTTGGCGCATTTGTAAACTATAAGAAACCACCGTTTACAGCCCAATTTATTGATAAGGGATCACGTACTGGAACACGCAGGCCTACATCTTGTGGTAAAAAAAGGAAAGAAAAAAAGAAAAAAAAAAGCTCAACTGATGGAGTGACACCACCAGGAGTCCGTGTGGGGTTATCATTGGCATTCACAACGCCGTCCAGAGTAATCCGTCTTTTCTATATGTACGACAGCCAGTATGATGCAAACCGGGGAAACATTCAATCACACTTCCTTCTCAGTCAGAGGTGGATGCTGGAGCAGGATGGAAGGAGCGCCAACAATAAAAGCTGCATTTCACATTCAATTTCATCACTTGCGCTAACAGCGAGTTGTGTGCCGATGCAGTGATGCTGCAATGCCTCTGATCTTACCGGCCTGTGTACTCTTATCAAACGGAACACACTAGGGCTGGGCAATATGACCACAAATATTACAATATATTCTCTCATATTGATCAGTGTCAGTGCTAATCACGATGTGCGTTTAGCGGAGCTCCCACCGCGCTCCCGCCTCTGCTTTCTGCCAAGAACTGAAGCCCCCGCAAAAAAGAAAGGAAGCAGAAGGTTCAGATACGGAGAAAATCCTCATCACATCCAACTGTTTTTCTTGACCTTGCAAAGACATCTTTAGGATTCGAAAGAGTCTCTTAATATCATTAGTTTCATAGGTTTTGCTAAAATTGCCTCATCGTCTGTGGTCAGGAACCTGAAATCCCGATCATGATCGCATCTGTCATTCCTTGACCCATCTGTGCGCGCACTTAAAGGATTGCAATTAGTTGTATTTTTAACTTAACTTCACCATATTGTATAATATGCATATTATAAACAAAAGCACACAAGCATTGGCGATTTTCTGTTAATGTTTAACCTTTGTACACAATTTAGCGTAGATTTTAACAACTGAGCTTCTGCTTCATCTCATGCTTTCCCATATGCGGGAGGATTTTCCTGGGATGGGAAAAGTTAGAGGTGACTAACGCGTACACAAAACACATAGTTAAAAAAAAAATATTTTGTAAAAAATTGCCTATGGAAGGACATTTTACAATTCTGCTCCTTAAACGCTAATCTATAATTATTCATCAGTTTTTTAAATGATCTTTTCATGTAACCCAATGGCTACAGTCACTGCGTGTTCTTGTTGTGAATGTGAATATACTTCAGCACTGTTCGAGCTTATTTTTTCCTATTTGTCTGGTTGTCCATCTTTGCTGTTTCAAGTCTGTTTTTCGCCCCATAGCCTGTTTCTGTTTTGTGTTGAGTTTCTGGTGTTGCCTGTTTGTTCCAGGCCTGTGAGGCAGTAAACTAGACTTGTTTGGATTGAGACTGTCTGTGTACACTGGGAAAAACAGATCCTTAAATTTAGAGTCCTAGAAATGACATTAAAAACTATTTTTTTATATAGTTACAAACCACTGACGACCACAAGCCATAATTAAGCAAACCAATAAAATGTATGTGTAGTAACAGAAAATAATACAAAATGTGTTCTCTAATGCTTTCTAAAAAGTTGCAGCCGTAACCATTACACTTTGCTAAAACTTCCCTTAAAAGTGAATCGTACAGCAGGGGTTTAGGTGGATGTGAGTATTTACAGCCGCATGACTCATAGCAGGATAAAACCTCAAGTATTTACCTGCAGCATTTGCTTCCTACAACCAGTTTAATGGCTTCATAGGAGCTGGGACTCTTTCAGCGTCTCCTAAAATAACAGAGTAAGAAGAGGCCCCTGAACTCTCAGGTTTAAAAATAACACCAGCATCACAGGGGAAGATAAGGAGGGCTTTAGCTGGGCCTGTTTTGTTCAGAATAACTCTTGTCATCGCGAGCTCTTTGTCTTAAACGCAACTTTTGACAAGGTTTCTGTTTTGAATAAACAACCTTGTCGACTCCAGCTATTTTTAAAATGTGCTTAAATGAAATGGACGAAACCGTGAGGAGGTCTGGCTCGCCAACTTTTGAGTAACTGCTCAAGGTGTATCGGTGTATATTTTTTTGCAGACCATAAAAGTAAGTGAGCTGATCATAAGTCAAATGTGACTCATGGGTATGCCGTTTCTTGAGGGTGTAGTTTGTGCGATAAAAGTCGCCACGGCCGTCTGTGCGAGCTCCAGAGCCATGATGACAATAAACTGACGACACGAGCAAGGTACAGCTGTGTATTATTAGCTCCAGCGCTGCACTTTCACCACGGGAGATACCGTATTCCTGAGCATGCACACCCGGAAGGCCTCTCCATCTAAAAACCGCTATGCGTTCCTTCAAATTTTCAATTTCAGAACAGCATGTAGAAGATGCACGACTCCAAAACAAAAAAAAAACCCAACTGTGCCAATAATGTCCGAGGGCATTCATGGTCACCTCATTAATTCTGCTCAGTCCCCACTCTCATTGATTTTCCTGGCTCGCTAATCCCATGACCACATACGTACACCTCCCTATGTTCAACCTCTTCGCTGACCTCCTGAAAACTTTATGCCTGCGGCTAACTGCTAAGTTCATATTCAAGTGTTCATTCTAGAGCTGCTAGCCCTCTTAGATATTGACATGCCTGGGGCGGATGCTCCGTTACGTGCATGTGCTGCATATGCCCCTATGGCTGTCCAGCCAGCTCTCCTGCCAAAGTACTCCTCCAAGTCCAAGGACAGGGTAATCAATGCTGAAGGAACACCCACACTTTCCTCAAAGACAATACAGTAGCATTGCAACATTAGCTCATTCTCATGAAGAAGTTGCGAAAAAATTAGGCCAGGTTTTTTAGGCCCAGCGCAGTACAAGTCTGAGCTGGGAGTTCGCACTTTCGCTTGGATTACAGGCAGCGTGGCCTTCCGAAGAACAACCGCCACACCTGCCACAATGCCATTTGCCTCCTGATCACTCACTAACAGACAAGAGCTCGACTTCCTGCGATCCACAACACTTAAGAGGTTTTCATAGAACTCACTGGGCTTGTTAGTGACTGTGATTTAAGGGTGAATGCAAACAAATGCGCATTTTTCCAATTAAAACTCTTAAAAACTTAAAAATCCATTCATGGGGAAAAGGGAGAGGGCTTGAACCTGGAAAGTTTTCAGAGTGGATGAGGGAAGTAGAGCAGGGTGTGTTTTGTTTTTCTTCTGTCACGAATAAGGGAAGAAGAGCTTGTAAAAGAGGAAAAGTACCGAGCGGAGTGTTACTTACAACGATGTGTGCCGGTGATGGGGACCTGGCATCTTTAAGTGCTTGTCTACTTTGAAGACCTCCTTGTTGAACATCTAGCAGGGGCCATTTCATCTGTAGGTACTGAATGGCAGAAAGGAAACAGAATGGAAAGAAAGAAACAAAACATGTTAACAATGCAGAAAGCAAAAAGCAAAAGAACAAATCAAAAGTAAGACAAAAAGGGAGACGACATTTCTTGACGGGTGTATGGGTGTGGAGACATCAAAAACATGGAAAAGCAAATAAAGATCTCAAGGCAGATGGTGGATGGGGTGAAGATAGCCTCAAGCATGCGAGTCCAGCAGTGCACACACGATGTGTAAATTACACTTTTCAAACTATTCCAGATATATACAACACTAAACTTTTAGAAAGGAAAAACTCTTTTTTTTTTTCCTGAAGTTGCTGAGGAGTGGCGTTGGATTTCATTAGGTCACTAATTCAGAGCTGAGTGAGGGCAGAGACTGGGGGTAGTACTGTATAAGAGCTTACTGCTTTCAGATGACCTAATGTCATAAATATGACTGTTGTCACGGTTTTATTGGAACTCATAAAGAGGTTAAAGCGTGGCGTCTCACCACGCTTCTCTGAGGCTAAACCTCCTGACTGCCCCATAAATGATTGACTTGACCTCTATGAGAAGTCTCTCTTTTTTTTACTTTTTTTTTTTTTTAGCCCTCTCCCTCTCTTTCTCTCTGCCTCTCGCTCGCTCGCACACATAAGCACAGGAAAAATAGATAAGCAGAAACAAGGGTCATGAGAAACATCTGTCTGTTATAAACTGGGTGGAGTCCTTTTAATCGGATGACGTGGTGTGTTGACTGTTCGACCAAAAAAAGCTCCACTTTGGACCTTCTCAAATGAGCAGGAAACGCTCTTGGCTTTTCTTCTTCATGTGTTCGATCATAATAAAACACGAAAACTAGTTTAGCGAAAGTTTGCATACATTCAAATGAATAGACAAAATTCCCTGTGGATTTGAGCCATTGACCGCCTTGTGTTGACCTTGATGCAGTATGTGGGCCAGACTGCTTATCAATGTCACAGCCACCTAGTTTGAGGGCAACAAGGTCACAGCAGCTGTTTCGAACTACGAGGCCTTTGAATTTGGCTTTGGTACTAAGAGGTGGAGCATCTAAAAAAAAAGTGAAAAGGACAAACTTATGTGGAACTCAATGTCCGGGGCAACGGCTGAAATATCAAGTATCAGCCTCGGTGTAAGATGATGGCAGTTCCTTGGATTTGCATACAAGGTACCAGTGAAAAACTAATTTGACAATGGGTTTAATTCTTAAAAATGTAGAGAATGAAATGCTTTTATTGACAGACTCTTATAAGAGTTTCACAATGAAATCCTAATTTTGACAGTAAAATTGTCTCAAGATTTTCAAAAGAACAAGAACAGAGACCGGAACAATCATTGGTGCTGGCCAACTTATACAAATAGACGCTAACAGAACTTTTAACCTCGTTTCCATTGATATTTCAAAAGCAAATGCAGTGTTATTTAAAATGGGAAACACGAAGCTTCAACAACATCAAGAAATATTTTAATATTATTCATTTTTAAAACAGCCTTCCTGCTTGGAGTTCTGTTGTTTCACTTCAAGATCCTGTCTGTATCATCGCAAACTGTGTCATTTGACACAAGACCTCAGATATTCATGCAATCCCGTAACATTCCTCACCAAAATTATTGGCCCAGAGCTAAGGATCACACTTTGGCACTTGGTGACAAAATTGTTTTACTGTGCTAGAAAATTATAACCACTCAGTGAAACCATGGTCCAGTCCTCAAGAATCTATGAAATGCAGAAGGAACTAAGCTATGGCTCACTAGTAGCAGTTCGGCTCCGGTGTGGACATGCAGGTACAATAATTCAATTTCTTTGTGTTGCCATCCAGCAAGAGTGACCGACTTGTATGCGTGTGTGTGTGTGTGTCAGTGGTGGTCACAGAGTGAGTGTGTCGCGACCCTTCCCGGAGACTGTGTCTAAATCAGTGGTAATTAGCGAAGAGTTCACTGTGGGGTGCCTGCCAGTGGTAGACGCTGGAGGGAGTTATTGACTCCTTGTCCTCAGTTACGGCCCCTGGAAGGAAAGAAACTGCTTGCTGCCTGGTCTTTCTCCACCAATACCACACATTTATGACCCCAAGACGGCTTTAACTGCAAAGAAAGAAAAAAAAAAAAACTGGGTTTGTTTATGCTTGTTTGTATGTCCTGAGAGTGGAAAAAGGAAAGGTTGTAAAGACTCCAGAGTTGAGGTCTTGTGGGTTTTTATGGACCCCCCACACTGGGTATTAATTGCCATGAAGGGGAGAGAGGAGGGGGATGAGGGGGGGACGGTGTTGTAACAGTAAAATAGAGGAGGACGAGAGTGACGCTGCTGCTGCTGTCATCTATGAGCTAGTAATTCAAGACGGTGTCTATTGGTACCAGTAAGGCAAAAAGACAGGGCAGTGCTGGAGAGAGAGGGGGGATGGGGGGGGGGGGGGGGGGGGGGGGTTCATGAATGTAGTCCATGGGAAAGTCCTGCCATTGCATGTGCGCACATGCTCGCACATGCAAATATTCAAACACAGCTGCAGCCGGCAGAAGGGTCCAGAGGACATTCTGAGGAGGTGGGTGAGGAGCGTGAAGGTGACACCCCTGAGTGTGGCAACAGGGTAGAGAGACTTTAAAAAGTCTGCGGAGAGAGGGAGGGTGCCGGAGCGCATGCCCTGACAAGTGGCTCCTCTTCAGCGCTGCTATTGCAAATGTTCTCACACACTAATCTCTCCTGCAGGTTTTACAAGCATGCCAAGGAAAACGGAGCCCTGGCAAGCGCTGGGCTTTCCGACCACCCCCTCTTTGGCCTCCTTCCTCTCTCTCTCTCTCTCTCGCTCTACCTCCGCCCGCCCGTCTGCCCTGCTAACGGACGCACCGCCTGGGCTTGAGTGGGCCCGTGGCCTCTGACCCCTCTCTGCTGCTCCAAGCGCCTCCCTCTTCCCCACTCCGCGACCTGAAAACTCTCCTGCTATGAGGGGCCCCCCGGGTAACTCAAGAGCCATTCCAATGTGACAAATTGCTCCGGAGTTCCAGGATAACTCTCTCTTTCCCCTCTGTAACTCTTCCTGCCCCCCGTCCCCCACACACAAACACTAACCAGCCCCCCCCCCCGCCCCTTGACAGTCCCACCCTGGGAGAGCCACCCAGTGGTTGTGCGCCAGCTCCGGCTTGTGCAGCAGACGGCTTCTCCTTCTCCTCACCCCCACCCACCCCCACCCCCTCTCCGTTCTCTTCCCCAACCCTGCGCCCCTCCTCGCCTGGCCAGTCCCACAATGGGAGCTGAATGACTCAATTGTCTCTGATGAAGTGAAAGACAAGGGAGTCCTCCAAATCCTTACAGAGGGATGAACTCACTCTCGATGTCCTGATTTCCCCGTTCACTACTGCTTTCCCAAGCATAAGGAGGGGGTCGGTCGTGGGGGGTGGAGTTGTTTACAAAGCTACGGCAAATACTTATTTCCATTATTGATTATTTTGTCTGTTTCAATTAAGCATTTAGTCTGCAAAAAATGGTCCGCAAATGAACTGAAGTCCCAAAGTGATGCCATTAAATTGTTTGCAGTTCAATACCCAGGTATGCTATACCCTTACACTTTTTCATTTTGGCATATTGAATTGAAATATCATATTTTAAAGGATTGATTGTTTGATCAATTGATCTCCTACCTATTTTGCTTCTATACTATTTTTAAGCAGGTACTTTTTTCAGCACCATTTTGCTTGGTGGACCACTCACCCACACATGAGTGACTCCTGCTTCACCAGGGTTTGGCATGTTGTGAGCTACAGTGTTAACCCAGATTCAGACTGACTGTCATCGCAGTGAAAACAAGATGGGGGCACCGGTCCCGGTGTCACCGCTCGTGGCAGAGGGGAAGCAGGCTGAAGACAAATGGAAGGGCATCCCGAGCACTCACACATCATCATCCTCACCTCACATGTCCACACACCAGCTTCCACCACTGCTGTTACGAATTCAACAAGCTGCAGCAGAAGCAATTTGGCCTAAAACACTACTTCCTGGTGCTGGCGCTGGACTCTGATCCTCCAAAAAATAAAACATTCTTTTTTCTCTCCACATCCTATCAAACATTAACCAAACGTCAATATGTGCCATTGACGGAAAAAACTGTGAGAAGTCTTTCTCATACATTTTTTAGGGGGAATGACACACACGGAAAGTGCAGAGTTGTTCTGCCTGTTTTCTGGTCAACAACCGGGTCCTTTCTGTCAAGCCCCACATCTGATGTAGTTATCACATGCGGCCTGGCGGCTGGAACAGCAGCCACCACACAGCTTGTTCATTTTGTTTTGGACTAAGAGCAGAGGGCTTCGGACAATCAAACAAACAGAGCTCCGTATGTGCCAATGTGGCTCCCAAACACTGGTCCACTTTCCGGCAAGGGACCAGGGACCACAGATGAAGAGGGCCACTGGGGCTCCATCAATCATCCCAGCCATGTGAGCGATGTCGGTAAGGAGCGGAGACAGACAGCAGCTTGGGTTTAGAGTCGGCATATGGATGCTAGGGTCCAGCAGATCTTCAGCCCATCTGTGGCCTTGTCACATCACAAACATGACATAGCTTTACTTGTACATTATAGTCAGTGTGCAGATAACCCATGTACTGAACACTCACAGTGACCCCCCTCCCCCAACATACTGTACATGTACTTACATATGCACACCTGAACAACAACGCTCGCCCATACAGTATATGTACATCCTGTGGTCGACAAGCCCGGCAGCTCCTCTGGGAGAGTGTTCAGAGATGGGATTGACAGCTTGCAGATTAAACCAATCAGACTGCTACTATAAAGAGCTTTATTTAAGTCTGAAATGATCAAGGCTAGTAAGAGGAGTCCATTCAAAGCTCCACAAGTAAACTGCGCAGAGCTTAAAAGATTAGTACATCCAGTTTGACTACAATTTTATCCCTTTAAAAAACGAGAGCTGAGCATATTGTCTTGATCTGTTGCGGATATTTCCGGCAGTCTTTGTCCTCACTCACAGGTGCAAGGGAAGAAGTCAACACGTGGTAATAGCAGCGCGTAATCTGTTAAGGAGGGGACGGTCATTTTCTGTAATTGAGGGAGGGGGAAGCTTAATGCAACACAGACCCTTTGAAATCCACTTGGTTAAAAAAACCCATAGTAATAAAAACCACCAGCCTTGTCAGACATTGTTGTGTCTGCTTCGGAGTTCAGTGTAAACAAATGGATTTGTGTTTTTTACTGGAGAGTGATTGGAAGTAGCGAAATAATTTCTTGACGAAACTAGGAGGAAGTTAGCAGACACAAGAGGGTCCATCATGGCGGCTTTGATTCTACTAATGCACATTTTATGAGTAAATATAAAAAAATAAAAAAAAGTTAAAAAAACACCCCACCTGCTCTGATAGCCAGAGGCATTTTGCAACCGAGAAAATAAAAGTGGAATGTGGGAAGGCCTGGGGTTTGTGTGCCCTGGGGCAGGAGAGGGTCCGCTGGGCCCATATTTACTCCAAAGCCAGAACACCTTGGGGGTTCCACTGGCCCTGACAGCACAGAGGCAGCCGACCTGATCCAAAACCTCCCCTCCTCACCTCCTACCCTTACCCCGTTTGCCAACAATCTCCACCTCCACCTCAAACTCCCCTTATCTTTCTTTCTTGCTGAAAAACTCAACCTGACACTCTCATATAAGCCTTTTTTTTTTTCCACATGGAGAGTAACCACGTGACCACTTCATCCTCTCCACCAAACTCCGACTTTGGCCTGTAGAACCAGGCTTATGAAATACTAATGTTCAAAATAGATCATTGGATTTCTTTTAAAAGGAGGAATTGCTTGGTGTTCGGTGTTGAATTTCCATGAGCACTTGACTTTTATCTGGCCTGTTCTGGAAGTTAGTTCAGCTCATTTAAACACCGGTTCATGAGTGCGGCTCCGCTCTGACACTGTTTGCTTAGCAGGTGTGGACAAATGTGCAGTTCAAACAACAGCTGATTGACCGGAAAGTTTTGGAGCGCTGGCGCAAGACGTAGCAGACCCAAATTTTTCTGCTACAGTAACAGGCACAAAATTGCCCACCAGTCCAAAGTTGCACAAAAACACAGCCCACCGCCTATAATTAAAGTGATTGGATGATTACAGACTAAGGCAAAGATTACACCTGAATGCACATACGAGGCCGTGTTCTCAGAGGACGTCTGCGGGCGACATGATTGCAGTCAAAAACACAGCAGCTTCTAAACAAGGCTCAGAAAGTAAACACCATTCAATTTTTGACTTTGGCACCCCCGCCCCTTACCCACTGTCCTTCTCCCCGTGTGTCATTAAGAGTATCTCTTGGCTGCTCTATAAATAGTGGCAGGGAGGGTGAAGGCCAGCAGGGGCTGGCTAGTCTTCCATCAGCCTCGCTAATGAACAGGCGCTCTGGCACCTTTAGCATCAAGCTCTGCTGCAGAATGCCTCTGCTTTAAGGTATTTCTGCTGCTTCGCAGAAGAGCTGCAGCGGCTGCTCTTCCGCGTGAGTGACTACTCCCCTTTTCTTTATCTTCCTCTACTCAGACGCAA
The DNA here is from genome assembly GCF_022379125.1 of Scophthalmus maximus. Classification (NCBI taxonomy): domain Eukaryota; kingdom Metazoa; phylum Chordata; class Actinopteri; order Pleuronectiformes; family Scophthalmidae; genus Scophthalmus; species Scophthalmus maximus. The sequence continues at coordinate 14,056,507 of NC_061530.1, forward strand.
ATATAATTTGGGCTTTCGTTGACTTCCGTAATCACAGTCATGAGTAGGTTAAATGTCATGCAGCCGGAAGATGGGATTGTTGCAATGCAAATGTCTAAATCTTGACCAAGGCGTCTTGGATACTCCCATTAGGGTTGCAATTACAATGAATTTAATACATCAACAAAGTGGGATTACTCGTCAATACTCTGTAGTGTGGTTACTTCTCATGTTTTAATACTGCGTCATGCCACAAACGCGTAAACTAGAATAACGGCCTTGTGGTTGTATGCTTCTGCCAACCAGTGGTGACCTTGACTTTTAACATGTGACCACCACAATCTAATCAGTTCATCTTCGAGTCCAAGGGAACGTTTGTGTCAAACTTGAACAAACCCTCTTCGGAGCAATTTTAAGCCAGTCAAGAGGTCAAAAAGCGTGACCACCGAAATCTTCATCATTGGTTCATCTTTGAGTCCAAGTGAACAGTTTGCCAGATTCCATGAAATTGCTTCTCAGCGATCCTGAGATATCGCATTCGTAAGAGAGGTACGGACCGCCAACCCCAAAATATAGATCATAGATCTGAGTTAGTTTACAAATGAGAGCAGTATAAGGTAAATCTCTTCATTGGCATTTCTATGTTGCCACAACTTCATGCTTGCATAATGGTACTCCTGCAGATGCACATTTTGAGTCATTCAGGCGAGAGGATATCTAGATGTGCTGAGTCAAAGGTAACTGGATTGACTGGTTTTTGCATTGAGGATCTTTTGCCACTTACCAGTTAAATGAAGGGTGAAATATCTTCCAGGTTAAAACAGCTCACCCAATTGCCTTTGACATGGTGTTTCTAGATACTCTATAATCCTGTTGAGTATGAAACGTCATCTTGTGACGCATCTTACTTTAGTCTGTGTATTTACAGAAACTGTTATTTGAGTGCATTCTGATGTTCTGTACATCACTTGTGGTAATAAGTAGGGGAACCACACCTCGGCGGAAGTACGCTGCTGGATTGACAGGGCAAAGATCAGGTCCTGGTCTTCCCTGGCTAGAGTCTCGTACACACTGACCTACTTAGAGGCTACATGCAGGTGAACTGGCACGTCTGCGGGCCTAGGTGTGTCCGAGCCCCTTATGCAAGGCCAGACCAGGGGCTGGGAGGAGAAGAGGTTGGGCAACTCATATGCTCACAACGCACTTACCTTTGCTTACAGGAAGCAGGGTTAGGGGGCGCGGAGAGCAGAGTAAAAAAAGGTGAACAGCAGATGAGCTCCGCTGAGGGAGAAAAGTAGGCTGATTGCAGCGCCCACGTTCTGCTGGAGAATGCTGTATTTGGTATTGTGCTGGAGGAGAGCTGAACGCTGCCCTTGATGTTGGGTGTCTGGTTTTGTTCTGCGAGAGTTCACTATGAATTAGTTAAACGGTAGACTGGATATAAGGAAGCGATGAAACATGCCTCTGAGGGAGCGAATGTGTACACTCTCAGGCTTCACAGAGACTTCCGATATTCTGAAATCACTACACGCTATCACACGATTCCACCTACGCATTTCATCAATCAGAAAGCAACAGGCAATTAATCCTCACAAAAGCATCATATGAAGCCAGCAAACATTCAGTCTGTTTGGTTTCCCTTCCTTCGCACTTGCACACACACCTTGAAGCAGTCCAACCTCCATATTCATGAGGCCTAGTCCCTCAGCAAACCTAAAGCCCAGAATTTGAAGGGTTTCAACACAAATCTCAAATACAGTTTCAGGTTATGGATTTATTACCCATCCAACTATTCTATTACTTCAACTTTAAGCAATCTATATTAGGTTCAGTTAGCTCTAACCTAACCTGTTATTGCTCTTACGAATACAGTATTCACCGAAAGGATATTGTGTGCATGGAGGAAGGAAAAGAAAAAAATCCCACACAAGCAATTACATGCACACTCACACAGCAGGGTACTGCCGCTTTGCCACGGTAGCTTAATGAATAAATAAGTAATAAGGGCTTGGTTATTGGAGCTCATTAAAATGGGAGATGCTTCCATGACAATAAGACCTGAGGAAGGTCAGGGGAGGCGGCCTTGTGGTTCAGGGCCAGAGAGGGTGACAGCCCCCCCACGCCTCTCTGACCACGTTTGCCCCAGCCGCCTCCTCCCAATCGTCTGTCAGTGATGCACCCCCCAACCCACCTTCCCTGACACACAGGACCGCGTGCATCTTCATGGTTGTTCGCAAATTTAAAAAAAGTCACACACCTCTCTCATGGTTAATTACCACTTAGCTCAATCACACGGGGATGCGTCCATGAGAGACGCACCGCCACCCCCCGCCCACCCCCGAACCACAAACAGCAGCCCAGATGCCAATTATTGATGAATCTTTAATATGGTGTTTTACAAAGTCTCCATCTCATTTCCCATCCCTGAGCAGATGATTACTCTCCCAATAGGACAAGAAATAGAAATGGCAAACAGCTAATGGTATCTAACATGTCCCGCGCATGATGAGATGTGAGAACGCTTATTGTAATATCATAGCAAGATTGAAATAAAGTGGCCGGAGCAACAGTATTTGGCAAACTTTTTATTTTTTTTGTTTGCGTCTCCTGCCTTGCATCTGTGCTGGCTCTGTGTAAAACCCCCGGACAAAAATCCCACACTGCAATAACATGTCAATAATGAGCTGAGGCCATCTATTGATCAGCTTAATTTTGCATCTATTAGCTAGGGAACGGCTTGCTCCGGGGGCGAAGGAAGCCAGGCGCTAACACGCACCGACAGGCTGGATGGAGATCATTACAACTGATGTTCACACACACGCTGTGATTGACATGGAGATAAGGCAGGAGAGAGCCCGGGCTCGCACGCCTCCCCGCACACTAAACTAATGATACACCGAACGTGAAACGTGTGCTCGCTGTGTGTAGTGCAGTGTGTGCCTGCATGTGTGTGTGTGTGTGTGTGTGTGTGTGTGTGTGTGTGTGTGTGTGTGTGTGAGCGTCTATCTAGAAAGAGAGTTAGAGCAGGGGAAGAAGAAAAAAAAAGGAGAAGAAAAAGAGAAGAGAAGAAAAAGCAGGCCACACGCCTTTGCTAATTGGCACAGTCAGACAGGGAAGCTCATAAAAGACGAAAAAAGCATTTAGTGGAGCACCTCAGCCTTCTGCATCGCCTTATCAAGTCTGTATCATTTGAATACGCTCGACTACACCACAGAGAAACCTGGCTTTGACCTGAAATGGCCAGTTTCAACTGATACCGCCTCAACTTAAGAGAGTTTGCATAATAAAACTCGGTTGAAGCGCTCATTATGAAGATCATTTGTTTTCCTGAGAACAAGCGATTGCGAGCCGCATGTGCCCCGTGTCAACGCAGCGACCAAAGCAGCGAGAAGGTCTTCTCTCCCGCTCTATGAGTCGTTTCGGGTTTTTCTTCTAACGTTCAGAAGAAGTGACGTTGAAAGGATGGATGGATTATCCATGCAGAGAGAGTATAGAGAAAACAATACGGTGCGCTGCCCTCTTCCCTCAGGCCGACCCATCCACCGCTGCCGCAGCAACAGGCCTGGCTTGACATTGATGCAACCGGCTGCAACATAGGATGCTGCATGGCATCCACGCGGAGGGGACGGGGAAGGGGCCGGGCACCGGAACGGCACCTTTTACCACATCAACGAAAAAAGAAGAGACTGATTCTTTGTATACACCATCTGTACATCTGAGGGGTTTTTTTTTACGGGGAGGAGGTCTTGTTCTATGCCAGATAGGTTATATGGAGGCGAGGTCAGAGGCACGCACCCAAAAAAAAAAACCACCACCCTTGGCTGCAAACTGTGTGTTTTTGTCAGCTGAGGGATGCAGCGGAGGGATCGAGGGAGCACGAGAGGAGGGAGGGGGGGGGGGGGGGGGGGGGGGGGGGGGGGGGGGGAAGCCCTCAGCCAAGCCATCAAGTTGAACATTGAACTTCACAGTAGTAGCTGCCTTTCTATGCCTCTCCTTTTGATGTTACCTCCAAAGCAAAAGGATCAAAGGCTCGGAGTGTGGCGTGGGGAAGTCCCAAGCTCTTAGCCTGCCAGCCTGTGATATATGCAAAAGTCTACGCCAAAAGAGAGGGAGAGTGGGGCAGAGAGAGAGCGAGAGAGAGACAGAGAGAGAGAGAGAGAGAGAGAGCGAGAGGGTGCTCGAGTGGAGAGGAAGCTTGCATGGAATGTGGCTCAACGCTATGTTTTCTGTCTAATGAATGACAAGGGGATGACGCAATCGGCCACTCGGTTGCAGTGTGACGCAGAGCGGGATAAAGTGCACACGCATGAGTTTTTTTGGAGAGCGGGCGTTTTGGTAACTCCGAGAGGGCTGGGGCCTGCGAGACGGGGGACGGGATTGGGCGGAGTGAAGGGGAGCTGGCAAGTGTTTGTTGCCGCTCACAATCTTCCTCCTCACCCTCCCATCCTCAAGCAGCAACGCGGGACAGCCAGCCCCCCAACACCCCCCACCCCACTTCCACCTCGTACCAACCCCCGGCACCCCTCCAACATCAAGGGCGCGAGAGGCTGTGTCGTCTCGACATAAATATACAGTGTGCCGTTAAAGCGAGGACTACAGTAAACACAGTGCACATGAAAACCTGGTTGTGTCCCACTGGAGAGACAAACATTCACACAACAGACACACACACACACACACACACACACACTGTGGGCTCAGCTGGGCCAAAGAGAGGAGCAGAGGTGTGCTAAAATTGACAAATCTCTACGAGACAAACACAAAACACACACACGCACACACACACACACACGAGCACACACACACACACACACACCCTTTCCCCAAGGCTGTAGGATTAAGAGGTCCAGCTGGCTGACAGCAAGCCCTTCCTTCCCATGTATCCCATCGACAACCCCCCCCCCCCCCCTGCCAAACACACACACACACACACACACCTTAGAACCCCTCCCACACCTCCAACCCCAGGTCTGCCAGCCATCCAGCTCACCGGGCATGCCAGGAGGATGCACCTGAATTTGACATCAATCGGCCCTGAGCCCGTTCCTGCCCCCCACTCCACTCCACCCCACGCATATTCACACATTGTATGAAAAAACGAACAAATATTACACTACAAATAATTTGGAAGATATTCTCAGGAGCAATCTGGATGTTGGGCAGGAGAAGCTTTGGAAAGGCCACGCTGGCACCAAAACAGATAAACTTAGGCAAAGCACAGTCATTGGCACCATCAAAGTTGTTTGTCCAATCATCTCGAAGCTCCCGTCAGTGCCACTGGTTGTATTCTTCAAGACGGACAGTCCTTGAAAAGTCATGACCGTTGGAGATGGAGAGTGAGCGGGGGCAAAATGAGTAGTGGAGGAGGGAGCTGGAGATAACATATAATGAACACTCGTGTTGATGAAGAAACAGGAGAAAGTGAGAGAGAACTGGAGTAGGCCGAAGTATATAAACTCAACCAAGGTCTTTAACCCCCCTCCTCGCCTCCTCAACAGCTGCCGGGTCACTTTACGAATGTCTGGAAGAAAATACGCGGCAGGGTGTTGTTTGAGTGTTATATCATTTTGTCGCCAGGGAAGCATGTGCACTCGAATGTGCAAGAAAAGAAACCAATATTTGAGATGACTAAAAGTTAGGATTAAGTTATTGGAATCCGTTTAGCACATGCACTTCTTCATGAGGCAGACAATCACAATATAGCATGTCTTTTCCCGTCCCTGTGTGACAATTTTGTTTTACTTACAGGCTGATATCTCTGTGAGAAGCTAACAATTTGACAGCGATGTCGCCCATACCCATTCATCAGCTCCACAAACAACCCACCCTCCCGAAGCCAAAGAGCAGAGATCTAATAAGCCTAACGTCACCAGGAGGTGAAATGTGAAGCTGCTCTGTCGATTCTGAAGAACCCCCCAAAAAATGAAAAGAAGCTGTGCTATAATTTCAAGAGCAATAAAATAGCACTCGTATCGCATGAACATCCACATGGGTGCTCTCGGCCTAATGTGGGGAACAGATGGGGCATGACGATTTCGGTGCAGTTTGGGTGAAGACAAAACAAGTGTGGCAGCGGCAGGGTCTTATTTCGGTTGTGATCACAACCAGGGGATACTAAAGCCAGGCTTGGGGCTGACGTGTCCCGATGGATAACTAATGAGAACAGAGAAATATCTATTAGGCAATTCACCATGATACCAAGCGACGGGGGCAAATGGCTACCGCAGATTGGGCTGGGTGGGGTGTACAAGGAGAAAGGAAGAGGGGGAAAAAATAAAAACAGACAAGGCGACGGTGTAAGGAAAGAATAAGAATTGGGGAGAGAGAACTGGAGAAAGGAGAGAGCAAGAGATAGAAGGGAGGAAAATAAATTCACAATGATGACACGTAAGTGCAAAGAGCGATTAAGGATTTACTTTCAAAAGGACTCCCATTGATCTTTTTTGATAGACCTGCAATAAATCAAACCGGATTGACTCGCATGAGAACCAGGCCTAATCCTTTAGTCAGATCCAGAAGAACTCCAACCAAACCAGCTGTTAATTTAGGCTTTACAAGATAAAGCGGGAGAAATCCAACCTGATGTACCCTAGGGCAGAGGCTTACATCATCTCTGTAAAGCAATCAACTTATTGCCAGTTTGGAGAGGTAATCAGAGCACATACTGAGCGGGGAGAGGCAAGAGAGGGAAGGGATTTCTGGGTGGAGAGAGGGAGGTGAAAGGGAGAAAAAGAGAGTCGAGATGGCTGAAGAGGTTTGAGAGGGAACAGATGAATACGAATGTAAGGAACGACCGAAAATGAAACTTGAGTCCACTTTTAAAATCTGGTTATTTAAAAGAAGATTTCCCCCCCCCCCCCCGCATGCAGGACAGATACACACGCCTTCTGACTGAAACTGTGAAACTTAACACCGAAACAAAAAACATGTTTACACAGAGTACATTTCCAATTATCTCCGGAGGGCAAAGATGAAACGGAGAGCAGCTAGCTCACTGCAAACAGTAGCTCTCTGGACTGACAGCAGGGAGTGGAGGCAGGCTTCACGCCCGTCCCTCCTCCTCCTCCTCCACACCACCCTGTAATTTCCCTGGAGGCCGGCCCAGACCTCGTCCCCATCCCCAGTGCCCGGTGCCACCTCAGCCGGGTCCTGCCAGCCGTACTGTGGCTGCAACATAGCACCACCATAGCAATTAAAATGGTTATTTTTGCTTTGGGGGGGAACTAGAGGGATTTTTTTTTTCCAACCTCTGGGCGGAAGTATTGTAAGACACCATCCTGCCCACACTGATGTCTTTTTCAGTTGTATGTGTGTTTACTGTATGTCATCAGAATTCTACAGGGGTTTTGGTTCCTCTTCTTGAATGGGTGTGTGAGCCCACAATGGAGGTTGACAGGAGATGAAGACTGAAAACAACACACCCCACCCCCACTGACGTAAAGACTCATTAGCTCACCATCTCCCCTGTCTTTAAGACCCTGTTTACAATGCCAAACAACCAGATCAGCGCTGAAAATCCAATCACGGAGCTTTGCAGGGCTCGTCACGTCGGCCGCGCAGGAGAGCTGAGGAGAAGCAGGCCTTGTAGCCTCTGGACACTGTCCAAGGGAAACCAAACCTCAGGAGTCCAAACAAAAACCACACATAAAATCGGAGTTAAAACAGCGGCCCGCCATTCAGCCCATCGTGACCCCTCCAGCTCTCTCACACACACACACACACACACACACACACACACACACACACACACACACACACACACACACACACACACACACACACACACACACACACACACACACACACACACACACACACACACACACACACACACACACACACACACACACACACACACACACACACACACACACACACACACACACACACACACACACACACATTTGTACTCTCATTGGCCCCGGTGTCTCTATCCTCTCCTGGTTACACTGTATGCACACAGGGATCACTCAGATTTCAGCTGGGCTCCCCTCTCATCGCCAAATTGACTGAGGCTTGGTGACTTGGGCTTTGACTCGGGCTCGTTGGTGTGTACACAAACACACACTACACATCCATGTAAAGGAGACTGCCACTTAAGCTCGACTCACATCAGCCTGTGCTATCTTTAGTAGCTGGGCAAAACTGTTGAAACCGCACAACAACTCTCCCCCTTTCCAGCCAACCTCCCCCGACTTCAAATAAGACGGCCTGGCTCTTTAGCGGTGGCTGTCCAACTGGCACCTCCCCTCAACGGCCGCAAGGTCATATGTTTAATTACGCAGAATGTAGTAATCTCACCAGACAGATGGCAAGCAGGCCGCTTCTCAATTACTTTATGCCCAATTGAATCATTACTGATGTTATTCGCTAAATTATGCCGCACAGAAAAAAACAACAACACCACAAACACAGGATTTGTGCTACAAGTGTGTGTGTGTGTGTGTGTGTGTCTGTGTGTAAGTTGGGATTGGGGTTACAGGGTCGTGGCAGTGTTAGGACAGAGGCAGATGTGCCCTCTTGCCAAGCAACTGTGACAGAGATCAAAAAGGCGTGAAGAATACAAGCGCATGACTGTGTTAGCTTTTGGGAATAAAAATAATTGAAAATGTTTTATCCCACAGTGATCAGTGCCAGAAAAAACGGGCCCTTATTTTTCTCAAAACCAAAAATGGTACAGAACATTGGCCTATGTGGAAACAGTCGGCTCCCGGCAGCCCAGTTGAGGAAACCGCATGACAAGGCCAATTTAAAACGTGAAGAAAGTGTCTGTCTCTTAAAAGTGAGCCAAGGAAGGAGAAAAAAAGTTATTTTTCTTTTTAGGACAACCAGTTTGTCATTTGGGAGCATCCCAATGGGCTCAAACTCTCTCCTGAAAAACCCTGAACGTCAATTGTGAGCGGTCTCATCTCAGCAGCCATCCCCCGTTGATGCCTCCCTCATCATCTCTCAGCTCCCCCTGCCAATGGCTTCTGTGAACAATTAGAAGTCAACTTTCCCAGAGTCTCAGACCACAGCATCTCAATCTCTGGCCGGGAAGCTCCAACAGTCGAGCTCACCAGCCAAGGAACAAGATTCTCTTCAAGTTCAGGCCTGAGCTTTGCTACTTATTCACCATTGGCTGTTAGGTGAGGCCTCTCCTCCCTCAGCCTGCCTATGATTTAACACGACCACAGAGCTAAATAACAGCAAACCAAATGTGCTGACTGGCCTCATTAATGTCAAATGATTTGAGTGAGATCACTTCTAAATGTGCAAGTCCTAACAATAACTCAATTACCATAATTTGGATCTCGGACATGCCCCAAAAAAATAATGTTTCAGCCTGCACGACTTGACATATTAAATGTCATTTAAACTAGAACTTTGTCTAGTCCCAGCAGTAGCCAATGTTTACTCCTGAATTCACCAAAGCATAAGAGGAAGAATATTAACACGTTGGTTCAATGGCTTCATTAACTTTACAACCAAGCCACGGAGAATGAAACTACACATAATGGTCGTGAAAAACATTTGTCCCGCTGGTTACCATAATAAGACTGGCAGCTCACCACTAACTGGGAACAGTTGTGTTGGGAGGCACATCTACTGATGTAAAATGATCTGTGGGAGCATATAGAAACCTTCCATTTATTTTTTTTTCCTGAGTCAGGGTGAGGAATTTTACTGGCCTATAGACGGCAGCCAGCAGTTGTTCTCCCATGAGGGTGGGCAAGCATCTGGGAAGAAGTGAACGGGCGGATCAGAAGATGACGACAAGATCTACATATTTACAGCACATGATTTTCAGAATTCAGGACTCAAAAGTGATCCTAGAGGCGAGTGTAGAAAATGAGAAGAAAGGGTCCGTGGAACTTCCCCCGGAGGCTCAGAGGACTTACAGTAATGGCTCCCAGGCACAGCTACAACCCCACCATCCTGAGAGGACGGGGGAGGTTTCCTGTTCATCTTTCCAGTTGTGCCATTACTCGGCTTGTTATGGAAGCTGCTTAATACCGCAAAGTTCACAGTACTGTAAGAAGTTTGAGGCATAAAGACATTAGTCGAGGCGGTCCGAAGGGGGATTTTCACACGATGATTCAGTTACAAGGCAATCTGCATTCCTAATACTGTTCTGGGTAAATGAACTTCTGAATTCGAATGAAACTGCAACAGGGCATAAATGAATGTGATGATCACACTCTGAGGGCAAAAACACAGAATCCAACCATGACTGAATCAAATCTCTAGAAAACATTTCATTGCTTTGCCATTTTATAACTAGGCAACAGTGAACACCCCAGTGAACTCGTGGTTAATGGTGTTCACTCGTACATGAGAGATCTCACGTCTGCAATGATGCAATCCTAGTATGTTTGCATATCTGTTGCCCATCTCTCTGCAGCCACTGCCAATTGCAGGCAGTTTGGTGGGTCAAGCGCAATTCCAGCTCTGTCTAAATGCAGGTAAAAACCTAATTCCATGTTCACTCTTAGCTTTTCATCACTCTTACACATAAGCAAAAGTGCGTCATAAAAGTTCCTTTCAGAGCACAACATTATCTAACCCCAGAGAAGAGCAAAGACAAGGGCACAGAATGTTTGGTATTCCCAGTGGCTGCAGAAGGAGCATGCACAGGCGCACGTGGCATGTTTGCACCTTATGCTGCAGAGGCCTGCCCATTTGCCCACAAGCAGGGAATTCTAGCTGATGCCGTCTCCCAAAGGCCCCACACTTGACTTTACCGTGGGCCTCGCACTCTTCCCCCCAGCTGCTGTGCGGCAGGAATGGGCGGCAGAGCTGGCACCTGTCTTTGACAGGCCCCGGCATTCACACCGACTCTGGTTTCCTGAGGGCGGCTGCCTGGCAGACAGGTGACAAATGCTAACATTCACCGTCTCCAGCACAGGCGGCAAACAAGTGTGCACACTGGAAATCCAAATCTACAGAGCCGAGAGGCACTTAAGTATGATCCCAACCACTTATAAAGAATCGGCATCATAGTGAGCGAGGTCTTTGCCACTCATGTCTCTCCGTCTGATAGCAAAACCTGCCCTGATTCAGGCTGTGGCTTGGGGCTGTAAACCAAAGCTTCCCTCAACGCCTCTCACCAGCCCGGCTATGCTCCAACCGCTGTTTTTGCATAGCGCTCAGCTTGTGTAACCGCTGAGTGGTTTTGCTCCAGCGACACAATGGCTGTGTAACAGACTAAACAGAGTGAAGCCACCTAATGTTCAGTGCCTCTCAACGGTTGATAAACACAAATCTGTTCCACGCAGGGTGAGAAAAACGCATCTGAAAATAACGTGAAGCACCGAGCAGCCTGAGGAGCTTTCAAGAAAACAAAATTAAAGTGATTTCATTCCTCAGGTGAGTCAGCCACTGTGCTGACAGCCTCGCCTACCAACAGTAAACCGCTGGCATCGACAACTTTACAACTCAATTTGAAACTGTCCTGATTTGAGGCCATCAGAGTCAAACGCCATAAACATTAACACAAACCCTAAAACAACATTTCATTTGATGGTTGGTTTTTTATTCAGCTTGCACTTCTATATTTCACTCAATTCTAATTACACGGAAATTAAAATGTTTGTTAAGACACTTTTTGACAGATTGACACGAGAACCCGTGTCAATGTTATGTTATGGGTCTGCACTTGTGTGACATTTAATTACTATGACTGGTCACAGCGTGGCCACAACTGCTGCTTAAAAAGGACAGTCGTTTAACTCACAGGATACGGGGGGGCCGACAGGACCGGATTGAGCTCGCAGTATGGCAAAGCATGCTGGTACTCTGCCGCCGAGCGGACCACATCCGCGTTTTTCCCCACCTCACTTGCAAAGCATTCCCGCCTCCCTCCCACTCAGTGCGTCTTTTTTGTCATTTCCATGTCCAGGCTCCATTTGTTTTGTCCACTGAGACAGCAAAGGAGGGAGGAGTGACCAAAAAGTAAGCGACTAGGAACTCAAAGAGACTGATCTTCACATGTCGCCATCACAACTCTCTCCAAAAACAATACACACCCACATCCACCCAACCCATTGAACCAACACACACACTCGCCTCCCCCTCGCCTGACTAATGTGCCCTGACACTCGTACATCACCCCCAAATTGGCCAAATGAATTAACCACGGCCCCTGCTTAGCTTTACGGGCTTTAAATGGATTTTCTCCTCCCCAGGTCTGCCCAATAATTGCATTTATCCATCTTGTTGAAGCCAGGTTTACACACTCACGAAGATCATGCCAATCCCCCGGATACATTTTCCGCTCCGGTGGCAAGAGTGTGAGAGATTTGTCATCGAATCATAACAGGTAATTCAAACAACAATTAGCTTGACGACACCGCCGTATGTCAATGTCGGGCTGCTTGTTGGACAGGACGCCGGTTGAGGTGCCTGCTATCGCTTCATCTGTCTGTATATCTCTTGCCCTTCCCTCAGTGTGATAAATAGAGCCTTGTAATACTATTTTATCTATCATCCAAGCCTCCAGGTTAAAGCAGCAAACACCCACAGTAGGGTAGAAAGTAGTGGCAATGAGTCCTCGTTTTTCACACACACACACACACACACACTTTCAGAGCAGAGGCAGAGCTGTGAACACCAGCATCAGTGGGGGTCATCTCCACACTCGTGAATGTTTGCACAGAAGTGCATTAGACACTGGGGGGGCCCAAAGGACAATTCAGCTAAGTAAACACGCAGCAACTTCCTTCCCTCTCCGCTCCTCCAGGCTTGCCCTGAGACGAGCCACTGTTTAAACAGCACACACAGCATTCCTGTGCCGGGCCCCAGCCAGCTGCTGCATCCTCACTGCAGGCCTGCCTGCCTGCCTGCCTGGCTGCCTGAGCAGAGACAGATACAGGCCTTACAACAGCAAGGGTCATCCACGACAGACAAAGGGCTTTTATAGACATGCAAAACTGGACTCATCTCCTGGAAATGCTCCTTAGCGCTCCCTCCAGCTACTTCAAAACGCTGACTGCCACAGTCTACGCCGACCTCCCGCAGAAGAGAGATTAGCCAGAATCATCACTTCGCTGAGGGATCCACCATGAGATCTTAACCACTCGTAGCCACCTGTAATGACTGAGCCGGACAGTTATCTTTATTGATATTTGAAATATGCAAAGTGTGGGCGCCAATAAAGATACAGGAGGCCGTAAAGAGGAGATAAAGAGCCTGGTGGTTCCAAAGGGCACCGTGACGTGCTTCACATGACACAAAGGCCACCCCTGCTTCGTGATGCCAGTCCGTTATCTTAACTTTCATTATGACTGAACAGGTTTCAGACACAGTTAACGCCTGAAATGAACCTTTGGCGCACATGCCAAAGGATAGCAAACGAAAGCGGCCATCTCAGAATTATTATTTTTTAAGGCTCAGCATATGTTTTTCATACAAACACATAGCATCGCCTCACCAATTTTAATCCTGGCTAAAGATGTTCAGGTGCTCAGCACAAGCCAAGACTTTTTAGACCCCACTTGTATATATATTTTTTTTTAAAAACTAAAGGTCGTCGTCGTCATCATCGTCATCATGAAGGTTACAGGCCAGCATCTACTGAATGGTTTATCCACCAAAGACAAACGGGTGGTGTTAATATTAGACATCACATCACACATCATTGGCAAAACCAGGATGCAGAACAATAGTCCTAGAAAAATCGTCCTGTGTCAAACTACAACCCTAACCCTAAGTACAGAAATAAAAAAAGTAATCTTTAACACAAATCCACTAAATCAGCCGACATTCAGGACTAGTTTTATTATAGGGAATCATTGCTTCCTCCCGGTGTCAATGCCACAGCAGCGGACACCATCAGAGCTGCCAATGATGGTGAACTGTGGATCATTATGTCAATCAAACAGTAATTTCAGGGTGACTAGATTGCATTGTTTCCCCTCTCGCCTATCCGTTTGTCTGCCAGTTCATTTGCTTCCTCTGTCTGTCTGTCTGTCTGTCTGTCTAGAAGGCTGTACCCCCGCGGCTTAATGGTAAAGGCCACTCATCTCACCGCGGGACGGTTGTCCAAACAAGGCACTCCATTCACTCTGACCCCTCGAGGGAGGGAGGCAATTGACGGTTCACTCAGTGCCGTGAGTCAATTTGTTCACTTTCGGAATTGACCCTGATCACCGCTGACACACCGTCCTCTCACTGGAGTGGAATGAACGCGTAATACTGAGGGCCGGTGGAGGACATGGAAGTTTTAAGGTTTAAAAGGGCGCTTAAACAACATCCATACATGTGTTTTGAGTTTTCGCTGCTGCGCATCATGAGTGCAGTTAAACAGATGGATTTTAGGTGAGAGAAACAATAAGTGTTATTTATTGTACGAGTAAGTATGAATGAAAGAATGGGAGACGGAAAATAGGAAATAACAATGCAATCTATTTAAATTTGCACAAACCTATAATATTGCTCGATGCAGCGCTTCCCGAGCAAAACAAACACTCCACATAAACCATTACCTGCACAATAGTTGGCAGCCCAGTGCTCATGTGCCATGTTTGGATGTGACAAGCTGTTCACATGAAATGTTATCTAGTGCCGTACACAAGTTGACAGCTGTCTCTTCACAAAAGGCGTATTATTATTGTGTGTAAATAGGTTTCTAACAGCTGGTTTAAGAGCTAACGCAGGAATTTACTCTTAATCTGTTTTCCACTGGAATTGGTTCATCAGCAAAGAAAAGAAGAAAAACAGAAGGGGAATCTAACACTGTTCCACACTGCAAGTCAGGGTAAAGGGGTTACATTTTATTAGCCTTGTGCATTTCTAAGTAATCTCGCCAGCATTTTTTTTCTTTTCCCAAATCCTACCATAATCCGCAGATTAGTAGATGAATTTATTTCTGCTTGCACTCTAAAATACCTCCCTCACCTTTTGCAGTCAGCTATGAATCCACCACCTTTAACGACAAACAAGCTGACGATCACCTCATTAGTGGAATCACTCCGCTTCCCAAACACACACACACACACACACACACACAATCACACACACTCCTTGGAGATTATCCTGCTACAATTAAAAGTTTAATTAGTAGATTAAAAATACACAGACTGGAGTTTTATCACCTTAAACTCCTCCATTATGTGTTTAGCTCACACAGTGCGCCTCCTTTCCCATCTGAGCCCATTTCGAACAGATTATCTGCATACAGATTTTCCCTGGACTACATTAAGACTGCAGATATAGACGGGGGGGTCACGGAACAAGACTGCTGAATAACAACTTCTGCATAATATACTGTACGTAGCCAATGTCGCATATAGAGTTTGACATTATTTACGTTTAATATGTTGCAATGAGAATCAAAATGCTGCAGAATATGGGAGCTCCAACCGTCACGACAGGTAACAGGTGTTTCTTTTGTTTTCGTTTTATGTTCAAAATCAGATTGGCTGATGAGGGCCGTGCCTGTGTTGTCTCCCACTGCTGCTTGAGTATTCATGCGCCAGAGGAAAAAAAGGATTTCAAAATCATTCTGGAACGAACGAGATCCTTCTTCTGTGGTGCGTTCCACAGCATTCTACCACATCCATAAAAAGGCTGGTGTGTACCACAGGTGTTCACTGCACACTGGCACGGCTAGTCATTATCTAGCTCGACATGATCATTAAGAGCTGTGATGGCAGTGTGGCACCTCCTCCCTGCATGCACACACACACAGACTGAAAAAAAAGAAAAAAAGAAAAACTCTCCAATGGAGACTCAAGCACTCTCTGTCGGTTGTGGTAAAAAAAATAAAAAATAATGGGCTAAGAGGGGAATCTCCTTTCTCAACGAAAAGCATGTCAGCGCCGGTGCACTTTGACCCTTCCCCAAACACACTCCACAATCCAAACAGAAGGCCGGCACCACTAGAATTCCTCCAGCGTCACAGCGGCCCTCTCAACCCAGAACATTTCAGGCTAATTTTTTTTTGGGGGTGTGTGATAACAATGAGGGTGGGAAGCACTGAGAGCAACGTGGAGGGGGGGCGGGGGGGGGGGGGGGGGGGGGGGTGTTCAGAAGCCACATACGTGAACATATGCCTGCTCGTCAAGCGTGGCTGGAAACAGGAACTTGCATGCTTCAATCTTGGCCCTGCTCTCCTTCTTTCTTTCTTTTTTTTTTCCTTCCTTTCTTTTTTTTCTTTTCTTTTTTTTACGGGAAGATAAATGTGAAGCCTAGGGCCACTATTGTTTGGACATCTAACCAGGAACTGTCGCTGCTCTCATTGCCCTGGCATTAACAGCAATTATCCGCTCTATTCAGAAGGCTTTTGTGCGGCCGACCCCCAGCTCCCTTGCCGTCGCCCCACCGTCCGTCCCCCCTCCACACACACACACACACACACACACACACACACACACACACACACACACACACACACACACACACACACACACACACACACACACACACACACACACACACACACACACACACACACACACACACACACACACACACACACACACACACACACACACACACACACAGAGAGAGTCCTAACACACATTTCCCGCTTTTCTCTCCCCCCAGCCCCCCTCCCACCCCGTCATTTCCCTCCTACTCAGCTACTGGTGAACTCATTTGGCTACTGGAGCACTCTGGTCCCATTATGAAATAACTTAGAGAAATATGCACATTCAGGCAAGGAAAAGAAGAAGAAGAAGAAAAAAAAAATAAGACTGACATATCACAAGTATTTCTGGAATGACACCTGAGCTCAGTTTTGTGAGGCTCATATCGTCACATAATTTATTTTCCTCAATCAAACATGAACTTTTTGTGACTAGATGAACATTAACTGAACCACAGCACAAAATATTTGAAAAATTCACAGGAACTTTAACTGGCTTAATAAAAAAAAACAGCTTTTCAGTGGTTTTGTAACTGGGCCACTTTCTGCAAAATACAGATTCTAAGTAATGGTGTCGTGAAACAAGCTCATCCTCACCATCGCCTTTGTATCTGAAAGGTGCGATCAATACTAATTTTGAACCTTATGTTTTCAGCAGAGCGCAGTTGAGCAACACTGCCAAGAAAATCCCCAAACCCCAGCGACCACGTAGAATTATCACCATCTTCAGTAAATCTTCATTCAAAACTCTATTGGCTGCAAAGTGAGAGGAAGCTTCGCATTCTACCAACCAACAGTGTCAACACGTGTTTCTACTAGCGGCCATTTAACAGGGGCCGAGAATGGGTCTCGTATACATGGTCCTTCAAGATTTTTAAATTCAAAAAGGCCCGTGTAAGTACTATGAGGCAGTTTGGTGTACATTCAAGTTTTAGTTTTCTATAGAGTTTTTTGGTTTCGAACGATCAATGGTCAACAACCCCCAAGATCTGGTTCTGTGCATTCGCTGCTTTTCAAATTAAAAGTGGAACTTGCCAACGATTCTAGGGGGTTCAAAATGTGCTGTCTACCATGGAAAAAACAGAAAATAAATAATAAAAAGCAACATGCTCTGTATACTGATACAATTTTAACTGGTGGCCACATGCACGTACACACAAACACACACACAGAATAATTTAATTTCCATGTTTCAGGGAGCCCCGAGCCCTGTGGGCCAGGAGCCTAGGAGCTAGCCTATATTTAACAGATGACAAAAGTTGCATTCCAGATGTACAGTACTATCTTTGTGTGGAGCTCTATAGAAATGCATGGGAGAAAGAGCGAGAGAGGGGGGGGGTTGTGTCTGGGAGAGGAGGGGGTTACACTCGGGGCTGGTTGGGGGGGGGGGCACCAGTGCACAGCTGCTAAACTAATGCCTTTTTTTTTTTTCTTTGCTCAGACGCAGAAAAGCAGAGTGTGGTGGCTCACTGACAGAAACAGGGAAGGATACGGGAGGTAAAAGTGTATCCGTCCATTCTGAGAATAATTTGCGTTCCCACCAGAAAATGGATAAAAATCCAGGCTGTGCTGCGATTTAATGGGTAACAGGCCTAATCTGTCACATTGAAGTCAAAATTTGTCGTCAGATTATCTATTATTATATAAAAATCAAAAATCAAAACAACCAATGCAATGATTTAATTATAAAAAATGTTAAAACTCCAAACCAGACTTGACTGCAGCTGAATTTGAGCTACACCCAAACCCAGCTCGCAGCGCCACCAGGGAACCACTGCTCCCTTCGCACGAGTTAAAAATCTGATTAGAAACACACCCACAAACTGAGTGATTTCTTTTTTCTTTTTCCCTCTGTGGTGTTTCAAGCAGTGACAGATCGACGGGCGCGTAAGCTCTCACACGGCTCAGCCTGCCAACATCATCAGCATTAGACAATTAAGCCCCACAAACTAAGAGAGAGAAAAATATATATAACTATATCTCCTCAGTAAATATTTACTGCACAAATCTTTTCCATTCATTCACCAGGCACTAACAAAACCTTACTGTACTCCTTCTCCCTTCTCTCTCTGAGTCCCCCCTCCTCCACAACCATCACCATCACCACTAACCCCCCCCCCCACACACACACACATCTGCGATTCATTGACTTTACAATTTACCACATGTCGAGATGGGAGAGGTCGAGCCTCCATCTGAATCACGGCACAAATATGCAAGTGATTTATTGTTTTAAAAACCCTGGGCCGATTTAGTGCAACTCCACTTTTCCTGAGCATTACTCCTATTGGCAGACCATGAACAATTACAGTTCGTACTAATTAAGCTCCGAGAATGTGCCGTGCACCGCTAATGTTTAGCAGGCCTCAATTTTAGTTTAATGGTGCCAAACTTTGCTTCCACTCCCCCCCAAACATCCCCCCCCCCCAACTTAACTCCTCAAATCCAAAGCAGATTGTACTTTTTATGACTGTTTATTGAGAAGAAAAATAAGGACCTTTTCTTTTCCCCTTCTCCTTGCATGGGATGAGAGACACAGCAGAGAGAGAGGGAGCGCAGAGAGGAGCGGTGGTAGGGGGACAGAGAGGGAGAGGGAGAGAGAGGCAGAGGATGCAGGAGCCGCTTCCGCCATACTTTGTAAACAAAAGTGATTTGCAAGACAAAAGGAGCGCAACCTTCCAACTAAATTCAGAGTCCATTTTGCGGCTAGAGGCAACAAAATGCAGCCGCGTCGTGCCACCAAACCCCCCGTGGACACCAATTAGGCCCCATTAGCATGTAAAGCCAATTTGATAAGGTGTGGGCCTTGTCCCATAAATCCGTATTAAACTATCTTTCCTCTTGTCACAGACAAAAATCCATTTACAGCAGCCGAACACACCTAATCCATATGATACACCATTGTTATGCATATGCTGCTGCCACGTTTAGGAAAGATACCGTGCGTCTGTGTCAATTACAACAGATAAGGCCACAGCGATGTGTGTGTGTGTGTGTGTGTGTGTGTGCACGTGAGCACAAAGGAGGTAGTGTTGCATTCATTCCTGCATGTTCATTACAGTTAATCTGACCAGAAAATCCCCCATTATTTCTTCCAAAAATGAAGAAAAAAAAAAAGATAAAAAGGAAGGAGTCTGTCTCGAGCAAGTGGATTTTTTTTTCTCTCTATTTCTTTTTTTTTTTTTTAAGGTGAATCTGCAGCAATATGAGCACGACAACACGACTGAAACAAAGAGACAAGCTATTGTTTCAACTACACAAAGCCTTTCCACCCTCTCTTAGTAGAATCGCCACAGGTTCTGAAAGCATCTTTTTTCACTCTAAACACAGCGGTGGATGCTTGGTGTTGCGTTTTCACCCACCCCCAACCACACACACCCCACACACACACACACACACACACACACACACACACACACACACACACACACACACACACACACACACACACACACACACACACACACACACACACACACACACACACACACACACACACACACACACACACACACACACACACACACACACACACACACACACACACAATTTCTTGTTCTTTTTTTAAACTGCACGTAATTATACGTCGAAACTCAAAACCTCCGCCAAAAGTCTCCAGGCCTGGAGAATTATGGGGCCAGGGGTGGCGTCAAATATCTTAACATTCATAAGTCCGAGAAGCAGTAAATAAAGCCGGTGGATTTACGGCCCTACAGCCCCGATGCAGGAGAGCAGGCCGCCCAGATCCCGCTCTCCCTCCCTCAGCCTCTGCGTCTCCAGACCTGTTGAGGTGTGATGTTAGCCCACAGCACCGGAGTTAACCCATCGCCTTTTTTTCACAAGCCCCGTGTTAGCATCGGCAGGAAACAAAAGGTAGACAGCGAGAGCAAGGGAGGTAGAGAGAGCAAAGGGAACAGGGGGGGGGGGGGGGGGCAAAGGAGACATAAAACTGGGGTGAACTGGCCAGGCCACTTCTCCAATTCAACCTACGCCCAGTGATCCAGCAGGCCTTTGTGTGAGGTTTAGGGAGGAGGGAGACGGCAGGGAGAGGCGAAGGGGAGACGGGGGCAAGAGGGCTTTTAAAGCCCGGGCACAGCGTCATGTCAAATTGCTAAATGATACTAAATTGTGAGCCTCTTTGGACTTAGGTGGTAGGAAAAACAAATTCTCACTGGTTGTGGCTCCCTGAGGTTCGACAAATTATGGTAACGGCCACATGCAGGAATTTTTTTTCTGCTCCCCCTCAAGTCATGCAAAGACTGAAATTACAGAAACAAGGTAATGTGTCCAAACAGAGCAGGACCAGTGCCAACTGACAAATAAAATCTAAATTGATCACAATTATGCTCTGTAAAATTAATCATAAAAAGAAAAAAAAATAATCAAAATTTTTAAACCCCTTAATAATAAATACAGAAATATACAGATTTTTTTTTTTTTTTTTAAAGGGCCCTATATGTTGAAATCCACATTCTAGAAAATAATATCACAGCATCGTCCAAAGCCAGAGGAGCAGGAGAAGAAAAAAACGAAGGGAAAAGCAGCGAGAATCAAAGCCTCATGACGAGACAGAGGGAGTCTCATTCCAATAATACTAGCAGTCATATTCAGCGCCTCTCGTGACATGTTAGGGAGCAAGACAGCTAATCAATGTCCAGGTGAATTATTTATGCCAGCTTTAAGTCTAATACATTTATATTACAGCGACCGCTGACTTCAAAGCTCTAATGGCTGGACACACAGGACGCTGCAGACGGTGGGGGCCGAGGCTGCACGTCGTCAGAGGACCACTGCCAACTGAAAACCATGTTCATCTTCAGTCACTGTTCAGGTGGATGTGTGAATGAAGCTGGAATGAGTCTTGTCCAATAAAGTATCTCCTCAACGGGCCTTTAGATATATCTGCAATGGCTGGAGCTCGAAACAGAAGAAAGTGGCGTTTAGAGGAGACCAAAGAACAGGGGACTAATCAGGGAACGTGCATTTAAAAAAATAAAAAAAGATTCCTTTCCGTCTTCTGTCAAATGTCTGAAAATAGTATTTCAGGGCTGGAATTAAGAGGGCAAAGGTCAACACTGTCTCGCCGCAGCATCCTCCAGCCATACTGCACAATTTACTGCCTGTCTAAATGCTGCATGAGCACAATGAAATGAGCGCAGCGCGGACTCGCGCAGGATGTAGCGCTGTGACAGTCACAAAGAAAGAAAAAAACACAAACCTCCGCCACTGACACAAGGAACTGCTTCAGTTCACGTGTGTTGTTGTGAATGTGCGTTTGTGTTCCGAGTACTGATGAGAATAATGAGCAAACTAATTCCACATACCAGTCGGTGGCGTTAACAAGGCTGGCTGACTAAGAAGGAAAGAATGGCAAAATGTTCTCCTGTGTGCAAATGCCGGGAATGATAAAATCTTTTAAACTATAAAACACACACACACACACACACACACACACACACACACAAACACACACACACACACTTAGAGAGAATTGTGTAAGCAGCAAAAAATTATTTCGAGTGAAACCCAGGGTGATCGTGTTGAACTCAAAAGCAGAAATTGTGTCAAACACAAAAGGAGGCATTATGTGTCAGATGTGCATTTATTTTCAAGGTGTGCACAGCGTACAGAAAAAAAAGAAAAATTGAGGTACCAAATATCAGTTTCGTTAGGCAGAGCTGAGGTGCTGCTGGTGGTGGGGGGTGGAGGGGGTCATATTTCCTAATGCCCGGTCTTTGCCTTAACCTTGTAAAATGAGATGACAGGTCCTAAAGCACAGACTTGTAATTGCAACCGTTTAAAATAGGGGGGCAGAGAGACACCCATGGCTGAAAAAATTTAAAAAAATGATGCTGCTTAAGGATTGCCATTGCCCAGTGGGACTGGTGAGGTGCTGAGCAAATGAGTAAGTGTGCATAATTATAGCTCTGCTGATTGTGACTAAATAAATAACATGAATTTATTTATAAATATGGGGTGTGCATGGCCCATGCTTTTTTTGTTTTTTATTTTTTTTGATACCTCATTACAAGCAAAGGTGGTGCACATGCAGAGCACATAAAATATATAAGCATCAACCAAAAAAAAAAATTGTTATAATTATTTAATGTTTTTGGGGCGGGGAAAATAGAAATAGCTGTCAAATTTTTAATGCATGCACCTTTTTGGCGTAATGTCTTCACTGGCTTTGACACATGCAAATCACTTGGAGAGGGGAGGGGGGGGGGAAAGGGGGCAACATCTGCATATTGATTTTTGTTTGTGTGGATTTTTACACTGCTTTTACAGTGAGCGTCAGAGAGGCGGCATGCAGGTCTGAGAGCTCGCCGCACATTGTGTCGTAGGAAAAAAGGGCATTTTTGATGAGAGGCCGTGCGAGCACAGCAGCCAATTGCATTATTCAGTGGGTCCACAAAACATGCAACACAGCAGACCCTGCACAATAATAATAATCACAATAAGAATTATTATTATTATTATCATCATAATAATAATAATAATAATATGCCACATTGATTGTGCATGTAATTTAAAGGTGGTTTGAGTGGAAATTCAAGGAGCACATCAGTGATTTAAAAGAAAAAGAAATAATATTAATAATAATAATAACAATGTCACGTGCACATGGAACCATTATGTGCCCTTTTTTCTTTTTTTAGTCATTAGCACAGTTAGCATGCTAGCTGCTCGTGCCATGGTACTGGACACTTCGTGGGGGGAAGGTGCAAAGAAACTTGGCTCTACTTTTCTTTTCTTCTAATCGGCTGCACTTGTGGCTGACAACACGGCTGCCTCCGTGCGAGGAGTGTGTGTGTGTGTGTGTGTGTGTGCGCGTGCTCGCTCGCGCGCGCGTAACAGCTGTAAACAAACGAACTTACTGTGCGCGCTGTTGGAGAGAGGGACCCGTTGGGCAGGTAGGGGCTGGACAGGTCGGGGATCATTATGAACGGATAGCCCGGGTACGGTGGGCTCTTGAACAGCCCTCCATCTTGCCTTTTCGCAGCTAACATGGCGGGGGGGGGGGGGGGGGGGGGGGGGGTGGAAGGGAGGAGGAGGAAAGAAGAAAACTTTTTTTAAATAATAAAAGTGGCCTCGAAAACTTTCATTTCTCCACAAAAAGACAAGAAAAGCCCGATGCACTCGTGGACCGAGGCGCGGGGGGGGCGGACACACACACACACACACACACACACACACACACACTGTCATGTCGGGGCACAAGAATGAACCAGAGAGGAAGAAAAAGCAGAACACTCACCCTCCTCTAAACTTTCTCTCGTTTTGTCTCTGAACGTCTCGGCGCGGGGCGGAGGCCGTCTCTCCGCCTTCACATGCAAGGGAACACAGGGAAGCGTTAAAGTTCTCCCGGCGACACGCGGCTCCGTGCCCGCAGGCCTCGACACGCCCGGCCCGGGGCCCGGGGACCGGGGGGCCGAGGACCGGGGGACCGGGGGGCCGGGGGGCCGGGGACCGGGGACCGGGGGGCCGGGGACCGGGGACGGCCGCTCCGAGTCCCGCCACACACACACACACACACACACACACTCACCTCCGAGTCCGACGAGCTGTTCTGATTCGTCTCCGACTCGTTCACCAGAGAAGATTTGACATCTGCTAAATCCCTTTCTGCCGACGAGTTGTCCGAGATCTTCTCCTCCTGCTCCCCTTCGTCTTTGAACGCGATCATTTCATCGTTTGCGCCCAGGTCGTCTCCGCCACCGCCGTTGAGCTGCGGCATGTTTCCCCGAGCGCACTCGCTTCAGGAAGGAGAAGAAGGAACAGAACGGGGCGACTTGTTGTTCGGCTTGGGGCTTTTTTTTTTTTTCAAGTGGGGCCGCAACAACAACAACAACAACAACAAAAAAAACAACAACACAAAGTTTGTAAAAAAAAAAAAAAAGAATTAAAAAAAAAAAGCCCCCTGATCTCTGCGATCGAGAGAAGTCCGAGGATAAGTTTTGACGGGGGGGGGGGGTCCTCTCTCTTCGCACTGGCGTCTTCCGCAGCTCCGGCGCTCAAAAGTAGAAAAAGAAGAGGGAATCTTGGCAGGACGAGGAGCCGGAGAAGGAGCCGAGGAGCGCGGACCGAGTGAGTTGAAGTTGGTCGGAGCGGGTTTCAGTTCAAAGGCGGCGCTGATTGACAGATAGAGAGGGATGGAAATAGAGAGAGTCTGGATTCAGGATTATTGACAGGGAGAAACACACAAGGAACTAATGAGATGCAAACAGGGAGGGACTTGAAGTGACGTTTTCATAAATAGGAGGAAGGGAAAAAAAGGAGAGAGAGAGAGGGAGGGAGGGAGGGGAAGAGGAGGAGGGGAGAGAGAGAGGGAGGGAGGGAGAGGAAGAGGAGGGAAGAGAGAGAGGGAGGGAGAGGAAGAGAGAGGGGGGGAGGAGGGAAGAGAGAGAGAGGGAGAGAGAGAGAGAGGGAGGGAGGGAGCGATTGCAGGGAAGCATGTGAGGAGGAGAAAGGCAGTTGTGGAAGCAGCAGGGAGGTGGTGGAGCAAGAGGGAGATGGAGGTGGTGGAGGAGGGAGGTGGAGGTGCAGGAGGTGGTGGAGGAGGGAGGTGGTGGAGGTGCAGGAGGAGCAGGAGGGAGGTGGAGGAGGGAGGTGGTGGAGGAGGTGGAGGTGCAGGAGGAGCAGGAGGGAGGTGGAGGAGGAGCAGGAGGTGGTGGAGGAGGAGGGAGGTGGAGGTGCAGGAGGAGCAGGAGGGAGGTGGAGGTGCAGGAGGAGCAGGAGGGAGCAGGAGGGAGGTGGAGGTGCAGGAGGAGCAGGAGGGAGGTGGAGGTGCAGGTGGAGCAAGAGGGAGATGGAGGTGGTGGAGGAGGTGGAGGTGGTGGAGGAGGTGGAGCAGGAGACAGGAGCTGCCTGCAAATGTGGATGAGAAACGCACATATGGGCGGTCTCCGGTGAAGGGGGGGGTACCTCCTCAGGCTGTTTGCAACCAGTTCCACACCAGTCTGTCACACAGTTCTGGAGCCACGTTAAGTTACAAACATAATAAAAATAAAATAAAAAAAAACCTTATCCTTCACATTCAGGCTCCATAAGCTACCTTTTTTTTTTACTTTTTTTCTTCTTTTTTTTAACCTTTCTTTTCTTTTCTTTTCTTTTCTTTTTTTTTTTTAATTCTATCAAAGCTATTACTCCGAGCTTGTTTTCCTATTTTATCTGCTTTGTCAGTTTTTTCTTAGATCTATTTTTTATTTTATTAGATAATATTTCCTCAGATCTTTTTTTTGGGGGGGGGGGGGGGGGGGGGGGGGGGGGGGATGGGGGGTTATTGCATCCAGCTTTTTTTTTTTTTTTTTGACAGGTGTGATGTCCTCTGGGACTATAACCTGAATTCCTCACTTGCACACACACACACACTGAGCTGTTTTTATTTTTTTTTCTCTCTCCTCCCTCAGCAGCCACAGTGGACACAAATAACTGATGCACATTTGGATTTTTTTTTATTTTATTATATATAGAGATTCATCCTTTTAAAATAAAACAATGTGGATTGTGTGATTTTTCAGCTAATAGAAAAAAAAGGCAATAAAATATAATTTGGCCACATGACAATGTCTACCAAACCGTATTTTGCTGTTGCGAATAGCAATACTTTACTGTTTTACGTACACAAACCTGTTTTCCTTCAAAGTCAATGAGACATATTGGATTATATAGGTTCCCAATTAATTAACAACTGAATATTTTAAAAAGTGAACAAAGGAAAATGTTACAATTTTTAAATATTTAACAAAAAAAAACAACAAAAGAACATCAACAAAAAAATACCACTGCCTGCCTGAGATGTATATAGAAGTGATGGGTGGGGGGGTAGCCTGCTCCAGCTGAGCAAGGGGATTGTGCATGTGTTCGTGCGTGTTCATGTCGATGATGAGCTCAGCACCGGTGATTCTGTGCCCTTATCTCATCAGCTCGGGAAATGCAGTTCCTATTATATTTGATGGAGCAATCATAAAATCAACAATGAATTTCAAATGTAACTGCGAGAAATAGAGCTGCAACACACACACGCGTACACGCGCACGCGCACACGCACGCACACACACACACACACACACACACACACATCCAGGTGACACTTGCACTCTGTTGCAACATGGTCGGCTCCTCTCAAGCAAAATAAATCGCTGCGAGATCAAAACAAGACACAGAATTGCTGATTAAAAAATATTGTTTCATGTCATCATGCTGTTAGACGCATGAAAACAAACATTATGACACTAATTCCTCTGTATCTGCTCCCAGCAGTGTTGTCAAACTGCAGTGATGAGGAAATATGTGCACAGTGCAGCACCGGAGTGTCGCGGATCTGCCTACCAACGCACACCCAGACGGGGCAACACCATGAAAGCAGACTCTTCCGCTCGATGAGCACTGACGTGCGTTATCTGGATGAGGTAAAAGCCGTGCCCGCGTTCGCAGGCGGGGCTGCAGCCAGCAGCGTTGTTAGGGAGCAGGGAGGAAGGGGAAGGGCTCGCCGCCTCTTGTTCTCATCCAGCGTGTCTGTGTTTAGGCAGTCAGTGGAAGAAGAGACGCCCCGCCGCTCGGGGCCCTCCAAACCTGAGCCCACACAGACCAGACCAAAGCGGAGAGGCTCCGAGCCGGCCTCTCCCCGGATTGCCTCAGCAGGTACCTGAGAGTGTGCTGGGGGGCTGGCAGCGTGTTATCACGCCTGCCACGGGGACACCTGCCTCTGATGCCGCCCTGGTGATTCTAATCTACAGGACCCTTTAATAAAATGATGATAGGCCGCGCGGCCGCCGCTGCTCTGAGTGATGGAGCAGGAGCAGGCGTCTGTTGGTGATGTTGACTGTGTGTGCGCATGTTCACCTCTGAGCCATTTGGTGGCAACTGGGGGTTCGTCCTCAGCCGTGCACTGCCACGTCTCAGAGCACGGAGGAAGTGTCCAGTGTGTGGGCGACCGGCTTCAGCTCTCCACTGTCTGTGGTCGTCATCAGCCTGGATGACCAATCCATAAACTCAGCCAGCCTGAGCAGATCACGTCACAATTCGCCAATCTCCTCGTGGCAGATTTAATCACAATTCTGTCTCCATATACAGTTCAAGCCAATTGACAAGGCAAGAGGCAAATACTTTGAATTATTCAAGGGGTACTGTCTTATTTCATGATGTCGTGTCACCTTGCTGATCGCTTCACTGTGATCCTGGCGCAGTGTGTGCTTCCCACAACTTTGAAATCAAATTAATGTCAGAGCTCAGCACATTTATGGCTGTTGGATATTATATGCATGCATGCTTTTGTGAATAAACAAAAACATCATGTTTATAATGACAAACAAATCATTTTTGTCTTGATAAACATATAGAAATATATATAGAAATATATATAAAACATGTGTACAATATATGCTCTTATAAATTATCTAGGAAGCTTTTCACATATTTTAGCTTTAAACATTTTTTTCATTCAAAATAATTTTAGGGACAATTCTTCTGAATCCCACTGCACATATGTGTTTATGGTTTACAAGAGGGGAGGGGACAAAGTTAAAAAATAAATCTGAAATTAAAGCAGTACAGCTTAATTAACATATGTAGAGTCTGCACAGCAACATATATTTTATAGATCAAAATTCTTAGATCAATTTGTTATTTTCAGAAAATTCAAATTTTTTGAAAGTAGCCTTCAATGAATATTTGGTAATTAAGATTTTGTGACTTTTACTGTAATTTTTGTACAGGCAGCATGTGCAACAATTTGTCTTCCACCGTTCTGAGTCGGAAATAAACCCAGTGAAATAAACTCTACATAAAAACTCAAAGGTTTTCAAAACCTCACAGACCAACAAAGTGCTTCTCTAAAACACCCTCACTGTTTCATCTTACACAGAGAAGGCAGCAGCGGCAGCACAGTGCACATCCTCCATGTTGGCAAACAGTTAATTACCCATCATGCATCCATGTTGCCAAGCACAGCGGCTAAAAGGTCTCTCATCGCTGATTAACATATTACTGCTGGACATTTTCTCTTTTCTCCTCGTAAAAAAACCCCCAAAAAACGCTTGTTTTTTTGTGGTACCTGTGGGATGATTTATTCTGGCGATGAAGTTTGTTCACTTGATAATAAGAGACTTAACATTTAACTTTTAGCTGTTGTTGGGGGAGAGGCTGTTAAGCATGTTGGCATTTTATTGTCGTTACAGCTCATATGAATTCTATCACCAAGATAATATTGTGGTTAAGCCATAATTACATGGGTACTAATGGTTTTTTGGAATGGACGGGATGGAGGAATAGATGCTGGATTTACCTGATTGCGAAAAGACTGATTCATGCTGTATATTATTCATTAGAGTAAAAGGAAATCAGACA
Organism: Scophthalmus maximus; assembly: GCF_022379125.1. Taxonomy (NCBI): domain Eukaryota; kingdom Metazoa; phylum Chordata; class Actinopteri; order Pleuronectiformes; family Scophthalmidae; genus Scophthalmus; species Scophthalmus maximus. The sequence goes on from NC_061530.1 coordinate 14,085,182, forward strand.
ACAGATATCTACGTTGTGCTTGCATTTGTATGTCATTGGGTTAATTCTGTATTCTTGCCATTGTGCTTAAATTCAGCACGTCACGTGACATTTTTATTTTTTATTATTACCCAGAGCAACTCTTTGGAAAGAGTAGCTCTTTCCAAAAATGACATTATTGCATATTACAAATACCGTATGTTTATTTTTCTTCTTTTTGTACGGGTAAAAAAAGAAGCTTCTCTGCTCTCGGCGCCCGAATCATTTGACACAATTGGACAAGCCATTGGAAATTAAAAGCTTTGCGTGCATAATGTAAAAAGCAGAAAAGAGTGTTATGTTGAACAAAGTTTTAAGGGTTGAGAGTAATACATGTATACTTTCCACCCGCAGTGTGCCGGAGTTGTCACATGTGTAGAAATACAGTATATCTATGGCAATGAGAGTGACTAGTTTTGGAAGAGCACATCAGTACTGGGAAACACAAAATATGGCAAATATTTTTCATGAATGCATTTGCTGTTTTTAAAATCCACAAATCACATTGAAGACAGATGAGAAAGAGGAGAGACCAGTGAAATGAAGAGTGGGTCTCCGTGTGTGTGTGTGTGTGTGTGTGTGTGACTCTGCACTCATCTAAAATCAATATCACCCCCCTGAGATGTTCCTAATAATACAACAAACAGCGTAACAAGCATTTCATTAGGTTAAAAGTTTGTGAATCAATAATCAAAATACATCCAACCTCTGGATGCAGAGCCTACATTTTTTCTTTTTCTTTTCCCCCCCTCCAGATAAATCCCAGGAGTGGGATCAGGAGTTTCCCTGTGAACAGCCGAGACACTCCTGATTAATGTAGGCACGACGCTTTTCATACCTCTGTAGGTTCTGGACCCGAGCGGGAGCCGGGTGTCTCCAGAACTCGTCCCGCGCAGCAATCGTGGGAACCGTGCCGGGGCCAGCTACGTGAGCCGTCTCCCGTCGCCTCCAAAACTAACAGCCAAGCGTTTTTTTCAGAAATGGACGTGATAGTCATTAATCAAGGTCCGGGGGGAAGGCCCTCGACTCTCTCAACATGGAATCCACCTGAGAGACAAGGTAGCCCATACGTGCTCGGCTGCTGCGGATGTGCAGACCCACCGCTCACCTGTCCGTCACGGCAGCATCTCACAGGGAGAGGTGAGCCAAGCCGCTGCTGGCTGGTAAATGTTACCTAAAGGTCAACGGTATACTTGCCAGCGGGTCGGTGGTTTGAGTCATATTTTCACACCGGCTTTACAGTGAACGCGTCAGGCGTCGGGTAGCCAACGGACATATTTATACGCTGATTCATGTCTTGATTGGGAGAGAGGCTACAGTGTGTTTTCTCACCAGACCCGCTGTCTGGTTCCTGTTCCCAGGGCACGTCGCTGAGCCTCAAGTGGTATCATTGTTTTGTCACTGGCGTGTAGTCGCTGCAGTAGCATGGCGACAATGAGGACGCGGGTCCCTTCTCCTCAGAGCTCCCACTTTGTTTTCCGGCTCTTGCCAATTACATCGCGGCTAACGGCACACCAGCAGTCTGGCTACTGTCCAAACCAGACAACCACCATACAAATCCCAAGTTGACTACAAAACCCCGAGGGACAGATTCCAGGAGAACGCTGTTCCCTTCCTCGTTTCGGTTCCACAATGGGTGATGCGCTTCCTTTTTGGTGCCATAAATCGAGTCGTCATCTTTCCGTGAGAACCGCGGCCCGGTGGCCAAGAGAATAACGCGGCGAGAGCAAGGCCAGGCGGGTGGGGTTGTTTTCTCCATCACAGTTGACCGACATCACGACAAGTTTAGGCCACAACTTTAAGAGCATGGTCCCGTGTAAAGGGTTTGATGTAAACTCTTATCTCGGCTGCTTCAGCTGTGATTTGCAAGAGCCTAAGAATTGTGAGGTGTGTACTTTTCCCAGCTGGTGATCCACTAAAGCAAAAGTCAGACAACAAATTGAATCTCTGACTTTTGTGTTTTTGTACCATTACCTACCGAGACAAAAGCCAAAAGCAGATACACTGGCCAATAGAAAGTGGCTTCCTGTAGAGCCCTGCTTTTTTGTGTGTGTGTGTGTGTGTGTGTGTGTGTGAGGAGCACATTGGAAGTGTCCCTTTTCTCTGACCATCTTGTATATGCAGGACCCTCCACATCTTCAGGCTTCTTTAAGTAGGGACAAATCCTTTTTCTGATTGTTAGCTAAGAGACTGGGAGCATCTCAAAGAAGGTGCTTCCTCAAACAGGAAGCAGGAGGCCTTATTGTGAGCGGAGGAAAAAGGACGGAGCAGTGTTCTGTTCATGTCCCCGATGGTTGGGCCGTTAATTAAAAATCACAGTGGGGACATGTTGACCTTTCGGGCCATGAAGGAAGAGTCATTATGTGCACGATGGAGGCAGGTCGCCTTTGTGTGACAGTGTGTGACTTTTGAGCAAAGTTTTCTGCGCCGTTCTCGGCTCTTTTGTGCCTAAATTGCCACCTGTCATTATTTTTGATCTTTACTGGGGACTTCAGCCAGGATTCAGGGCCATTTTCAAAAATCGTCCAAGGCTCTTCAGTTTAGTGAAGCTCTGGTTGCAGCAGTTCTGCGCACATCACCTCATCATCTTTACAGCGACGGAAATCTATAATATAGCAAACAACGAAGCTCTACCCTTTTTTTCTTCTTCATTTGAGCTTGACACTACTGCTCATTTACTGAGTTATGAAACTGTGGCTGTTTTTTTCTTTCAGTGCAATGAAATTCTTGGAAAAAGCTTTAGTACAGAGAAACAATTTTGTCTTTAACGCTCTCCGTGCACACTTATTAACGAGCGGCACTATGGCGACGGGACCTTGAGTCAAATGAGTTGAGCCTCGCGGTACGAATCAGAGCGGCGGCGTGTTCATTTGGCCATGTTTTCATTAAGAGAACGGGAGAACGAAGCCCATTAATGAGACCTCAGTCTATGTTCTTTGTACAAAATGAGTCAAAAGAAAGCTAAACATCATCCAAGGTTAAGCTGTGAGCAGGTTATTAGTTGATGCAAAGGCTCATATCTCTGCAGTCACATATTGCTCCCATTATCTTCAAACAAAGACATCGGGAAAACAGCATGTCGAGCTAAACTCAAATCTATTCATCAGACCCTGAACTACAGCCACATGTATATCGAGTCTTTTTCTTTTATTTGTCAAATAGATTGACTCCTCTGTATGAAACAGATTTGATAGAATTACGCCTTCATTAGCTACTTTACTTTTTAGAATAATAATAAGTAAAAGGGAAGGGAGTGATAAACCTTTTTTTGTATCTACTCTGTATACATGTTGTGCCATCACAGCTGTGAAAACGCATAAATTCAACATCAGTACATATTTGACATCTGTATAATATGTCACATACCAGATACTGTTTGGTCTAGAAATAATCTGTATTCTATTATAGCATTTCTTTATTCATCCACATCTGCATCACACATCTGTTTGCACCTCGTGCCTCCGTAAACCCCACACTTTAGATGATCATGTTATGTATTTTCGTTGTGCAACTGTGTCTAACTCAAACTTACACTTTGTTGGGGTTGGGTGAGTCAGTCAGAGAAGAAGAAGTGATGAAGTCATGACAGGATCAGTGTAGATGAAGACGTAAAAAAGTAATTCAACACTTAAAAAAACAAAAGCAAAGAGTAAAAGTACTCATTGTGCAAAATATCCTCTTTCAGGCAGCTATATGATTACATTAATATACCGGATTATCATCATTAATGCATTAAAATGCAACAGTTTTATGTTTTAGATTGTTATCTAAAAATGCTATGTCTATAGATAAATGCAAAAGAAAATGCAGAGCTTTTTATTCTATAAGCTGCTCATATGTTTTTATGTGATATTCTAATCTGCAAAGAAACTAATAGCTAAACCTGTAAAAGTGTCGAGAGAGGTGAATTATAAAGTAACATAAAGTGTAAGTAGGTAAGTAATAATCATTCACTATAGCACCTTTCACAAAGTGTTTCACATGTTGTTAAAATCAAACAATAAAGAACCAGTCAATGAGCATTGACTCGAATATAGAGAAAGATTTTTAAAAAATGGACAAAATCCAGTTTGAATAAATGAGTTTTCAGCTACTTTTTGAAGGCGTCCACAGAGAGCGCGGATCTTATGTCAACGGGAAGAGCATTCCACAGTGTCGGAGCCACGGCTCACCTTCATCACCTTGTATTTGTAATTGTGTACAAGGAACAAGTAATAAGCTCTGACTGTGCTCTGACTTACCTCCTGTAAGTGACCTGCTGGGGATGTGGTGCGCCATCGCCGAAGTTATGCAATACCTTTTTGAAATCTGTAAGAAAACAAAAATGACTTCAGAGCAACAATCACATTCTGCATCACCGCGGACAGTTTGCTGTCAACTCGCTTTAACCGAGCAATAACGGCGTTCATCAACAATATAAAAAAAAATAGTGAAGGTTTCAAGTCTATTATCAGGTAGACGGAGGCGGCTTCACACTTCAGACAAAGCAGAGGACAAGAACAAGAAAATACACCAAACTGCACATTAAGTGGAGTAATTCCTCTCTTTGTTCAGATGCTCTTTGTTGTCGGTAGGACACACTGTTCGCTCACAGCTGCACTCAAAGGTCTGTGGGCCTTTTGTTTTAACGGTTACTCTGATGGAGGGATGTGAGTGTGTGAAGTTTTAAGGGCACAGTTGGTTGAGATATTGATCACCTCTCAGGTATTCCCTTTTCCTGAAAATTGATCCCAAAATCGCTCATTATCATAGCGATGGTTCTGTGTTAGGTAGATCAGATACCGCTCGGACACATGATGTTCGGCGCGCGCGCACGCACGCACACACACACACACACACGAACACACACACACACGAACACACACACACACACACACACACACACACACAGTACAATAAGGCCCCAAAGCTTCATGCTTCAGCCTCAACTGGAGTTTTTGTAGCTGCAGCCCTCGTGGTCTCCTTTGCGGATCCTAATTGAGAAATTAATGCAGAAAAATCAATTGGCCTCAAGTTTTGTGTCCAATAGACTCCAGAAGGCTTCAAGCAAGCAGCAATCAATGCGCTCCACATGGGTGACTCCAAAGCCCCATCAGTCTTTTGTTTATGTGTTCATAGCTGGAGGATTTCAATATATGAATTTCAATGAAATAAGCACTAATTAATTTTTTTGGGTTTGTTTTTTACCTTTGACGACCCCCTGTGATGCACAATGTATATTTTGGGGCATGCAATTATGTCTTTGGTCGCAACTTAAGTATCACTTAATGTAAAAAAAAAGAAAAAGAAAGAAGCTTTCTAAGAATTGAGATGCATTGTGTAGAAACTGTGCCCTTACTGGCAACACTTTGGAGCCTTCCCTTATTTACACTTCAAAATGAGGATCTTTTAACATTCTGTGATCATGCGCGGCATTGTTGGTGGATGAATTGCCAGGGTTTTTTTTATTTGTGTGTGTAGCTCTCTTGCCTAGAGGACATCAGCCTATTTAAGGCCATTTTTAAGCCCTGCACATCATCATCAGGTCAATGAAACAGCAACCTTGAATTCCCTTTGACGCAAAGGTTTTTTTTTCCTCTCCAGCACTCAAACGGCATGAATGCGCATCACCTTTTCTGCGACTCAAGGCAAAAGGCGAAATGGAGAAAAATGGCCATAAGAGAAAGATGTGATGCTAAAAATCTTTAAGTATTTAAACAGTTTCACCTCAAACACAACTGCATTTTTTTTTATGGTCAAATTCCCCAAAAGAAGTAAAAGGACATTTTCCCCTGGTTGTTGCACGAGGGGGGGGGGGGGGGGGGGGGGGGGGGCTAGTGCCGTGTTCTTCTTTGTGCTCGTTAACCACCTTCCAAATTCATCATAAGCCCAGAGATCAGATCACAGTAATATTTGATCAATATTAATAAGGATAGGCAAACTCCTCCAGTAATTACCACCGTCTCTGGGCTTTGATTTCGACCATTACTAACGCCTCTGCATCTTTAGATTAAAAAAAAGCGACCCCCTTTTATTTCATAACATTAAATCCCGACATGCATCTTCTAAAAGCTCTAATAAGACAAAGATAAGATTTGCATCCCCATACAAGTGTCTTTTTCAATTGATTATGAAGCCGCCATTGATGTGCGAGAAATTGATGTTTTCCTCTGTTCTTAAGGGCGGCTAATAGAAGGGGCGGGCTTCGAGGAGGAGACTTTGCCACTTTGATCTTCAATCAGCCAAAAATCCCACTTCTTCTTTGTCAGACTGTATTTGGTAAATAACAGTGACAATCTGCAGGGCCCGGAGACGGAGAGGGGCAGAGGGAGAGAGATGTGCAGTAGGGGGAAAGAGCACAAGGAGGGAAGTCTCTCGCTCGTTGAATTTAGGGTGTTAAAACGTGAGATGAGGCTTCGACATCGCTCTCCCGAAACACACCAGAGTACAGTATTAAGTGGTCTGTCGCGCGGATGATAACAGGAAACATTTTTCACCTTGTCTATTTTGGGAGAATCAAATTTTAAACGACGGCTGCCCCCGTGTTTGTGTGAGTAATGTTACATTTTGACACACACAGTAGGCCTCTAATTAGGCCTATATGAAAAACAACAGGTGGATGTGTGCAGAGTAATAAATCATTCAGCCAATATGGCTGCCAACAGGTTTGGTTCCCTTCCCCTCGCTTCTTTTTTTCTTTCTCCCCTTCACGCGTCTGAAGAGGAATAGTTGGCGGACGGTGCCCTCTGAACAGATGCGTTAGACGTTCGTGTGCATCCCACGCATATTTGTGCCGAACATCATTTCTGTCTGGCATTTTATGATCCAATTCTCCGCGATGTTGCTCGTGTCGGAGTACATGAACCCGCGGCATGAGGAAACTCATCTTGTGCTCAACGGGATATACAGTATGTGGACTGATAAGATAAAAAACAAGCGGCCTTTAAATTTCACAGAATGAAAGAATGAGGAAACGTTGGATGCACTTCTAACCGTCGCAGCGGTTCCATTCCCATCAATAGAAAGGTTCGACATTTTGAAAAAGAGCGATGAGTTAAATGAGAAGATTAATACTGTCACCTTGGTTAATGTAAATGTTGTTACTAAATATACTTATTATATATTCATATATTCATACTAATTTCAGTTGCATGTTAAATTGTGTTAGAATTAAGTGTATAATTATAATGATCTAATTATTAAACATTATAAGTACATATATTAACGAATGGATCATTTTATATATACTAATATGTGAATGTAGGTTCCTCACTCACATTCCACTTGCTTTTGGTTCCTGCCCGCCCATGTTTACAGGGGACGACTGTAAAGGTGACGGTTGGTGTTGAACATGTGCAGCTGAGAGATCACGACCCACCCAGGGGTCAGGGGTCACGCACCGTATCCACTCCCACGCCTGTACGGTCATTACAGTGTGTAGCAGCCGCCACCAGCTGTTTAGCTTGGCTTAGCATCGAGCCTGGAAACAGCTGGCCTTGCTTTGGCTTCGTCCACACTGATGTGTTCTGTGCATCACTTTTGCCACACGTTGGCCACCATCCTTATAGAAGAGTTCTCGAGCTGCAGAAAGAAAGAGAACTTTGAAAAACCCGCAGGTCCTGTTTTCGTTTGGAAATGCCTGGACTTCACACCTGAACGTCCGAACCAAGGTCCCAACGAGGGCTCGTGTCTTTGTCGCATCGTTTACGCTTGATCCAGATAGTTTTGGTTACACAATTCTGTATGACATATGTATCCCTGTCGTCATCACCTACACGTGGGCTGTGTCCACCTGTATTCGACAGTGGTCGGTTTGTTCGGTCTTTCCTTTTTTGAGTGGAGAATGAACCGGTCAATTTCGTTGATTTCATTGCCACGGTCGTATCATTATGGTGTTACTACCGGCAACGTAGGTCGTAGTAATCAACAACTACTCTGAATGACGCCAAATGAACGTTCTCGTTCTAACATTATATCGTTGGAGGTAAAAAAAACCTGCAGGCAATCCTGCGGAAAAATTCAAAATGTAATATTTGGTACCACAGCTCAAAAAAAATCTTCCTCTCTTTCACTTCCTTTTTCTTCTGTTATTGATTAACGTTGCCTCATCTTCCTGCAAGGGGTCCGAAAGTCCCATCGTAACTATTAGGAAAAGACAAACAGCAACATGGTCCAGTTTGATCCGGATCGAGTTCACTTCTCCTGGTGTGAGAACAGAAGGTTTGAATAGCAAAGGCATTAATAGAGTGATGATATTAAACAAAAAAAATCTAAACCTTTTTTCTTTTTCTTTTTTTAAAAGCCCAGAGTTGTGTTGAGAGGGACATGAGACAGGAGGCGGGAGGAGCTGCGATGGAGAGCCGGATGGATGGAGCCGGACACGGAGACGGAGACGGAGACGGAGGGAGCTCAGTGGGAGGCGGAGTGACTGGGGGCAGGCTCCAGGCAGAGGAGAGGCCAGGGAGGGAGGCACGGCCCAGGATCAACAACAGCAACACTCGATAAAACCTCCACAGACACCGGCGGAGAAAAACCTAATATGCCTTCAACACATGCAAGCACTCATTTACAAATGTTCACAACCTTAAAGGAACAGAAGAAAAAAAAAGAAAAGCCGATTCGCTGCCGTTCGATATCAACCCCTCACAAACTGGGGATCAACCTGGAACAGAGGGCGAACACAGCACACGTTTGTTTCCTTTTTCTCTTCTTCTTTCTTTTCTTCTTTTGGCGTACTTGTCAAACTGGTGAAAATGAAAACACTCGATTCAGTCGAAATACTGCACCTTTCACACAACTTGAGAAAACGCGGCGACGACGTCATTAAAGGTACGAACTCACAACATCAGGAATCTCACGATCGCTTGAGAAAGTGGACACTTTGAGACACGGAGGGTGGACCAGAAGACCAGAGGATGGAAAGGAGAGCTCGTGAAATACACAAAAACACCGTGGGGGTTGTGGGCATTTCTCTCATGCAGGGCGAAGATACAAGTTTGAAGCGAGTTAGAGCTGTGTCTGTGCTTGAGCAGACGTAACCTGTAAAGTGGGAGTGAAAACACTCCCAACAGCGCAGCAGGTCAAAGAAAGAACTATTTTCTTTAACAGTCTAATTCTATCATCACGTTAAACTATTGAAACACATCAACTTGACATCATATTCATTTTTTTGGGGGGGGGGGGCATTTATGCATTGCCGCATGTGTAACTGCAAAACGACAAGACTGTGTGTTGGTAAAATTGTCGCGCGATATTGATTCTTGTAGTTTAAAAGTGCTTCATGAATATCGAATTGAAAGCAATGGAGAAAAGATTAAGAGCGTTTTAAACAGAGCCCGGCTTCGTCCTCTCCCCTGAAACGAGAGGACGCGAGGATGTGAATGTGGCGAGGCGAGGAGCTCCGGGGAGGACTGAGGGCTTCGTGTAGCGGTTACCGGCTCACTGAAGCCTCCGACCCGGCGACCACCAGCCCCTCAAAAGTAACTCAAGCCAAAAGTGAACATAAGAGGCGCTTTCTTCCAGCCCTGTTAGCGCCCGCATCCATAAAAAGAATCTGCCGGTCCTCTCGGTCTAAAGATGGCCGACCCTTCAGAACACCTCCGACCGAAACTATTAAAACGCAGAAAAATTCCACACAAGCAGTCCCTGTCTTCAGAAAAAAAAGGAAAAGAAAGTTTCGTAACCAGGGCTTAGACGGCAGAAATGATTAGGTTTTTAATAAGCTTTCCTGTGCCTCTGCGCTCTCACTTCTGTCTTTCCTGAGTGGCTTCAACTCAAACAGCGGCATTAAAACAAAGAAGGCACAGAAGAAAAGTTCGTCGCCGTCGCCGTCGTCGTCGTCGTCGTCGTTCTCGGGGAATACAAAGTTTCCCAGGGGCTGCTGCTCCCCGATCCCTGCAGGTCCATTAGTGGACGGGGGAGAAAAACCTGTGTCAAAAAGTCTGTTTTCTAACGGTGCCTCATCTGCATATTTGAATAATACATAGTGCTTATAAGCATATTAAATGGAATGTGGCCACGCGTCATTTGAAGGCAGAGATTAGACCTTCCCGGTTAATTATAAAGATGTCAAATGTCAGCGGGTGAACCCGCGCCCCCGGGGTCAGCGCCTTTAGTTTGGTGATTATATGCACAAACTATAGATAAAGTGTCATCATACAGGCTATTAAGGTGCCGAGGCTTAAAGAGAGGCTTCCCTCCGCCTTTATTGCTATGCAGAATCTGTCCGGGGAGGAAAACGAGACCACGCACTCTTAATGGCTTCTCCAACAGTCACTACGAGCAGACTTATATTTCTTCCCCACACATACTTTGAAACAAAGATTAATGGGGAGACTCAACTGATGTTAACTCGCTAAATTAGCCGGCTTAGTTTCTGGAAGTCTTTTGAGATAGCGTGCCCTTGGCTGAGACAATGGTGAGGCCGTGTGTGTGTGTCGGTGTGTGTGTGTCGGTGTGTGTGTGTGAGGGCTTGTTTTGGTCATTACTGTACCATTAAGACCCAATCAGCCCAGCGGGGGCAACCTCGTGGAAAAAGCAGCGCGGGCCGGAGGGAGCACCTTGGGTTCACCTTGACAGGACCGCCAGTCAGACGGCACAGCCCTCTCTGTGTTCCTGTCAATCTGACCCCCCCTCTGAAGTTCATTTAGAGGGAGGAGCAGCGGCTCACTAGCTCCTAACAGGTAAGAAGGGCCCATATTATCAGCCCTCAGAGAGCTCAGGGCAGAAGTGTGATGTGCTCTTTCAACTGTACTAAACTGTCTGTACTGTAGCTCAGCTCACTGACTGACTCGACACACACACACACACACGCGCTCGCTCGCTCGCTCACGCACACACACACACACACACGTGCACACACACGCGCACACACACACACACACATGCGCGCGCACACACACGCACAGCAGCAGCAGCAGCTTTGTCTGTTGTTTGGAAAACAAAGAGGAAGAGAAAGAGCCGAAAGTGAAGAAGATGAGAAGAAGTGATTTGCATGAGGAAATGGAGATGTGGAGAAATGAAAAGATTAAGGGTGCAGGAATAAGGACGAGATTAAATCTAGAGAGCTCGGCTTGTGTGTGCGTGTGTGTGTGTGTGTGTAAGACAGAGGAGGGGGGGCAGGGTGTGAAAACAAGAGAGAGAATGGTGTATTTTCAATGGAAGGTATATTGCAATCCACTTTTCTGATTTTAGAAGTACACTGGGGGGCTGAGGAGTTTGTTTTGGTTTGGGGGAGCTGACACAACATCCACTGCTTCCACCGTCAGGCAATCCACACACACACACACAGACGCACACACACACACACGCACACACAGACACACACACACACACACACGCGTACGCACCTACACGAGGCCCCAGCCCTTCCAGCTTCCTCAATATTTCATGGGATGGGCCCGTGCTGACTGACTCAAGGCCATGCCAGCACGGCTCCCTAACCGACCAAAGCGCTCGCAGTCTACTGAGGCCCCTGGTTGCCAATATCCACGATCATGGCAACAATAACATTTATCTGCGGTTCACAGGAATCAGGAAAAATGAGAGGGGGGGAAAGTAAACCCAATGTAAATCCACTTTGACTTCCATAAATGTAAGTTATGTTATGTTTATAATTTGAGAGTGTTTCTCAAATCCGAGACGTGAAGGTCAAGGTGTTAACTGGCATCACGACAAATTGTGCTTCATTTCGTGAGGGCTGGAATCACAATCTCAACAATTCTGCGCATATTGAACGTCTGAACCCGAACACAATTACACGCCTGCTCATCTTTGATATCATCCTGTGGGTCCGAGAGAGGCCGCAAAGTTCCCCGAGCTCCAACTTGGTTTTTGGACGATTGCGAGGAGTTACCTCATAACAGCTCCGTCGACTCTTCTTCTCCGGGAGTTCTCATCCTCTCCATTTGGGCCCCGCTGCTTGTCCTTCACGATCCCGGCAGACAGATACTCTGTCCAGACACAAGTGAAATAAAAAAGGATTTAAATAAAAACAAAACCTAACTGGTCGCATGCCCCCCGATTAATGCTCTGATACATTTGTATGAGCTGTCGGCGCTAACTCTGACAAGATCTGTGGTCTCGTCTCTTTTGCAAAACAAAAAAACACTTCAGCAGATCCTCCTCAATTCTTCCTGCCTGTCGGTTACTCTTGCTCATTGGTTCCTACTGTACTGTATGATATCAATCTATCAACCGAGTGGTTGTCTTGAACAGCATGGGGAAGGTAAGATTTGGGCAGAATGTTACTTCCAGCAGTGGATTTCTAATGTGCCGCTAAGTATTCATGGCAGCTGGATAGTGAATTTGGGTTCAACTCAAAATAAACTACGGCTCCTGTGTTAATCGTAACGAAGGAAAGGGCCAGTTATTCACTAACGTGAACCAGGGGAGTCGCCCTCTGCTGGTCATTCAGGAGAACACAGGTTTCAGGCCCTTCCACGTTGGCCATCACTTTCCGGACCCGGTGACTACGTCCATTCGAACATGCAATGTGATGTAGAATATCGCCAGACTTATTCTATAAAGTTGATTGAGAGTAAGTGTTAAGGGCAACAGACGTCGCACAGATGTGTTTTATTGACGACCACCGAGCGACGGCTGCGTGTCCGCCGGGCGAAGGTGACTGACGGAGCCACCTGGCGATGAGGAGCATGGTGGCTGGTTTCCTTTTTGCAGATTCCATGAAAAACCCTTTCTTTAGGCCCACTCTTTGTTTCCGCGTCTGCTCCGTGTGAATATCGAACCATCAAATGCTCCAATTTTCACCACTCTGCCTTGTTTTGTCTAGATTTTCTTCAAGCCGAGTGTCATCGGAGAGTAAACTATGTGTATGCTTTCAGTCCTTTGTATTTTTTCCCCCCCCACCTCCATCCTCTCTCTCTCTCTCTCTCTCTCTCTCGTCGGATGTGTGCGAGCGAGCCAGTGAAAGCTTGTCTGTGTGTGTGTGTGTGTGTGTGTGTGTGTGTGCGCAAACGAACGTGTGCAGGCTTTGTTTTTCTTTTGAACATCCCTTTTGATGTCGCTGTTTATTTATTTATTTCTCTGCCTGCGTAGGCCCTTCCTCGGCGGTTAGGGCTACAGTGGATTGGGCGCGCGTTGCTCTGAGTGCCATCCATCAGCGCCGAGCCTCTCTGACGGATGATCCGGTGACCCCGGCTCCCTGTAGCGCATCAGCTCGGAGCTGCAGCCGCGCTCGGGGATTTTTTTTTAGTTTTCTTCTGCTTTTAAGGAGATGTGGTGTAACCAGGAGGCCCCCCGCCTCATCGCCACCCTGTCTGGCTGAGTATCAGTGTGCGTCACATGTAAAACAACTATTTCATCTCTGGCCAGGAGGTATCGCTTTGCTTTGGTCCTCCCGATGATAATGGAGCTCTTGTAGAAGTGGCTGTACTTTTCTTGCAGCTGGTTTGATACTTGTGTCTCCTCCGCTCAGACTAGGGGCTTCTCAATATGCTGGTGTATTGGCCCGCGGAGCACTGTCGCCTCGCAGCAAGACGGTCCGGGGTCTGGACTTTCGGGGGCTTTCCGTGTGGAGACCGCATGTTCTCCTCGTGCCTGCGCGGGTTTGATTTTCCAGCTTCCTCCCACATTCCAATCACACGCAAGTTGGGTTAATTGGAGACACTGAATGACCTGTAGGTGTGAGTGGTTGTGTCTCTTGCCCAATGTCATCTGGGATGGGCTCCTTGTCCTCAAACGCTGAAATAATGTTGCCCTCTTTGCTTGGCTTAATATTAGAAGTGCAATGCGATGATGTGAACTTGAAATGATGCCATATCATCCAGTTAAAGAATATTTTTCACGTGGGTCCAAAGTCATTTACATGTACCGCGTGAGACTAATGAGGCAGCACAATGCACATGTAATAATAAGACCTGTGGGCCTCTCGCAGATCTTCAACCTACTCAGCCACGGAATAAATACACAGCGCTGTAGGCCTTTTTCACAGCAGCACTTCTGAAATGTCACAGTAGGAGCATTGCAGGTGTAAATAACAAAATGAATTAGGATTATGAATTCGGTTCAGCTGCGTCAGTTTCACGGCCCATGGCGTTGCTCCACAGATGCAGATGGACTCACTCGGACATATTTTCGGAAAATTTTACCAGAGGGCCGGAGGGAAAAGTTGCAAAAAAAAAAAAAAAAGGGCCGTGTCTGAAAGAGGTGTATTTCTGGTCGTCTGTCTACTTGTGTTTCCTTTCGTGATGTCAGGTCTCAGCAAATACTCAAGTGGGTACAACACTTTCCTAACTACGATGATTAAAGGTTGTTCTATATGTTGTATATATATTCCCCCCCTTGAGAAAGTAATGATACCATATTGTGAGGCCATCCATCAGAAACATTTGAGATTGTGAAAGCAGGGGCGGGCTCCTGAGAGCCTCCACGCTGTCACACGATTATAACTGACCACATCTGATATCAATAAAAAACTTCTTTCAACCGCAGCCCCAGCGAGAGCCATTGTGCGGACGTCCACTCTGCACCAATAGAAACCCAAGGTCACAGCACTACACTCCGACGGAGACGAGTGCTCCCACTGCTGACCCCTCCGTGTAGTGCGTGGAATGGCAGATACTCAGTTATTAAGTTCTTAGTTACACCGTCTTCTGCTTTTTACCCATTGTCCCATTTGAAAGGAAGCCCCCCCCCCCTTCCACTTGAGGCAGCATTTACACATTTACACTGAATGAGCACTAGGATTCTGAGCATCCATTGGAAGGGTGTGACTAAGATCATTCCCTTTCCAAAAGGCCTGTCATTCAACAACCACCATCAGCTCGGGAATACAGGAAGATTGCATTCGATCTCGATGGGCAGAAACATTGACTGAGTTGAATAAGCAGCTTTTTCTACTTCTTTTCATCCATTGGCATCATTTCCACAAGTTCCAAAAATACGGAGAGCTTCTGCATTGACCACAGCACCCCTGATGCTGTCGTGACCACATAGGGTTGAATACCCCTGCCTACCCTTTGTATCCCCCCCCCCCAGCCCCCCCCACACACACACACACACCCACCCTTCCCCAGTCCTTGACAAAACCTCCAGATTGATCCGAGATTAAAGATTTATCATCTCGTATGAAAACAGTTTTTTTTTCTTCCACGAGCCACGATGCTTTACCGGCATGAGACTGATATCAGTAGGTTCCCCTACCGTCTTAAGACACGCAGAAATGAAACACCAGTCTGCGTATGGTTTACTCGGCAATCGCAAATCCAAATAAATGCTTGAGAGATAACATAGAAGGTGCTTTTCTCCACAGGGGGCTGTTTGACTCGGCTCAAATCGCTTTTGTTCGTGCGGCGGTCGGGTCTTTCACAACATTGTTACTCAAACAAAGAGACAAAAGGCAAAAAAATCCCTAAACAAATCAACGTGGTGTCAAAAATCTGGCCAAATATTTAAGCCGTCATTGAATCACACTTAAAAGGGCCGGTATGACACGGGACCTCTGCCACCGACAGACGGGACTGAACATGCACAGAAAACATGTTTGTTTTTTTTGGTTATTGGTAACTTATGTAAAATCAGAGGAGAGTTGCCATGGCTACCTCAGCATTGGACCGCAACTAGTTCCAGTCAAGTTGGGACAAGTTGTCTATTTCCGCTTTGACTATGTGTTGTGTGGCCTGTATTTCTATCTTTAAGAGAGTGCGTTCACAGCACCAACCGGCGTAGCTGTGACGAAAGTCGGGCGGATTGTTTTGGATCTCCTGGACCGCTGAACGTTCAGAAATAAAGACGTGGGTTTTTTTCCCCCCTCGATTTAGTCGCGTTTCCCTTCGACCAACGCTAGGCTTCGTTTGGAAGTGGTCAGCTCTCAGCTCAGGCAACGATGGAGCGAAGGTGAGAGCGTTATCCGGTTGCCAAAGACAATGCCCAGAGTCGTGAGGACCAAACTGCCGGGCGCTGTGCAGATCTTGCCTGGCGAAGGCCTCTGGACGTCCCCCCCCTCCCTCCCTCCCTCCCTCCCTCTGTCTGTCTGTCTCTCTGGAGGGGAGTGTGTGAATTCAGCATTTTGATCCCGGAGTGTAATCGAGCGTCTCCTTGTCTGGAGAACCAGCGAGGGATCGAGGCGCGATCAATCACACCTCTCTGGACTGTCCGGCCGTTTTTTTTTTTTGTGTGTTTTTTTTACATGCGGCTGAGTCCGAGCTGCTCAGAGGTGGGAACGATGAAGAAAGGAGGCGTGAAAAGTTTTCAGGAGAAAATGATGACGTGCTCTGTGTTCCTCGGCGAGTTGATGGCTTTCTGATGGCGTCCATGTTGCGTGATGTTCGATTTCACTTGGAAGAACATTTATTTTTGGTGCATTTCTACCTTGAATTCTTTCATTTGTTTAAGAAGCTGGTTCTGGTGGATTTGCACCAGCGGCTCACGCTAGAGTTAGTTTCTTTTCTCCACTGTATCGGAAAATTAAACTAAATCTATTAATCTGAAGCTGCATCGTCCCAAGTTTCATCCTCTAGTTGGGTCAACCTTTGTGCTTCATTTTAATACGCATGCCAACAGGATAATTAATACGTTTTGACCCCCTCCTACGCCAGTCAAAGGATGGCCTATAGGCCAAACGTGTTGTTGGCCTGTTTAGCATAAAATGAGTGCATTAGTACCCGGAGACTCAATTATTTTTGCAACATAGTTTGGTTTGTCACTGCAGGATACGAGGAGCTGCCGACATTGAAGACCTTTAGCAAGAGACGGGGCTGGATTTGGAACTAATTATGGAGAACAGTGTGGCATGGATTACTTGGAATTATGCGTTTCATTCAAAGCTTCTTTTTTTTAAAAAAAACGTCTCTCTGTGATCGCATGAAACCCACAAATAGAATTCATGTAGTATGCAAATTTATGGGTCTTGTATTTTGTGCCTGGATATTCTTTTAAATTGTGAATCCAACAGCAGCCTAAAAATAACTTTGGTTGTTGATAGTCGAAAAAAAAAAATCGACCTACTTCATGACACAGCATTCGGATCGCTATGGTTTAGGTTCAATCCAACCTCTATGTCAGCTTTTCACTCACTGCCTGGTAGATCCAGACAATTCTCTCTACCCCTGTTCCCCCTGCTGACTCCTTCCCCTCTCTCTCACCTGATTAGAATTTCTGCCGTGGCCTCTGGGATTGGACCATTTCAACATATTTTATTTAACTGCTTTTGTAAGCCCTAATATTCAGCAGCTGTAATCTATGGTTGAATTACAATTCTCAGGGTCAAGGAGGGACTTGGCTGTGTAAAAGGGGTGCATACAAGTGTGTGTGTGTGTGTGTGTGTGTGTGTGTGTAGAACGGGGGGGGGCGATGGAATAAAGGAAAAAAAAAACAGAGAGAAAATGGGAAGGAAGAATCTCACGAGTTGCCTTTAAAAATGAATGAGAAAATGGGTAATCCCAGAGTCACAGCATGAAAAGAGGGAAAATCAATACGGCCTCTCAGTTCACTGGGGCCCTCACAAGTCCTTGAGATGAACAAAAAGTTGTGTATTTTGTTGCCACATCCATACGTCTCAATAGAGCGGTGTGTATTTTGTGTGTGTAAGCCCGAGTGAGTGCGTGTGTGTGCGTGTGTGTGTGTGTGTGTGTGTGCGCGCCGTAAGGAGATGCAGCTCTCTGCTTGCAAGGCTACTGTATGAGCGCTGGAGACCAAAATGCACAAGGTGTTTCTGGGAAAGTTTGGTTTATGATTTGAACTTGTGTACAATATATCAAGCTTGTTTCAACTCAACTTGAGTAGATGCCTTTCGACGAGAGGCAAACAAACCAGGCTCATCTCACATGTATGTTCTGTGTGCGCGGCGAGTGAGAAGTGGAGGGATATAAGAGGACATCATACCGGGTCGGTGACCTTTGGACTCATTCAATTGACCCCACGCACCAACCTTCTCCAGGCCCCCCTCATAAGAATCCAATTCCACTTCCTGGCCTACGTGGAGAAAACTGACTGGCAAGCTGCGGGATTGGATGCCCTCTCATGAATCTTTAATTGCCACCAACCATCTGAGGTTCTGTAAAGGTGGGTGGGGGCAACCGGCGACTGGGGGTGCCCTTTTTTAAAAAGACAATGCAAACACACATTCCCGTCTCGCTTTCATCCAGGCATCCTCCCATCCACCTACATGTCTCAGAGGTGAGGTTCCATCCATCCATCCATCCATCCCTCCATCCCTCTCCTCTGTGCTGTCATGCTAAGCAAAGCCCCCCCCCTTCATTAACGAGCTCTTCAGTAGCCTGTCATGGTGGATGTGCTCCATCAAAGCTGATCGACTCCCCGTTTTTCCAGAAAGATGTCGCGGGTTATCACCGCACGCTCAGATCTCCGGCTACGAGAGGAGCGTGACTGGCAGGCCGTCGTTTGAAGACAGTGATTCCTCCACTGATGCCTCCCAGTTGGAAATTTAGAACCGGGTCTGCTAAGACACCGTATGCAAAGTAAATTACTGTACAGGGGGCGAGCCCGGCTAAACCCTCCTCTCTCTGTACGCCCTGGCCACTGAATGCCTCGCAGGCAACCAGCGCTCATTCCTGCTTTTCTCCTCGTTTGTCTATTTCCATCTTCTGTCCACTTTTAAAATGGACAGCAGAGAGAGAGAAAAAATAACACATTCACTTCACTCAAAGTATCCAACACAGACAAAATACACAAACGCGTGGTAAAAAAACCCCAACATCATCTACTTGGCCACACATTACATTCATTTGCATACCGGAAGTCATTTCATTAATTGAAAGGGCAAAGGTCACAAATTCTGGCCAATAAAAGCAGCTTCGTTTCTCAAACTCCCCATTATCCTGCAAATGACACCGCTGGTTACGACTGTGTGTCTCTGTAGTGGTAAAGTGCTAATTTCTGTTCAAAGGCTGTGGCAGTCGTCTACAGGGAGAGAGAGGATGGAGAGGGAGGCGGTTCAGCCTGGCTCAGTCTTACCTCTGACCCAGCTCTCTGTGATTCTATTGTCTGCACGGGGAAACGTTATTAGTGTGTCTTCTGCAAAAAGGCTAGGTGTGTTGTTGAGTCACAAAGACGCCTATAGATTCACAAATGTCAGCCACTGGCTTTACCTCTTTGTGTGTTCCTGAGGAGTCAGCCAGATACCTCCTCTGAAAAAATAAGGAAGAAGAACGCGTGTAATCGGTGTCGCAATGCAAGTTACGACACAGTGTTTCGCTTGCGGAGATTCAGAACTGCTTTAATGACAGCTGTTAATCAACACGGACACTTGACAGAGATCACGTCTTTACAGTTTTGAGGTGCAGCTCAGAGTCTGATCCGTTGAACTGAGGGGAACAAGCTGTTCCGCAGATCCTCGTCGACGGGGAAGAAAATGAGTCGTAATGGACATTACAGACGGACACGAACAATTATAATGCATGCAGACAATTCAGCATGGCCTCTGACACCAGGCGCTCCGGCTCCGTCCCAACTGCGGCGGGACACGGCCTGCACACACGTGCAACACAAACATCCATGTATGTATGTATGTATGTATGTATGGCTACAGCCCCTGTGACTTCCTCAAATAATGGGGGGCATTGTCACGTCTTTGTGAGCACACAACACAAGTAAAACTGTCGATGGCGCCGACGGGTGCGAGAGAAAAAGACAGATAAAGGGCTGAGGAGAGAAAGAAAGCCATTCTACTAGGACTGGTGGTTTGTACAAAAGGAGAACATGGCTCCTCTTTTTGCAGCCACACACTGGAGCATGTGTATGTCTTTATAACACAAGGGTAGACGAGGGGGGGGGGGGCATCCTCCGTAGCGCCTGTGTTCGCTGAATCAAACAGTAGAAGATTCATTGTAGTTCTCAAACAGTACCATTGTGGGTTTTTCTTGGGTAGCTGTTGTTGCAGGGCTTCATTTAATGTGTGTGTGTGTGTGCGTGTGTGGTGGAGGGGGTGTGGAAGCATCATGGACACTCCTGGAGATGAAGTGCCCACCCTCCTGTCGTGATCCCACCACTGGAGCTGTTTATCCCGTTTAAGGCCCGCCCTTCACCGGGGGACAGACAGCTCAAACGACGCTTGTCACAATCCCTTGTCGCCCTAAATGGCTGACAAACCTCAGGCTTTCTGTAATGGAGGTGCATCACAGTGGAAGAACCTTCTTCCTTCTTTTTTTTTTTATCTTTCATGTCAACCTTCCAGAGAGGACCAGGGAGAACAGGGACGACTGCTGAGCCGTGCCACCGGGGATGCAAAGCGAGGCAGACTGACGCAATTTGTAAAAGATAATTCCTCGGAAAAAAAGAAGTTCTGCTGATGCAGAAACGAGAGACTAAAACCACTGCCACGCGATCACTCGCGCCATCATCACCGATTTAGGTAGAGGCACGTCGGAGCGAGGATCCAAATGTGATCCGAGTGGAAATGTTTGACTTCTCACAGCGCAGCCGGGCGGGAGGACGTGGTTGGTGTAGAGAATGAACGGGGACACCCAGAGACTCTGGCTTTCTCTGGCAAACAGGAGAAGACAGGGAGAGCTTCAAAATCACTTTGCAGACATCAAATAATTAATTGCTCCCCCCATGCTTGCCTCCCCCCAGTGTTTCTCTCCTGGTGTCTGCATGGAAGACACACCTCCAGTCACTTAAGGAGGGTTAACACCCGTCTAAATTAAATATTAAAGGTGTCTGTACCTGCTGCTATTGTTGCCCCTTGGAATAAGATATAACCTATTTTTGACAAGTTTTCATCCTCAGCCTTCTGCGGCGAGACGCTTGTCGAAAACCAAATCAGCAAATGGGGGTGGGGGGGGGCATTGATGAATAATCTAGTTCATATTCCAACGACACCAGCCGCTCAGAGGGACAGAAAGAAAGGGATGACGTGAGGGAGGGAGGAAGATGGGGAGGTGGAGAAAGAGAGAGATGGACAGAGAAGGGCAGATAAAAGGGGGCGGTGGGGGGTAAGAGGAGAAAAAAGACGGGGAAAAAAGGGAGGAGAGGCAGATGATAGCCGATGTCTGCCAAGGTATCACATGACAGTGCTCCTGTTTAAATAATAAAACAGGACAGGGGCTCTAAACAAATCGTTATCTCTCCACCTCCGTGCATGCCGCCGCCCCCTCAGCCCCTCCCTCCCCTTTCCCCCTTCGCTTTTAAAAACTTGTTGTAATGCCATTTTCTTAATGAACATAATAGCTCCGCGCTAATAAAGAAAAGAAAATAAAAACATCTAAAAACGCGGAGGGGGCCCCAGAGTTGTCGCCGGCGCTCAATTATTTCCTTGTCAAGTGGGTCTGTTTTTAATGAGGCCCTGTGGGACTGACGTCTGTCAGTCAGCCCTGACTTTTTGACACCATTACAACTTCAAATAGAAGCTGCCGCCACGCTGCTTTCCACCGCTCACTCGCTACCTACCGCTCCGCTCATCTGACAGGCAGAGGGGGGGGGGGGGGAGAGAGAGAGGGAGGGAGGGAGGGAGGGAGAGAGAGAGGGAGGGAGGGAGGGAGGGAGAGAGAGGGGGAGGGAGGAAGGGAGGGAGGGAGAGAGAGAGGGAGGGAGGGAGGGAGGGAGAGAGAGAGGGAGGGAGAGAGAGAGGGAGGGAGGAAGGGAGGGAGGGAGAGAGAGGGAGGGAGGGAGCGAGGGGAGGACAGGGAGGAGGAGAAAAGGTGGCAGGAGGAGAGGAAGAGAGAAAGGGGAGGGGGAGACAGAGAGATAGACAGAAAGAGGATGAGAAGACAGCACATCGGCAATCCACGCACACACACACACACACACACACACACACACACACACACACACACACACACACACACACACACACACACACACACACACACACACACACACACACACACACACACACACACACAGAAAACAATCACCGAGGGTCATTACCAGATGGGGTTTGTCAAACTGCCAGGGATTTCACCCCCCACCTCCATGCTTCCTTCTTCACTTCCTCCCCCCCCCCCCCCCCTTCCTTCCTTCCTTTTTTCATCATTCCTTGACTTTAATGATAACTCTTGGTGGGTCGGCCCCGCATGGGACGGTCAGAGGCACACTATTTTGTCGGCCATTAATTCGAGGCTTTGATGCAGACGCCGGCGCTGCGGCTGGTGAGGGCCTGTGAAATGGTGGTGGGTGGGGGTGGGGACCCTCACCCCCCCCCACCCAGACACCCCTGCATCTTCGAAAATGAGGACTGCGGCCCTAAAACAGAATAGCAAATGTCCTCTCTGGGAACCACCACGCCGACCAAAGGAGACACGCGCACACTCCAGTACGCTTCCCGTCTGTGTGTGAGTGGGGGTGTGTTTGTAGTGTGCACACCCCCTTACCTTCATGCGTCTCAATTTCAGAAATTCTCCAAATATGCTCTTAAATTTCGATTTTGCAAAGGGCCCCTGAAGAATGGCTTTCCCCCGAAGAATTAAACAGCCGTAAACTCAAGCACATGTTTTTCAAACACCTGCAAATGTATCACATCATCAGTCGGCCTGCGGAGAAACAAGGACCGCAACACAAGCTTCAGAAGTCGACAAGAGAAGTGTAGAACAAAAAAGTTCTAAAACAAGTTGGATCCATTTATAAGAACAGAAGAAAAAATAAAAACCTTTAGTCACAAAACTAGGAATTTTCAGTTGGTCCTGGTGTTCACTGTGCGAGCTGTATGTGTCTAATCACTGAACACTGAAAATCAAGAAGAAGAAAAAACAAGGTTATGTTGATCTATCTTAATGCCTATAAGCTCCATAAAATGTACAGTTCTAGCACAGAGACTTTAATTGTAAACTCATTCATAAATAAATAGAAACAGAATCACTTGTTTTGAGAGCAAACCACTATACATCTGAGTTTTAAACGTTAGTACATACAGTATAATTTCATTTCACAATTAAAGTTATGTGATAAAGTCCATGGGGATGAGCTGGGGAAGTGGGAGGTGCAGGGGAATCGAACCAATTGTGGATATTAAACCTTTCTCTGTATCGTATGTGTCAAGATTGGGGTCAGTCCCTTTTGCAATTAAAACATATTCAAAGACTACTTTTTTTTTTCTTCAATTTGCAAACTATTGAAATGCTCATACGCAACTCTTGAATTCAAAACTAATTTGAATAAAATAAATGAACTTTCACCCTTTACTGACTGAACTGACCTCAACTTTTTGATGTGCATCCACTCCTTTCAAAAGCAGCACCGCTCGTCTATTTTGGGCTCGGCGGAGCTTTTTTAAAGGAGGAGTGTGAAAAGTCTACCTTATCTGAAGGCACTCTCCTCTGTAATACATGAAGAACAGCCAAATCATTTAGTTACACAAGCTCTCTCACACACACACACACACACACACACACACACTATACTAGTGTGTCAACTGTTGGTGTTAATAACAAACAGTGTGCGTCCCACAAGTCATGAAACAACCACTCTGTCTCTCATGCGTGCACACACACACACACACACACACACACACACACATACACACACACACACACACACACACACACACACACACACACACACACACACACACACACACACACACACACACACACACACACACACACACACACACACACACACACACACACACACACACACACACACACACACACACACACACACACACCCTGAATAACACTTGACCCGACCTCTTTCATAGAAAAAAAAAAATAAGAATCTACATATGTGACTCTGTTTGGAGTTTACAGAAACTTCCAAGGCCTTGTTCACCTCGGGACAGGATGAGCTGCGAAACCACCTTGAGGACGACACTATGAAAAATATGAACTAATCTTAAAAACATCTCCCAAGCTATTCTTGTTCCAGGAGATGTAGGAGAATGCCTGACAGAGAGGGGACAAAGCTGAAGAGTAGAAAAGAAAGAAAGGTAAGCAGCAAAGTGATGTGAAAAAAAGGGGAAGAAAGAGGAGGAAGAGACAGCAAACAGGCAAGGAGAAAGAGATGGAAAAAAAAACTCCCTGTCAGGCTTCGGAAACAGTGATTCATGGAGACCATTTGTCCTAATTACAGCAGAACAACGCTTTTGTCGCTATTAATCACGCGTGTGTTTGTATTTGTGACGGGGAGCGGGGGGCGTGGGGGTCGCGTATGTGTGTGTGTAGAGGGGAGATCAGTGGCCTCGCAGATTGAAATAGATGGCCAGGATGATGGTGAGAAGGATGATGGCTCCGAGGATGAAGACCAGGACACGATTCTGGATGATCCTGCAGAGAGAATACAGACGAAAGAAAGAAAGAAAGAGAGAAAGAGAGAGACACGCATCAGGCTGGGTTCACAGAAGTCACACTGTGTCTACAGAAAAAAGTAAAACACGTTAAACAGTCACTTGTTAATGTGCAAACTAAATGACCAGCCATCGACTGGAGGTTTATCATGTTTAATAGCTACCATGAGGTCTGAATACATGGTATTTACTAGTACACAATCACTGGAACAGGAGTGTTAAACACACACACACACACACACACACACACACACACACACACACACACACACACACACACACACACACACACACACACACACACACACACACACACACACACACACACACACACACACACACACACACACACACACACACACACACATACACATACACAAACAATATACCTTTCCCAAAACTGCAAAGCATTTGCACAAATCTCCTTTGGAAAATGTCTCACAAATCATTACAAGTTCAATTTCATACTGACGTGTGCACACATGAACATACAAAACAGAGCATAACACTGACAAACAACACACACACACACACACACACACACACACACACACGCACGCACGCACGCACACACTGCAGACAGGCTCTAAAATTTTAAATGCACAATAAAGTGGAAAAAGTGGCTCAGTAGTTTCCTGGAGGTAATAAAATCACTGAATTACTGATGGAATTTGCCATAAAACGACTCAGTCTTTTGCACAATTAAATTTTCCCACTGTGACCTAAGTAAACTTGACAAGAGGGGGGCTTTGAACCAAAAAAACACAAAGTTGGGAAAGGAGGGCCGGGGAAAAAAGGGAACAGGGTGCTCGTGTGCTTACAGGAGTTACAGACCATCACAGGAGTGTGAGCAACTCATTTTGTGTACCCTTCCCCACAATCCTCCAGAGTTTGTGTTCGTCACACACACACACAAACACACACACACACACACACACACACACACACACACACACACACACACACACACACACACACACACACACACACACACACACACACACACACACACACACACACACACACACACACACACACACACACACACACACACACACACACACACACTCCTGAAACTCCCCTCCGCTGCTCCTGACAAATGAGAGAATTATCACATTTGCTGACATGTGGAGGGGTGGAGGAGAGGCCGAGGAGGTGGTGGTGGGGTGGGGGCACTGTCCACCTCTCTAAGCAGGAGATGAATAGCCCATGCTGTGGCCATTTATCACCAGGGAGGGGGGGTTGGCTGGTTGCTCAGTCACCCTACTACCCTCTAAAGCCCAAGTCTGAGTCTGACACACCAGTAAAGCTCACACCCTTGTCCAGCTTGCACCTGCAGTAGCCTCAACGAGCCAATCAGTTTAAAGCCCCTGGCTATAGAAGAAAGAACAAGACAAATATGACACTGCTGATTTGCATTTTCTATGGCTGCTTTCAGACACGCACCGAAGACCGGACATTTTTCTGAAATTTTCTGCATGTGAGGACGCAAATGTCCGCAAATGTTGCTCCGGACATTTTCTCGAACTTTTCATGCCGGCCTCCGAATAAAATGTACGAAACTGTCCGAGTGAGCCCATGTGTGAATACAGCAGGAAGATGTTGATGTCTGCGAACAAAAACACATCTTTCCGCAGCGGAATTATCGTCATGTCCTGCCCATGCGTGCTCTACACAGACTGTTGGTGTGAACGCGTCCGACTGGGACCATCTCCTGTTGTGTTTTTCATATATGAACTGCAAAATTGGGGCCAGACTGTACATAAAAATGGACGTAGTCTCCGGGTCCAGAAAGTGAAGCCAACGCAGAAGTGCCTGAAACCTGAATTTTCTCGAATGACCAGCAGAGGGCGACTCCGCTGGTTGCAGAAGAAGTCCGTTTCTATAGAAGTCTATGAGAAAATGACTCTAATTCTCACTTGACTTATAACGTCAGTGAACATTTTCCTGAGGAGTTGATAGTTCTCAAGTCTTCTTCAACACAGCATTATGCTCACATGTAAATTATGGTCCCAGGGACAATAGACGATAAAGCAAACCAACACATATACGAATATACCCACTGCTGTATATCACCGTTATGAAAAAAAAAACTATAACCACTCGTTTCGCACCATGAACGTCTTTTCAGGCATGAGACACCGTCTTTTCACTGACGTACTGTGATGTTCCCACTGAAAAACACCAGAGAGCTAATTATAGCCAATATAATGTAAACTCCCCGTGTCAATGTTATGGTAAGTGTTGAAAGGAATATTGGGGATGCTATGATAAGCAAGCCTGATCCTGGTGCTCGGCTGAAGCCAGCTGGGGAGGAGATCCCACTGAAACACTAATCAGAGCGTGCTTAGCAAGGCCACATCTCCCCCTATTAATTGACATTCATTATTTAGAATGATTATTTATCCCAGCCAAATACCCAGAGGAGATGCTTGGGTACGTGTGTCTGAGTGTGTTGGGAGAATGCTGATCGCTTTGTGTAGTTTGTTAATTTTTCAGCTGAGGAAAAGAGGGGAGGGTGGCTCGAGGCCTGTGGGGGGGGGGGGGGTCTGGAAAAACGAACAGGAAGTAAGTTTAGCCTCTTGGAATAAGGAGCCGGGGTGCGGAGAAAGACAGAGGGGGTTCAATTCTGTAAAAAATTTATTTATTAAAAGGAATCTGATTCTGTCGCAAACAACGTTGAATAACTTCAAACACTTAAATGTTCAAAGCAGTGAGGAATATGACAGTCGGGGGATTTAAGAACCTTTTCCTCAGGGGAGACATATCTTTAAACCCCCCCCCCCACTTATTTTGACCTAAACAGTTTCTCTGTACACCAGTCCAACAAAAAACATGTCTTGAAGCGTGATGCAACTGATCCTATTTGTGGCCACTCGGGTTCACATTTAGCTCTGTCCAGTGAAACACCTTCAACTTTGAGATGCTAAAGCCACTAAATTCTGCAAAATAAATTAAGGTTGAATTCAATCTCGCCACATCTTAAACTTTAGGTACGCCTCTCACTTCGCCAGCTGCGTGATTTAATTCACTGCGAGAAACCAAGTGTCGAGACTAAGCCAATAATCACAACCGCGCACACATCTTTTCTAATGCTCGCAATAATTCAAGTCAAACCACGAGTTGATCTCGTGAAGTTTATGAACCACCTTTGACCTGAGGACCTGTAGTGGAGGGGGGGGGGGGGGCATCATAATTCACTTCACCAATGTAAAAATCCTTTAAAAATATATAGTGTCTGTGTCACTGTAAACGGCCACAGTCTTTCCCTCTGACAGCTTGAGGAGGAGAGAGTGATGATTAATGATTAACCTTATTAACCTTTAACCACCACAGAGGCGAGACGGCTAGAAAGTCACTTCTACAAAGTGTTACATTACAGGTTGGCTGGGGACTTCTTCTTTAAAAAAAGATTTGAGTCACAGTTTGACTAAGTTATACGAATAAATACTGTACTTAAATTAAAAAAGTTATTTTGGTCATTGTCCATTTCATCTTTATTGATCTATTTGGTCACTCACAACGACTGCATACTCGTCCGTGCACTTCATGTGCATCCTGTCACTTGTAGATCTAATCTACGGATTTGTATTCTGCATCAGTGAAGCACTATGAGCTCAATAGTCAAATGAGCTTGTACAGTAAAAGCAGTTTTCATAACAGGAGCAGCTAAAATAAAACCTGCCCCGCAAATATAACACCTGCCCCTAAAACTGAAAAAAAAAAAAAATCCCCAAAATTGGGAGGTAGGAGAGTGAAGAACACGGTTTTCCTCTGCCGTATGGTTGATCCCGTCCTGACACGTGGCCAGACAGAACAGAACTTATCAAACCGGATCCATCCTCCAGCTTTGACACTTGACATAGAGGTGGGGGGTGAGACGTGTGCGTGTGTGTGCGCGTGAGTGAGTGATGCACGCAGTGCATGTAAAAGGGTGTAGACGTACACACACTGAGTTTGAGGCTTATCTTACCTTTACCCCCCTCCCTACTATGCTACTTTTATCCCCAAGCATTTTCTATCTGTGCACCCCACCCCCTCAAAAAAACAACAACTCTACTATAAAACATGAAGACAGACCAACAGTAACTGAAACTAAGACGCCAGCCAATAACAGGATATAATACTGGTCGTTCTATTGGCTCCCGATGTTCCTTCCACGCAGCCAGTCAGCTATCACCTTACTCGACCGAAATACACAGATATACAGCATTAATGTCAGTGAGAGAGAGAGGGAGAGAGGGAGTGTGTCAAAATGATGAGTGCAAAGGAAAGCAAAAAAAAATAAAGCACGCAGGAAGGACGGAAATGGACAATAAAGTAGCTGAGAGTGAGAAACAAGAGAGAAAGAGTGGAGGGACAGAAATAAAGAGCTGGAGAGAAACAGAGGGAGAGTGGAGAAAACAGAGAGAAGTCCGTTTACCCGGGGAGGCAGAGCTGGAGGAGAGGCTCCTTGGAGACAGATGAAAATAATGAGGACTTTTCTGTCAGGAAAGATTTACAAAATCGTACCAGTGTTATTAAAATTTAAAATCTCCCATTTTTTTTTCTTTTTCTCCCTTCCTACCGTCTTCCTCCCTCCCTCTCTCTCTTCCTTTCCCAGTTTTCCCCTCCTCTTCCAGCAGCACAGCCTTATTACCAGCTCTAATGAGCACCGGGATACACCTCAGCTGTGTGTGTGTGTATGCTGGGGTCCAGGTCCCTAGTGTCAGCTCCATCAGCGCCCCAGATTCTCCAGTCCTTTCAATGATACACGTGTGTGCCCACACAAAACACAAGAGGGTGGGCACACGCACACACGCACACGCACGCACACGCACACGCACGCACACGCACACGCACACACACACACACACACACACACACACACACACACACACACACACACACACACAGCTTTTGAAGGCTCTCAGAGGTGGCTGGACATGCACACACAGACATATATACACACCTCTCAGACAGACAGATAACACCCCCTACCCCAAAACAAAAACAGTATCAGTCAGACAGACATAAGCAGATACGCCCAACCCACCTAAACACACACACACACACACACACACACACACACACACACACACACACACACACACACACACACACACACACACACACACACACACACACACACACACACACACACACACACACACACACACACACACACACACACACACACACACACACACACACACACACACACTAAGAACAAACTTAGCAGCAGAGTTGCATCTCCCAGGCCCTCCCCTATTCCTCTTCTTTTCACTAGTAGACCAATAAAATAAAAATCAATGGCTGTCTGAGCCATTCTGGCTCTCCTCCCTCCAAACCCTGGGAATATGCAGCATGGGAGAGGAGGGGAGGAGGGAGAGGGGGGAGGGAGGGAAGGATCAATGTGTTCACAAATGGTTTGAGTGATGGACAAGAAGGCGGAACGCTGGTGGGGGTAAGTCCTAACTAATGCATGGACGTATTATCACAAACTAATACAAATAAATGTTTAATTGTGGAAGCACATGTGCACGCTCACACACACCCACACACACGCACACGCGTGCTGGCACGCACGCACGCACGCACGCACACAGGTATCGGTCTAGCCCCGCTAACACGTACCACATGACAGATACAGGGTGGTGGTGGGCCTGCGATCAATCCAGCTTGAGT
Source organism: Scophthalmus maximus (assembly GCF_022379125.1). Taxonomy (NCBI): domain Eukaryota; kingdom Metazoa; phylum Chordata; class Actinopteri; order Pleuronectiformes; family Scophthalmidae; genus Scophthalmus; species Scophthalmus maximus. Next base: position 14,115,045 of record NC_061530.1, read on the forward strand.
GAAGAAAGGTGAGAAACGTGCGACACTTCAGTCAAGAGAATGAGACAAGGAAGAATGAGGAAGAACAATCCCGAACAATCACATTGGGTTCATGTTGCTCTGCAGAGATAATGAATTGACCTGTTTGTTGGAGAGATCTGATCCCACCACGTACGTTCTGCTTATTGCCCCCAAGGGTGTGTTAAAGATAAATGATGACTTCTTTTAAATACACACAAACACACACACGCACACACACGCACACACAGATGGAGTGGGTCTATAATTGCTAGCCGTTAACTGTAATTATTTTAATTCCCCAACATCATGTAATTCCCCAAAGAAAAACAATATTTAAGAGCGGACTAACAAGCACACTGTGCATTAAAGATAAATAGTCCATTACTAACCACGTAAAATAACATATTATAGAGATTAATGTCTACAAACAGACAGTTTTTACAGAAAGGCACAGCCTGTGATCTAATTGTGGAGGGAAAAGTTAGATTCATCAAAAACTAAAAAGACAGTTTTTGATTGTTGATATTTGCTGCTAGTGTTCCAGGTTTCAGGCCATGTTTTCGAAAACAGGCTTCTGATATTTTAATGCATCAGCTGCAACTGACAATTATCTCATTACCGATTATTTGAATAGTTTCCTGTGAAATTCATAAAGGGTAAAAAAAAACTACAGCCCCAAAGGTCGTCTTCATGTCAGACCAAAATTATATTGTTTTAAAATAATTATACGGAGAAATCATCACATTGAATTGGTTAATTGGCTAATTGGTCATTGTAATCAACTTCCTGTTGATCGACTAAAGGATTAATTGATTGTTCCGTTTTTTCATTAATATCTAAATCTTCTATTTAATATTTATAAGTCAAAACAAAGAAAACATGGATTTGGGCTTTAAATCTGTTGTTATTATATTATGAGGCTACTAAGATTTACTGTGTGTTCTAAAATAACCACGTTTTTATTCTAACAAAATAGAAAAATATTTCCATATTCAAAGATTTAAAAAAAAATCTAGTAATCAAACAAAGATTCTCACTATTTCTTTTTTAGATTATTGATCCCAAAATTAGTCATGAGTCATTTTTCTTGAAGCTGTACTATATTGACAAAAATGATTTTGTGAGAAAACGGACATAAAAGATGGATAGGTTTTTATTTGGAGGACGTGGTCTGAGCAAGGTATTTTGTGTCCGCCTGATTCTTTCTCTCTCTTTCTCTCTCCCACTTTACTCCCTCTCTTTCCGCCGACTCGATGCAGGAGAAGAGCACTGGAGCTCTACAAGTTCATCCATTTTTTATTTGGCGGCTAACAACCCTGGCCAGCAGCAGCCTAGACTGGGACCCAGTTCTTTCCCAGAAAAGTATTGAAAGAGGATGGAAGCGAGAGTGGAGGAAGAGAGGGAGCGAGAGAGAGAGGAGGGATGGAGAAAGGGAGGCAGAAAGGAGGAGAAAAGGAGCGTGGGAGGAGAGAGTGTATATGCAACAGTATGTGAGAAACGAAAAGAAGGATGGAGAGAGAAAATGAGATGTAGAGGGAAATGGAAAATAGGCAGAGTGGGTGAAGGAGAAAGAGAAAGAGAGAATACATTTCAACTGTGTCTAGAATTTTTAAAAACTTTTTTTTTTCTCTTTGCCAGCAGCAATTTGAGGTAGCTGCTACTGCAGCTTCTCCTCATCCCTGCGCTCCATACATACACAGATCATTCCCCTGCCTGGTTACCTGACTGAACCCTCCCCCTCCTCTCACTTCCCTCTCCGTCTCTATCCTCCTGTGTGTCCACTTTTTGTCCCCTTATTCATACATTCTGTTCTTACATTGCTTATATTCCACTCACCTTTTCTAGTTTTTCTCTCTCTCAACACCTCCTCTCACTCCTGCTGAAGGGGTGGTGAAACAAAACATTTTTTTCTCCTGATGTTTGGCCCGTGTGCTTGTCACCTTACTAGTTTATAGTCTACAGGAGTATGTCATCAGCCCATATTTATAATTGTCAATGCAGGCTGATGAACACGACTTTAATTAAGGCCACAGCAGGTCCTGTGTGCTCGTATTCAAGGCTTAGAAACTCACAAAGAAAAATAAATTAGATGATTTGTATTGACCAATGAGGCAAAATGTCCTTAATAATGTAAGGAGGTTGAAACAACTAATTACTAATAATCCTAAAGAGCTACATGTGTTCTGTGATGAATATTATTGTAATTGTAGTGTAAGAATACGTATTTAACTCATTGGGAGGAGTAGGATTTGGTTATATGAGCTAAAGTGGGATGAAGTTCCCTTTGCAACTCTGTTATGGTCATTGTCAAGTTTGCCTGGGATGGAAAGGAAATCCATATCCATTACTGGTGAGGACAAACCAGTGTTTGTGTGCTCAGTGTTTGCTGCAAGGTTTGCCGACTGCTCACAGTATATCTGGACTCTAATGGTGAAGATATGGACTCAACAACTGACAAGTTCTTTTATTCGACAGCAGCTCGTCTTGGGGATTACTGAATACACAGATGCAATATTCTTGACGTGGCCTGCAAGGCTGCAACATAGCTGACATTCCTCACAATTTCTCCTTTCTCAGATTTTCCCAAAACACAAAATCCCCCTTGTTATACATTCTGCTAGGGCCAGGGGCCAGCTGCAGATCCGATTACTGGCCCTGGTGAAAAAGGGCGTAACATTAGCCATTAGTGCTGCAGGCCTCCAAAACTATGATGTCCATAAAGTTTTATTGTTTGTTCAGTATTGAAATCTCATTAAAGCACATAAATCATTTCTGCGTGCCCTACTGCTCAGTTCCGTGAGAGAAAGAGAAGGGAAAAAAGGGGAAAAAAGAAAAGAATAGTGGACTGAGATGCTTTAGGGAACGTGGGACACCTGAAGCAACGGTTAATGGCTTCCGCATGGTTTTACTTACGGACACAAAATAGTGACACAGACAGGCAGAAGAAGACATTGCTATAGTACCAAAATCAAATCATTACTTATTGATTTTTTTTAACATAACTTTTGTGTTTGTTACATGGAAATATGCTCAAATGCTTTTTTGCTGAGATTGCGTCAGGGGAAGCAGGGAGTAATAAATCCACAGTCTGACACCAAACACCAACGCTGTTATTGTGAAATTTGACCTAATGTCCTTAAGCTTACTGATGAAATGTTTAGATTGAGTATCCTCAACAGAACCCCTCCCCCCCGAGTTTAACAGTCATTTCAAATTGCGAAAAGACCACTGAGTTTCTAGTTTAAATTTTTTTTCAAGTTAGAATCAAAACACTTCACAAGAACTAGTCTTAAGTTTGTTTTGGTGGTTTAAACTGGTATCTGCTCGAAACAAGACCATTTATCAAATATCAGACTCTTTGGGCCTAAAAGAAACATTTGTTTAGGATTCCAGAGCAACGAAGCATGGAGGATATTAGTGTTTATGTCTGAGTGCCTTTATTAACTGGTATGGAAGCTCCTCCACATGGTGTTTGTTTGCCATTTTAAGTCAACTCTCCAAATATTTGCTTCAAGTCCCGTGTGGGTTTTAGTTTTGCATCCTGTGTGTAACCAGATACAGATGATCTTGCGATACTGCCCTTTTTTGAAGAACTAACACAAACTTCTCCCTTTTTTTAAAAACATAGATATTGAGATGAATCATAAGAACCTGGATTTTGAATAATGAAGAGTGTGAAGTTGTGTAAAATAATGTGTGGACATGTGAATGCCTTGTTGGTTCAAAATAAGGTCACTTCTAACATGTCCGAAAACACAACGGCGACTGTGTGGTCCATAAGGTACAAGCAGCTTGATGAATGACCTGATTCCTTCGGTGTATAGTGTAGAAAATTTTAACAGTGAGGTAATCCCATCAGGGAAATGACAGCAACAAATTTACACTAGTGAAATTAGGGATTAAAGTGGAGGGCTGAGCTCTCTTCATCCAGATAGTCCGAACACAAGGGAAGTAGCAAACACTTGTTTGCTTTGTTGGTATCTAGAGGTTAAAGGTTGCATTTACATGTCAGTGTGGACAGAATGCACACAAAGCGATCTTGGGTTTAATGTCAGGGCTACAGGCGAGCAAGAGAAGAAGCAATTTATTGAACTTGACCACCAGGCCACTCTTTACCCCTCGCTCTGTCCTGCAGGTTCTGAGGGTACTGTGCAAGGCCAAGGTTCACAGTGTCTAGACTAGACATGCATGCATGTCAAACATGGTGTGAGAGCATTTTTTGCACATGTGTGTGACTGCATCGAGCGAGTGTTGAGTAAAACGTGTGATGGCTACGAGAGAGTATCTGGCGATCCGTTGTGAAACAACACAGAACAATTATGGGTCATGTACAGCAGATTACTCGATCCAGCAGGGAAGCAGCGCAGAAAGAGAGAGAAAGAGAGCAGGAGACTGGGAGAGGGAGAGAATGTAGGGGTATAATGTCATCCCACAACCCCCCATTTGACACTACAAGGGAGGCTTTAGTCAGTCTAAATAATCCATGCTGTTCCATTAAATTTGCAGACTAGCTTTCCTAGTCCCTATGTCTAAGTCGAGGCAGCCTGAGAGAGAGAGAGACAGAGAGGATGAATCAAGCTGGGAGAGCTGAGAAAGGGAAGTTAGATAATGGTTTCGAAGAAATCACATAAATCACGTTAAAGTCAAAAGGAGAATGAGATGGAGAAAGATTCAGAACATGTGTGCACATTTCTCATGAGTTACTCGATCATGATTACCTGCACCCCATCTCAAAACTCATGTGAAATAACCTCTTGGAGTGTGTGGGGGGAAGCCACCAGTGTGACGGTGATTGTTGCAGTAACAGCGTTATTGACTTGTTGCTCCAGCTACATTTGCTTAGTACTCTGGAGGCCCAATCAATAGACTCTGGGCTCTGAAGCCTTGCTAATCAGGGCCTGCAGCCATGCTGGGTCAGCATTCTGCAAATACTCAGAAAAAAAAATAGGTGAAGTAGGTGAAGGGGAAGGAGCAAGAAAATAGGAACAGATAGGGGGCAACAGAAAGAGAGGAAGAGTAACTTTGAGGGCTGACGATGATGGCCTGAGTTAATCGACTCAGAATTCCACTTCAATTTATTTTTTCCATCCACTGCAAGACATAAATTCATGTGGCATTCTCTCTCTCTTTCTCAGCAGCAGCGTGGGCGTGAGGCACCATGAGAGATGCAGATTGCTGCTTCACCTCTGCTTTCGCGTGAACCGCAGTTCAAAAGTCAAGGGGCATCGTGGCTGCTTAGGGACTTCTCGAAATGCAAGAGCCAATCCATATTTGCAGAATCCAGTTGTGAGCTCTCAAGGGGATCCATAGTGCTTGACATAGATATAGAAGCGAAGGGGGGGAGTTAATCTGGTGCATGTTAACATAATTAATCAGAGGGGAATTTAAAGGTAAACCTATTTAGAAAATGGTCAAATGTGCTTAATGACGATAACATGCTCAGTGTTGTAAAGCTCAAAGGACGTTAGACTCTGGACGGCTGATAAACACACGCAAAAAAAAATGTTGTGGTCAAACTGATGCACCGTGGTCACAGTGGTCCTGATGCTGAATCAAGTCCTTCTGTATCCTTGCTTTCTGTACATCACAGGCCCACAATGGAAGGCTATGGTAAATTCATGGGGGAACTGCCCATCAAATATTAATGATCTGGTGGAGCGATGTGGGTTTTCGTACTGTTTTCTTCCCCTTGGTATCTATGGTCACTAGCGCTCTCAGAGACTTCCCACAAGAAAAGAACCAAAGAGGAAAGGACAGGACAGAAAGAGAAAAAAGGGCAAAGAAGGGTAAGGAAAGGGCTAGAAGGGCGTAGGGTATTCAATATTTTCTTTTGAGGGGCCACAGTCTGGTTAGCTTCAGCACAAGCAGGGTCTTGATACACATGTCCCTAGGCTTAAACACAAACTTGTACACTGTTTGTGCCATTGTTTTTCCTCCTTCTCAACACTTCTTTCTTTTGTGTTGTCAGCTAGCAAAGTGGGATTCTTGGGCCCAGTGACACAGATGAAAAGGCAAGGTGGTTTCCTCTGACACTGGGCTTTCAGTCAGCTTCTTCTTCCAGACTTTGTGACACACTAAGGCCATGAAGTAACTGTAGGATTGAACTGATATCTGACTGTAAAAGTCAATAGCAAAAACTATGTTCTCGATATCAACTTTATGAAAAGAAAATGAACAAAACTTAGATGAAAAAGCCCTTCTCACACAAATATTGAAACCCTTATTAAAAAAACACACTGTGATGGAAATATTCGCATCAATTGAGCCCTGTTCTCTGTCTTTGCCACAACCCTCGCAAAACCCCCTCTTGAAATGCCAACAACCACCATCACACTATAAGAAGTGCAGGGTCAGCAGTGTCCCCTCCGGCCTTGCTGACCAACAGATAGTCTAATAATCACCTTCTTTCTGTGCTGTCAGGTCTACAACCAATGGATCCCTCGTCCTGCCTTTGCCCTCCATCTCCACTTATATTGGGGGCTTTACGGAGCGGCGCTGCTTCGATACATTAAAACTGCTGCCCCATGATCAAACGAGCAAATACCTCCCGGGTCAGCAAAGGGCTACCCCACGTCAGTTAACAATGCAGCATTTAAACATCAGTCGTATGCAAAGCGGCTGGTACACAGGGGAGGAGATGGGCGGCAGGAGAAAGCTGAGACGCAAGGCCTGGACTGGAGAGATAATGAGCACGGGAGCACACAGGAGAACATCAGCAGCTATTTAACGCTACTGTGTCAGCTCCTGCACAGCTTTATGATGAAAATATAAGATGTGAGGCTCCATCAACATCATAACAAGAATAACGCTAATGGTTGAGCTTATATTTATCTTGCAGACACAATATTAATGCATTAGATTGTGGATTACACTGAAACATTTTGTTGGTAAATCTCAAACCACTAATTCTGACATAAATAACGTTGCATAAAAGATAACACTGCTACAGAATACAAATATTTAATTTAATCATTTAGGAAGAGTAGCCTCTATTAGCTAATTGCCAGTCAAACGAATTAGTGTCAGTTCAAGTGAATGATCATTTTATATAGTTAAGGCCCATTTCTGCCAGTGCTGGATGTCTGCACAAGGCCTTGGAGATGTAGGCCCACACAGAAAACAAACAATCCAAGGTCATATTTAATCATGAGGCTCAGAAACGCGTCTGTGGAGGTGAGGCAAGTACACGTCATCTCACTGAGAGCTAAAGGTTTTCCTTCACTACCTTCCACTAATGTATCGTATTCCCTAAAAATGTGTGTTATTAATTATTTTTAGTGTGAAGAACCCTTTAATAATGAAGCTAAGGGGTGAAGAGGTGAAAAATAGTTGTTTTTCCTTTCCGGCTTATCCTTCTCTCCCTCTGCCTACTGCTTGGTTAACCGACTGACCTGCTGTCAAAGGATCCTTTGTGAGTGCGCCTTGGCGTAAGGCCAATCAGATCCTCCGGCTTGTCTGTCTCGGAGAGGAAAATGGCGCCCCTGGTATGCCATCAGCAGCAGAAATGTGCAGACAGACTGACTGCTGAGGCAGGCTCGGCTTGCTGTGGCCCTTCCAAAGCTATGCTGGAGGAATTACCTGTCTGGCCCACGGCCAGCAGGGCTCGTTCCACAAGGGCCGCTGGTTATTTATCCATTTGTTCACTTACACCTTGCGCACACTGGCACTTTCAAAAACATCCAAACTCCTTAAAATTCACTTCCATGGGTTCTGACAACATTCCCCTCTGAACTACACAGGTACATGGGATAAAAGCCTGTTTGAGGGATCTTATTTTGCAATAGCAAGTTATGACAGAAGCGGTTCCTATTCCAGATTTCAAAACCTGCATGGTAACATTAACTGAATGACTACTAAGTCAATTATATTCTTCCTCCTCTTAACTTTATCCTAACACCCGTGTCAATCGTCCACAACACCTGTATCTCGGCAACAATGAGACACAGCGAAATTAGTTTTAAGCATTTTTCGAAAAATAGATACTACATATATACACTTATGAATCAGTATATAAAAATGAAAATAATGAATAAAAGTTCTGGTCATATTAACAGGAAAGTAGCTGTGAATATCCCATAACTTGGTAAATGGTTTAAGGGAATTTCATGTCAAGGATATATTTTGACGAGACTGAGGAAAATCCCAGATGTAAAAACAAATCAAACAGTGAAACAAACACAAACACTACATAGAAGAAGAATACAAGTTCTGACAAAGCCCCGGTTTACACTAAACAGAGATCACAACTTGCTCACTGTACGAACCCTGTTAATTTCCACTATGTAAAACCTGCCAGAGTAAAATGCAACTGCTCAACAAAGTGTCACTTGTGACACATCATCTGAGGGAGCAAGTTTTTAAGCTCCTGCTTCAGAAACAAACTTCCGACAGTGTGAGATGATGAAACGGAGCAGATCCAAAATTATTCTCGCTCCCCTCAGAACCTGTGCAACCCGCTGCAGCCTGTAGCATGCCCCTCACCCCCCTCGAGAAAGAGACTGAAAGAAAGTAAGAAAAAGGAAAGGGCCAGAGTAACTTGAGAAAAAAAGGGAGGGAAGGGTTGGAGGATGAATGCTAGACTATTTTAATATTATCTAGAATTGTAAATTTCGACTGAGCAAACATGAGGCCCTTCCATTCTGCTCCTGCTAATGTAAGTATAATGTGCAAGTATGTACTAAAAAGTCCATCTCTATTCAAGAATTCATAAACACACACTTGAATGTACACTCAAGAGCATTCCACTAAACACTGTGACATACTGTACAACCGAATCTCAAATGACACACTCGACAGATCGTAAACCTCCACATGTTTAGACCCAAACAGAATGGCTAATCTTGGCAGCGCTCGCATGTGTCTGCGAGCTCATGGGGTGGGGTGAGGAGGACAGTCGAGACTTGCTCATTTCACACTGCGAGGTGAGCCAGGGAGAAGTAACAGAATCTAGCCATAAAACATGGAGGGAGTGGAAAAGGGGGGAGGGAGGATGACTGTAGTCCATGGTATAGCATGTGTCCAACTGCCACCTCTGCCAGACTCCCCTCTCTCTGAGCCGTTCTCACAGTTAGCTATTATTTTAAGCGCCGTCTCTGTGTGCATGTCTGACACACAAGCCAGAAACAGGTGGGAATGTAGTTTGATTACTTAATTACTCTAGAAACATAAAGATAACTTTGTTTTGTCACTTTATAGTCACGAGTCAACTTTCCTTGGTCAACTGGTCAAAGGCAACTTGACAACTCTTATACCTAATTAGACCAAACAGGGCAACAAAATAAAAAAATATTCACGTTTTAAAAAGATTTTGCTTGTTGGTTTAAACCTGGTAGCGTGGATCTCTCCATATTTTTCCTTCAGAAGTCGGGGGCCTTTTTGAATTTAACCCTTTCAGCTATAGAGAATTATCAAAGTCTCAGGTACTCCGGTGGGGGGGTTTCCACACCTCAAACGGCGCCACTGTCGACAGAAATAACTCCCATTCCCCATCTTCTCCTTCATTCGGGTTAAGTGCATCAACTCAAGCATCCCACGCAAGGAGAGCCTGTTTAACATATGGGGGGGGGGGGGGGGGGGGGGGGAGTGGGAGCTCATGGGAGTGAAGAGAGAGAGGAAGATTTGTCTTAGAGAGAGTAAAGGGGAAAAGTTTTTTTAATATAGCTGGACTGTCCTGCCACTGATCCACAATTGCTCAGAGGTTACAAAACATACCTAAATTTGGTGAATTAGGTAAGACCTAAAATAACTGGGTCATCGGACAAATCCAGAGGGCACTCGTTAGTCAAGTGTTCCAGTGACTGTGCCATTCTGAATCTGAAGCGGATTTCACGGGTTATTCTATTCTGGTCTGTAGGCCACAGTGGTGTGTAAAATGAGAGGGAATGCTATGTTTTGGGAAATCTAATTTGAGGCCCTTGTTTGTTTTCCTGGCCTTATTTTGCAACCAGGAGGCTGGCTCCGTAGCAGCACAACTCTCTCTTTCCCCCTAGTTTCACAACAACAATGTCCAACACCAACATCCAACAAAAACCCTTATACTCAACTGAGGCAGGCAAGGGTATGAAACTGACATGCGCTCTTTTGCTCTTCTCCTCTTGCTGGTCTCTCGCAGTTTTACCACAGAATTAAGCAGACAATTAATTGGAAGGTTATTCACTATGTCACAGGAACATATGCACATGCACATATATATGTAGATATATTAAAAAAACACAAATATTAGCAGCCATATTTTGGCAGTTAATTGCCACGTGCTCCCTGTGGGAGGAGAAAGGGGTCCTCATTCCATAATTAATCCTCGTTTGGAAACGTAAATGACATTCATTAGCTGGGAATCAAGCCAAGTGCCATTATTTACATGGCAATAATCTGGAGCGTGTTGGTGGCGCTCTTTTAATGTTACAGAAATAACTCCGGGACAGGGGACGGGTACGGTTGCTTTCCTTCCTTTTTTTGCGTGTCTTCGCACCGAGGAACAATTAGGCCCAGGCGAACAGATGGGGACGCCTCTGAGTGAGAAAGCTCCTCTGAACGACTCTTCATCTCCTTCTTATCTCATTCCCTCATCCGCATGCACTCGGGCATGTGCGCACACACACAAGCACACAGCAGGAATAAAGACTAATACACAAAACTGAGCGTGCACACACAAATACGCTTCAGAAATACACATGCGCGCACGCCACGCACACACTGGAGCACACAAGAGAGCATACCGAGTGCTAAAAATACTGAGCTAACTTTTAACATTAACTGCCGAAAGACGCGCCTCTTACAAGAGGCTACAGCAAAACTTGTGGGCACATTGAAAACCGAGCTGATATGGTAAAAAAACAAAAGCTGCACTTCTCACAGATATTCAAAGAAAAAAAAAAGGATACTGGCTTTCAATATTGATGAAAAGCAAAGGTCCACATGGCAAATGTCGGCATTTTTCTGCCAATATATCTGTGTATGTCTTGCCATGTTTATTATTTATATGTTGAGTGTGTATTTTGAAGCCATAATTGAAAAAGATTTCCTGTTCTTTGGTTCCTACGGTGGGTTTACAGACAGTGCAACAAAAGACAATAGTTATGTACAGTATGTATATGCACTAACACGGCTGAGGCGGGTGTACTTATCAAATGTTACATAATGGGCCATTTGTTGCACAACGCTGAGATTTTGCACAATGGTACCCGCTTCTGCACAACGTAAAATATACTGCTGAATGGAGATCTAAGAAAGTAAAGACAAAGCAAACCTATGATCAACAACAATTGCAAAACTTCCACAATTGTAGGCTTGTAGTTTTAAAAATGAGAAAAACCACAATGTGAGAAAAGTGCCAGTTGTCTACTCTACTTTCCCCCTACTCTCGTCAGTGTCATTTGACATCACAAATCCCTCACTTAACCACTTCTCAGGACCATTATCCCCACTGACCTGGATCCTGCCAGGTTTCTAACTCTGTCCAACATCAGGCATCAGGTCGAAGCCAAGAAAACTAACACACCGGTTATTGTGTGACCTGTTACCAACCTTTGTCCGGCTAAGTACAATGATTAAGGTATCAGTCCTTGGGGAACTATAGGTGAGACAGAGGAGACAGAATTGAGCTTGTACATCTCCGCCTCACAGTTTCAGCATGTCCTTGGCATCCGTGGACATAGGGGATATTCCCCACTCCCTCTGGTGACGCTGCTTGGCAGGGAGTGTTCCGTCAGACAGACTAACCCCCTCCTTTACCTATCAGATTAAGTGACATTATCTTGTGTTTGCTGACACCAAGGGACCAGCCCTGAGCCCTGTAGGGCTTCTTCCACCATCATATTCTGTTACATCTCCCAAACAATAGACCATGTCAAAAAAGACAAAGACTAAATATCTCTTCACTCATATGCCTCTAACTGCTAAATCTGAATCCATCCCTAAACTGTTTAGATTTATGGAGAAAAATATATAAATATGAAGTTACAAAAACACACTAACAAGAGCATTGGTCAAGGTTATCTTGAAACTTCTTCTTTTTGCTTTTGCAGTGAAGCAATGAATGAATAATGATGTTTAGTCTACACAATTTATGGTTCGCTCCTATTTTCGTCCAAAAATTAAGCCTACTTGCCCTATTTCCTCCCTTGACTCTGACCAGATGCCATGTTGTTGTTTTAGCTATTGGGAGGACTGCATCCTAGCATGACCTTTCCGGAGGCGAAGGAAACTTCCTCGAGAAATCCTATAAAATCCAGGGTGCGGGCCTTGGTAATTCATTCGTCCACCTCACCACACTTCCGCGACCTCTTTTCCTTCAGCCACCCCCCACCAACCCCCAATCGATCTGCTTATCTCTCCAGATCAAAGGCTCATACCGCCGTTGTACATTTAGCCTTGGCTGGGTCCTCCCACATCATGTCTAAATATTAATGATAATAAAGTCTCACACCCATCCCTGTGTCAGGCAATTACAGCCAACATTGATCCTCAGCTCTCTGCTCCAATTAGAACCCACCCCTCATAATGCGTCCTGGCACATCAAAGGATAACAGCCATTGATCCACTCCTGGATCTTAACGTTTACCGTTAGGAGAGCAGGGGGGGATGTGGTGTGGTGGTGGGGGTGAAGCAATATTCTGACTAGAGAAGAAGAGGGGAGAGAAGAAATCATTTCATCCAGCCAGTCAGGTAAAGGAAGGAAGTGCTGAAACTCAGAGGGTAAGGCACGGCAGAGGGGGGCTCAATAATAACGGACATTCTGACAGTTCGGAAGGCAACTAGCAATCGGAAACCATGGAAAGGCTCCTTCACAACTGTGAGGCTACACTAAGCACTGAAGACTCTTATTTCTTTTGTTTTTAACAGAGCTCTTATAGTTCAAAACAAAAGGGCATGTGGAAAAAAGCCACATTTAACAAGCAAAAGTTTTCACAAATGTTGTGGTGCTGTGGTAATTGCAGACAGCAGATCAACAGGAAGTGACTGAAAAGTCAATTTGTCAGCCCAGGGGCAATAAGTCATACACTGTTGCCCATCAACTGAGTCTCACTGCCAGACATTCAGCATAATACCTACTTCTAAATATTGATGACTGACTCACAACCATGCTTAATAAAGAGGCAGGAAAAAAACAAAACTCAGTGAATTAGTGATCAGGCATATACTGTACAACACAGGTCTCACTGGGAGGCAAGAAAAGATTGAGTGAAACACGAGTTATCACGTCACCTCCCACATCTATGTCTTTAGGCCAACTGACCTTTCTGACATCTTAAAGTTTGAGGAAAGGGAAATATTGTAAATAAACGTCTAACAAAGACTACAACAAACCACACTCAGAGAGAACCAGGGTAAAATCTGACCCGATGAGTCAATAGACAGCGACACGTTACCATTACCAGGGACATTCCTTGTACAAATGAAGCTAAACAATCTCACTGTTGACACCATTATTTGACCAGGCTCGCTGTTATGTTCTTTCTCTGCTGGACTGATAGCTCCGATAGTCCAGGCTGGGGGCACGACCTCACAGCCGCCTTTGTCACAGAGCTGGAGGAAGGCTTGTCCATCGCTCGGGGCTACAATGATTCTCTTCATGGCACCATAATACACTGAAACCCTGTGCAAGTGGAATGCAACCCAGTGGTTTGTATATCTACAATTAATTGACTGACTGTGGCTGGCTTTTTGTTGAGCAATAAGGTAACAGAAAGAAAAGAAAAGAAAAGAAAAACAGGCTGAAATAAACCCTACGCACCAATTTCATAAGTAACCATGTTGTAACAGTGCCAGCATTAGTCGTACATTCTAAAATACATATTGAATGAATATTAATCCCTGAATAAGGAACGGGGACTGTTGTCTTGATGTGTCCAGGTTCATTTAAAGGTCATGATGGGGAAATTGCGTAACTACTTCCTTATTCACAGTAACATAGTAACTTGAGGTATGCTAAAAATGACAAAAAAAATTTAATTGAAAACTTTTCATTATCAACACAAACCAGATGTTGAATCACAAATCAAATAATAAAAATAATGCTTAAAGTCAACCTAGTAATCCTAGCAATTAATCAAAACCATTTCTAAAAGTCTGTAAACCCTAAACACCTTAAGCTTTCCAACAGCACTTGTTTGTGTACAAAATTCTTCCCTTTTTCTCAACCCACTGTCCTCTGACTGTGGTATCCTCACTATTATACGCTTTGCTAACATGGTGCTTTGCTTCAACTCTGTACTTCGGTCTTCACCAAACGATGTAATTAAAGATTGGTGAAATGAAACCAGTGTTTAGAAATGGTTTATGTCAAGTCTGTTCTGAAACGCTATACCACAGGGAAACTTTTTGATGGGATGGGTGTGCATCAACGTCTTGTTAAATAAAACAAAGTCTCGGCCTGTAGAGAAAAACATCTAACCGACAGAGCCTCGGTGTGAGCCAGGTCAAAGGACGAAGGCTGTGTACAATAGTAATGCAACGGTAACTGTTGGAAAACATTTGTTGTTGGCTGGGATATCAGGCTCCTCACTCGTGTGTGATACTCTGTGATGCATTCAGGTCAGCTGAGGGGAAAGAGGGGATTGGCGGGCTCCACAAACAGGGTGGGAAAATGACACCAGGATGTTAGGCCAAGACATCAATGTCCTCACAACTTCCCTTTAACACTGAAGCAATGTTAGCCCTGGCGCCATCAGAATATGGGGATGGGGTTAAAGTTTACACGATGGCTGACAGGATGTACCCATGTGACCCAGCAAACACTTAGACAATAAACAAAGCAGCTCTAATTTGAGAGTCGATAGTTTTCATGGCTTTACGCGACCCTTTAGAAAGAATTGGATATTGGTGTTATTTTTGTGGCTATCGGGCTCTGATACAGGCTACATACAGTTGGTGTGATGCTCAAATCATCAGTATGATGTACATGATAATTTAACTAGTGTAACTTACAGTATGTGTCCAAAACACAATGAGAGAGTTAGTTCAGGCTGTAAAGATGCACAAAGGTCAGGAGTGAGAGTTCATTACCTCTTGTTGAACCAAGCCGCATGTATAATCAATGACAACAATTATGACCTTTTCATGACTTTTTGCTAATATTATTTACAACTTAGTGTATATGAATTTTCCTGAATTCTCATTTAGCATTTTTTTTTATGTGTGTGTTGCCAGTGGCATAGGAAATAATGAAGTGAATGCTTTTTTAGGTCAGCATTTTTCTTTTTCCCAGCCCTGCAAGAATTTTGGCAGATGAAAAATGGGCAACTGAACTGTGTTATACTACACTACAGGGTTATTCAGAAGCGCAATAAAAATATAACAAAATAAAAAAGGTCAGTTGTCTTAAATCCAGGCTTGTGTTACTGTTCACAAAAGCTGTTCTGTGAGCGAGGTTGTTCAAGCTGAGACAGATCACGATGGGATGATGTTGACCCTTGAGGTGCAAACTAAGATCCCTGTCGCCACAGAGACGTGAATATCGTGGTGTGAGCGGGGAAGTCTTCTTTCCAACTGGCAGCAAGCCTGGCCTAGCACCAGGGTGCTCAGCCAGTAGTTCCTTTCCTCTGTCAGACCCCCTCCCTCCTCCACCTCTTCTTCCGCAGCCTCCTGGATGCCAGTCTGCCTGGCTGGTGTGGGCCAAACAAGCCCCAGCCATAGGGCCAAAGGGGCAATGGAACTCCTGCCAGCTGGGCCAGCACTTCACGGACGAGCACCACTCTCCAAACAAACAGTGCAGTGGGCCACAAGCCACGGGCAACATGGAACCTGTCATTACCAGCCGTGCATGGCTGGTTCACTCCCCAAAACCCAAGTCAGCCAGGCCAAAGGCTTGAATGTGTACTGCACTTGACTCTAGCAAATTTCTCAGCCAGGGTATGTCAAATAGCAAGACAATCCCATTTCTGAATTACGCACTATCATTAGTATATCAAGGCATGTGACTATTTACCTGTTACAAATTGTTGATTTCCAACATTTCTTTAAACAATAAGAGGAAGCCATGAATGATGAGTTCAAGACGTTTGACGTATGAGCTAAAAATCTTGGTGGAAAGACGGTGCCTGCCAAACAGTTTCCTGGGATTATATGCATACCATCTAATTATACAACATCTACAAAACATGGTCCCCTGGCTAAAATTGAATGCTATGGGCATTGGAGTTCACTGGGGTTTTCTCCACTGATCAAGGTTCTGCAGGCTTTTGTGGCATAACTCTGCTTTGTCCTTATGATTTTGGCTCCAACACATGATGATTTGAGGAATCCGTCATAAATACCAGCCTTTTTAACATCACTAAATATGAATCAGTCAGATGGAGGGCCTCTGCTTTCACTGGAATGCACAACTGGGACAAAGGCATCTAAGCAGAGTCTTGGAGTAGCGAACAAAACAACCTGTGTCGCATATTGACACTGCCAGTACCCAACACAGAGAGAAATAATGTGTCATAATTAAATTGTCAATGGTCATGCCTGAATCATTGCCAGAGCCTGCTTATAAAAACAACTATGAATTTGTATCCGCCTGTTTTGTTCCTCTGTCACATGCCTGACATTGTGTTGCAGAATTTCATATTTCAAATAACATGGCTAACATTAGCGAAATGCTATTATTGTTTAAACAGGCTGATCCACAAAGTCCTTATGATAAGTCTTGGAAATTTTGGGAAACTTAAGTAATGTAAACTGCACCAAAACAGTGCTCTTCTACTGAAACATCTATTAAAATTTAACCATCAAGAAATTTCCTATCTAACCACCTTTTATCAGACCTACAAATAAGTTGAGAGGGAGTGCTTAAATGAGGCTGTAGAACACAAACAATAGCTACTCTCTTTAACCATGATCTGAGCTACTTTCACTGCACCTTTACAACCATTTCAATTTCTGGCCTTGATTCAGTCCATAGCTCGCTGGAGTCGCAGATTAAAATGATGGCACCTTTTTTTGAACATCAGTAATTTTCGAAAAGGTCAACGATTTAAGTGAATTGGGTCAACAATGTCCAACAACAGTATGAAGTGATTTACTCCCATCACACTACCATGAAAAACCAACTATGATACTGGACCAGAGAAGATGAGTTTTAGACTCAGTTATAGTATCATACATTATTAACTAAAAATGCCCCACAATTACAATGGATTAATGGGTAATGAATGCAAATGCAGATTAGTATATTGCAGATAAGTATATTGTTTCAAAATGTGAGAGTGAATTTCAACATTTACTGCAATTGGCTAATGGGACTACTGAACTGAAATACAATGATTAGATGACCCAAGAAGAAAAGGGCACAATTTTTCCTTGTTCATCTGGGTTTTTTTTTATCTGAGATGCTTTTATTCTGTCAGCAGAAAATCATTTTTTCATTTGACAAACTAAAAGATTGAGATCGAATTTACGGTAAACTGCATTGTTAGATTGGATTTGGCAAGATATTTCCAAAGCTCTGTTTTGTACAGTACTTGTCAAAACTGTTTTACACATCATGGAATGCCCTTCACAGCAAGCACCACCAAACCAAAGTAAGGGGTGGGTGGGGTGATGGGGTCTGTCCTTTTGCCTTCCAGCCTTTGGGACAGAAAAAAAAATTCTATAAAAAACAACACCATTTCTATTTTCATGTTTAGTATAAAAGCACTCAAGGTTATAATATTTCTGCTTGCAAAAGGGACCAATGTGCTGTTGAAGTATTTTGACGGGGGCTCCTCTTGAATCCTGACATCTACAAATGCCTTGGCTTTCAACCTTTTTGCTTCCTTGAAAAAAAGTAGTCCTCTTTTTATTGTTTTGCCCATTGTGATAAAGGGGATCTTTTATGCCATCAACAACATGGCAACAATGTACTGCCTTTGTTTCTTTGCACCATCCTGGGGGTCTGTTAGAATGGGATCCAGACAAACATAGGCACAGTAAATGATTGATGGGTTAGAAGAAAATATTAAAAAGAGAAAAAAAAACTTCAGCATTTGTAAATATTTCAAGCTCTTGCACCCTGCCAAAGAGAGATCTGAGAGGCAACAACAATAACAGCAAAAACCATACTTTACCATCTATCCTGATGCAAACCCGAAATTGAGAGCTGACTTATTTTGTTGAGTCTATCACTGTTGAGAGGAATAAAACTATACACCGAACCAATCTAACCTTAAGCCCCATTAGAGATACTTTATATACTCCACTGTTGAATGCCACTATATGTTCTTGGCCAACAAAATAGAATGTACAAAGATGTTGAGAAGAATCAAATGAGACTTAATGGACAGCACAGGGAAGGCATGTACAGTCAACCTCTTTGGGCAAAAGACACTTTATCCTGGCACATAATGCAGCCAGAGAGAAACTTATCACGGCAAAAGGATCCCAAGTCCGCACAGGATTCAAGACAGATGACATGCACACATGGGTACGGAGCCTATAGCAAGGATATAGGTTACAGACTTGCCCCTTTTCCTCCTTGACACATATACTGGCACCCAGTAACACAGTGGCATTCCACACTATACCAGGCAGCTGTTGCATAGTACTGTATAACAAGAAGTATGCACAGTAGATGGCTGGGATGGAACAACAGTCAGTAAAGAGACAATATGATAGATACTAATTGCTTCAAAATGTCCTGAAGAAGGCCCCCTATTATCTATTCAAATCGGCTGATAATGGGAGGCTAGGAGGAGGAGGAGGAGATGGAGAAGGGAGGAGGAGTAAGAAGGAGGAGGGGGCAACCTAGGCAGAGGGAGAAAGCTATCCACTGCGCTGCTGTCGCCTCATTATTTTCCGTCTTGACGGACGCCCGCGCTCAACCCCTGGATGAATGGCCCTGTGCTGAATAAGTTATCGCCAGACACACAAAGGGAAGAGTGCGCACCACAAACAACACAGCAGTACTGCAAAGCATGAATCTCTTTTTCCTCTCCTCCTCACCAGTCTTTTCTGCCCCCTCATATCCCCCACCCTTCCCCCTGCTCCCTCTAGACGAAAGGCAGGCCCTGCCACAGACTGAGATCTCACCTGTAATTTCTACAGAAGCTCACAGTAGGTGGGGGGAAATGTAAGGGAGGAAGGATACAGGCATCTATGTTTGCTGAAAAGATATATACTTCCATTCCTCCATTTTGTTTCATCTGCCCTTTTTGTTTGTGCGGCTCTTCAGTGAAGACAGGGACCTCCTTTGGACAGCATCTGAAGATGTCTGAGAGGATGTCTCTTTGTTCTTCTTAAGACAAGGCCCACAGCATGATCAGTTAAAACGGTTTGGTTATATCTGATGTTGATTTTGTTTTCCTTTCTGTTGTTTGGACTGCTGGGGCCTGGCATATCAAATCAAGATCACCTCTATACAATGCTTCCATGAGGGGGTGCATGAGAGGGTTCCCTATAGCTGCTAAACGGGAGCTACGGAATAATGACAACAGGAAAAAGTCCATTCCCCATGTGGTTACTGCTATGGTTGGCTCTAGAGCTGCCAATCCCTCTCCCTTGCTGTCACTCAAAAGTAGCAGTGGAACTTTTGGACAGGAGAGCCTCTTTTCCCCTCTGACGGGGAAATCAGAGGGTGCCGTGGCCCGACAGGCGCTCGACGGCAGATCAAACAGGGCGGGTACCCTTGGAGTGACACCTGGAGCCACTTCAAGGGATGAGAGCGCCACTGATCTCCAGTCATCTCGTCAGAACGACAGTCTGTCAGGGTTAAAGGAGGGGGGAAAAAGAAGCTCCATCTACTAGGACGGGATGAACGAGGTTGAACGAAGCATCACCTCAATGTCGTGGCTGGCTGACCCTAGAGCATTTGGAGAAGTGATGGTTCAAAAAAACGTGTTTTGTTGGAATGCTGAAGTTCAGTATCGATGCCCAGTGGAGGGACTGAGTGATTTGGTGGCTAATTGTGCTGATATAGCAGGTCCACTCAAAATATCACTAGGTTTGTCATGTTGTTCTCTGATTGTGAACCTTTAAAATAGAATTAGAAAGCATTCACTATTTACCATTTTGTCCGTATGACTTTTATTCTTTTTTTTTTTAAATCGTAAGAATTTCCTAACCACCACATTTGAAATAATTGGAATTCATCTATGTCCTGACCTATCAAAATACAGAAGCTTCTGGGCTGGATAACAGAGTGAGGGGGATATGTAGGGAGAAAAAGGGGGCTTTGGCAACCAGTTAAGCGAGTCAGTCCTCAACAGACAAATGCATCCCTTATATAAAACAACACATCTTTGCCCTTGTCAACAATCCCTTCCTCTGCAGCCCAGGCTTGTGTGTGTGTGTGTGTGTGTGTGTGTGTGTGTGTGTGTGTGTTTGTGTTTATATATATATTTTCCTTTCTGCAAAAAATGTCCCATCAGCACTCTCTAATGGGCGAGGTGGAGGAAGAGAAAGAAAGACAGAGATATGGCAGGAGGGAGAGCGAGCAAGAGAGAGCGAGAGAGAGTGAGATAGGTGGCAGTGGTGCTTGTTTGGCTCAGGAGCAGTGAGTAATGAGGCTGAGGCGCACCCTGTCATTGTCCCAGCAGCAGCCTGTAGCCCCACACACACACACACACACACACACACACACACACACACACACACACACACACACACACACACACACACACACACACACACACACACACACACACACACACACACACACACACACACACACACACACACACACACACACACACACACACACACACAGAGTATCTCCTATCACTTAAATTGGGAAAAACTGCAAATTTTAGACATTAATCTGACTATCTATCTATTTAAAAGGAAAATGGCTTTGATTCAGGTCATCTGCTCTCTCAAACTCTAGATGATGTTAAAAGAATGAGTTGCAGGAGAGTCGTGTAAGAGTCCTGGTGGAATCATCATGTCCACTATGCAGACAACAGAATGTGTTCGCTTTTCTGCACATACTACATTGGGTGTTTGCGTTGGTGGTCGGTAGGCAAACAGTGTGCATGGGGAGAAATTTGACTGGTATAAACTTTCCATAAGAAACCTATATTTGCTTTTCTTACTATAACAATGGGCCACAAAGCCAAGCAAGGACTTCCAGCACCACTTGCATGTCTACCAAAAGTTAAATCATTAAAACCGAATACCTTCCTCCATTAGGCCAACAAGCTATCCTTAATTCACTGAGTATACCCATAATGTGGATGCATGCAAATGCACACAACACCTGCGCACATCTTGATATGTATAAAGTTTAGTTAGCTGTTGCAGATAGACACAATTTATGCTTTGGCACTTTGCTCCTTTGCCAGAGAAAAATTAAACAGGCTGGACATAAAAAGCACAAAATGCTTCCCTGGAGGGGGCAGGAAAGGCCAGGGATAGGACTGACCCAGAGGGATGCAGCAATATGGGGGTGGTGGGGTTGAGTGGGGTGGTAATGATGCCAGGCTGAACAAATTGCAAAGCAAAGGGAACGTGTTTAAATGTAGAACATGGAATTATCGTGGCAGCGACACGGAGAGGAGATCAGAGAGAGTGAGCTCCACCGGGAGGGAACTGCCACTCTCGGGACAGAGTAAAATAGCATGTTAAACAGGGGCATAACATATCTTGCACAAAGTCATAGCCACGGAGTATACACCAACCATGAGGAAACCAGAGAAAATAAACGAGCGTGTATGCATTAAAAGCATGTTGCATCTGACGGGAGGTAGAAAATAGGTATGAAGCCTGACACTGTTCCACTGAGCTGACCCTCCTGGACGAGTGTGCCCCCTAAAACAGGGCAACACAAATAAATAAATTAAGACAAAAAAAGAAAAACGGGAGGAAAAAAACCCATCTCAACTTCAATCTGTCCAATTTTTCCGCTTCAATTTAAAATTAGTAAAAAAAAAAAAAAAATCCAATTTTTTGTTCAACTTCATAACAAGACTTCAAGAGGACCCCAAGACTCTAGGATTCCACCACAGCTCACTGGTAGAGTTGAATTCCATTAATTATGTGACCTACATATTCTGGTAAATATTACAGACAGACGGAAAGAGAGAGATTGTGTATATATTTCCCAATAGTACAATATGAGGCTAAACTTATAGATCGTAGGGAATCATAAATTCCCATTTTTCAGAGACTTTTCCGGGGTCACGCACTTTGTTCTCAGGGCTCGTGACACTGTTTGCATGTTGGTTTATTGAACAAATCAAACAAGGAAAAAACTCCCAGTTCGCAAGCTTTTGATTTACCCATTGACAAGGATGACTTGTACCCATCTATCTCTGCCAACTAGTCATAAGAAGATCATTATAACAGGATTCTGGCAGTTGTTGTTAGTTATCTGGACGATATTTGCATCGAACTTGCCACATGTAACTATTGTGAAGGATCAGCGAAAGCCAGACACATAGACCGCTTGTTGAAACAAATCTCAAGAAAGGAAGTTAGTGTCTTGGTAACAGTGCGGCTGCATTAGCTTGTGAGCTACGGCAACATCCTCACCGCGGCTCATGGGCTGATCTCTTAATCAGTGTCCAGAGTGTGCATGAGTCCCCCTCTGAAGGCTGAGGCTCTGTCCATCCTGCTTGCCCATCGCTACTGCCAGTTCCAGCCATGAATATGGAGCTGTTCTGTGGCTGGGAGCTTGCTTATGTTTTCTGTCTGATATCTAGGCCCCATTCCCATTTCAAAGGGAGGTCCACCCGGGGCCTTGACTTTTTGATCTGCCTGGCGACTGAGTCGACCACCTGCATGTGGGATCAGCTGCCAGTGAGGGCAGACAACCCCTCTGCTTCAAAATATACATCCTCCCCCTTCGTCCTCCCTGCTTCATTGCCCTTCCCTGTGCCCCCCTCCTTCAGTGAGGCTGCCAGGAACCCCAGTGGTCCTAACTGGGTCTGGAGCTGCGACCCATTCCCAACTGTTCTGACCGTGGTGGGTGAGATGCTTGAGATGTTCAGTAAAGCAGCAGGAAGGCTCAGTGTACAGTCACAGGGCCATTTTGTATTTACCAGAAGCCATAGAGTCAATGTGTCATGGAAACTACAGAGACCTGATGAAAAGGCCAATGGATTCTCCAATCAGGGATCGTGAGCTGTAACACCAGTTGAACCAAATATTCCTGTATCCTACACTAAAAAACTAAAAGCTAAATCTTTAAAGGCAATCTTGTTGACAGATTTTTTTTGTTTTTTTTTGTGTATTTTCCTAGGAGACTGGTGGTAGCACTAACCAGGCTCTATATGAGATGATAGTAGATTGATGATCATAGATATTAATATAATATCAGGTTTGCCTCATTGGGATCAATGTGCCTGTCATGGTATAATTAAAACCCAAAGGATTTCAGATGATTGAATTAAAAATTTACTATGAGTGGATGCCCTGGATGCCCACCACTAGACCACTGACATCCACTATGTATGAACAGAGCTGACACGAGACAGAGGCTACGCCTGTGAAGCTAGTTATCAACCTACAGCCCAGCCAATCAATGGCACCTATAAACACTATGTATACTAATTACCCTCATTGGCAGTGATGAGTTTCACAGACAGGAATTTGTGAAGGTTGATTTTCAAACAAAGCACCAGCTATTTTAGATGTGTGTGTGTTTCTGAATGTTTCTTACAATAAGTGATATTCACAGAGTCATTTAAGTTAATTGGCTTTCTTGAACCCTGACAGCTAGCTTAATAAGTGTCTAATTGTTTCTCAGCAGGGGTGATATCCACCAGGCCATAAAGACACTTTGAGCAGAGGTGTGAGTTTGAAACAAACCACACATAAGGGATGAAAAAGGACACAGTTTATCCTGTGCATCACAGCAAAAACCTCCAACCCTGCGCTTAGTGTTAACTAATCATAATCAGCTCACTACCACAGTTCATTGTCAACAATTGTCCAAAACAAAACATCTGCTTTCAAATGTTGCTAATTGCTTTATAATTCCAACAAAATACACATCAACCTGTGTATGACCGAGTAAACTGTGTCCCACATCTGGTTTGTGTCACGAGTGCAGAGATTATAAAACATAACAGCAGTACTTCACCTGTCTGTAAGTCATTTATATATTATTGGTGCACTACTTCTACACATGTTAACGGGAATGACAAAGCAACCACCTTCCCAACCCCCTCTACAGTCTAAAAAAACTACAATTGCTCTGACACTGCACACAAATAAACAATTAATCAAAAGCCAGAAAACCAGTGGGGGGAAATAATTAAATGAGTAGGGAAATGAGAAAGAATTGCCTGAAAGGGGGTGGAGGTGGGATCTCAGTGAACCGTCCTGAACTTAGTTTTTGCTCTCAGTTCTCTGTCTCTGGTTATAAATGACTTCAGATTTGACGTTTCCAGCCCACAACCTTACAACAAAAACGCACTCATTTATTCAAACAGTGAAGAAACTAAAAGGGAAAAAAAAGACTTTTTGTTAAAGAAAGGCGGGGGGCGTATGTTGTACTGCTCCCATCAAGCAGAAAGGAGGGTGGTAGTCGCAGAGGCTCGCAGCCGGGCCCCACTTTGGAAAGCCCTCATAAATCCTGATTTGAGCGGGACGCTAACCAGAGGAGGTAAGGCACGTCAAGAGAGGGGGCTGGAGAGTGGGGAGGGGAGTGGCAGCCTGCCTCTTAAAATGCTACGTCTGATTAAGTCTTCCCATTAGGTGACAGCTGAACTTTAACATTAATATGATAATATTGAAATAAGTGTGTGTTATTTACTTCAGCTCCGGGGAGGGGGTGGCAGGAAGAAGAGAGGGAAGGAGGAGGGAATGATGAATGATTTCTGGACAGCTTTGGGTGACATGCCAGGCGAGTTGACCCCCACCCCCCCGCAATTCCTCTTCCCATAATCAGACTTGACAAAATGGAGACATATGCAGAAATATTGGTTACAGTCGGCATCACAGCCCTTCTCAGGCCTTCCCTCTCTGGTAAGTGCCGGCCGCCCTGTGAGCCGCCCTGCAAATTGTCTACAGGCATTGAAGCATCTATTTCAATTGGCACTTCCTTCCGGGCCGCAGGATTTTACATTTAGTCTGTGTCATTTACATATTACTCTTAATCAAAATCCACAGTGGGCGACAGGGAGAGGGAAAAAAAACAACAAGAAAGAGGGAGGAAGAAACAAAACCGTGGCGTCACGGTTCAGGAGTAGGCACACAGCACTTTATGAAATGGAGATGTGACAAGACATTACGGCATGTGTGTGTGTGCACATTTGTGTGACTCTTGTGCGTGTGTGTGTATTAGGAGGCAGTGCATTAGATAATGCAAGGCCTATTGAAATATTTGCGTGTGAATGCTTGTGTTTGTTGGGGGCTGAATTGTGCGTGAACCAGCAAGCGAGAGAGACAAAGACTGCAAGTTGAATATGGGCTGTAATATGGCTTGAAACACAAAGGCAAAGAGAAGACAAGAATGGAGACATGTACAGTGTGCACTTGTCTTTTCCAGTTCTTTTCTGCAGGATGCTATGCAGGGCTACACTTTTCTCAGTCTACACAGACAACAATGCCATTATAACAGAACAGACACTCACACCGACAGTTTGGTTAGTTTGTACGCCAAGATATACGATAAGAAGAATTAAAGATATTCACTGAGGAAACAAGGCCCTCAAAATTATATTGAGATGAATATACCAAGATTTGAAAAGTACCAAAATACTGCATCTAACAGCAGTTTGTGTACTTTTTGAGATTTTCTCTTACTGTATGGTTGCTATGACAAATTTACTAATAAAGTGTCTATTTTGTGTGTAAATGCAACTAAAAGTTTTGTACTAATTCATCCACTTATTTATTAATCCTCCGCTGGAAAAGCAATGTAATTATTAGCAATGAGGCCAACAGCAACACGGACACAGACCCATTGCAAATGGAACTAAATTTGATCTTATCACAGACTTCATCTGACGGTGATGACTCGATGCAAGCTCACAGCTTGACTGTTAGAGCACGACACAGACAGAGAAGTGCAGAAACAATGTCCCTACCTGCCTCTTACCTTCTCAGCATGCCGGTAAGGATGCGAGAACTCTTGCCCAGGTTGGCGTCTGTTTCTCTCAGCTGGGGAGACAAACCGGTTAAAGACAGGTTTTAGTTTTTTCATTCAGATCCAACAGCTCTTGAGGGTTTTAAACACAGTCTATGAAGAAACTACACTGGTCAAATTTATAAAAATATCACACCCTCCTTTGACAAGTTTGCTTTTTATGCCTCTGTGCCAGCGACAGCCGCGGAAAGAGGTATTGTGTTTTTGGGTTGTCCGTCCGTATGTCCCTCGTGAACACGATATTCTATCTCAGGAATTCATTAAGGGAATTTCTTCAAATTTTGCACTAACGTTCACTCTGACTCAAGAATGAACTACCTCATATGTGGTGGTCAAAGGTCAAGGGCACTGACCTCACAAAAACAACCTTTTGGGCATAACTCAAGAAGTCATACACTAATTGTGACAAACTTTTACGCACATGTCTAATAACCCTAACCCTAATTTGCATGAATTATTTTG
Organism: Scophthalmus maximus; assembly: GCF_022379125.1. NCBI lineage: Eukaryota > Metazoa > Chordata > Actinopteri > Pleuronectiformes > Scophthalmidae > Scophthalmus > Scophthalmus maximus. Next base: position 14,141,497 of record NC_061530.1, read on the forward strand.
ATGATTTATATTGTGCCCCACAATTTTTTATTGTATATGTCTGGACAGACATGGATGTAAATTGCTAATAACTTTTAGATCCCCAAGTCTATAAACCCAAGTCACCAAGAGCAGTTGTTTTCCAATTGATAGGAAACCCCTTGTAATTTTAAAGATGTTGTCAACAGCAGATTCACACTTCAAGGGCACGTTACTCCAATGGCCGTCTGCTCATCTTGCTGCAAAGCAAACATTAGAGTAGTGTACGAAAAAAGAGTGAGAAGGGCACTTTACTTTTGACTTAAATTGCAAGTGTGGAGAGTCCTCGAAGACACACTTTGAAATAATGATCATGGCTATCCGGGGCCTGGGATATTTTCCTCTTCCTTGCTCCACCTTGTCACTTTTCCTTCTCTCACCCTTTTTGTTCCTCAGAGGTCATAGGAATGTTTTCATTCCACTTTCTTTATCCGGTGTAGGGATTTTTACAGTGAGGGGGACAGGTGGAGATGTTCCCAACAAGATGTGAGTGTGACTCCACAAAATTGCTGACACTGCACTGAGGGAGCTGCCACTAACGTCCACCTGAAGTCGCATTTCTGGAGGAGGATGGGGGAGTGTGGGAAAGAGTGTCTCTCTCTGGAGTCAGCAGGGAGTCATTCATCCTCTCCCTCAGAGACAATAACTGCAATTCCAACAAAGTCATTCTCAATCAGTGTGTTTTCACTACATAACATTTTTAATTGATAATTTTCACACCTTTTCTTCCCATTTTCCGCGCCTCTACAATGGTTCCAGCATCACTCTTTTTTCTTGTTTGTTCTGGCTCATCTTGCAGTCATCTCTCTTGCCTGCCTCTTTTCCCACTCCTCCTTTGCTGCTACTTTCTTCCTCTTCTTCCATCTTCCCTTCCTACCCTCTGGCAGCCTGGGCTGGTGCGATGCAGGTTGCCAAAGCCAGGGATACATGTGGTACAGTGTAGGAAGTGGGGGACCTGGGGTTTGGACCCTCTGGCAAAGACAACAAGTCCTGCAGTTGCCTGATGTCTGCCTCTACCCACAGATCTGCCCCCCCTAGATACTTCACACTTTCTCCCAAAATACATGTCTATCTGAATCATTCCTTCTTTCCATTCCATTCCCCCGCTCCACAACCTCTCACCAAATCACATGCTTTCCTTCTTAACCTAAAATGGAAACCAACTGAAATTTCAGTGGAGCTGACTGTCTAAAATTAACTGTGGTTGCCTGTATGGGGAGAAGGAGAGGAAGGTGTTCTTTTGCCTTTTATTTTTCTTAGACAGCTCACTGGGATGAAAATACACACATATTCTGTTAATGTTATTATAAAAATAAAGCTTGTTTGTATATGACTAAATAGTCTCTAATCCACATCATTTTAATCTATTAATTGCCAAAATAAGGCATTTAACAAAAGGAATAGGATAAATGTGAAATTAAGATGTAATTCTTTTTTCAGCATTTAAGGTTGTAAGCTTATAGAGAGCGATCAAGGCAAGAAATTACTAATTTGTTCCCTTAAATTACACAACTAATCCTCTTATATAACTGTGCACCTGACCAAGAGAGGGGAATGGACAAATGTAGTAATCTGAGAGTATGATTTAGTAATTTAAGCAGAAGAATTATTCATTTGGGGGAAAAAAATTATAATTTGTGCACACAAATTGCTTATTTTTTTTCTTGAAATTAGCAATTCCTACCATTTAATGAATGATTTTATACACTTTCATTCACTTTAATTATTGATTCAAGATATATTAATTACCTATTTTAGTGACTGATTATTTAAACGTACCCATTGCTAGCTGTCAGGCTCTCTATGAGCTGGCCCGGAGAAGGTTTATAGCACATTCTCCAATCCTCTCTGGGTTTGGGAGCACACTGCTTTGACCCGGTCTTGAAACCTTCCACTGACTTCAATTTGTACCATAAAAGCTAAACAAAAGGCCTCACCTCCTGCTGAGTGTAGGGCTTTGTCTGAATGTCTGAGTGTGTGTGTGTGTGTGTGTGTGTGTGTGTGTGTATGTGTGCGTGCGTGTAGGTGTACATTTTTATGTCCATGTGTTGGCATATATGCAAAAAACTGTAACTGTAGCTTCTCCTCTATATTTAATACAAAAGAGCTGCTAACTATTTCGCCCATCACACGTCTTTACAGTCTAGTTTGTGTGTGTGTGTGTGTGTGTGTGTGTTGGGGGACTCATGGGAAGAAGGGAGAGAGAGAGAGAGCCAAAGAAAGAGAGAGCAGGTACTCTCAGTAGACACCGTCGACCGTTTTGAAAGGAAATGTTTGATTTCCTTTGAAATCGCCTGTGCGAGGCCCACTGCCATGTTGTGATCTTTAAGCATTCTGCGTTGAGGGGGCCGACAGGGTTGGGCCCCCTTCCTGTGTTTGGTCTTTTCTGTCTCTGCCTACCTGTCTGTTTGGCCGGCTGGATTTAAGGAGGGGCAGTGCTAAGGTTTGAGGGGGGGAGCTCTCTGGGGGAAAGTGAGAAGGAGAGAGGAAACCCGGAGAGGAATGCTGAGGAGTTAAGGAGGATAGGTGAAGAAGGACGGCAGCTGGCAAAGTTCACCCCATTCAGGTGAGGGGAAGAATAGGGGGGAAGCATCCTGGAGAGAGGTGTGCAGGTACCAACAATATGTAACCACAAGAAAGGTGATTTCACTTCAGGTGATGTGGCAAAATATGCTCAACATATTAATATTCTTCCATTCACACTGTGAGGCTGATACAATACAGTGCTATCAATAAACAAGCACATTAAGAACCTTGTCAAAACAATGCTGCTGACACTGTGTGTGAACAAGTGTAATCACACCCACTTGCATTTGTGTGTTTACCTGGCAAACCGAGCAGAAAGTGTTGAATGCTGGCGATGTTGTTAACCAGTCGTAACACATTTTACGGTCTCACAAACACGTGTGGAAACAGACAGATGAGTGTGTGTGTGTGGGTGTGTGTGTGTTTGTGTGTTTGTGCAGGTGGCATGTGTGTACTCACTCTTTCTCTGGCTCTCTGGATCTTCTCACGGTCGGTGTGCAGGTTGGCAAGAACCTCCTGGCCCACTTGTTCTGCAAGAGTGGCAGACGCAGTGTGAGGAAGATGATATTTCCACCGTTTATGAAATGATCTCGAAACAAACGAGTCAAAAACACTAACGTGTCATATGGATCATTTTTGGAATGATTTCATATGTATGAAACACTTTATTCTCTGTGTTTCTGTCTCAATTATCTCTCACCATGATGACTACGGTGGAAATAATGTGATATCTTTCACCTGGATCAACTCACCTTTTTAGTTTACAGCACATTCAGAATATAGACACTGAGTGATATTTTGTACACTAACTAAACATTGTACAGAGACGACACTGTCTAGACTCTAGAGGGAGCATCTGGCAGGCAGATAATAGAATATTATAATTATGGAAAAGTTTTGGAATTCCTCTCGCCAGTTGTAGATAAACTCATCAATGGTCAGTGTCATTTTCATGTCTCATGGGTAGGGGAGGAAAAAGGAACCCCCCCAAAAAAGATAAACTAAATAAAATCATTAAATAAAACCCACTGCTGCCCATCAATACAACCATACTGCTCCAGCATTAGCGTCTAAAAATGAGGGCGGCAGAGGATGAATCAGGAAAAAAAGGAAAAGACGTGAAGATTCTTTGCATGGATCAAAGACGAGCTTTCAAGCACACCAAACAAATCCGGAATAAACAACGCAGACGCTGACTGTATTACACTACACAGGTGCCGCACACCAAAGGGCCCACGTGCTGAGCGCCTGTTTAGGGGGAGCAGTGCAAAAATATGGGCTACATCTGGCAGCTAAGCAAGAGAAAATAGAGAGAGAGAGAAATTGAGAGAAAGGCGGAGAGAGAGAGACAGAGGATCAGGGAAAAATATAAAAAATGAGAAAGCACTGTCAAATGAACGACATTTGTCTCCCATTCTTCCCATCCCTTTACCCCCCCCCCCCCCCCCCCCCCCCCCCCCCAACACTGTAACTGACTCAAATGTGTCTCTTCCTGCCTTCATTAATTTCTAATCTGGGACGAGACAGATTGAAGGATACCCAGATTAAACAGTGCAGTCAGACAGTCACATGTGACAAATAGTGCAGATTAAAAGACTGAGTGCAGGTATTAATAACCATAAAAAACACACAGCCCTCCCCCGTCCCCATTGGAGAAGAACAAGGGATAAACAGCGAGGGAGTTGTAGTGGAAGTCTTCTGTTAAAAGAGACAAATAAGCACATCTATCCATCTCTGTCATGACTGTGGCTTTTTTTTTTTTTTCTTTAAATAAATGAGTGTGACAAGTACTGCAGCAGCAGTGTTTTTTGGGCAACTGCATTATTGGAAAGGTTTGCAAAATGTAAAAAAAAAAAGAAAAAAAAGATGGATGAGGTCGAAGGAGAAAAGGCCTCCAAAGATGTCTTAGTCCAAATGAGCAATCATTACACACATTGTGCTAAGGTGTGTGTAGCAAGGCAGTCATGGATTTGTGAACATTCAAGTAAAAAAATCGATTGAAAACAAGAAGAGAAATGACAAAGAGCCTTTGCAAATAAGCTACTTTTCAATGGGAAAGAATGGAAACGCAGTGGACTCAGGTTTCTGAATGACACAAGATGATGAGCAATTTTCAGCCATTAAAAAGTTATTTTAAAGAAAAACAAAAAAACAATTCACGCGCTCAAAAGGGGAGTTTTCTGTGGATATCTATGATGAGAAGAGCTTCTCGAAATCTCTCTGGGTTCCCCCTAAACGCAGTGAGCCATTGGAGGTCTACACAGCTCCCAAGGGAATGTGTGGAGTTTATTGTGTTTATCATGCATCTTCCTCTGCATTACTCATTCTCTGGCATGTATCTACATTTCCATTCATCGTGTTTAATCCTGCTGTCGCGGTGAAAATCTGTTCGTTAAGGGGGAGGAGCTCTTGTTGGGCAACAAATAGCACAAACAGGGTAAGTAAAAAAACAAAACTCTAATAATGAGAATAATGAAAAGCTCCATAGGTGACACACTACTCCCATACTGTGGCGTGCTTTTCTTTATCATCATATACTTGAAGCAAAAGAGGCTTCCACCCCACAACTGTCATTATCCGAAATCAGGTCTACTTCTTTGCAACAACCTAAATAATTAGCTTATGCATGTGATTTATTTTGCCATGTCAACATCTTACATATTCAAGTTCGTACTGTTTTTTTTAACTGCATCAAAAAAGTCAAAACTAAAAAAGGATCCTCCTACCGACACAAAAATATGTCATGCAAAAATTGTGCAGTTGATAAAAACAACAGGAGAGGAGGAACCTTTTTCTATTTTTGGGGTTAAAGCCGCTGACTTGTTGCTCGTTAGTGTGTAAAATATTCCCGTCCTGTTTAAACAGCTATTAACAATTTAAATAACCCTGGCCCAGAGGCCTTGTTCTGACTCACTTGTTAAAGATCTTCATCCCCAAAGGTCCATTTAACAAGCCCATTATTCCATTACACTACGCTCACACCAGCACCAGAGAGTCTTCATTTAAATCACTCCTCTAATGTAACTGTAGAAAAGAATCAGTATAGGAAAGTTGAAGGTGCAAATCTGAAGAGGGAATAATGTCTGGATATAAAACTTTTGTCCTATAAATCCACCGTCATGCTTCTGACATAGCACAGTCCAGATCTGTTTTTATCTCAGCTCAACATGTCACCATCTTGTTTATAATTATAAGGTCGTCGGAAAATATTGTGTATTTACTGAACAATTAACTTCAGTGCGTGAAGTAATAAAATAGGTAATGCTAGAACAAGCACCACAAAATGATACTAACAGAGTGTGTGTGTGTGTGTGTGTGTGTGTGTGTGTGTGTTTGTGTGTGTGTGTGTGTGAGATTGCATTGCAAGATTGCTAGTTGAAGTTATTTTTCAGGAACAGACAAAAAGAAACTTTGCCCAGTCCCAGCTTGTTTAATTGTGAGGATTTAATGGAACATCTTTGTTTAGTATTTTGGAAGGTTGGTCAGACAAATAAGCTTTTCTTTCTCTATTTTCTGACATTTTACAGACCAAAAATTCGATGGATGAAAATAATCCGAAAAATAACTGACACTTTCCAACAACAGAGGGTTTTTTTCTCCTCTTTTCAGGCGCCCTACGAACAATTTCAAAATCGGTTTAAAAGGTTGATATCACAAAATGTCCATGTCCACCCAGCTGGGCCAACGACAATGCAGCTCAGACAGCCGACAATTCTGGTACAGCCCAAACGTCCCCAGGCTTCACATTTCTCAGTTCCATGGACACATTTAATTGGAGGCATCATCTATTTTACAGGAGCTGTTTCAGAGCAGTTACACACTGTCTGAGAATCTCTCTCTCTCTCTGTGTGTGTTGTGGGTTTTTTGCCTTGCTCCCTCTGTCCCCAGAGCTGAAAGGGTACAAGACCTGACGGTGGTGAGCTGCGAGGCTCGGCACAGCTCCTTTTCATTAAGCAGTTGAGACCACTTTTTGAAGGTTACCACACACACTTATATCCGGACACGAGCCACACACTCCAACAAACGGGCTATGGAAGCCCACGGGAGGGTTGAGGGGAAGTTGGGAGGAGCCTGATAAATGTTAGACCCATACATTTTTTTTTCTCTCTCTCAAGCACTACCACACACACACACACGCAACACACACACACACACGCACACAAACATGTACGTACATTGCACACATACACACATACTGTGATTCCCAGGTGAATAAAGTTACCTGTCTCGGTACACTTCCAGAGAAGCTTTTTTTTTTTTTTTTTTTTTGGACTTCTCAAGTCTGCAACTGCCTGGTGACACACTTTCATCACCTCCATCAAAGTTGTACCCACACTGGGATGTATTTATAATGCCGAGCCCACAGGCCATGAGGCTAGCGCCTTCACACTGAGCTGTAGCTCAAAATAAAGAGGTGCCAAATACCAGGTCATGGGGGGGGGGGGGGCATTAAGCATCTTGGGACTCAGAGATAACATGACAGCGTACCTATAGTAATAACAAACAAAGTATATTGTTTCGTTAATAAAGCTGTTGTCAGACATGAACTCCGACAACTTCGTCCAGTCATTGTCTGGATTTTGCCGTTGTCACATATGATCAATGCAGCATGAGCTTGTCCGAGCATGTCTCGTTCACAACAGCAGGAAAATTTCCGGCACATTCTGTGGCGCTTGCAGAGTAGGAGGGGAACTGCTCTTGCAGGAATTGAAACACTTAAAAGGCCCAAAACAAGTAATATACTGGGGAGGGTAATGCTGGGCCATCCGAGTCCATCCTGACTTAGCCCATGCATCAGCCCTTCCCCTTGCATGAGTATGAGTGGTGGTGGGCAGTCAGGGTGGATTTCTGGGGCCTTTCTTCACTCCGTCAGGCTCTGTTTTATTCATCGCCTGCGCCCTGACCCCGCAGAGCTCCTGTTCTGACAAATCACTTCTGATTAAGACAGATCTCTGTTAGTCAGCCACTCAACTTGGCCTATTCATCATTCCACAGAAAAATATTCCTCTCTCTCCTCCCCCATTCCTCCTCCTCCCAGCTCGTTTGCCTGTCCGTCAGACCGGAGCAAGGCGCAAAAAGAAATTTCCGCCGCTGTTTTAAGTGGCTGATTATAGACAATTGGTGGATGGAGAGACGCAAGAGCGTCTTATGGGTGATAAGACGCAAGTTTAATGGGTATAAATGACCAGGCCTGTAGGAGACCAGCTGGTAATAGAACCATTTGTTTAAAGCTGAACCAGCGTGGAGAGAACTGAAAGCTGCATTTTCCCTCTATTTGAGCTCCCCCCCCTCTTTTCCCTTCACCTCAGCCTCAAAGTCAAATTCTCAGATCACCAGATTTACATTTTCTTTTAAACAGCAAAGTCCCCTTCACCCCCATTGAATGAGAATTGATGAGGTTCAGAGAGGAATAGCTTGTTTTACATTTATGAAATTACCCAAACCTACATGTCCCCGTGGACACAGTTCCGGACACCCTGCCACTCATTTGTTAAATTGTTTTTCATAGGTTAGTAACAATGGAAAACAAAATACTTACTGTAAGTGTACCAACACAGTCAGATGTCTGAGAGCATTCATATGCAAAGTTCTGCCATAATAAACTACAGCTAAAATTTCTAACAAACCCGATTAAATTAACCTGAACAACAACCCTGCACGGTGGCAGAGGGCTGCGAGGCAGGCGGGGTGAGGAGAGAATGAGGGCTCCGACAAGCAAATTGCCTGGACTTAATCAACCGGTCTTACTGAACCATCCAAATGAAAACTAATGGACTCGGGTGCTTGCCGTGATTGCCCCACATGCAACAATGTGCGGGCAGGAGCATTGCTTTCTGAGGTCTTCAATTAAAAAAAAAGGCAGGGAATTTCCACAGACCGCTGGTCAGCCTATACACCTATGTATCCTGACTGGTCAATTGTGAAGCTCAAACGGAGCGGACTTATTAATTCTGTTTCCAGTGGTGGGAAAATGATTTTTTTATGTGTTGATTAAACTTGGTCAAAATCGTGTAGTAGAAAAAAATTAAAGAAGTGTAGAATTAAAAAATCCTCTCTGAATGAGCTAATTTGTGTATGCATTATTCATAACGCTGACATTTGTGTCACACAATTGTGCAGGCCACATTGCAACAAAAAAAACAATAGTACATGAATGGAAATAATTTTTTTTTTAACAAACACTAGTAAATCAAACTTTACTCAACCACAGCCAGCATAGATAATTAGAGTTTAAGTGCTTTACTCTGCAACTTAAATTATTTGATTTTATTATCAGCTGAGTAGCCATAAAACTGAAGGGGCCACAGCATATGAACATTGTAAAAACATAATGACCATATCTAAGCTGAAGGTCAAAGCTATTTAAAAATCCAAAACACTCCAGTACAGGCACATTTACATAGAAGCACAATCTGTTTAACCTGGAAGACAAACACATTGAGTAGAATTTAACTCTACTAACGATGCCAGAATAAGGGAGAGGTATGTGTCATTGGAAAACAACATGTCAATTACTCCTCTAATCCAACTAAACATCTGATTTAACAACCCCTGGTGGAACTGACTGAGGAGAAAAGTTTGCCAGTTTGTTGGAAATGGACTCAGCGAGAGATGTACAGTATATGGAGGAGGAGGGAAGAAGAAAGAGGAAACCTGACGTTGCTCTGGTTCATTTTCAACAGTTTAGGGAGCGTTAATCATCGCATTACTGCTGATTAAAAGCCTTCACGTCTCTAATCAGAAAGTTGACAGGCAGAACAAAGAGCAAAACACAAATTTCTTGCCTTTTAATTATCTGTACAACACCACACCTCAGGCGGCTCTTCCCTGCCTATCTCCTCAAACTCAGTGGAAGACTGAAAGGAGATCTAACGCTCTACAACAGTTCATTATCCAAAAAAATGGGAGATGGGAGAGAGAAAAATACACATGCTGACACACACACACACACACACACACACACACACACACACACACACACACACACACACACACACACACACACACACACACACACACACACACACACACACACACACACACACACACACACACACACACACACACACACACACACACACACACACACACACACACACACAAAGCTATAAGGCTTTATGATTATTGAAAACCTGGCAGAGGCCTGCAGTCTTCTTTATTAACATGTTCCGGATTGGCTCATCTTAATAATGTTTGTCAAAATCGGACTTGGTGTCAGGCTCATTTGCATGTTTTGACAATGCCAGTTGGAAGCCTCCCTCTATTCTCCTTCTGGATGCCAGGAGTGAATATTTAACACTTCTCAACACCTACTGATAAGAGCTTCTCATTGCTAAATTGACAAAATAACTTTGTTAGAGTCGCCCGCCCAGCCCCGCTGTTTGCGAGTTAAAGTTAGAACTGATGCAAACACAGTCAGGTAGACACAAAGAAGCTTCTAGACTGTCTTGATGGATGTTTGATCACCACTCCTGCTCAAACCATTGAGGATGTGACGCCTTCTGCAAGCCCGACTGTTCCTGCCCAGCTGTTACCTGTCAAGTGGTTTGGACATGAAAAGTCCATTCTACTTCAGGAAAAGATTTGGCATCGCTTTGGAGGTTCTCAAAAGTCCTACACGTTCCTCGGTTTCTTCGGCGCAGGAACAGATTGCTGCCTGACTCATGATCACATCCCATTTGAATAAAAGGAAACAGTGGATCACTCTCTCCCTTCCCCCATTAACTGCTCACTAAATGAACCCTCGTTACGTCAATGATATGTAAAACAAGCATGGTCGAAAAACAAACAAACAATCTGTGGGGACACGGGACTGTCGGCAGCAATTTAGAGATGGAGAAAAAGGAGGGCATGAAAGCGAGACATCAAACATTAGCCTGAATGGAAGGCGCAGGCCATTAGAAGTGGTTGCTCTGACAGGATCTGACAGTTGGAAACACTTAAAGATTATTTTCTTCAAACTTTGAATTCATTAATACTCATGAGCTGATGAAGGGCTCCCAAAACACAGCAAAAAAAGAGAGGGAGGGCTGTGTTGAAGCTAGCTGTGACGGGTGACGGGTTGCACCAAAGAGGCCAGTTCGGTCTGAGTGAATGAGGCTCATGTTCATGGTTACAGTTAGTAATGCAACATCATTTTTAACCACATCAGACCAATCAAGTGATTCAAATAATAAGGATTATACTCAGAAGGACCACAATGTATAATAATGGTCACAGCTACACCCTGTTTTCAGTTATGAACTTGGCATCTGGGTAGAGCATGCAGGAAGTAGGACATTTTCAGGACATTTTCAGGACATTTTTCTGTGGAACACAGCATTTTTGTTTAAAGTCATCAAAAACGCCTACTTGCTTGCTGGGATTTATCCCGCTGTATTTTCACATGGGCTCCCTCTGACATATTACTGAAATTTGACACGGGGGCCAGCAGGAAAAGTTACGGGAAAATATCCAGGGCAACATTTGTGTTCTCACATACAGCCCCCTCCTGTAAATATCCTTCAGTTCATGCGTGAAAGCAGCTTTAGTTGAAAGGCTTGTTAAACTTCCCTATATATATGTATGAAAATAAAATATTCATCCTATGTTTGTCTTGTGTTGAAGAGCTGAATATGAAATACTTCTTCCTCGTATTATTCCATAACTTTAACATTTCATGTCTGCACTGGTGGCGTGCATTAAATTGTTTCAGCGACTCACTGTGACAGACATAGTCGTCCTCTTATGTGCAGACGATACATCAAATTGTCTTTGGCAAATCCAAGGTGCTCTGACAATTTCATTCGAGCGAGCAACAGTGCCGCCTGTTCGCAGAACACTGCGTCATTGTGGCAGCTCCGACAGCACAGATACAAGTTTGTGTTTGACTTTGGGGTAATACCATTGCACTTCCCTGCTCGGCTTAAAGGAAAATAATACTGCTATTATAGGCGGGAATACGAGGCACAGAGGGGACTCACAAAAGAGAGACGCATCATGCGCGTCATTTAACAATGACCGGGGCCACAGAGCTGAAGACAGATTATTGTCAGCTGTCACTATGAATACACTCAACATGGCACGACATGTGAGGGCATGTCAAAGCTCCTGTGTACAGTGTACATTGTTTATTTGTGCTTACTCCGCATTGTTCCTTTACGACATCCAGTCACTTCCAAGCAACGACCAAGACAAACTCAATGCTTGAGGCGTTTTCATTGAAAGCCTCATCTTATAAAGTCATTGGAAATTGCGTCAAGCACAAGGCTTTACTTACACAAAGAGTACGGTACAGAGGAAACCTAAGTTTAGGCTAAAGACAACTTGCTTTAATACTGATGTTCTGCGTGACACACAATGGATCACATGACCAGCAGACACAGAGGGAACAACACGTGCCGACTTCCTGAATTTGTCCCTGAACTGACATAAATGTAGTATAACACTGTGCATCACTGCTGGGGTGACAAGGCATCTCCTTTTCCTCCTCATTAACTAAAACTGGCCTACGTGGAAACCCAACACACCTGCCACCATCCGACACACTAATGAAGCATATCTAAGTTTTCAGACATGGCAGAACTAATTTAATCTACCTTCTAAGGGGCCTTAGCGACATCAAATTAATTATTCATAAAGGACATGATATTGTAACTCAACTGTCATCTCAGTAGCTGGGCCCCCTTTTTTATAACCTCCCCCTGCCTGTCGCTCTCTGTTGTCTTGGACTGTCTTGCTTTAAAGAAACCCCTTCTCTTTTAATCTATAACTTAGTAATACACATTGTCATTAGCTGCTGAACACAATGATGTCTTTTGTTTGTTTTTTTTTTGTTTTTTTTTTGAAGTTGCCAGTGAAGGTGACAATAGGGTAGGGGGGGTAGTTTTTTTTTTTACGATTGGCGCGGCTCCCTGTGGGTTTTACAGTACGCTGATGGGGCCAGCTTCACCGCAGAGAAAAAAAAGAGACACAAAGAGAGAGTCATCAAGTCTGTAATAACACAACCTTAGATACCTTTTATTTCCCCCTCATAAATAATGCATGCCATCTGGCGAAGCTAATCTTTCTATAATGCTACTTAGACAGGTTGGCCACCAGGAGGTGGGACAAACATTTCTGTAACACGCAGTGGTTCTGTTGGCCAGGTGTCATTTTCTCTTCAGGGGTAGGATGGTGGTATGCGACCCTGTCATGACTGACAGGAACAGCGGCGGCCTGGCATTGCTACAACACCCTATAGCGAGAAACTAAAACTATTATGCTGATTCCTCATACAAGTATGCGGATCCTCAGTGGAAATCAGCATGAGGTCCACAAAGCCAGGCAAACAGAAAAATAACCACCAACAAGACCTCGTGCTTTCAGAGGATCTATTGTGACAGATTAGCCAACGCAGGAACTTTGAAACGCAAGGTGAAAAAAGATCAAGCAATGCCACAGAACTTGTATATTCATAATGTGCTTGAAACCTGAGAACTCTGACATCAAACAAATTAAAGAACTCAACAGGCGACTAAAAATCAGGTACATTAAATGTGTTTCCTTTTGGCAATGAAATGTATATTCTATGTGTAATAGAATTGCAATATTTAATTAAGATCATATATTAGTGGATTTTTGGGTGCATGTGTAAGATTGTGTAGGTTTGTCAATGACATAGTAAGTGCATAAGATGAATTCAATTGGCGGTACATCTGCAAACACCATCTGCATGTGAGATAGGCTGTGATACAGTGCAGCCATTAGAACTGCAATATGAGCAGTGACAGTGGGCAGCCTTTGCATGCTCCATCCCCTGATTGTAATTGAGGCCGACGTGTGACAGCCCCCGATGTGCCCTCTCTGCAGCAGCCCGGAGCATAGGGCGTGCTGACAGAAGAGGAATCGGAGACAGTGGCACGGGGTCCTGGCCTGGCACGGCCATGGCATGGTACCCTTAGGGGCACTGACCCTCCCCCTATCAACCCACCGCAACTTTTGCTGCCTCACCTCTGTCACCAGGCATCTCGGAGGCTAACGAGAGGGCACCCGAGACTGCTTAACAATTCTACCACATCCGTTGGCTGGGTATGCAAGCAGCTCCTTTTCCCTCTCTTCCGTCAGTGTTCCTCTCCCCGTGCTCTGAGACCTTTAGTGAAATAAGTGTCAGCCTGAGGAGACAGGCACTCATCAACACTTTATACCTGGGAGGTATATTAATGCTGTGATGGTTTCCTGGAGGAGGGAAGAAAAAAAAAAGAGGCTTTGTCCTCGCAGAGCGAGATAAAGGACGAAGGCTTGGACAACTTTTGAGGGTGTTAACTTTGGCAGTGTTTTTGTGGATGTAATGTGAAAGGTATAAAAACACAAGATAGGACAACAGGCAGAAAATGATCTCACGTACTGTATAGTAGTATCCCCGACGACATTGGAAATGTTGATAATTGGCCATGTGTTTCTAAAAGAAGATACATATAAGTTTCTCTTGATCAATAACCGAGATAGATTGGAATAACAATGTTGGAGGGAGAGCAAGGGAGTTTCCTGGGAGAGAACAAGCGAGAGAGAGCGTTAGTTTCTCTGTACAGATCCTCCCCACCAGGATCCGAGTTACAAATGAAACTTCACTTCCACAACAAGTGGAGCAGGAAGCCTACAGGGGCCTTCTGGTATCCAGTCGGAGATACATAATTAAAGGAACACGGAGAGGGAGCATGTTATTACCAATGTTTTCATTAGGCCAAGTTAACACATTGGTCTCCCACAAGACGTACAGACAACAGACAAGGAAGTGGATGGAATGGGATGCTGCCTATTGGGATCTAAAACTCTGTTCAAGAACTGTTCATATTAGTACTGGTTCTGCAGCATCCCATCCTGGCCATACTGCTCCTCTACAAAAACATTTAATTTTGACATCAGAAATATGAAAAAGCATGCACAGGCCTGCTCTTTTTTTCCCCCTTCATATTTTCACTCTTTCCCCCAACATCCAGGCTCAAATTAGCCAGGATTTTTAAGATCAGGGACTGTTTTTTAGGCTATAAAAAATGGATTAAATGAAGAGGAAGTCTGGCCTAATGAGCTCCCTGGGCTATGGAGCAGCAGGGACCATGAGGGGAAAGAAGGGAGTCGAGGCAAGCCTTTGAGGAAGAGGGGGCCGCAGCCATGCCCAAAGTGTGCCAGCTTCTCCTCGCTTTAGCGCCAATGGCACAGACGGCACCTGGGCAAGGCTTGGCCACCCTTGCCTTGTGCCAAAGAAGAAGAGAGGCAGAGCAGCAAGTTTGTGTTGAACCTGAAAAGTTCTACTGGCCATTTTACTTTTATATCTTCACTTTTTTGCTGATGGTTCAGTCCTTGAGCAAGGAAAGGAAAAATGTGCTCAGCCTATCCTGTATGTACGTTCCAACACTGTAACAAACAAGTGAGGGAGGAGTAGGAATCTTTGAAATAAAATTAAAATATCTGACACTGCACTTCAACTGAAAAGCTCAACAGAGTGGAGTAAATACAACTTGAAGATATCAAGTGGCACAGAGGACCAAACCTAAATATTGTAATCTTAACTTTGGTGATCCAATTTTCCAATTTGACTAGATTTTATTTGGCATTCCAAACATAGTTTTCCCATTAATTCTCTAGACTGTGGCATGCCACCATGGTCTAAATTGTCCCACAAAAGTTACATAATGAGCCATAAATCTTTTCACACTTCTCATAATTAGAGTAAAGATCTCCAACATAGTGTTTTGCACTGGTGTTCATGGCACTGTGACAATATGGGTTTAAAAAACGATTTTCTGCTATTCTGATACGTTCATGTTAAACATTGGTACTTTTGAAGGCCCCAACTTTGTGGTCTACAGCCTTCTGAATTAAAATATTTTAATTGTGAAAACCAATCAAAATGTCATTCCTTTTTCATTACCTTTATTATTAACAGACAAGACAATGGTTTCAAAACTGCATGCCTCAGGAGTTCTTATCATAACAATAATATGATTACTTAATGAGAGGTTGTGGGAGTATAAAAAAAACCTTAAGTTATAAAGACGTATAGCAGGTGATATTTTCACACTAATCGAATTGTTTCATCCTCTCATTCATCTCAACCTAGCCAATTAGCGCCACCAAAGACACTTAAGCAGGCAGTCTGCCAATGACCATGGGACATACTGTACAGGAACAGGTTGAGTCTTTATGCCCAACGAATGTCAACAACTGTCCACAGTCACAGAAAAAAAAAGGAGGTGGAGTTTATGGACAGGGACCGAGGAGAAGAAGAGGAGGAAGGAGGAAAGGCAGGTATAGTGGCTACTGGATGCCAGCCAAAATAAAGAAAGAGGGGAAAAGAGAAATAAATAAGGGTAGACAAAGATCCTTCATTCAACTTGAAGAAGTCCATGTCAAAAGGAACATACACCAAGACACAGAGAACAACAGCTATGGGAGAGGACAGGAGGAGCTGGCACATTCTTCAGCTACTTTTCCTGACAGCGATTAGAACCTGTCAGAGCCTCTCAACCTGCCACTCCTCTGCACTCATAGGAGGCCTGTCATTACAAATAGCCCAGATTAAAATACCACACTCCTGGGACACAGGCCTTGACCCCCCACCTACCCCACATTGCCAAATGTCTGCCCACACAGCCACCCACCATGTCAAGTGGGAGGGAGGAGGTAAAGAGTGAGGAAGGTTGGCAACGGTGAGAAAGCAGAAGGGCTGTTAGGGTTAGACATGTAAAAAAAAAAAGGGGGATGCTAAGGGAGAGAAATGGCACTTTGGGTTCAGAATAGAGAGGCTGACCTAAATAGCATAGCATTGGAGAAGAGCAGATTGAAAAAATGAAGAGGGGGAAAAAAAGCCAGAAATAAAAAGAAAATGAGAGAAAAAAATTAATGTTAGGCCATTCATCCTTCCTACTTACTGTAGCATCTAGTAAGTCACCGACATTTCTAATAGTGAGGACAATGTTGAATTTTTGGCAGGGTATAAATGTTTGAATTCCCGTCAGGTTTCTGTTCTATTAGTTTGACTATATGAATCAGTAGAAAAGGAAGAAAAAAAAAAATCCAGGCCATTGAGCTTGTGAGAATTGCCAGACAGTTTTTTCACACTTGTCTTGAACCTGAGATGCCTAGCAATGCAGTTTAATTAGGCTAATGGTAACAAAGCACTGAAAAATATTACGGGTTTTCAGCTCAAGCCTTTTGTAAACGTCAACTTGTATCTCTGTATGAAGCAGACGAATGCAAAGAGAGAATAATGAGTCCAATGTGTCCTGACTATCCTGTGCCAATGCGAATCTTCTGTCCTGACACTGAAAAATGACCTATCTCAGCAAGATTTGGAAGCGGGGAGACGTGTGTGACAGTCACCAGCACCATGCTGACAGCCCAATAGAGTTGAGGAGGAAAGCATCATTAGGATCACACAGACACAAATATACAAATACACACATCAGCGCACAAATATTTATGTACAGAATACTCAAATACACTCCATCAGACATGAGAAAATGGGTGCATGCCTGCTTGCACAGAGAAAAAGAAAGAAAACATCTCTTGCCTAATATTTTCTACCTCAAACAGAGCGTGACTATGTGGCCGCTGTCATGTCAAAGTGGCAAGCACACTGTGGCAGAGCCAGGCGAGGCTAAACACGACCGAAACAGACAGGATATACAGATTATATGACATCTTAGTTATGCATAGCCTAACAAAAAGCATAAACACAGCTCCATGACATAATACGGTGCACACATAACTGTCACTAAATGTTATTGAAATAGATTAGCTTGAAATTACCTGACATCCGTATGGTGTCATAAAAAGTGTGTTAGAAACCAAGTCAAATCGGTTTGGATGCCTTTGGTGGCTTTAACAAAGGAGGGGAATGAAAAAAGTAACCCACAGGGACTGATGTCAAACACATCGAAATCAGATCTTGACCTGAAGCACTTTTTATTTTTTCAAGTCAAAAATAACGGTAAAATAATCTTTGATACATGGACAGCATGTGGGAAGACTGGCCTGAAAACAGCATTAGCTCACCGTGGTGAATTTAAATGAGCAAACTTGGGGAGTTGACAGACTTCTCTTCCTTGTGGGCCTGTCTCCTGAGAGGAGATGTTAACTGAATGATGTGTAATTAGGCCCATCACTTGTTTAATTGTACAAAAAAGGGCTGGAGGAAGCAGACAATAGGGATAAAAGCGAGCCGACCAGCAAACCTTTTACATAAACACTTCTACAAAATCAGTAATAAGAGACATTTTCTGCCACACCGACCAGTAAAAGCTAAGGATTGGTCAAAGCTCAACTGCTGCTCAATCAAACCTTTTATGGGACATTTCGACATAACAAGCACCTATTTACTTAGAAATATTCCCCCAAAAATATTTGTTCGGCTTCAAGCTGTGTTTTTATTCTTGCCAGAAACAGGGAGAATCATGAATTTATATATAAGCTTTTTTTTTTTCCTATTCTGTTGGCTTGTTCTGTATTCCTCTCATTACAGAAGAGGAAGCAAGGGGCGAACAGAGGGAAGCAGGGATACGAGGAGGTGACAGAGAAAGACGGAGATCTCCAGTGACACGTCGAGACATAAGCAGCTGATAGTTATCTGTGCACCAACCCCCAGGTTGTGCTACCGTGAGTTAGGCGCACACCAATGATGTCGGAGATGGAAAAAACTAACTCCCATGACATTTCATGACAGACAACCGTCACACTGCTGCAGAGCCATCAAGTGGCCACAGTTAAGGAATGGGTCACTCTGATTGCCGACTTAAGTAGAAAATATATGTCACGTATTTTTACACATCCAAACATGTTTCCCGACTTGCCAGGACAACTAAAATTGCGTCCAGCTTTTGCAGAGAGTTGCTTTACCACTGTGAAACTGACAATGTCCCAAAAAGACAACTAGGGGGGCTTCTAGAACCAAAAGTGGCACGACCAGAACAGAGGCGTGCTTCAGTTTGCAAGTCAGATTACCTCAAGAGCGTGAGTTTCGGTTTCCACCGAGAAGTGGGAACAACGCAACGCATCCTACACCCTCTTTTCTCCACGCAGGTCATGCTCTCCTAAAAAGTATGAAAAAAGCTCCTCACCTAATTAAAATAACAAACAAAAACCCTCACTGCCAGCTGCACAGTATTCCTACACTATTTCATACCTAGACAGTACAAGCATATAATGTATAATGTATAGGCCGCTCGCCCACCACATGTGAAAAATATGTACATATTCCAAAACAATGAGGTGGTACACAAGTGCAAGTGGCAAAAGGGAGAGGGAAGGAGTGTGTGTGAGTGTGTGTGTGTGTGTGTGTGTGTGTGTGTGTGTGTGTGTGTGTGTGTGTGTGTGTGTGTGTGTGTGTGTGTGTGTGCACGCGCGCACGCTCACACAGACAAACTCCTGATAGTGACCCCGTACCTCATCTCCAGGGCATAAATAAACATGTGTGTGAGCGAGCCTGTGGATTATAATCAGAGAGAAAAAGGGAATCAAATTTATTCTGCAGCTGTCATTAATATTTCAGGGCTGTTACTGTAGCCCATGTGAAAGAGCATGAATGATTAATTTAGACATCACCTCTGTCACAATCCCTTACCAGGCCTGGCCCGTGATCCACCTTTGAGAATAGTAAACAAAAGGTGGGTTCTCCCTCGTTTTTTGTTGTGGTCTGGTTTGGGCTGTTCCTGTCTGGCAAGCAGGGAGGGGGGCAAGGTGCCGCGTGGCGTTGTCAGAACAAGTTGGCTGTCTTTGTGGTTTGCCTGTGACATTTAGGTGTCGTGTGAACAGCACTTGCTGGGTATGGGGACAATATCCACAACTACAAGTTAAACTTAGGGCAGGATCATGCGTGAGGAAAAAGTTTGTGTGGTGGTGGAGGGGTGGCTGTGCTAAGCCGCTTAGACCAACAAGTGTGCTACTCTGCAGGGACACCAAAGACCTTTAACTATGTTGGGTAAAATTAAAATTACTGTAGCATCACTTGCAACACTTACTTCCTGGCCAAACCAAAGAAAAGAGCGGCCATTACAATAGTACTATTAATACCCTGTCTGTGTTACTCATTGACAACAAAGCCAAAAATAACAGCACTGGCAGCGTACACCAAACCCAACTGTTCAACCCATTAGTTTGTAAACCAGATACATCAATAGACCCAAACACTCTGACAGACAGGCACACGTTAATGCCCTCATTCCAAGTGGATGGATGAGCATCTTAGCAGGTGATGGATGTGAAGACATCCACAAGGTCCTATCAAACTGACACGTGCCCCATACCTGTGTTTATGATTTGTGTTTGGGCTTTGTGTGACGCTTGTCTGACAAGTGGAGATCACAAAGAGACAGAAACCATGTATCAGACTGCTGGTGCCACTGGTGCCATCTCAAGGGCCTGAGGGCGTGGTGTGCGTGCGTGCGTGTGTGTGTGTGTGTGTGTGTGTGTGTGTGAGTGAGAGAGTGAAGTAAGTTTGTGTAGAGTCTATAATTGTCTATCAGTGTGTTTTTGTGTGTGTCTGTGCAGCAAATTCATATGTTTATGTATGTTTTAGGATATCATATAGTAAGTGTTTGTGTGTGCGTGTAGGTGAGTGAGTGAGTGAGTGAGTGAGTGTGTGTGTGGCTACCTGCTGTGCAGTGAGCCCACAGGGGCAAAGCGAGGAAGGATGACACTGATGCGATGTGTTGGCATGTGCCCTCGGGTGCTTTTGGTGTGGTTGTCATTTTGTTGTTTTTCGTACAGCTCCCCCTTCGTCATACCCCGCATTATTCAAATAACGCACCCCAAAGTTCCATAAATAAATAATGAATTCAGAACTAGATGGATTGATGAACAGTGATAGAGAAGTATTTGTTTTTTGGTTGGTTTTTTTTTCACACAGATTTCTCATTGTTTGGACAAAGTCTTTGACAGGCACTTTTCTCTTGGGAGACTCAGCTTATCAGAAAAAGAAGTGCTGGGTTAGAAGGATGCTGTCTCTCGCTGAGAGTTGTGTGTGTGAGTGTGTGTGTAGATTTATTATAATTCAAAACATGCTTTAGCTTTTTAAAAATAAAGAAGTTCCACTCTCTAAAACAGTTATCTGGATAAAGTGCATGTGTCGGTCAATAACTTGAAAGCAACAGCCAACTGTGTCAGGAGGTCAAACTCAACGAGAGAGACACTTTATACATAATCCAAAACATACACTCTCTCCCATTTTCTCTCAAGCATATACACACAAAATCACACATGCACACAATGGAAATTAACATGATAGAAGATTACATATGGGATCACAGACTCCTGAACTTATTTCTCACACATGAACATGTTACAACACCCCAATCCTTTCTCTAAACAAATCTCCATAGCTTATGAGACCTAAGGAGGTCAACATGCATCTGAAGGCATCCTTGTCTCTCCCCAGAAAAAAAATTGTGTGGGACTTGAAAGCAGCGGCAACTCGCTGACTCTCTTCTCTATAGTTCCTAAAGCCAGTGCAGATCAATACGCAGCCATACATACCACAACTGGAATAACTCCTGTCAAAGGTTACTTCTTTTTCTCTGTGTCTCTTCATTTTAGCAGGGTGGTGGAGGAGGAGGAGGAGGAGATGGAGAAAGAGAGGAGACGGCTGTGGAGAAGTAAGAGGAGAGCAAGAAAAGATAAACCCAAAATGATCCCTTCTCTATAGTAGCGGAACTATGTGCTAATGGGTTTTGACACATCGCCAGCAGGCCAAAGAAAGAGGGGGCTGGGGGTGAGTCGATAGTGGTGCGCGGCGGTGGCCAGAGGCTAGCAGCAGCGGCTAGGCCAAACCCCTGGTACTAGCATTGGCTGGGGGCCTGACCACTAATCATTAGAAAGCCAATGAGTCTACCAGTGCTTGCAGCTACGCTAGCCTTCCCAGGGAGCCACACCACCTAGTGAGGGCCCCATTGTGAACATTCATGCACATACAGACACACACATATATACATAAACATATGTGTGTGCGTGTGTGTGTGTGTCCTGCATACATGCCATGCATCGAAATAAAAGGTGCTATGCCACAAAACTGGACACATGCATGTATGCAATATATATGAATGAAAAGAACTTTTGCATAAACTTACAAAGAGATAAAGCGCTGTGACAAAAAGTTTAACACACACACACACACACACACACACACACACACACACACACACACACACACACACACACACACACACACACACACACACACACACACACACACACACACACACACACACACACACACACACACACACACACACACACACACACACACACACACACACACACACACACACACACACACACACACACACAGACAGAGTGTTTCATGATGTCTGCCGTGTCAGCCAGCAGCAGTCTACAGCCTTTGATGTGGTGGCTCTATTATTAAGTGCGGTCCCTTGTCCTGCCCTACACTGGAAGCAGCCTCTCTGGAGACGCCACACAAACTACTCCCGGGTCACACTGGGGCTTGGGCTCCTCACCTGGACACCATGCATTTTTTAAATCCCTCAAACTGATCCTGACATGCAGCTTCCGACCTGACTACTAAATGAGGTAGAGTTTCTCTAATTGGCAAAGTCAATTTAAAGGAACGACAAGTGTAAAGAAAAAGAAAAAAAAAATCCTGCTTATCAATACCAGTATTATTCATATCAAATGTGTTTATATGTAATATATTGTGTGTGTGTGTGTGCGTGTGTGTGTGTGTGTGCGTGTGTGTGTGTGTGTGTGTGTGTGTGTGCCATCCACTTCGTCCCATCATGATGTTTTGGTGTTGAGGTTATAGTGTTTGCTATTAATCTAACCCCAGAGCTAATGAAGATGATTAAGCAACAATTACCAAAGCAACAGTAAGTGTTGTCCTGTTTGTATCATGGATGGATAGATGGAAAGATAGATAGATACAGTATCTATCTAGATATTACTTGACTTTTTAAAGGTATTATTTGACTTTTTTTATGGGATTGCATGTCAACACCGACTCCTTGCATACAGTATTTAAAATTCACCTGAAATTGCCGGGAGCATGTTTGGAATCTCTTGATTGGTTATTCTGTGTGTGTGTGTGTGTGTGTGTGTGCGTCTGTTTTCTACATGTGTACATACGCCCACACTCCAATCAAACATGTAGACAAAATAAAATGAGCTATAACAGTGCGAATCCAAAATAAAATCAATTGCCTTACAGCTTCTTATCCTCACTCTGATCAATATGCATGCAATCAAACTTTTTGCCAGCATTACCTCCACCACTATGCCCATCGATTGAGTCCATTGATTCTGACGTTCAACCTCCTTTTAGGGGCAGAAGGTATGGATATTTAGCACTAGAGACCCCATCTGGCCATCTTTGTGAACTCTGACCTCTGTGCTAATCCTAAAACAAAAGATAGAACTTATTGGAACCTATACAGTCTGACCTGGAATCACCCCAGGGGGGGCTAGACTCAAGCAGCAGGGCGCCAACAGACTCAAAAACTCAGACAAATGCCCCCTTCTGGGCCTGGGCTCTACTGCAACAACTTCAACCTGACAAATAGGCTTGTCTATTTGGATATGATTTGAAAATAAGAGGATTCAGTTTGATATGCAACTTTGGTACAAACTTTGTCTAGACACAGTCAATAGAAACATTGGGTGGACATGAGAGAGACAAGATCAAGAGCGAAAGACGTGAAGACAGAGCAGGACAGGGAGAAAGACAAGAGTGACGGAGGGTCAATTAGTGTGGGGCAGCTAGAACCAGGGTCTAGTGGGGGATTGGCGATCAGTGAGGCTTCTCACTGATGTGCCGCCAGGCCCTTTGATGGGATTATTAACACATTTTGATTACTCTGGTCCAGTTGTCACAAAAAATATAACCTCCATCAGGACTGTAAAATGGGCGGCCCTTTTCTTCTCCCTCATGTTGTTGCTCCCTTCGCTCCCCACAGTCCCTCCCGTCGCCCTGGCTCAAAGCAATCCACTAATTACAGTCTCAGACATCTTGAAGAATGGACCAACACACCATTAGTCTAATAGAGAAAAGACAGACTCTTTAACACATACACATATCAGTGGCCACACACATGCTCCTCACTGGCAGGATGCATAAAGTTTGAGAGAATAAGGTGTGAGGGATTTGAAAAACTTCATCCAAATGGTCCGTACCAATATTCATTCTATACATTCTACACACAAAAAATGTAATAATGATACATTTAACACAAAAGTGGCTTTACTAATATTGTCAAATCAGGTTTAACATTTGGATCCAGTTTTCAGCCTCTTTGATTCAGCCCAGGGAGATCGATGGCTCAATTATCCCAAAGCTGCACGTGTGAGCTTGAAACTTTCTACTGTATGACACTACCAAATCTGAGACATCCAGCATGTTCCATTAATTGCCAGGTTTCCATTAATTGCCAGGTGCTACTACTTATAATGGCGGGCCGCATCCTGCTTCGCCTATTATGACCAGTTTGGATCAATTAGCTGTAAGTGTTGAACACTAATGACATCAAGTCAGTTTTCCCGTAAGTAAGAGGCAACAAGTTCTTTATATATATGCTTTTGTCCAGAGGAGCTGACAACAGGGACACCGATAAGACTCAAATAGTCAAAATGGTGACATGAAAACACCATAATTCAAACTGCAGATAAGAACCTGAGGTGAGTTCATCGACGGTGTGCCCCCCCTTCATCCTCTGACGATAATGTTGCACAGCCTTGGTGGCTGCAGATGGCCAAAAATAAAAAGCCAGTACATATGTCAGTTGCGACTATATTGAGCGAGCAATGTCATTCTGCAAAATGCTAACTACATTCCAGGGCTGTGGTAATTACGACTACAGCCATCGCTTAAGAAAAAGGGTGGTATTATGTCATCTTGTTATTTTTTTTTAACTCTTTGCCTCTAGAGACTCAAACAAAGTTTTTAGATGTTGATACAGACGGATGTGGTTTCAGCCTCCATGCCATAAAATTACATTAGCGTCCACACCCGAAACAACCACTTATCTCATTAGGTGAGATAATTTTCAATTTTCAATATCCTATATTTGTAATATAGACCTCCCAAAAGAAGATAAACGTAATATACGTCATTCACATGGTGTGATCGAGCCAATAATGTTCTCAGTGCAACGCTAAATTTCCCCACCAAGAAATTAAGTCTATTTCAAAGGTGAGGTGATAAGTATGCACTAAAAGCTTCTTGGCCCTTCAATATAAACGAGTATAGATTCAGAGTCTATCCTCTAAAATTCAGTTAAATCTGCTCTATTTATATCAGAATTATACACTATTCTCTGATGTGATGCAAAACTGACCGGAGAAACATGAAGCCTGTGGATTTCGAGTTTACTTTACCTTCAAAAATAAAGCAGCCGGCTCTGTGTCTTGTTAGTGTTTGTGCTTTTGACTTCTGAGTTGCACACGCTTACCCAACTTCACACCCTGTCACCTCAACACTAAATGAAAAAGATGCTAGCAGACAAGCAAACACACACATTTCCTCCGTGAATAAAGCTGCTTTTCCAGGAACCGAGTTGAAAGATTTGTATAAGGAGAAAAAAAAAATCAACAAAAAATGAAAACAAACTCAGCAGAGTCTGAAAAAGAAAGGGCAGAATCAAATAAGCAGAAGAGTGGATTTCACTGCGAAACTTAGTATCATATACTGTCATAAGCACAGCTAATACATGAGAGAGAATGCTTCTCTTTGTAGACCATTAACTACAAATCCTGTTTGTGAAATGTATATTCATAAACAAACTGAGGATTGAGCAAAGGGGCCGTTTCCAAACACACACATGATCTGTGGAAAGGGCCAACATAGTTGACATCAAAGGGTCCAGAGTGTGAGAGGTAAAAGTAGGCCGGGTCATGGCCTGGGAGGGAAATGGAGAGGATACTGAGGGTAGGGAGAGAAAAAGTGAGAGGAGGATGTACGGATGAAGAGAGCGATAAAGAGTGAGATAGCGAGGTTGATCCCAGGCTGGGAGAAGCTCAGGTGTGAGTTGTGAGGAGGCACCTTCTGTTCGTGGCTCTGAGGCCCCAGTGCGGACAGAAGAGGGGCCCAGGCAGACATAGGTCCCTCCTGTTTGGCCCAAATAAATCCAGGTGGCTGAAGACGCGTGCACTTGTCACTCAACATGACTTCACCCCGTTACACTTATTTACACGCACGCACGCACGCACGCACGCACGCACGCACGCACACACTTTCATTTGATCAACAAATATTCATTCAACAAACAAATAGTTGTTTTTTACCATCTAAATCATCACCTGGTTATTTTGAGTTATTTTACATTACAAACCAGTTAAACATATTTCTTTTGTTTTAGTATATTGTACTGATGTTCTTATTTGCGGTAAAGTGGCCCCTTACTTTTTTATAGAACAGATGCAACATCCAAGCTTAAGGTCTTGCAGAGGCTGTAAAAAAAGTCAATGCCAAGAAAACACAATAGATCCTTGTACTTGAATCTCATCAGCAAGTGTCCACATTTAAACTAAAGTGTAGCTCACGAAAGGTACAATGATGACATTAAACATAGCGTAAGTAAAGAACAAGATTTGCTTGAAAAGTGACCACTTTCCTAGCAGTTTAATATCAGAGGGTTCCTTGATTTCTGTTCTGCTGTTGACATTTATGATCACTGTACAGTGCAGGCATGGGTGGATGGATTGCGATGTGCACGCTGCTGCTGCTGCTGCTTCTCCACCTCTCCTGTTTAGAGACCTGAGTTCAGTGTGGCCACACATGCCCAGTCCTGATGACTATAGGATTGAGTTTTCTGAAGGACTTCACTGTAGCTGACACAAAGAGGCAAAGTGAGCACTTTCTATGATGGACATTCGAGCAAACAATACCAAGATTATGTGAAATATGATGAAAGATAATGACTTTTATTTTTTTTGAATGTGACAGAAATGACCTGTACCCCTCTGATGATCATCTTGACAGATCTACCAAAAATGTCAACTTCTCCACGAGAAAGATGCTCAAAGCGCCCGAACCAATTACATCAAAGACGGAGCTCACATATTGAGACTTGTTAAGTTAACTGTAGTCATATCTTAAAGGTAGGGTGCCGGAGCCATTGCTGTCACTTGACGATGCTTGCGTCTAAATTGGGAGTGAAGGCCTCCCCAGGAGAGATGGGTGAACCTGTCACAGAAGACTGAGGGAGCAGAAATGTTGAAAAATCACCACACACGCACGCACGCACACGCAGACACCAACACAGTATCTCCATATGCTTAAGATCTTAATAATCATCACCATCATCTGTTCTGTCCTTTTAGTGTGTGTTTGTGTGTGTGCCTGTGAATGTGTGCTTCACATGAAAGAAGGACATCTGGAATACAATTATTTCAAGTCATCCTCGCACACACACACACACACACACACACACACACACACACACACACACACACACACACACACACACACACACACACACACACACACACACACACACACACACACATACACACACACACACACACACACACACACACACACACACACACACACACACACACACACACACACACACACACACACACACACACACTTTCCCTTTGCTCTAAATTTGCATGGATTCCATACATCTGGCCTTTAAGAGCCAATAACAATTATTCATTGAGCTGGTTGTTACAGCCCAAATGCAACCGGCCACTAGTCTAAACAGCTCATTAAAATAGCACAATACCTCACTTCAAGCACCCGGGAAAATTGGCATGCAAACTCCATCACTGCAATATCGTATGGTTCTGAATGTCCATTCTGGATTACATAATGAATTCAGAGTAGCTTTGTGGAGACACTGAAAGAACTGTATATTTCTTTTTGATTCTCTGGCACCGTTTTGTTGCACTGCCTTCTTTGTCTGCTCCCTCTGGCCATATTGTCTGAAATTTAGGTCTTGCATTCTTCAGGTAAGCCTCATTTATTGGGGTAAATTTGGCAAAGATTTTTGATCAACACATGACAACAGACTTTGCATATTACTTCTTTTTTTTGGTAAGATATTTCTTTTCTTATATTGATGAACAATACTATTTCAAATACCATGTGGTATAAGGTTACAGGGTACAATATGATGCAAGCTTTAATGTTTCTTAAAATTCATATGTATTCAAAAAATTCACTATGTAGCATTAAATAACATAAATTTGTCTGATATCACAACTTTATAAAATTATGGTTTTAATTTACTCTTCCTGTTTATTTAACATTCATGGATTATGCAGTTGGACGTTAAAAATTATCAGATTTCTGGACGGAAAATGTCAAACAAATTACTGAAAATGTTTACCAAAAAATACTGGAAAATGCTAAGGGAAAAAAATACATATAAGCACATCACTACTATCAGGTGGCCTTTACCAAACATTAAAAAAAGTCTACATCAATGCCTGAACTCTCTTCTGTGTGTAGTCATAACTACGCACATATTCACATCAAATCTGAGATGGGTCAGACCAAGGAAAGTGTCCCTTAGGCCATCTTAGCCAGTCCTTCACAAGTGAGCTCTAAAAGATGGGCGACAGTACAGTACGCTGCAGTTGGCCTTGATTGATGATTGAGTAACCCAAGATCATAGATGTGCACAGGGAGGACTTGCCGGTGCAGAGCTGTGCATACATCAGCCCTTCAGGACTACCACTACATACATCATGCGGTGAGACCTGACTGATGTGAGCACGGGGACTGTGTAGACCACTTAAGGGAAGCTTTCTACATGGCAGTCAACAGTCAAAGTTGACTAAAAATGATTACAGCACAGGAAAGGGATGACTTTGTTGTTATAAATCACATTTCATCTGAGCCAACATGCACAGATTACTTAAAGACACAGACACTAGGAGATACACAGAAAAGCACACATATTAACTTGTGCTCATATCCATGACAGGCACAACTACAAAAGCATAACTCAGTGATAAATAAATAAGTTCATGCTGTCTATGTGCATTCTCTTTTTAGGAACTCTTGGGCTCACATAGACCCGGCCTAAGGTTTATTTGCGAGCATCCGTGTGTGCACAGAGGCCCCCCTTTCAGCACTTTGTCATAGACCTCATTACGGTGCCTGCCTCCGAAAGCAGCTCAAGGGCGCGGCCTATCTACCAAACGATAGAATGCAGAAGTGGGATTGTGCTTCAATGCAACCAGCCGGCCAGCCTCTACCCAGTCGGTGCCTTGGTTCATTTAAATGCGAGTCAAACTGTTTGTTCTGTCAAGGTTATATTATTTAACAGAGGAACAGGGGAAGGAGACATGTTCCAGGCAATTTGAATTTCTGACGAGCATTCCACCAATTGTTTTTTCCGTGTGAAACAAGACCAATTAACTTCAATCCATTCGAGAACAATTTTTTGAAACCTACACATTTCCCTTGTAATTCGAAAGTCATTCTAAAAATGTTGTGATAAACACAATAGCTATTTTGCCCTGATCTGACAACAAGAAACCAAATTTAAAATGTTTGTAGTTTTGGCCGAAATTCCTATATGTGCACACAAGTCACACATAAAGGACAATATCAGCCACATTGTTTGTGGCTAACTGTCCTCAGAACTGTGATTCAGAGTCTCCGTTCCCAAAGCAACTCGCACATGTGTGCATACACAAACGCGCAGCACGCCGAGAACTCCTAAGGTTACCCCCCAGGACAAAAGCTTTACCATCCCACTGACTGGCAGATGGGACAACCAGCTGACATCTCGGCCCAGGCTCCGTTTCATGTTCCCTGGGTGCCTTAAACGGGCAGGCACCCTGTCTGATGGGCACAGGACAGCCAAGAAGGAAGCTCCTTTGACAGGGGTGGGAGGGTGCGCTCCTTGGGGCTACCATTGAGCAAAAGAGGAGCAAGGACAGACGGACATGGCTCATGTGCTTCACTGTGTTTGTACAGTATAATTGTGTATCTCGCAGGGTGGGAGGCTCGAGGAACGTCTCCATTAGATGCAGATCAATAAAGAGTTAATGACTGCATTTAGGTCCTGCGTTGTTTTTTTAACACCTGATCCAATATTTCTCTCAAGCCTAGAGCCAACATTTATTGTTGCAGGGATCGTAACCAGTTGTACTTTTTTAAGCATGTAGATCAAGAAGTTTAAATCTAATCTAGCAGCAGCTACGCCATCTTACACTAAAAGGAGTCATTGTTGTTTCCTCACAGACCTTTGGATGCAGTCCCATCTGGGAGAATTACAATAATCTTCTAATAAAACTATCAAAAGCATTAAAATGTTCTAAATTACTCAAAACCAGAAATCTTATGACCTAGGTGTATAACTTCTATCTACAATTTAACAAAGTGCATTATGTCCAAGTATCACAAGAAGTACAGACTTGTTTTTCAAGAACCTCTTACATTTCACATTTAATTATTTAATCACAATATATAAATAATTACTCGTGAGTCTGTATTTCAAATACTGGCATGTGAGTGATGGAAAATGAGAAAAAAAAGTGATTGCACATGAGGGGACAAAATTAAAACATAAAATAAATCTTGTGGAAAAATACTAATCATAAAGCTTCACAACAATGGATTTACTGTTAAAAAAGGACAACCTCTAAGAGAAAACTAAGGAGCAAGAATATTGAAGGTTTTTAAATTGGGCAAAGGTACAGTACGAGAAAAGATGACTTTAAAAAAATACTATTTATTCTACGTTTTGATGAACACAGCATTAAAAAATATTACTTGTAATCACAAACGTAGCTCCATGTATTGGGTATTTTATTTGATAATTTCTGTGAGGTATATGCCTGTTAACAATAAGTTAATAATGGCAGGCTGTTCACATTAAAAGGGCAACAGCTTGGTAATAAACGACTATTAATAATAATTTTCAGCCTTACTGTCTGCTTATTGCTGCTAAACCTGACATAGAATTTCATCTGTAAATGCCATTGCCATAACTGAAGGTTTCATTTTTGAAAAGTAAAGTTCCTTCTTGTGGGTCAGTATGAGGCAACTATTCCTAATCTGGAAAAAAAGTTTACTTAGTTTGGCTGAAAAGTAATCGATAAATTACTCATTAGTATCTAGTTCTTTCAGATTTTACACTTCTCAATATATTGCTGTGTGTATATATATAATTTCATTTTAACAAAACCCACACTCTGTAATAAATGTGTTTTAAC
Organism: Scophthalmus maximus; assembly: GCF_022379125.1. Lineage (NCBI taxonomy): Eukaryota > Metazoa > Chordata > Actinopteri > Pleuronectiformes > Scophthalmidae > Scophthalmus > Scophthalmus maximus. Next base: position 14,172,181 of record NC_061530.1, read on the forward strand.
TTCAGTGCAAACTAATACAAACTAATACAAATAAACTAATACAAATAATAAATAGTAAATTATTAATATCAATAAATATTCTTGTAGCTTTAAGATCTATTAAAAACGCTTGTACAGGAAAAAGTTATTACTGTATTACTGACGTCATGAAAGATCACAGGCAGGAAATAAGCACATTTTATTTTGAACTACTAACAAAACTACCTCTTTGCGTGAGCAAAGCATAAGGGAAATACTATGCAGCTAATAAAACTACTTTCCCCTTAACAATTTTCTTCCTTAAAACTCTGTATGACTCTACATCAAAAAATTGCCCATTTATGTCTGCCAGCTTGACAGAAGACTCACTGTGAAGATACAATGCTAATGGTAGTTTGACTCAGTTGTCATTATTCAAGTGCTTTGTTGTAGCGCGCCTCTTGCCTCTTTTTAAGTAAGAACGGTTGTCACTTTACTACATTGTGAATGAGACCGCATCTAAGGGAGGTTACTGGTCAAATAAAAGCTACGGGATTTTTCATATATATATATATATATTTCTTGAATAGGTAAACAGAGTGAAAAAAACAAAAACATTCTTATGCAGCTGTTGTGAAAATAGTTATCTTATTCCCATACAGAAGCCGATCCACACTCACTCTGATAAACGTCTCCTCTGTTTTTTTCTACGCCATCTCGGGTTTTAACAGTCATCGATTCTCTTGTCATCCAGTGCGTCATTCTCATCACTGAATTAATATTTCTGATATTCATTCTCGGGTGACAAGGTGGCACAATTCTCACTCACTGCCACTCCTTTACTTTATTTCACCTTTTTCCTTTTTTTTTGTTCTCCCTTTCCATTTTTAATATTTCAGCGCCTCAGATGTAGCGGCTCTTTAAAGCGCCCATGGGGGCTCCGAGTCCTCGCTTTTGTCTCCCATTTCCTTCTGAAACAGTTTTTCTTTAACCCTGTGCGGCTCTTCACAGTTGTTGTCTTAGCTCTCTCCTCTCTGTCGCTCTTTCTGCTGCTTTCTTTTTCTCCATCTCCCCCTCCCTCCCTCAGCTTTCTCTGTGTCAGCCAGAGGTCAATGCTACACTTTTTTCTTCTGCATGCGAGCAGGAAGGGGGTATCTTTTTAGTTCTTGTAACCTAAAAATAAAAAAAAACTGATTCAAGGTTGGGACAAAGGTGTCTTCTTAGACATGGTGGCATACCACTATCTAGCAACTAGGGTGTTTGAAATTTTTTAAGATAAAGATTAGATAATATCATAAATTATTTGGATGAGGTCTCATCGAGAATATAGACCAATTACAAACTGTGCCAAAATTACTTAATTCAAGGTTATTACTAAGGGACATTATTTCAAGGTGAAATCATCAATGTTTTATTTAATATATATTGTGACTTATCATCTGTAGTGTATAGTGAACTGTGGTGATGAACAAAATATGTCACGTTTACCGTGGATGGGGATCATCATGGTCTGCTATTGACAAATGTTGATCAGGTCGTTCGGCTGCATCTGTTCAGTTAACCATGCTAATACTGCATGCAAAAGATGTGAATTTGTTATTTGCAGTCATTTAAATACACAGAAAGTTACAGATTTAAGTGTAACACCTGCATTTTAAAGTTGTAAAAAGTTTGACAAAATCTGTACTAAACACACTCAAATTTAAATCGATCTTACAAAGTTTAGATTTCTCTATCAAATAACTCATTTTTGAACTTTCTAGTCGAATCATTATTTCCAACAGACTCATTATGTTGAGAACCTTGTTGAAGCTAATAACTGACTAAAGGTCTAATTATTTGATTTCTTTTCATTTACCAGTATTGAAGCTAGCTAACATATTGAGCAAATGTAATTGAGGGACACAGGGAGACTTGTACATGCTATTGTAGTTGGTGGACTCAAGTGAAGCTTTTCTTTTTCAGTGCAAAATGTTTTGACAGACATCAAACTTTGGAGTAAGGTTCATTTAATTTCACAACAAGCTCTTCGCTCACTACCATCTTTGTCGCCCCACTCCACTTTGGCTAATAGTTGGATGTTTGCGAAAAAACCTGTCGATACACGGGGAAACTCAGACCTGCCCACGCGCACGCACAGGGAAAACAGGCACGCACACACAATCACATACTCAAGTCTGTTGGTTCAGCTCTTCCATTGAGAGTCCGTATGCTAGCTGGCCATTGTGCACGTAAGACCTTTTGTCTGTGCAGCCTGAAACTGGTGATTGCACCTTAGCTACCGCAGTTCAAGCGTAAACAGTGTTTTCATGCCCTACGATATACACTGTTGCCAGTGGACCCCTAAATCCCTGGAACAGCTGAGTCCTAGGGTGTCAAAGATAATGGCGATTTATTGCAGTGCGAAGCTTTCTCATTGCCCCTCCCGCACCCCTTTCCAATCGTCCCTCCACCCCTCCTCCTCCCTCAAACAGATTAAAATTAAGCCGTAAACATGTGAGGATGGAATTAACACATTTAGCGAGTCTCCTCTTCCCACATCCCATTTTCGCTCCAGAGCGGCTGATCCCCGCTGCCGAACGTGGGTGCAATTTTAATGACTCGCAACGTTTTTGAAGTCCACATGAAAAAAGTGCCGCTCGCCGTTTGTGGCGGCGCTAGATATGGCTGGGCCATGGCCAACCATGATTGGGGGGGACACGTGCCGCCGACTCGGACTCCAGGCTCTTCGATAGGATCGGTGTCATTTTCCTCTCCACGATAAGACGCCTTGCTGACAAGGTCCGATTAGGAGAGAAAAAATCATTATTGCTACGCCTTTCATCCACCGGGGGTTTACCGATAAACAGCTCACCCATGGCTAGATTTTCTGAGAGCAAGATGTTAGGCATTGAAGCATATATATTTAGGAAATGTGGTTTCAGGCAAAATGTTAGGGGGCGTTTTTAAAAATAATTATTTTCTTTTTAAAACAGCTATAGAAAAACATACTTTTCCTTTAAAATGGATTTCAAATAAGGCCTCCTCTCTCCACAGCTGAAAACTCAAGCTGTGAAATATTTAAGTCCTAGATCTCGGCTCCATTAATCAAACAATTATCAAATAACGTCATATTCTTTTTGAACACAATACAACATGCCGATTGTATCAGCCGACAAAAAAGTGATTTATTATGCTATACCTCAAGGAAATCCACTTTAGCAAACTGTCCTTTTAAAAAGAGAAATGAAAAGAGATCCTTAAAATATTCAAACTACATTGTAGAACAGAGAGAATAAACTAAAAATAAAGTAGTAAGAAAAGATTCAGCCACATTTTAATAAGAAAAAGATTTACATTGCATATATATTGTATATATATCTAAAAAAAACTTTACATACCGTGACTGAAAACAAATCTATAATAACCAACTGGTGTATTGTATTGTAAAGTGACACAAAACATTAAACTAAAATTTTAAAACTGATTTGTTATAAAGAATAAAATTTACAAAAAAATAGTTAAACATTACGTTGAATTACTTTTACAGGAGTAAAAGTGACTATATCTGCTTCTGTTGTTTTCAAAAAATAATCCCCCAAAATTGTATTTCATTAACATTTTTTTCTCCTGAATACTTTAATTTGTAAAGATTTATGTTTTATTTACATGATTATAAAATTAAACATTACAATACTTGTTTGGATTAACTGAAATTGTAAATAATGGAATAATAATTGCAATAAAATCTGTCTGAGCCTGCTGAAAATACCACTTGGGCCTCATAAATGTAACTGATTATGTAATTTAAGTGTTTGCGAATGGATTTAAGAAGCGGGCACCACTTTGGTGGCCCAGCACCAAAAGAATCATCCGAGTCTGATCTTTAGAGGGAACAGGGAGAAATAAAGCGAGTGGGAGAGACACAGAGAAAGATGGAGGGGGAGAGATAGAGAGTGGGGACAAACGTGCGCTGTGTTACTGGGCCACTCCAGCGCCCATGGACTCTCAGCAAGACTCAAAGCCACGCTCGGTTTCAAAAGGGAGCCATGAAGATTTTTTTTTTTTTTTTTTATGTTTACAAAAATATATTTATTTATTTCTCGTCATTTATCTATTTCTGTCCCAGAATACCTTACTCTGCCACTGGAATCATGTTGTATGACGCCGGCATGCTCGCCCTCCCCGCTCCACCCCCCCCCCCCCCCCCCTCATTTAATACCACTGCATCTGAAAATCAAACTGCTCTAAAACAAACTGATGTACTCTTTAATATAGCCATCACATCATCACAGGGTCCTCACGTGTCTGCCTTAGTGACAACTGCAGGGCTGCTTAGCTTAGCCCAGCGATGGCTGCCACTTTGTTGGTCGCTTCAATGATTTAGCACAAAAAAAAAAAGAGAGGGAGACCGTGAGAGTGGGAAGGGAGAGAAAAGGGAAGAGACAGAAAGAGAAGTCCCCCGGATCATGATTGAGTCACTGGCACCTTTGATTGACAAGGTCTAATCAGCTTATCTCCATCCTAATAAAGTTGATAGCCTGCGGTGATGCGCTCTACCTGGCATGGTGTGAACTTTGGGCTAGTGCTGGGGCCCCCGAGGGCCAGGCATAGACCCTCTCTGCTTATCTAAACGGGACTGAAATCCATCCTTAATGAGCTGTTTCCATTTTGCAGGATTGATTACAGGCCCCTAAACACCAAGAGCCCTTGCCTAAGAAGTGTTCTCAGCCTCTTGCTGGCCACCTTTAAAATGCAGAGTAGCAATGCTTTTGTCTGTCTCGTTCTTTGTTTCAGTGGCTCGTTTTGCTGCCATTGCTAAGTTATTTGTGTCAGCAGAACAAAATATAAATGAGGATGAATTTTCAAGAGTAAACTCACTCCACATTTTCAAAATATTGCCAATTAAATGCGTTGTGGAAACTGGCCACTATCATAATTATTAAAAAAATTCAAAGCCTATTTATTTCACGTCAATATGAATTTAAAAAAAATTGAATTGTATTAAACCTTCATTAGTCAGGTCGTGAAAACAAACTGCAGTAGTTTCCAGCACACAAAGTTATCGCTGCTACGATAACCTCAAATTCAGGTTATTAGTTTGTGAACAATAGAGAATTTTCATTACCATGACTTACAAAATCTAGCAGGAGTTTAAAGGAACATTATTTTCCCCCATGTTTTGTGTGAACTGTCGGTCAGCATAGGTCTCAACTCTCTCTCCTTCATTTAATAATAATCCAAAAAAAGGTGGAACCGCCAATCATTGCAACTTAGATGTCTTATCTGACATGCAATCCATTTCCAAACAAGCAATCATAAATCATTCAAAATCTTTTCAACTGTGGAGCGAAGGACTAAAATCTGGCATGTCTTTGATTTAACATCAGTCAAGCCTCCACTTTTGGGCATTTCAAATGCCCCTGACTCAAATGTCTTTAAATTGGCTAACTGCATGCCCTCCCTCTTTATTTAGGGCCCTCTTTAACTGTGCTAGCCCCATGTCTGCCTGGTGCTATGTCTGGGCTTTTAAGTCAGCGCTCCTCACTAATGAAGTTCTATACTTTATTTATGAGACAAACAGAGGACCCTGGTTCTTGAGGAGTGCATGTGGTAAATAGCTCTGCATGTCCAGAGTCTCTACTATACCCCTCTGAGGGGTTTCACTGCTTTTGGTAAGCCTTTGTTTTCACTAAATACAATGGAAACATTGAGAACAGTAAAAAAAGAATGCTAAATCTGATAAAATGGTACTATGTGAAGATTCATCTTCTCTTGGAACTAAGAGCCCTCTTTCTTTTTCCTTAAATAGGACCTAGAAGCATCCTAGATTTTTTGTTCCTGGTCATTAAGAGATATATTGTCTGCGCTGAAGAGAAAAGGGGGCAAAGCTGAGTTTCTACGCCATTTCTTTGTTCAGGATCTATCTCTTTGAGATAAAATGTGTTTTAGTTCCACTTCCCCTATTGGTCAATTACAGTTCTTAAGGGCTGCCGTGTCATTTTGGTAAGAGAATGCAACTTTGAATTACTGCAAAAATAATGACGCTAAACTGCTCTTCGTGAAAGGTACAGCTTAAATGTCTGCGGAGAGTTGAGGTTTGTGGCCAGAAAAGTATTAACAGTATTACTATAGATTGTCCGATTGGAGATACACTTAACTCTCTAATTATACTTGTTTAACGTCTATTGATGCCACAACTCTGCGTACGAAAACTCAAAGCATATTCCTCAACAACTGCCAATGCCATTTTCATAATGTTTATGAATAAAGTGTGGTGCGCTATTTATTCTTTTATTTTATCATTTTGTATTTGTTGGTGTCAAAATGAAGAAACTACAGTAAATACAGCCGTTGTTGGGACTATAAAAGTAAACAATTTAATGTGTGCAAACACACAAATCCCAGCCCTTAGTGCACTGCATCTGAATCCTCTAAGAACTGTGGCAGGACTATGATCTAAACAGTGCAGGATTTACCGAAGATGTCTGAGAAGTGTTGTGACGAGCCGCTGTGGAACCACAAGAGCAGATATATAGTTTCAGATGGGTGAACAACACTAAATTAAAGACCAAACTGAATGTGGGATCAGATGGCAAACCCCATCAAACCTTATAAACCCAGTTGATAAATATGGGTACCTAATGTTTGTGCCCAGTGTGTTTGTTGAATTTAAGAGCTTGGCATATATAGTAATTAATCTGGTGGAGGAGTGCATATTCACAGTGTATCTATGTTCTTTGTGCAGATGTATTCCTGGTTTAACCCAGAGACGTTGCCATTTCAGGTTGTGCATCTGAGCGGAGGGTTGGTATCGACAGCAGAGTAAAGGAAGGGGTCATGGATTAAAGACACAGGGGCGAAGCTTCCCCACCAAACCACAAACACACCCCACAGCTGGTGTGGACCAAGCCAAGTGTGTGGGACCAAGGCAGGATAAACGAGAATTGTTCTTAGCTCGCCGCACACACAGTGGATGAGAAAGCCACCGGTGACACGGGGTCAAGGGGCATGTGGCAGGAGAAACTGCCGGGCCCAGGAGGTACTGAACACTGTTGGCCCACTTCTTAAACACCGTGCGTGCTGTGAGGCAAAACATCAAAATGAGTCACTCTAGTGAAAGACACGACTCAATAGAATTAAAAATGTGTTGGCTGTCGCAGAATTTGACACAGTCGAGAAACTCGGATACCGGCAGGATCATCTGAGACATTTGAACCAACATTTTTAAGCAGAGAATGCAGATTGTATTTATGAATTTGTGAATGCAAGTTACAGAGAACATCAAAAGCTGGTGGTCTGCGTGCGAACCTTCCTTGACTTGAATTATTAAATCTGTCGATGTCGCACATGCCAGCCACCCCGCGATTATAGTGTAAATTGACAAACTTTTTCAAAACTACAACGGAAGCCACAGAAAGCTGGTTGATACTTCAAGAATGAGCTTTGATACATCTCTGAGGAATACACTGTGCCTCAATAATGTGGTGACTGTCAGGAAGCAAGACAGAAAGAAAAAAAATATGCTAACTGGTTAAATCTATTTAAGATCCCAATGAGCTTTTTTCCTATTTTAAGATAAAAACCATCCTTGATAATGAGGAAAAACGGAGTTTGTGTGTATTTTTAAGATGGATAATTTAGAAATGGATATTGTTTTTTTCTTCCTTCTGCACCCCTGAATTAAGAACTTCAAGAGGAACGCTGACATTTATTTTCATAGACCCCTGTCTGTTTATCTTTAAAAAAAAAAAAAAAAGAAGAAGAAAACACCACCCACCCATAACACATGCATAACACAACACACAGACACACACAGCTATAGCAATGCATGAATTTTCTTCGGAAGCAAAGCAAGGAGACGCGGCGCCCGATCTGTCGCCTGTACACCTCTTTCTGTCTCTCTCTCTCTCCCTGGCTAGCCTTTGATGTGCTCCCGAAAATGTCATCAGGCGTCAAGGAAAAAGCTTTTTTTTCCGACCCCCCCCCCCCCCCAACCCCATCCCCAAACACACACATACACACACAAATCCACCTACCTCGCATATGAGCAAGACAATTTGCTGTCTTTCACTCATCCTCACCACTATCTTGAACCCCCGCCCAACACCACCCCACTGCTTCCCAACCCAATCCGAAACAGAATACGTACCAGTTTCTACCGCTATCTGGTAGCCGGCCTCAAGTCTCCGTGATGACCTTTCCAGCTTCTCTGTGTTGTCCAACAGATGCGCTCTCTGCAACAAATAGAGGAAAAAAAAATAAAGCCGGAGAAACAAACACGGAAAAAAAATTGATTGAGAGGGCTGGGAACCATTTCAAAGAAACACATCAACACTGTCACCTAAACAGACAGACCACATCCACGGCGACAGCATAATACAGCCAGGTTGGCAATAACCTTCATGGATGACAATGTGTTATACGCTGATGGAATATCAAGCATATGCATGTTGAGGTTGACAATATAAGAGGTGCTGCTGCCTTATCTTGGACATGAAAACAAGAACAAGTTTGTTTGTTGTCCTCATGTATTGTTTCATCGAAACAGCCTTCTGCTGCACACAGGGAAAAGTTAAGGCCAGGTGCAAATCAAGATAAAAATCACTCATTCACTTCACATCACTTTGCAGTCAAAAGAAAATCCTGTACAGGCGAAAGCTTTCAACAGGAGGTGAAATTTAAGACACAATCAACCTTTACCCCCTTAACTGTAGAAAGTAATGCAGCATATACAGTGTATGATTTCCTGAATAACAATAATAATTATGATGTCTAAGCCCTTTCAAACCAATCAATGTCATAAGTGTTTATAAAATGATCATTATAGAGGTGTAAAATGTAATATAATAAATGTAAGCCAAAACTAAACCAGTAAATTGCTTTTCTGCTTGTTGTTTATTCACATTATTGGACAAAAAAAAAACTGTAATTCATGATGTACGAGTTGTTGTGTTCCCCCCTGGCTTACTCACGGCTATCAACAATTGACAAACCTGTCCATTGAATGCGTGGAGTTCAGAGAGCATAGATGTTCAAGAAAAGATGCGTTTCATAAAATATTAAAAAGGCAATTTTATCATTTTTTTCAAAGTGGATGTTTGCGAGTATCACGGTTTTAGCTCGTGCTCTAATATCACCAGTAAACATATCAATTGATAGCAGTTCTTTAGATACCAAAAGAAGAAAAAAGATGTTTTGGTTCCTTCTATGAAGCTAAACAATTCATGTCTGAAAAGCAATGCAAGAAGAGATTTGATCTGTTGACTGATGGCCTTGAGATCCATCTTTCGCCTCTCGAATAAAGAAATCTTCCACCTTGCTTTTATTTCATTGTGTTCACGTATCCAATTACTGTATTTTATAGTACAGAAACATACAGGCAGTATCTCTGGGAAAAAAGGCACAGGAAATTTATTTAATATTTTATAAGCTTTTTAAGCACTGAATCAGTCATATGAGTTGTTCTCATACCCAAATTAAAATTAATAAAGATCCTTAAAAGCCTCAGTTTATTTAATCAGAGGAGCTTTAGTTTATTAGATGATGCTAAATGTATTCAAAGGCTTAAATTGACGCCAATGCATGTTGATCAATACCTGAATATTTGTATTGTTCAATGTAATGCAAGATTTATTATCCTGATTTCAGTAGAATATATATTGTAACCTGTACAAAGAATTTCCAGGAATATGTTGGATTTTACTGAGTTTTTTTCTCACATGTTATGAATGATTAGTTGAGGTTACTTGGCAATGTTTTCCTGTTTGGTTAAAACATAATTCTTTCCCCTGTCACCATCAGGGGACCCCGAGATTCATCTCAACTAACAGCTACCGTTAGTCAATTTGTCATTGAGTACTGGCAACTGTTTTACAGAAGAAACCAGCTGGGAATACCTACTTGAATTTTTTTCAACATTATATTTTTTCATGACACAAAAAGAGTCTCACTCACTATAATTGATCTCACATGCTTTGGGTGAGGTTACGTTAAACTGCATGGAAATGCCAATTGTGGCATTTTTCCCACGGTTTTCACAATGAGGTTGTCTCTGTTTTTAAAGTTGATGTCAGATTTTTTTTTTTTTAAAAGGACGTGACCCATGACCTGCAACTGGTGACTCTGAAATGTCAATGAGTTTAATCCTGTTATTCTGACCTCATGTTGAACATGATTGCAAAGATCTAATAAACTAAGGCTCTTATTAAAAGATTGTGGTGTACTGTAGAAAAGATCCTTCCATGAGTTAATCATGGAAGGATCTCTTTGATCATTCTTTGTTGTAAGCAATTCCTGGATATTAAACTTTACATTAGTCATTTTATTTCATGCATGTATTTTATTTCATCCCCATGTCTGCTTCAAGACGTTTAAACATTGGACTAAATTGTTACATTGGAGATTTTGTACAAACTGCCAACCCACCCCTTGGTGTATTTAAAAGGCAACCAATAGCAATTCAAGTTTTTGCCTAGACAAACATTTGAAGGCAGTCCATACCATTATGCGGTCTGTTTTATTAGACAAGGACACAGTGTAATCTCACTAATGTCTATTGTTGATAATTATTTTTATGTGACTGCCATCTACAGTATCTAAAAACAAGCATAGATTCAAATGATCCTATACAGCCCATTTTGTTCACTGTAGTGGCACACTTTGTTTAATTCCAAACTAAGATCCAGCTTTCATTAAATCCATGCTGCTTCAAGAGGGGAGGATCAAAAACGTTAAAAACATGATAGACTTAAATGTTTACTCAAATGTTGTTGGTTTTGAAAATATGTTATGTTAAGAAACCGATCAGATGTAACACATATGACACTCAAAAACAACCCGATGAATGGCAACCGCCTCTCTGACAAGGGTTTATGCCCATCAAATGAGCGAAGGGGACAGGGGGAGAAGTGAAATCTCTAGTTTTTGTCGGGCTGTCAAAACATGTACCAGCTAATCACTCAGAGGAAATGAAAAATGTGGAGGGAAAAAAAAAGGCAATGACACGCTTTTCAAAGTTTCACAATAAGAGGGATGGGAAAAGAGCAGGGTGGAGAAAACTCCCTCTGAACTCTTTCCTTTCCCTCGCTTCCTCTTTCTTCGTGCCGCTGACAGATGTCATTTAAAATTGCAGAGCTACTTTTTAATAGTTAAAGGGAGGGCAGGGGGATGATAGAGGCATCGTGGAGAATGGGTGGTAAAAATGGGCTGCTCCTAAGAGAAAAAAAGATGAGGAGGTGGTGAGAAGGATAGGATGCAAGGTGTGGTGTTTTTTTGGGTGTTAGGTGTGGTAGAGGGTTTTCAGGGAGGGGTTACATGGGTGTGGAAGTGGAGGTGGTGGCTGGCAGTGCGCACGTGGGAGAAAACGGATACCAAGCTTGGTCTATAATGAGCCTCTATGGATCAGCTGGAATGGGGGGGGGGACGTATTGACATGCAATGCTTAAGCTAATACACCTAGACCATGGCTGCAGTGCCTGTGTGTGCCTGGGAGCATGAGGCAGCCAGGGATACTGACAGAGTACCGCACTCCCTGGGTTCTTCAAAGAGCTCAAGTGATTAGTATGTTATCATTACCATTCGAAACGTGATTTTCCTATTCCCTCTCGGCAAAGGTGACACGTCTTGGGGAGACGGCCGGCAGACTCACTGCGATGGAAAGCCACTTCAAAGCTTTCTCCTCCTGAATTTCTCTCTCTCTCTCCCTCTCTCGTTCTGTCTTCTTTTAGGGCCGGGGGGAGGGGAGGGTGTGTGGGAGGGAGGGAGGGAGCTGTTGGGGGGGGGGGGGGGGGGGGGGTATTAGTGGTGGCAGTGGTGGTGTATATGTGTGTGTGTGTGTGTGTGTGATCATTAGAATAATGCGCCCCAAGTTTGACGGTGACAGAACCTGAAGGAAAGGGTGAGAGTTCAGCCGCTAAGAATCCAGTAATGGCACACTGTGATGGCCCTAATAATGAAACAATCCAGCCATGAACACAAGACGACACAGTGGAAAATAATGACAAGGAACATGTTCAATTAAATCTAAACATCCTTCACTACATAGTCACAGTTGAGACTGATACAGAGATTATGCCTACAAACTAAATCTAAACCAAGGTGAATTAACACTCCAGGAATGCAATTTTGTTCCAAAATACGAATGTCACACAACAACCAAAAAAAAGGTGCATATATAGAAATGTTCAGCTAAGGTATTATTCTGCAGTAGGCAAACAAAATGCATGACATCCGTGTCAGCATTTTTATCCAGGGGAATGCAGTGGCTTTTAGCTCCTACTGTGCCACAATGTCCCATATCAAGGCTTGACCCCTGCGGTTCTGATACATGTAACCACTGGGAAACCTTCAGAATAAGGCAAAAAATAACATCAAGCTCCAATACTGGCTCGCAATTGAGATCTGCCATTAATCAAAATCATATCTGATTGTCTCGTGGAGCCGTTTAGCAAAGGATTTAAACAAAATATATTAAAAATATTGTGCATCTGTGAGTGCATGAGTGCATCCCCCCACCACCACCACCAGTCTGCCTATGCATGTATGCCTTTTCATCTGACACCTACATTTTGAACAAAGATCTTCTCAGGATCCACGAAAATGGTGTTTTTTTGTTGTGCTTTTTTGCGTCAAGAAACACTCTTCAGTTGTAAGTTATTAACAGGGAGCCCCAGAACAATGCAGCTGTAGCTCAAAGAAATCTCTCCCCTCTTCTTTCGCTCTCCTGCCTTTTTTCAATATCAAACAGAGGCGGTTACTATCACCACTTTCCAAAGTTCAGATGATTTCCTTATTATTTCAATAAGGGTGGGGGAGAGTCAAAGTGAATAATGATGACAGCTGTGATTCAGACTGACTGTGTGATCTTCTGTGCCGTTTGTTTGGGACTTGTAAGACGAGGAATTACAAGTGTCAAACAGCTGTGAATATGGATGCTAAATATTTAAACATGTTTTTCAGCAGAAGAAAAAAGTATAGTTTTTTAAAAGCAAGGCTTAAGTGTGTATAAGCTGTGCCAGCCTTTGATTCAAATGCAGGAAGAGCAAAAGGGTAAAAGACTGCAATGGAGATGTGCAATGGCGAAGAGGGCGCAACAATCAAGCCTGATTACAAAGATCGTGCCGTTTGTAAAGGGGTAGACAGGTGAGCTAGCTCAAGAAGTCTTCTGACCCTCAGGCTAGGAGGAAATGCCCCAAAAAAGATGGGAAGAAAAGGGGGAAACACAGTACAGCTAAATAAAAGAAAAAAGCATGTTAACATGGCATCTGGGCCAGGTTGGCGCTCTAAATTATGGATAAGTGTGAATGGTGAGGTTTTGATAGAAATTGAAGCACTCCCTCGCCCTTTTGAACATGGTGTCGCTCAAAAATTTAACAACAAGTTTGGTCATGTAAGTTCTGCCAGAGACATGAATATAATGTGACCTATAGAAACTGAATTAAATTTGAGGGGAGAAAAAAACTATTTCTCCACAATATGATTTGCAAGAGTAATAAAATATGAAATATATAATGTAATGCTACAACAGGTCTTATCGTCATAATTAACCTTATGATCTGGTTTTTAGTTTGGTTAGTAATGACACTTGTTAAGCTAGCTGTATATTGGAGCTAAAAGTAACTGCTGAGGCAAATCAATATCTTAGTGTTTCTTTTCTGACAGCTTTAATAATTTAATTTAGACATCAAGATTGTTGACATTTTGTTTCAACTAATGTAGGATGCTGTTGAACACCAACATTAACACTAGAGCTGACTAAAGCCTGAGACAGTTTCAATGCATTGCATACTGTGTATGACACATTAAATGGCACATTGTAGAGTGTGAACAATAAGGTTGTTACAATGTCATGAATTGAGAACAGCAATTGTGGTGATGTAAATGCAATGGTAAATGACAATATTACAGCCACTACCCTACACACTCACATCACATATCAATGATAAGCTTAATCTAAATCAAAAAGGCAGAAAATTAAAGGAGTGTAAGTCTTACAGGCAGCCATTCCCTCTTGAAACTAAGATGTTGAACTGCGTTGGGCCCAATAACTCAAGCTACTCTAAGCCTTGCTTCATTCCACAATAATCTTCTTCAAAAAGGCATATCAGAAATAATATCTTATCTTTACCCTCTGATATTTAAGGTAAGGGAACCTGGAGAAACTGGCCTTCAGCGAGCTTCATTATCTCTGGCTTGGCCTTTAAGCTGTTCAATCAGACATGTAAAATAGTGTAAAAATGAGCTGATTTTAATTTTCTACGGGAGAGAGAAGGGGGAATGGGAATTTCAGTGAGAAAGCGTAATTTAAATTGTTAGAGCAGAGAAGCACTTACCTCCTCACGTAACTTTATCAACTGCATCATGAGAGCAAAAGCGGGAAAAGAGAAAATTGGAGAGAGTGAAGAAGAGATTAAAAAAGCAGAAACAGAGCAGGAAGAACATCAGTTATGTGGATTGGCACAGAATTAACCTTGACGATTTATCTGTTTGCATGTTTAGCATTTGGAAATCACAAGACAAACACATTAAACAAAGCTAAACACGCCGTTCGGGCTGATTTTTTTTGAACAAACAAAGATCAAGTCCTGGCACTGTCACATTAAACAAGGAGAGGGAATGGATCGCTCAACTTGCAATATCAACTAAGATTATCAAGGAAGTCACATCACAGAAGTTGATATAGCAAGAGAAAATAAAAAAAATGAGAAAAATATATCTGTGCGGTTAAAGTATGTTTAAAATATTTTGTGTCTGTCATTTTGCTGAATTCTTGGAAAAAGATGAAAAGAAGTATGCGCCCATTGGAAGTGAGGTGAAGAAATGCTGAGCCACTTCATATGTACCACTGTTTATTTGTGCTGATATGTTGTCAATATTTCATTACACATCTCAGTGAAGGTGTATGCAGTTCAGGTTATGTATGGAGAGTCATGTGAGGCTACCTTGGTATATACATGGATTGCAACTTGGTACAGCCACAGCTCATGAAAAATGAATCTTAGCATAGCTATACATTTTTGATTAAACAGAATAGGAGATTTTAAGTGAAGTAAATAAAAAATGCTATTCCTATTCCCATTCCTGGAAAATCTAACATCTCTGACAATGAATCACATATTTGAGGGAGGGCAATAGCTTGATTTGCCTTTAATTATGCCTGATCATGATTATAAAGGAGGGTTTCCGGCCCGTTCTAAAGTGGGGGCTGTAAAGAAGGAAGGAGAATGTTGGGACTATTGAGGGAGTTTCTTGATATGCAAGCCTTTTAAAGGCAATTTTTTATATATATAAATATATTCAGTATATAGACCACATTTCTTGACCAAGATTAATGTTAGCAGCCAAGATTAAGGTTATCAGGTCTAAAGGGAGGCTCAGGACCACTATTTATTTTGCTGTTTATTTTGAATTTTGTGTGTCAAGAATACTTTTCCATCATATAAAAAGTGTTCTTGTATTACAAACTTGATTTCTAACTTTAAGATTAAAAAACACTGGAAGAGGGTGCAAAAATGGCATCTTAATGTTGTTATAATTCAAAGCTCCTTCTACATATTATGACCAGAATAAATCAAGAATTACACTTGCACCTATTTTATACTGATTCCTGAAAAACAAAATAAAAAAACAATGTTATATATTTGTGTCGTCTATTTATATTACACCACTAGTAAATGCACTGAAAGAAACTTGTCATATAAACAGACCCACGATGAATCCTCACCATATAAAACACAAACAAAAATATCGAGTATTTCACACATTATAATCTTGCATTTGTCACAACATTCCTCCTTGTAATTTTAGAACCATCTCAAAAATAGTTCTTGAATCTTTTTTTTGTTTTTCACCCCAATTATAATATATATATATATATATATATATATATATGACAGTTCATTGTTGTATTGCAAATAAAAAAAAAAGAGAAATATGCCAATATCTGTAATGTGGGAAGTAAACAAGTATAACTGATGTTTTTCTAAAGAGCTCTTACCCTTGAAAATGTCGGGAGTAACAAGACGCACTTTAGAGTGGAATCGATCTTTTCTAACTTAAGTAAAACTCCCCACTAAGAATGCATTATTTAACAGGCCAAAGTTTAAAACTACACTGTGAATGAGGTTATTTAGGGCTTGAACAAACCCAGCAGATCCTGCGATCCCTCAACCCAGCTCTGCCAACAGTCAATGGATACCAAACAAAACTTGTTCTAGCTCATTTGTGCTGCCTGAGTGACTGCAAGTCCTCGTAGAAGATTTGTTAAAACTATATGAGGGCCATGTTGAGCCGTTTCTTGTTTTCTCCTGTTTAGCTTTATTTTTCTTTGGCACCCATTCTTTCGTATAGCCAACGATGCCCACGTTGTTCAAGAGACACAGAACAGTAAATACAGAATATTGTAAATCTTATAATTACTCCTGCATGAGCGCCTTTTCTTGTGTTTTTGTGATGCCAGCCAGGATTCAAAATTGCACTACTGCAATTTTTCTGTTATGATAATCAGCAACTTTTTTTTTTTTTTTTCAAACAAAAGATTTTTTTTTTATCCAATACGGAATTCGATACAAGTGGTAATCTGCTTCCTTTGTAGCCTCTAAAATCTGGTCCATGCCGGCTCAAACCAGCACAATCTCTTGTGGCCAAGCCTTCTGCTGCGACTGAAATCGAAACTATTCCGTATAGCGTTCGTGTGTGAAAAATGTGTGTGCATTTGCTTTGTGTGTGGTGTGTGCCTGTATGTGTGGCGTCGAAGTGTTGGTGCGTGTATTCCATGCAGAGGAAAAAGAAAGGGAAAAAAATGTGCAATGGCAGCCTACCACATTATTTAAAAAAAGAGTTGATAGTGCCAATTCAGACTCTGTCTGCGCACAGATAACGAATAAATGCCGAACTCTATTAAATCGTCCTTTAGCCATTATCGCAGGGCCAACACGCCATTTTCAGAACTTATGACGGTTCCCTATTTATTTAGCTATAAATCCTTGCTACGTAACCAACAGATTTGTGACTGGTAATGATCTGCTCAGCCAGGGCTATATGAAATGATCCTGACCTCTTTCAGATCGTCAGGAATTAAATTGACCGAGTTGCCCCGGCCCCCACTATCTTTCCCCTCTCCTATCACCGTCGTCTCTTTGGATAAAAAAAAGCCCTGAAGTTCCGAGTACTCCACTCACAGCAAGACCAAGACGAGTATTATCTCCACAAGTTTTAAAATGAAAATGACGTAAATACATCACCTGGGAGAAAAAGGGAAAATGTATATCATATATTTACTTTGCTTTTGCCCTCAGTATGAACTATTTTTCTGTGTTTTATACTTAATTATAATTTTTGTAAGTTTCATATTTTTATCGCTGTTTTTACCACTTAAATATGTATAGTACATATTAAGGTATTCTGTTCTGTTAGTATTTCAGCAAAACAAACAAACAAATTAATGAATAAAACAACACTGTTATAAAAAAAGAAATATGACCTTAATAAACAAATAAAATCTGTTTCAATGAAAATACATTATTACCTCTTATGGTGCATGATAAAAATAGTAAACTACATACCTTGAACTGGATATTATATTCATATTATTTTTGTTTTCATAATTTTATAAATTTGTTAGTATAAATTGAAATTATAAATCAAGCTCGATGTCACATTCACCTACCACATGTGCATGCATGGATTAAAGCAGCTAAATATTTTGTTTCTTATTTAGTAATTTAATCATATTAAACAAAACTATGCAGAATACATTTGATGATTATTGTAGAACAACAATTAATTTCTAAAACAATAACATCAAAATAACAGCCATGTCCAAATTCTATAAAATGTTTTTCCATAATATTTATTCCACCAATACTTTTTTTTAAAAAATAAATTCTGCTTTTTAATATTTTAATGAGAAAGAAATAAGATTTGAAATGAAAAGATTTGAAAATAAACTTATTTTTCAGATTTCCTTTGACAATATTTTGATAGAGCCCATCAGTGTCTCAAACGTGACATTTTTGACAGCAAATCTCCTTCAGACTTCTGCATAAAATGTCAGAGTCACTTTTGTGTCTCGCTAATTTGCCAGGAATATGGATATCAATTACACATCTTGGCTTGGGATACATATGTTTCTAAGATGTGCAGTTCATGGGTCATCATTGAAATGGTAATAGGGAAATGTTCAAAAAAAAAAACAGACAACTTTATTTAGCTTTGCTTAGCTCCGAATCATCTAAATATACTCTCATGAAGCACTGTGGGACTTAATGTGCAAATATGCATTTGAGTATTTATCTTTGTCTTTTTCTTTTCTTTTCTGAGTGTGTATGTTTGCAAATACAAAGTGTTTATTTGCATGTGAGAATGTGTGATTATGTGTGCCTTGAGACACAGTAACCCCTGCAAGTTGACAGCCAATTCTAAAGGCAATATATAATTAGTCAAAAGACGTTTGGTCATAGTTGAGAGTGGCTTGATATGAGTGGCAGCTGTGTAGGTGAGGAATAGTGTGCATCTCAAATGGTAAAACACTCTTTGCTGAATCCGTTGATGTCCCTGTGTTTTGATGCAGCTCTACATTTATTCAAACCACCCTAAGTTTAAAGGAATATGTGGCATACTTAGGGAAATTTCACATTTCAAGATTATCATTTTCTTCTTCCACATTACCACTTTCATAACTGATGTGAATCAATCTTTTCAAGAAATTGCTAACAATGAATCGAATTTGCTAATGTGTTTTTTATCTGTTTCTATTCCTCGAATTCAACAGGCTGAACCAACATTCATACAAAATGATGCTCACCATCTTTCAATACACAATAAACTGATGTGAATATGTTGAAAGATAAAGGTCAAATACAATGTAAGATTTTTGAACGAAGGCTCATATTCAATAATAAAAAATATTTAGGGGCTAAATTATAATTTGGAATGTCCTATGTTTAAAATCTGAGAACCTGTTTCCTTATTCATTTTGAGGATCTGCGTTGTGCGGGTTTGCCACCCTTGGAGTTTAATGAAAGACGTGAGAACTACATTCACATTCTGCGTGTGTGTGTGTGTGTGTGTGTGGTGTGGTGTGGTGTGGTGTGGTGTGTGTGTGTGTGTGTGTGTGTGTGTACGTTTGTGGAGGATTGAGGATCTATTATAGGCCTAAGTCCACACCCGGCTGGAGAACAGCTGTGGGATGGTTGGAGTGGAGAGGCCGGGGTTTTTGGAATGAAATTTGTACTAGAGTGTGTGTGTGTGTGTGTGTGTGTGTGTGTGTGTGTGTGTGTGTGTGTGTGTGTGTGTGTGTGTGTGTGTGTGTGTGTGTGTGTGTGTGTGTGTGTGTGTGTGTGTGTGTGTGTGTGTGTGTGTGTGCGGTCGTTGTCAGTTAAAATCTGGGCTGCCACACTGGTCCCAGTCCCTGAGCCCTCTCACTGGCAGCCCAGCTTTGCATTAAACAGTGTTCCTTCCGCATGACTTGGTGACAATGCTGTGGTCTCAGCCCTCGATGGCCCCTATGAGGGGCCAACCTCCTCACCCTGGGGGCCAGTCAGCCACCCACACTGGTGTCGGTTGGGCCCCTGATTAGCACCTCACCTGATTCTCGGAGGAGCTGGCGTCATCCCCCAGGAGCTCGTTGCGCACCTCATCACTGTAGGCAATGCGTGACCTTTTCTGCAGCGGGAGGAGGATGAGGAAGAAGGACAAAAAGAAGAATGGAAAGAAGAAACAGAGGAGAGCAAAAAGAGAAAACAAGTGGGGAAATATGGTTTAGTACTACTGTTGATGCAAAAACACAACAGGCATTTCTTAAGCACGAGAGCCCCCTAATGGAACTCGGTGACAAAAAAAATTGAGTCACAGATGCAGTTTGTGTGTGTGTGACTGTGTCTGTACCCCTACAACACAAGTACAGACAAAAAAAAAGCACGTCTAGGCTTGTGCCTATGCCTTCATACCTTCTTCCAAGGTGATCTACTGTACCTGGTGCACTTGTGCCACAGAAGTGGTGGCAAAGAGCCCCCACTGCCACCACCCTGCCCACTTAAACAAATACAAGTTGAGGGATAAAGAACCTCATATTGTGTGCATGGAGAGGCAGGGGGACAGGGGAGAGGGCCAGGGAGACGCATTATGAGGAAGTATCACTTGTCAGCGCTAAATCTTTTCTGGGGGCTGTCACTGCTGTCATCCCAGTGCCGTGGCAGACTCTGTGATAACACCAATGCTGAGACTCAGACAGGGAATAATTCATCACCCATTGGCGGCCCATCGGATTTGGGGTTGCCTCTCTCGCTCTCTCTCTTACACACACACACACACACACACACACACACACACACACACACACACACACACACACACACACACACACACACACACACACACACACACACACACACACACACACACACACACACACACACACACACACACACACACACACACACACACACACACACACACACACACACACACACACACACACACACACACTCCATATAGGCTGGAATAAGAGGGAATGCCATGTCCAAAAAAAGAAAGAAAACAAGCACCCAAAAAGACACACACTTTTCATACACACTTCAGAGTGTGCCACCTCCGATTGTGGAAGAGTGGGCTGCCACTGTACCGCTTGTTTACAGACGCCCGACCCATGGAAAAACAGCCTCTTGGCATGCCCTCTAAACTAAATACACACCAGCAGCAGACACAGAAAGTGTTTACTAAGCCTCCTTCGCTTTCCCTCCCTGCCTTGACAGGGTTTTCGAGGTGGGCTGCAGGAGGTGGGCAAAAATCAAAGACAAACACACCAGCACAGGAATGAAAATATCACGTTTTTCTCAACACATTTTCTTTTTATTTTTCAACATTTGCTGGTCCTCAACTCTAAACAAATGAAACAAATAGGTAGAATCAGTGACAGAAACACCAATTACCTGGTGGGAATTTTTTCCCCCCTCAAATGCAGTATCCTTTCCCACTATCTTTCGATTATCAGTAAAAGTTTGAAGAAGCTATTGCAGAGTTCTTTGATGCTATCTTCCACGAGAACAGCACAAACCAAACTTGAAAAGCCAATCCTAACCTCAAGAGTGATGATATCAAGTTCCTTGATTGAAACAACTTTAGAACCAATCACCATTGAGCCAGTTGATGATTTTTATTTATTTATTTGTCTCTCCTCATAATCTGGAGCACTGAGTGGAAAGTCATGGCTGATGTGATGTGGCTGTTATTATCGTGATGGTGAGGGCCACAGTTTCTCTGGAGTAATTACCGACTAGACGGTGGGCGTGATTGACCCAGACCACAAAACCCATTAGATAAAGAGTGCACCCAAACAATAGTCAACCACAGGGACCTTAGCTAACCACAGATCGCCTACTGTGTGTAAGAGAGAAAATCCGAAGCACAGATCCAAATAAAACACAACATGGACCCCCCTTCAACACACATTACACAAGAGCGCTATGTCAAAATGTGCTGTTCAAGAGGTTTTTACAACTGTTTCGTATTAGCGTCATTAAGCACTTGATTCAATTATTTACTTTTACATTTGTGATTCTGATATGATATTTTACATTTCACAAGACAATTATCTTCCTCATCACTCTTTAAAATAAAATAAATACTACAGATATGGTGCTCTGTGGCAAATAAAGGTGACATGGATGTACACAAATATACATAATTTCGGCTTCTTTTCCTTCTTCTGGAATGCATGCTTTGATGAAAAGAAATTTAAATACAATTCTACTATCAGCAATTCTGTGCATTGGCTAAACAAGTGGCCACTGTGCTGCTGACAAAACATTAAAAAAGGAATTTCATTTTTGAGTAAAACTAGAAAGACAATAAGCATCAGTCTGAAGAAAACATGTACACGAGGCAGACACGTACACAAACATGTTATTTGCCAAGAAGACACCCACATATTTCATTTAAGTCAAGTTACATCTTAAAGAGCTGCAGTGCAACTTAGGGGGAAAAGCGACTTCACCGGTAATTGAAACGAGGAAGCCTCGGAGAAGCACCGATTTGAATGTTGCGGCTCACGTCGCCTTCAAACCATATGCAGGGTTTTTTGGTATTTCTAAATAGCTGTTTGTTACAGATGAATGTATCAGGCGTATCTGCAATGAGAACAGAGTAGATGTCATTGAAATGAAAGTGTTGCCGCTTCTTCCCCCTGTACAGTATACACTCCACTTTTTGGATCCCCCTCTGGAAAACAACAGATTCCTGAATGATTACTGCCTTCCCATTTGATGTAGAACATAAACATCTGTGACTACCCCCAATATTGACTGCCTAATACAATGACAGGTCTTCATTGTAAGTTAGGATGTCAAGTAAAAATGCCAAAAGGATCACTCTTGAGGTCAGGCAAGCAGATATGACATATTTGTTCTATAGTGAAATATTGTATTAGGAAAATGGTGAAAGTGTCTCATTCCTACAGCATATGAAGACTGAGCTCTGTATCTTTACATGAAACCGACTAATCAGGCTTTGTAATATTTAAAAGAATGAGCGCTTTAAGAAGATACCTTATTTTTCAGAAGAGAAGAAATGGAGCCTTTTTTAAATCCTTTTGAAAGGTCTGTCTTTTGTCACTTTTTTAATCTTGGGTGAGAATTTGCTTCTATTCCCGGAAGCACAAATGAAAAGTACAAAGGTACATCTTAACTTTATGCAAAGTGGCCTGCCTTTAAAACTCGGCACATCCCGTCAAATGCGGCGATAGAGGTGCTGGTGTCCTGTCAAAAACACACGTTTTACCTCTGTTGACACGGATAGCAGACAGAAAAAACAATTCTTCTTTACCCATCAAAATGTAATTACATATGCATGCATAACAATTCATATCAGATATGCTAATCAGTTTGGCATAATCCCCTGAATAGCGAACAATATTTATTTAAATATTACAGATATATTGATATTTCTTTTTGTATGCATTTTTTTCTCTAATATCGGTATGGAAGGGTATATACTGTCCAAATAAACATGATTTTTTTTTTTTTTTTTAATTCCTCCATTGTCCAGAAAAAAGAAAGTAAATCTTCAAAACATCTATTTAGAGAAAATGCAATTAATAATTGTAAAACAGCAACCTTCCCTAATTTCAAGTAGTTGTCGATCGTCATCTTTGTAATATAAAGGAAGAGTTCCCTATCTACAAAAAAAACCAATAATTAAAATCAAAAAAACTGAAATTCATATACACATTGCAATGCCCTCCAGCCATCCTCCTTGCTTTTTTGCCCAGTGCAACGAGTGACATAAGGACAAAAGCAAATAATTGTGGCGCCTGGAAAGCTGAAAAACGTAAACAGTTCGTTAGATGGGAAATAAAAGGCATAAAAAATACCCAGGGGCAGAGTGTAATGAGGGGCCCCGAAGTTCCTCTGCAGACACTATTCCCTCCACTTTCCCAAGCTTTTCCTTTTCTCCCTGTACACACAGCTGGTGGCATAGCATGGGGAGTAATTAAACATATTCAATTTAGTTAAACTCTCTGTTCCATTACAGGCTTTTTCACCAGGAGGAGAGCTGGGCATTTGTCCAGCTCCATGTGCTTGCCTTATCCAACTCTTTTTTTTTTTTTTTTTAAACTCTCAGCCTTGTAAAAGCTGAAAAATACCAAAGTCTAAAGTCATCTCTGAAAATGACAATAATGTGGGTTAACAAAATGTCTGTGTTCACAAGAATGTGAGCTAAACTCAAAAGGTTATCTATATCCCTTCCTTTCCTCCTCCTGCTGCGAAATTTTCCCAGGTGATGTGTGGACCAGTGCCAGCAGGTTCCACTCTGGCTCCCCGAGTGGGGGCAGAGGTGAACTGATGCGGCATGGCGTTAAAAGGAAGCTGAGACCTTTAAGCAGGCCCAACTATCACAACAGCATCTTAAATAATGCATCCGTGCTTAGCAGGGGTTTAACACAGACACACACACCAGACGCAGGCATTACAGCTGGCACAAAGGAAAACACACAAACTGTTGTCTTACGTCTTCTTCTCTTTAACACAAACAAATGAGGAGAGGTTGTTCAATTAAGTAAGAGCTCTTTTTTTATGCATTTGATATATTATCAGACAAAGGAAAGCAGCCTACAATTGGGATTGTCACAGGGGGGTGTCATTTGTGCCTTTGTTTTACTCTGGTCTTTGGTGCAATCAAATCCTCCACTTCTGTCTGTCGTGTGTGTTTCTGTGAGAGCACACGTGTGCACAAGGGTTACTGTATGTACGACGGAGGCTTCTATGAGCCTTTGCATCCTGGGGAAGCCTCCTTTGGAGAACGTACGCGCGCAACATATGTGAGCGGTAGCCTGGTGTGTGTTCTTTCCCCTAATAAAAGTGCAGCAGTGGTAGAGAAGCTGGAGCCTCAGATAACAGCATGGGGCCTCTCATTAGCTCACAGGTTGGTGCTTTGGTGGCTTCTACGCAAACGGCATTGTGTTCCACTGCCATGAAAAACCTGAAGCAGTCTCGCCAAGGCAGTTGTCGAAAAACACAAATAAAAAGGTAACTGATCAACCATGGCAATGTAATAAATAAGTCTAAACAGGTATGAGGTGAGGAGACTTTTTTTAAGGTTGACAGTACCAGTTTCAAAAACATCGTCACAAAAAGAAAAAAAACATGGTCAAAAACAACTGAGGGGGAAAAATACTACTCTTTTTTTATAGTAAACCACAAGTAAACAAGATTTTATCTCTGGGGTAAAATACCAAGTGGTTTACCAATTGAAGAGAGCTCTATTCTGATGGAGACCTTTCATGCTTGTAGCTCTGTGATACCGGTGGTGTATTTCCCTGTCAAAGTCATTTCTATTGCTAAGTACAGCCGAGATCAGTCAATAAGCCTAACGACTGTACCCACCTAGCGAGAGGCCAAGAGACGGCAAGAGGTAGGGGGGGAGTTGCAAGTGAACTCCAAACAAAAGAGCAAATTCAAGGAGGGGCTTTGATTGAAGAAGCACCATATACTTTTTGAAGGCCAGGGGATCATCTCTCAGTGGTTATTTCTTTAAGGCATGAGGGCCCGATTAAACCCAATATTAAAATATGGAGGCGCTTCTAATGAAAAATCAAAGGCCCTGTATCCCCTACCACACCCCCATCCTTCCCCCGTTTTCCGTCAGGTTTTCTCCCCTGGCCCAGGGTTGTGTAGGAGGGGACAAAAAGAAAGACGGACAGGAAGAAGAAATATGAAAAGAATGAAAGAAGAGAGCAAGAGAGGGAAAGAGAGAAAGTGGGGAAAGAGGGAGGGTTATAGAGATGAGGGACCTAGGTGCTGGTGGTGCAGACAGAGACAGACAGCATTGGTTGGAGGAGTAAATCAATAGAGCAGAGCCGTCGGGGAGGGGGGCAGCCAGGGCAAGGAGAGAGTAGAGAAGAGGGGGAACCGGCACAGGGGCCTGGGCTCCGATCACAACGCTGGCTTCTGGCATGCAGTGGGGAATAAAGTGGGCCTCCCCGGGTCAGCACCAGAGAAAAAGGTGAGATTAGAGGAAAGTGGAGGAGGGATTTTCACAGAGCAAAGATGGGAGGGGTGGCTGTTGGAGGATGACGAGGAGTGAGTGTGTGTGGAGGGGTGTGTGTGTGTGTGTGGGGGGGGGGGGTGCATTGCAGGATACCTGGCAAGCCAGGGACCAACCGGCCCATTAGCCTGTGGCTACCTACATATGGTTCACTGAACCCTCTGCTGAGAAGAGCTCCTCTCCTATCAGTCTTACCATCCTTTTTTAAAGAAAGAAATACCTTCACTTTTAACCCTTTCTCTGCTTTGGAAAGAGGCTCACTCCTGACCTCGATTTATGATTCATTTTTGTTTGATGTCTATTCTTGGAGTGTTATCTAAAATTGAAAAATGTAATAATAAAAAAAAAACTAGACACAAAGGGAGAGGAGTCGGGCCTGCTGAGCATGTGCGTGTACGCATCCATCAGTGGACATGCACATAGAAGACTATCTTCTTCAGTGCTTTGCCTTTTCTTGTAATGTGACCATTGTTGGTGCTGAATAGCTAGCTTATTAGCATACGAATACAGCAGCACACACAGGGACTTAGCCAGATCATTATCTCCATATATTTATGTATACTTTGTTATTTCACTAGCAAGAACACATTCAAATGCTGATGAGGCCAGTCAGGCCCCTTTCCAAAGCCCTTCCAACATGTGCCCTCCTGAACTTCCCAATACACTCACCCGTTTCCTGGGAGTCGGAAGGTTTTGTACTGGAATTTGACCACAGTGGCTCAAAAATTATGAGAAATAGTGGTTATAGTTATAGTTTAAAAATGAGAAATGCCCAACTGAGGGCAAGAGAGAGTTGCTTTCACATCTGAAGCAGTTTCAAAAGACAAATAGAGCAAAGAACATTCTATATTGAACCCAGGAATAAACTGTGCAGTTGAAAATGAGCAAAACATCTTGTATGTTGGTCATTTATTTTCAAAAGCAAAATTAGCATAAAACATAAAAGCAAAATTAGGAACTACACAAATTAATTTAATGAGCAATTTAATAATTAGATTGTTTTTTTAAGAGGCAACAGATTTTGTTTTCTTGGCCATTTGATACGAGCAAGTAAAGTAGAGCATTTATGTGAAACAGATCATTTCTGAATAAAAACATACAAAGACAATAATGTACAAAAAGCTTGACAATGCAGAACAAACAAGTGCTCTATGGTGATGTGGGAAACAAAACTAAAGAGTTTAGTCTCACTGCAGGAGTAGGCTGATGATCTAATGGTGGCCAACCTCTGGGATAATTGGAAAAAAAAAATCCCTAATTTATCTTCCACAATGTAATTCTGATCAAGGCCACAGCCAGATTCCACTGCAGGCTTCAAAAACAAACCGAGAAAAGGCAAAACTGTTGGTCGCTGAGAGCAAAACCACTTCCCCTTTCTTTCTGGCACACTCCCTCATTAGAAACACTTAGGGTAAGAGAAAGAAACCAAGTTTAATTGTGTGTCTGCGTGTGCGTGCGCGTGTGAAGGCGGTGTGAGCAGGGGTTAAAACATGTGTAAACATGGAGCTTTAACTATTAAACAACACCAGTAAAGATGCAGTGTAAAGACTTCTTCCTCTGTTCTCTGAGACTTTCTTATTAAAAAGCAAACGGGACTGCCTAAAAAACGGAAGAAAAACCCAGACCGCATGATTCATAATATATTTCATAAATACTTCATGCTCCTCACCATATTTAAGCCAGTCTGGCAAAAAAAAAAGGGAAAACATTGTCACCTATTCTAGTACCCGCTTGTCAGCACATCACTGGGGAGTGGGTGTCACATGTCACTTCTGGTTTACACTACTGCGTGGGACAGGCTCGGTGCAAGGAAATCGGGGGTAGGACAGAAAGAAGAACAGAAGAAAAAGTGATGGGGAGGTGGAAAGGGGAGTAAAGGGGGGGGGGTGTTATCATATCATCGCCCCGTGTCTTTATATTTTCCCCCTTATTATCTTTGGCCCCCACTCACTCCAGTCACTCAATCACACAAGCCCCGAGGACAGCGAGGGGACCTGGGAGGCCCTTCGCTCCGTGGCAGACTCAGTTAGACGAGTGTCTGAAAGCTATACTGATCACTGTCAGTGTGTGGAAGTACAGCGACTTTGGAGGGGCCAGGAGAGATAAGCGAGAGAGGAAACGATTGCGAGAAAGGATAACGGACAAATTTGCACACAACCCCCCCACAAAAACAAGAAGAAAAAAACCCTGTGCTCCAGGCATAATTCAGATACCACATCCATCCAGACAAGTGTTAATGTAAAGAGACGGAGAAGGAGTAGGGGGGTGATCTGCTTACAAATTATAGTCTGTGTCATTTCTACGAGTCAACTGCTGATAGGAACTTATTGTGTTAATGACAATGAAGGGACGACAGGCCAACTTTTGTGGGATGCTCATCTTAGCACTGATTATTTTATTCATAAAATTGTTCGTAAACATTTTTCTTTGTGATAATTTTGCACTTGTACTTCCAGTAACTGTAACACCAAGTTAGTAAAAGTAAAGGCAACACTCGTGGAAAGACTTGCTGCTTTTGCAACTGGGTTTTTAGTCCCTGAAATAAAATTCCTGTAGATCAGTAATAACTTATTTTTTTGTCAGCTTGCACGACTATAGTAGCAGTGGAATATAAGGTTGGAGGCAGTTGTAGACCCTGACTCTATTAATGCTGCCATCAAATGTTGACACCAGTGTCATGCTGTTCAAGTCAGGAAGGGACCACTCATACTTTGCCCAAAATGGCCATTTTGGAATCAAAATGATAACTACAGTTTACGATTATTTGTTCTGATTGATTCCATGTTAACTAATTACACCAGTACATTTCAGTAAAGTGATTACTAATAAGCCTCGACAATAATGTAAAACAGGTAAAATATTATATTAAATTTTGATTCCAAAAAGAGAATCAACAAACTATTGCACGTGACATTCTGGTTTTTATTTTGAACATGTTTTTCCCCTGACAATGAAATATGAAAATGGAACTCAAAGACAAGTTATTAGTTTGTCCTTCTTGTGAACTGTCCTCCAACCCAGATTTGACCCACTGCTGCCTTTACGTCATCAAACCCATACAAATACATGTTTCTACAAGGCTAATCCGCAAATGAATCCCATCTTAGTGACAATAAAGACGACATGGAAATGCCAAAAATCCACAAAGGGCTTGATGAAGACATACTATGCACAACAACCTCCAAATGAAAGACAGGATTCATAAGCAGAGAAGAAGATCGGTTTG
Organism: Scophthalmus maximus; assembly: GCF_022379125.1. Classification (NCBI taxonomy): domain Eukaryota; kingdom Metazoa; phylum Chordata; class Actinopteri; order Pleuronectiformes; family Scophthalmidae; genus Scophthalmus; species Scophthalmus maximus. The sequence continues at coordinate 14,200,886 of NC_061530.1, forward strand.
TTTACATCTTAAATCTGCACTCAGAGGAAATATAGGGGGGGGGGGGGAATCCCAGTCAATTGAGGGAGTCTTTTTATGACTTTTTTGAGTGATTAGACTTTAGTGTCATTGATGGGTTGTTAAGCAACAAACTGTAAAAAGAGTGGATCTGCCTTTGCTCCTCTGTGTTTAATAAGAACAAGCAAGCCAAGGCAACCTAAGGCGATTCAAAGTGTCTAACATCCAACAAATGTTGGTCTGTCATGTTGTTGCTTGCAGGAGTCACCATAATGAGGACAAGGGGCAAACAACAAGAACCCTTCAAGATGGATTACAAGAAGGCAAATCTATAATCACTACTTGTGTGGTTAGCGCAGGAAGTACAGTGGTGCTAAAATCTCCCATCAAAACCTAAATCTCAACATAGTTATCAGCATTTGTTTTAGAAAATGACATTTAGCTTCTTAGAACAAATACACAACTTTCTGATGTATGACTTTGCCAACTCGTATATCTCTTTTTGAGGTTGCTAATTGTCCAAGACATAATGAGTTTATGACCATTGTCAGCCAAAGTTGGACAATCCCTGCATCCTTGAATTGTCCATGACCGCTTATCAAACAAATTCAACGTGAACATTCATACAGTAAGTAATTGAAAAGCCCCCTCATCTTGGTCTATTCTTCTTGGTGATATTTTGGGGATGCTCTCCAGATACATGAGAAGATATTACTATACTTTGAATGAAGAGAAAATAACAGTTCAAACGCTGAACTCTGAATTAGAGCAGAAAGCGGTCACACCGAGGCAATACCCTATACTTTACATTGCATAACAAAAACCTTAGAAAATGATAATTCATTGCCAATGATGAACACATTACGCATGACCCTCGGATGCAGTGGCAACAAATAGCTCTGGGGTTTGGAAACAGAAAAAAGTGACTTGAGGAAAACTTGAAATATTGTTACTGACAACTCAAACATGTAGCCTGAGCTCTGTGTCATAAAAGCCAAGAGTCATTCATTGATTCTTTCAAAGCAAGTCAGTATATTCTGATAAAATGGGAACAAATAATTAATCAACTAGAATGGCATGGATACCATATACCTCCACCAACGGCCAATAGTCCCTTTTAAATTGAATCACACTCATAGATATCAGTCCCCTTAATATGCCAGATTTATTTATTTTTTCCATCAAGATCCATTAATCAGTCCCTGGGATGTCAGTGAAAATTGCAAAAAATATATCTCCTGTCTCGCAATGTTTAAGAAAGTGATAAAAAGTTCCTGGAGGATCAAATTTTAATAGGTTCATGTTCCATCCTTCCACTATGTTTAGTGGAAATCCATTCAGTAGTTTTTGCTTAATCCTGCTCAAAACCAACCAACCAACAAACAAACGGACAAGGGGCTAAAACATAACCTCCTTCCTCCTTGGCTAATATAAGATAATGAAGCAAAGACGAATGTTCCAATTTAATTTGCATTCAATTTGATGATTATCATGAACTTATTTTATTTCCACATTTCAATCAAAACATTTTTCCACTGACAGGTTTTCCTTAAAAAGTCCAATTCATTAGATATGGCACTCGATGTCTGCTGCAATTGAAGGCTAAATTTCAAGCTATCTCTAGAAGGTCACTTGATAACCACTTGTGAAACTGATATATCAAGGTTAAAAAAAAATGAAATCTGTACCAAGAGCCTTTTCATTTCATTCACCTCAGTGTACCTGGCAAATAAATTGTTTAATATTTCAAGGTTGGCGGACTCTTTGGAAATGCATTAATTATGTCTCTGGGTAGACAGTAGGAGTATCTAAAGGTTTTTACTAAAGGAAAAGGCAGTCCTGCTTGACCGTGACTGTAACTCCCAACAACACCCCAACACACAGTCAGAAAGAGAGAGTTGTAGCTCCGCGACATTTGGCCTCATGATTGAATATCGGAAAACACAAGTGGGAACAGCTATTGCAATATCCATAATGGAATAAATGTAAATAGGAACGAGTAAGAGACAGAAGAAAAACACTCCATCATAACTCAAACCTCATTGAATAGGTTTGTTATGAAGTCAAGTGTACTTCAGGTGAATCACAATTTGCCAGTATCACATATTTCACGTCTGTGACAACATATTTACCAATCTCATATCAAAATTGAGTTATTATACTGTATGTGTTTTAAAAGGAACATTGGTGCGTGAGGATGAATGGCATCTCCATGGTCCTTGATGAAATAGTATAGACATGAGCATATTAAAAACTAATTAACAATAGCTCTCTATTCAGCCAATATTGGGGTTGATCAAAGGATATTAATCTTTCTACTTTGTACTGCCTTGACTACTACTGGCATGTGTTCCTACTTAATGACAGAAAAAATAGTTCAACAGTGTTCAACAGTGAAACTTGGCAGGGCTTGATACTTTACCATTATCAAGTCAAAGATCCTAGCACACAAACACCCTCAAATTTGGACCACAAATGTTTCAACTACTGAAAAGACCAAAAAAAAAAGTGAACTCACCTCCTGAAACAATTTGACTCATATTTTGTTTTGTTCCTTAATTAACTTTAAGGGCATGGGAGACAAAATGCATACATTGGAAAGCTACAACAATGGATTTAGCATGAAATAGATTTTTTTTTACCACAAGGACATTCTGGTAACCTTATTTCCAGTCTCTATTACAGAGCATAAAGGATGAGATCAGGCATAGTAATAAGTGGAAGGATTTATCATAGCAAGTCCACTCAAACATCAGAAGGGCAAAGTTATTGGTAAATGTGCCCAATATTGTCCTTGTCATGTACCTTAAGCATAAGGAAATTCTTAGAGCAACACCGCCATCTGCTGCAGAAATAGATCAACAACCATAACAACTAATGCCAGCAGGAGGCAGACTGACACTCCAGCCGATCAGTCTGCTTATTATCTTCATGATTATTTGCTTGTTTTTTCTCTAAAAGTGAAAAAAGTATAATCTACTGAAGCCAAAAGATGATTTTAGAAAACTGCCCCGTTTCGACCAAGCAACACTCAAAAATCCAAGGATGTTCTATGGACTATCGTATACAGTATTTACTATGTGATAGTAATTGTGACTATGCATTAACTGAAAAAACATTTTAGTTCTACATCTTATATAATCCACATTAGACCCCCTTAATTAATGTTAACTACAGGTTCATTCACATTTACTGAACATATTCAGCCAAACCATTTTCAATCAAAAAAATCAAAATATGTACGGACAATAGCAAACACCAGGACAAACAAAAACACCTAAATCTCTGAGCCAATGTTGCTTCATGAAGCTTAAGGCTGACATCTCATCGTGCCCACATTTACAACTAGCATGATACAGACTTTGAGTCAGATTGTCAAAATTGGATTGTATTTTGTGCGACACAGCAGACATCTGTGGATCCCTACCTTCCCCACTGGGACAGACCAAGCGTGGCCCTTTGAAGATGGTGGCTCTGTTTACCCGATAGATTTCATTAAATTAAGCTTACGTTGGGCCTCTTCTCTGCCTGATCAAAGCCACTGCTAAGAGCCATGCCATTGTGCTTCCCCTAACTTTAACAAGCTGAATCCATCAAATTTTTAATTTTTTTCTTACACTCCAGCTTACACCTTTTTTAGTCAGACTGACATCCCCTTTGGCTGACACAGGGCCAGTTTGTTGGGGCCCAGCACCATTAGAGTACCACTGTCCCCTCTATTATCACAATGAAGCTGTCAGCCAAGCCAACAGAGCTACATCTCATATGTACACCTTTGCGATGTCTGTGCGATAAATTGTCTTAAGCTGGGTTACGGAGGTCGACTCAGTCCGAGTCTGGGAAGGAGCAGAAATTGTGTCTCAAGCTGGCACACCGGTGGTAGGAAGACTTCAAACCGTGGGTGAATGGGAGGATGAGAGAGCAGGTTAAGGGGGGAGACACCCGTGGGAGGCCAGTAGGGGGTGGGGTTGGGTAGTGAGGGAGTGGAAAGGCCTTGATATCCACGGAAAGCACAACAAAGCCGGAGCTTTTTACATTAAAAAGAAAGGAGATTGCCTTTTTTCCACTAGACGCCTTACGAGCCGAGTGTCATGTCCTCCCTAGGCCTGCAGGAAGTGAGAGGCTGAGCTCGGCTACAGCATTTGGCACATCTGAGGCACATCTGAGGGGGCTGAAGTTCTTGCCTTCTGAACACTTGCCTCAGATTTACAGGGAACCAGACATACTAGATGTTACTGTGCCAAGTGGATGATCCTTGTTTAAATGTACACTGATCTGACCAGACCACACGGAGGTGTAAAACCAGGGGAGTCATAGTAAGAAGCAGGTCAATATCATTTTATTCTTTCTGCAAGCAAAAAAATGTGACACCTAACTTATGCTGCATTTCAATATATTGAGGCCTGACACATAAAACATATATATAATCTGTCAATTATGCAGCAATACGCGAGTAAAAATTAAGAGCAAATCGATCTTAGTTTAATAGCGTGAGTGCAGGGCATTAATGCAGGTATTGGAAATAAGCACCAATATCAGCCACAGCAGGTGTTAACTGCTTGATGATTAGGCACGGTAAGTGTGGGGAGAAGAAAAGTTAAAGATTAATCATCAGCCAATTAAATGCCCACGGTGAGGAAAGCAAAACGTCTTGGCACAGAGATCTCCTCTGTGATCTCCGTTAGCACATCTCAGTGGTGTGCTCGCAGATCACTAGCACGATATCTCCATCCACGCAGGTTGTTTATGCATGTTTGAATGTTTGTTCTGCTCCTGGAATAGTGAGGACGCGGGGGGGGTTCGTCAGTTGTTTGTCAGTTGATGTCAGGGACATGTAGTATGAGATACATGGGAGTTGTATGTCATAATTCACAGCATTATCGTACACATATTTACTAGAATATGCAAATATATATTATTCTCACAAAAATATTTCACACTTAACAGTTCTAATTAGAATGTCTTCACCTATAATCAGAAAAGCAGTACAAAATTCTGCATTTTTAAAATTCGGTTTGTGTGATTACCATTATTTCCATTAATACAACAAAAGAGCTACAAAAGAGAAAAAGTAGGAAAGAAAGTTAACATTTGAGTTAAAAAGCTAAACCTTTAATGAGGTTTTGAATGAAGTAGGTTGATAATTTTGCTGAAATTCTGTCAGTCTTTCTGAGATTTCTATGTAAAAGTTCTTAAAACATCCAATATAGTATTAATTTGTCTAACCCAAACTGAGGTTGTGGTTTCGTTTCAGATTTGATTTGTGGGATGTCTCCTCTGCCCCGGAGCTCAAGGTCAAATGATTTCACAATACAGGTTTATGATCACGTGAGCGACGGCACAACAAAACTGACAACAGGCAACAACAAAAATATAAAGATATACCTAAAGATCTTTCTTGCGAGGTAAAGATCTGAATACAATCAAGAAAATACAATATTTTGCAACATCAGGGTGATGAGAAAAGACAAAGACGACAAAAACAAGCAAATGGTTCATTTGCAACAGATAGTTTCTTATTTCTTTCATATTATTGATTTAGTGGAGTACCTTGAGAAATATTGGTAGCCAACATTGTGAACTATAGAAAGTGACCCAGCAGACTGCTCTGTTCATAAAGCTTTGATATAGGCTAGAGATCAAGTCAACACATACAGTGATTTATGAATTACTAAACAAGGCCAGATTCTGCAGCAACAAAACAAACACACACAACCTGTTCTCGATAGGCATCACTTTCAAGTTCAAATACAAACAGTGAATTAACCTCGGTGGATGAACTGCTGAGCTTCAGCATTGGTCTGCTTGTGTGTGTGTGTCTGTCTGTGTGTGTGTGAGGGAGTGTGTGTTTGGTTGGGAGTCCAAACAATAGATGTGCATATAGACATGTGACAACTTTTAACTGCATTAGATATAAATGTACGTTCTGGAAGTCACACTTTATAAGAGGATTTGCAAAATGCCAATGTTGCACATCACAACAGTAATGTTTCAATGATAATTAAAGATTTCATGAAGTGTTGAAGTACTTACAAAGTCTTTTTCGAGCTTCTCCATTTCCTGCTTGTAGCTCTTCAGTCTGCTGTTGTACATTGCTCGACTCTGGATGGGAATCTCCCGCACCTCCAGGTCCATCTGCTCCAGCTGAAACCCACAGTTCATCCACTTAACTCAACATTCAAGCCATTTTACAACTTCATCACTGAAAAAAACATTTTTGAATAAAAACATTACAAACTGACAGGGTTTGAGATCATTCTAATGCCAATTTATGTCATAATGTGAAGGAACCAGCCTGGCGAAACATGTACTTTTAATTATAATCATTTTCATAGCACTCCCGAACAGATGCTATAACAATCTAGGTCTCCCTATTCTGTAATGATCATTATTTCTCTTACCATACCAAGCCTCAGAAAAAGGTTATATATGACAAATAAGCTGCTCAGGACAACTCTAAAAACTTTATAAAATAAGTTACTTCAACAGCATTAAATTTAATATGATCCAGTGTTGGTAATAAAAAGAAATGCCTCCTGCTTAGTGCTCACATCACTCAGCTGTGATAAAGGTTGCAACAGAGGCGGTCTGTTCCTTAAATAAATTCACAATCAAATATGAGGGCGTCTTCAATGCAGCGACATGCACAGGCCCAACAATGTCACAGTGAATGAAGTAAAAGTACATTTGATGCGTGGCTAGACAGGTCTCTCTGTGGCGGATTTTGAGGGAAACTAATCACTGTGACATAACAAGACAACTGCAACAACAATTTGTCTCCGTCAGGTGACTTTGCTCATTTTTTAACAGCAACAAGAAGACTCCCACCTCAAGATAATGGCTTGAAATGTGTCATAAGGGTGTCACTTAAAAGAAGATTACGCGAAAGCAATCATGTGAGGAGGAAGCCTCCCCTCCGCCATGTGAAGTGTGCGCGTGTCTGCATGTCATGTCACCACCAGGATAATACAGGTGCTGTTGTCTGGTGCCAGTGAAAATTGTCTCCTCCCTCGTTCCACAAATTCATTATTTAGGAAATGGGAAGAGGAGAAAATTACTGATCAAAGACATACCAACTCTCTGACTTCTTCAAGCTGTTTGTCGACATTTAGAACCAGCTGTGTCTTCTCCTCTGAAAGGGAAAAAAACAGCAACATATTGATCAGCCGACAGAGGAACAGCGATTCATGACAACAACCCAACTCCCCCACAACAGGGGAAGAGACGGGGGAGAGGGAAAGAAAGAGGCTGGGAGAAAACAACACACGAGGACACATTTGAAGATATATTTACACATTCTCTCCACACGACAAGCCAACATTTGATGTCTCTTAGTTATTGGCGTCAGTGAGGCCTTTGTTGGTTTCTGTTGAGGAGCAGTGAGACACCTCGTGCCGACTCAAAGGGAAGGGAGGTGTCAGCTTTGCTCACTTGCCAGAAGTATGAGTCCCGCTCAGAATGACTAATGCACTGCTCTGCACCTCACCCCGTGGCTGCTCTTCCACGTTACCCATTGAAACTCATTAGGACTGGCGAGAGTTCCAAAGAGGCGTGTAAACTACAGTTCATCCCACTGTTATTTAAGGCAGCAACATCACCGCTTGATTTTCTGTACGAACGAGAACTGGGCTTTGTTCTGAAATTAGCTCTTTGCCATGAAAGCAAATTGCAGGAAATGTAGAGGTTTGGTTTAGTTGTATAACAAACAAGCATCGACACATTTTGAAGAAGATAATAGCAAAGGAGATTGATAAAAACTCGAAGCAAAATTCACGAAATGTGTTTGAAAACCTACATTTTAACCAATTAGTAAGTCATTGTTTAAGACATATGGTGGTTAGCGACTCTGCTAGTCAGACAAAATAATATTTTAAGATATGTACCCTTATTTTTACATTTTGAAATGAACAGATAAAATTCATTAATGAACAAAAATCATTAAAAAAGTATTGATCACAGCCATGGTGCAAGGTTTACAAGAGGACAACATATTCAACAGTCACATGCATTGTGATATTGCAATAACAGGGATTGTGATATTGCAATAACAGGAAAGCCATTTTCACAGTAGTATTGCTGCTATCATTAACAATGGCTCTGTAAGTCATAACAGTTGGGAGTTTCCCAAGTTGATGCACATAATAATTCAGTACTATACTAAATTCACTAATCATAATAAACTGCAGCACGCTTAGTGTCTTCAAACTGATTTGGCATCTTTTTTGGGATTTCAACAGAAAAAAGGTGATCAAAGACTGATAAATTAAAAAAAAAGCTTAACAATGATAAATTTAGATGTTTCTATTTAACCAAAAAAATTCAACAGTCCTGATAGCAAACATCCAGCATTTTAAATAACTGAAATGCAAAGTCAAAAAAACTTCATATCACAAAGCAACAGATAAAATCTTAATTTCTCAGGCACCATGGGCCAACATTACCTTTTGCCAGGTCTTAAAATTCATTTTTAAAACCCATGTCCGACCTTACAACCTACACAGTAAACAGCCAGAGGCGATTCACTCAAAGGTGAGATGGTGCTTCCTTGCTCAAACTCAAGCCCAGGCCAGAGGGCTGTGAAATATGTATGGATTTTTACTAAGACTACAACCTGCTGACAAATGGATGAGGAGTTTTGTACACAGAAATAGAGTAAATAACAAACAAAAAATAGGGCTTGGACACTTTTTTTTTTTTTTTACTTAAAATTGTTCCATATTTGAGTTGCAATGACTGACAGCCTAACTTTTCCCATGAACAGTCAAAGGTCGGAAAAAATGTCGTTCATGTTTCATGGAATAAGGCCCATTTCATTGTATTCTTATTCAAATATTCCTTGAACCTCAGTTTTTGGTGGATGGTAACAAATAAATATATAAACACATTTATTTGACTGTTATATGAATGAAGACGGCCAAGGACATTTTTCCCCCCACACGCCTTGGCCATTATCAGCAATTGTGCACATGTGAAATAGAGAGATACAACAACAGCAATGACAAAAGGCCTTTGTCTGGAGATATTAATGCATTAAAAAAAAGAGGGCTGTAAAACCCCAGGCAAAATTCGGCCACTTCAGGAAGAAAAGCCAAAGGGATTTAAGAAAGGATGAGAAAAAAAACCTTAATGAGGAGGAAAGGAATTGAAATTCAACTAGAAACTGTTCCGTTGGTGGCAGAAAACATAGAACAACTACTCATGGTTTCTGGCTTTGTACATATTCATATGGGCTTACTCTGACACAGTTAACAGATGGTGAGAGGAAGCAATGTGGAATTACTCTGTGGAATGGGCTGCCATGAATCTTCAAAGATGCCAATTCCAAACCAGAAATATTCAGTCAGCCAAGGTTTTGTGCGAGACAGTGCCCTTTGAAAAACCAATGAGCCTCGAGTAGAAGATAAACATCCTAAGTAGGGGTTAGAAGCAGTTTTTAGCAAACAAATCTAAAAGTAGTAGTTTACAATGGGAGCAGTTGTCAAGAGATGGTAGACATTTTAGCCACAACCACAACTACAGTGGCTCATGTGAAAAATATTGATGCTTGATGTCTTACACATATTTTAAAAATATACAACCGCTCATTTTGCTCTATAAAATCAGAGTGGAACTTCTTTTTTTATGGTGTTAAAAACTGTCAATTTTTTGTCAGTTTTTTTTATTATTATTTTTACATAATTCGGTGAATGCAAGCTTGTTGACTATTAAGCTCCACTTTTAAATGCCATACTCTGTGCAATCCAAATTAACATGGTCGTATGTGCATTAGAGATCTGTGTACATAAGGACAAAGACAAGCGCAAATAGGCCACAGAGCTTGGCAGAGTTTCGGTACAATGATGACCAACTGACGATGTCTGCTTTTAACGCCTCAATAACTGAAACAGGGGCGATGTCATGTGTTTGAATGTGCGAATAAAGCGTCACACGGTAAACATATCCCTTGATCTTGTGCTGAATGAGCATCATTCGACCTGATCAAAAATAAAGTTGTAGACGAACAAAAAAACATACAGTATAAAGAGACAGTATAACATATAATGAATCAGCTATATAGGAAAACTTTGACTGAGGAAAGTTATCGTATGAGAGTCCGAAGCTTAGCCCACCTAAAGGGTATTTTGTTTTCTGTAAACACTTACTGTAATCAACTGCAATATTATTATTCTCATTTGGGGCTTACATATGAAGGTATATAGCTGGATGGACTTAAAATTGTCCACAAATTAGGATACAGTAAAACAAAAAATCTATTTTTTAACATGGATTGTTATTAAGATTTCCCCTGTTTATATGTCATGTTTGTATGTCACAATCTGAAATTACTTTAGATTTAGCATTTTTGTGAAAAGGGATTCTGAGTAGAAATCAATATCCATCCTCTTGTTCAAATCAGATTGATCAGCCAGGTGCACTGTCATCCCCTGTACTCTCCCCCTATTAATGTATTTTCTTTAAAGCACAGGAAGACTAATCGATTAACTTTATAGACCTGCGTCAAAATGAGATTAATGCTTCATTTGTTGTTTAATATATGCATCCATATCAAACAGCCTCAAATATTTGTGAATTGGCAATACTTGACAGACCCACAGTACAACGTGCTTTTAAAATTTGTTGTGGTGCACACAATGACATGCTGTATACCTTGTGAACACAGAAACTTAAATCAACAGCATGGGTGATATACAAGTGCAAATTACAAGGAGAAATCCCTGTATTCAAAACAAAGCAAAAAAAAATAAACAACCCAGAGCTTGTGGCTGGTCATGTGGGCTGACATACAATGTGAAATAATGTCATTTGTCTTGTCATTGGTCTTTCCATCTATTTTTTATATCCACATATTAAATTTCACAGTCACCGGGGTGGAACCTGTTCAAACATTTATCGGCGCAGAGGGCAGTTGAACATGGAACTCATTCACACACACACACACTACGCAATTGAATCCCGACCAGTACACCTGATTTACATCGTCTATAGAGAGATAATAGAAACCAGCAGACATATTACTTGTCATAGCAGTAAAAGCACAAATGTAACAACTAACATTAATGATGGCTCTGTTATATTTGAGACCGCATGCACAGCACAAGGGGCCCTGAGGAGTGCACACAATTAAAATGCAGCAATGATTAATGCTATTTAATACACCTATGTTTCTCCTGCTATGACATAGACAAGTGTCTGCCGGCAAAAAGGTTGTTCTCCAAATAGTTCTGACCTCTTGTTGTAAGGTGACAGCACTTACAACCCTAGAGACAATGTCAGGAAGTCAAACAGTTGTATCACAATCATGCCCATTCATAAAAAACCGTTGGTTTTAAAAACATTAACTAAAATGAATAGAGGTAGAAGTCTGAAAAAAGCATTCATACCTTAACTAATGGAGAACATACGTTGTTATTTGCCATTCATGCACCACTACAGGAACATTGTTGCTGTTTTATCAATAACTGTGACATTTTTTCTTCACAGAAGATAATATGCCATATCGCTGAAGTAAGCTACACCTCCTTCCGTTAGCTCGCAGCTAACCGATAGCTCGCTACAAGCTAAGCGGTTTCGGCTCACGAGTGCAACTGTCTTACCTCCACTTAGTTTGGGAATTCTGCCAATTTTGTTGGTTACTTCTGCTGTGGCGGTTCCAAAGTCCTGCTCGTAGGCTTCGAAGTCTGACGACATGTTGACGTTTAAGTTTAAAACAGGTGGTTTGCTCTGCCTGACAGTTAGCTCCGGATAATAACAACAAGGCTCGAGTGGAGTCCCTTCCGTGAGTCGCAGTGAAATATGTTCGACAGGGACCCGGAACTTTGTAATTTATTTGTTTTCCCACACTGGAAATGTTACAGCGAGACGATGTAAAATATTCCTCACGTTTATGTTAATTGTTTATTTTTAAATATATACATTGTTTTCGCATTTCTGCCCAGAAATACATTTATTAACTTAAAACGAGTCTGCTCGAGGGTACTTGTTTCTGACACACCAAGAACAAGGTTCCCCTTTGTGCACACATGAAATTGCAGAAAGACAACAAGGAAGTGGCCAGGTTAGTCGTGTCATTTGACAGCTTTATTCTCCATCCATAGAAACCCTACATACACATTTGCAAGTAAGCATTTTTTTTATGTCTTTAATGCGCAGTATTATCCGTGTTTCTCTTGTGTTTCCTCCAGCCGCATACGCTTGACTTGACAAGCTGATGGATGAGCTAGCTTACTAGCTAACCGTGAGCCCTGGTGCTAGAAAGAATAAAATAATATTTAGCCACAGGTGTAATCATTTTTTTTTAAAAAGCCAGAATCGTCGCAACTGTCTGACATGATGTCTGATCGATGCCAAGTGTTTTCTGCTTGATACGAATTCGCTTGCTTGGTATCATACACGCTAATTACTCAGGTGGCTGTCGAGCAGATGCTGTGGATTTACTTCCAGTGTGTCATTGGTCTAGAAATGTGTTCATGTGCAGCTGGAGCACGACTCGCACTGGTGTATTATTTGCGTTTGACGTGTCTTCCTTTAAGTTCACCTTTTAGTCCCAGTTCGAAAATATTGTAATATATGGTTTAAATCTAAAATGCTAAATATCAAGGATTAAAAATGTGCAATAGAAATACAAGAGGCGGAGAAATATTGTATACGTTCTGATATAATGATAACCGGAGCCTGACCGATGGGCATTTTAGGGGCTTATACCGATATTAGGGAGTTAAAAAGAAATCCCATTACAATACATTGGTGGATGAAAAAATACCAATAAAAAATTGGTTTGGATTTCTTAGATGTCATTATCAAACCAGTATGAGAACGACATTTAATTGAGGCTTTAATATTTTTGGGTTTAATCATGAATCTTATTTTAAATTACTGTAAATTTGAAGAAAACACAATAACGACCAAATATGTAGAACTTGAATTAATAACATAAACCTTTTTTCCACGTTTTCACGTAAATGTAAACATAAATGCACACATTTTTCTGCAATGTTTAATCAGTAAAACAAAGGTCTTGTATTAAGTAGGTGTACTCAGTAAACTGACAACGTGTATGTATAGTACAACAGGCACACTCTCTATACGTCAATCGGTGCAGTTATTGTGAACATGGAACAGACTCAAGATAGTTCATATGTCAAATTTAATGATTTATTGATATTTAGCGGGGGAACACCCAAACATATATAAAGTTATGTGATAGTTTTGACGCAGTACATTACCTGAGCATGAGCATCACATCAATGTTTGCACTGTTAATATTTGACTGTTTAATACATATGAAATGTAGCAGCACTGACTCTGACCAGACCCTGGATAACAGGCAGAAAATTGGATGGATGGATTGATTTTTTAATTTTCACTCTTTGTGTCCTAGATGGGGAATTTGAGTTTGTTACAAGAATAGTGTGCTGCAAAGATCGGCGGGAGAGGATGCTGCTCTTTGCCAGGGCAAGAAACAATGGGACACGAGGAGCCCCAGTGACTCAAGTCCAGGCCAGTTGCCGGGTTCCCAGAAGACGAGAAAAAACATGTGCATTGTCCACACCGCTGACTTTGCAAGATAGCAGAGGAACAAATTAACAAATTTTTTGAAGCTTGGTCAATACATTTCGAGACTTAATAGCCAAAATATTAGTAGTAAGTGTGGCAAGAAAAATGAACTTCCTGGCGTATTTTGTGACATTTGAGAACCTCCATGAGGTCCGGAGATTGTGCCACTGGGGTCCAGTCATTGCGCTGTCTGTCATTGCTATATGCTCCACCATGGCAATTCTGGACTCCATTATCTGGTACTGGCCTCTAGACACTACAGGTGGCAGCATTAACTTCATCATGCTCATCAACTGGACAGTCCTTATTCTCTACAACTACTTCAATGCTATGTTTGTTGGACCTGGGTACATCGCTCTTGGCTGGAGACCAGTAAGTACAAAGCACTGTGATGTTTTTCTACACGTATTTGTTAAAATTGTGTAAAGAACAGTTTGGTACCATTTAATGCAGAGTGACATAATTTAAAATGTTGCATTAGAAATTTGACATATTTGTTTATGCCAAAACAGGAGAATCAACAGGAGGCCCAGTACCTACAATACTGCAGAGTGTGCCAAGGGTACAAGCCACCCAGATCCCACCACTGTCGCAAGTGTAACAGGTAGTTTACATTTAATTCCAAAGTAAGAAGAGGTTTTATATCACATTTGAGATTCACTTAAAGAAAACTCAAGCACAGAGATGGAGCCATGATGGGAAATTTCTGAGATATCTGCAGAGAGTAACTAGAGCTGGCTCATGCTTGTGCATTTTCTGCTTCTGTGAAGTGCACCCCTTCAGTGCAAGTATTTCTGCTCCTGTGGTGCTCTCAAGTGCTTGTGTGGCTTTTAAGTGAACCCTTGACTGATCCTAATAACTAAACATTGCAGTAGACAAGAACAGACAAACATACAGAACCCTAATAGACCTCATTCTGTCACATTATCTGTATTCTTATTCTTAAAAAAGATGCAGTGTGGGTTGCTGATGAACTTGCCACTCTATGTTCTTCCAAACAACCAGTCGATTCCCCCAGCACTCCTCTCCTCCTCTGCCTCCCCTCCCACAGGTGTGTGATGAAGATGGACCACCACTGCCCCTGGATCAACAACTGCTGCGGCCACATGAACCACGCCTACTTCACCAGCTTCCTGCTGCTGGCTCCTCTTGGCTGCTCGCACGCTGCTATCATCTTCATTATGACCATGTACACGCAGCTGTATGAGAGGGTCAGTAGTCTCCTCACCCAACCACAAAATGCTATTTATGGCTAATTGTCACCACAGCTTTTTTTCAAGGCAGAGTTACCTGGTCTATTTTAGCATTTGATAGTGACATCACCACTCATATCAAGCTGTGTTCATTGTCCTCACTGCAGATTTCATTTGGCTGGAGCACAGTGAAGATTGATATGAGTGCTGTGCGTCAGTTCCAACCCCTCATGCCCTTCAGCGTGTCCGCCTTTGCTGCCACACTCTTTGCCTTAGGTTTGGCACTGGGTACCACAATTGCTGTTGGCATGCTTTTCTTCATACAGGTAAATGTTTCATGAGGTTGCACTGGTGCTTTCAATTAACACAAGCTTTTGGCTTTGTAATGTGATGTTTAACACAATCATTTTAGCACTAACACCCAAAGCCAAAGCCGGATGGAGCCAGAAAGAGAGAAGTAAAAGAAATGGACGGCTGTCTATTTGGTCCATTAAATATCCTAAATTCTAATAGACATTCACAGTGTATATCTGGGAGAAGGATTAAGGGAGATATTTATAAAAGAAAATATAAGTTGCGTCTGATAATGAAACGGTCTGTCCTTTTCAGATGAAAGTCATCCTTCGAAATAAGACCTCGATCGAGTCCTGGATCGAGGAAAAGGTCAGAATATCTCAGTTTCTTATGACGATATTGTTGATGTAATGTTAATGGTCATTTAAGTTCTGGATTGATGTTTTTCATCAAACAATAATTTAGGATGTCACAGTCCATTTTTTAATTTTAAAATGTCCCTTTTTGACCAAGGTACACAAGTTCAAGGATCATCTTGTCAGTACATTGGTTACACAAATTTGACACCACCCATACACACACCGGATCCATTGAAACACTTGCCCACACTTTCAATTCCTGTGTCTTTTCCACTAGGCCAAAGACAGAATACAGCACTACCAAACAGGGGAAGAGTTCATCTTCCCTTACGACCTCAGCAGCCGTTGGCTGAACTTCAAGCAAGTCTTCACGTGGTCAGGGACGCCCAAGGGTGACGGCATTGAGTGGCCTGTCCATCCAAAGTGTCACCAGCACACCTTAACTGTAGGTTCAGTTTTATTTTTTGGACTTGGGTAATACTTACACTGTTGTTTTTGTTTTGACTGTTACTGTCCTTGTGTGCACATGTGGAAAGTCTTTCTCTGTTAAATGATAAGTTATCTTAAATCTGTAGAAATTGCTGTTAGACCAATAGGAATGTGATCAATCCTACCCCTCACACATTTCATGTTAAACAGTGAGATGAAACTTTAAAAAATTGTGCTGTTCCTCTTTCAACAGATTGAGCAACTGAAGCAGAAAACTGATAAACGAGTGAGAAGTGTAAGTACCTGCCAAACCCCTACTGTGACACCCATGTGGTGTCTATTTACATAAAGCCCAGACACAGGAGAATACTGGAGACTGGACTGACTAGGCTTTGTGTGACTTTAGAGAAAAGGTTTGTATTGTTCACCGAGAAACTGAGCTGTTTTATGAGAGTGTGAGCAGTTTTAAGGAAATCAGAAATGTCATAAAAGCACGTCATTGTCGCTTACTGTATCTCAGCCTGACTGCTGAAGTATCATATTGACCAGAGTCAGAGTTTCGTCTGATCGATACTAAATTGTCAGTGAATGTTTTCCAAAATAAAGTATTGCATCAAAAACAGAGCTTGTACAATGTCAGCTATGCTCAGACACGAGGGTCTGCATCAGGATTTTGCATTTCTGAATGGAAAAAAAAATTTAAAATGTAATCACATAGAACAAGAATTATTATTACCTTTAAACCTCAGGAAAGACTTTCCTCCACCACACCTGACTTGGAAATAGATTTACAGATACTAAGAAGGAGGGTAAACAACCTTTTTTTATTTTTTTTATTTTAAGAAAACAAATTGAAAAAGCCAGTTAACCTGCACTGTATAAACAGTCACACCTATTCAGAGTAGCTACTGACTGCACTATTTTTAGTTGAAGTAAATAATTCAGATTGTCTATTTCAATGCGATTGTCTATATTTTAATGCGTTAAGATTTAGGAGCATGGCTTTATAAACAACGTATCTTGTCTGCATTGAGTTGTTGTTAGTAGAATAACCAGATATCCTGTATGACTCGGCCAGCAGGTCCAGTACAGGGCAGTGGAGGACTATAATGGGGCTTGCTGCCCTCTCAAAAAGGGTCTCCAAACCTTTTTCAGAACCCCTTGCACCGAGGAGCCCAGGATCCCCCTCAGTAAGGGCGACACCATCCTAGCCACCCGTGGCACCAAGTAAGTTCATTTGTTTGACAGAAATAAAAAAAAGAAAATGGTGCTTATAATGATTGTTTGTCCAAGAGCCTGTTTGGCTATGCTTCCAGTTAAGGATTTCAAATAAATACAAGATTAATGAACCAAAACTGTGTTCTTTTTGCTCATGTGAATTGTGTTTTTATTCTTTTTAGATGGTGGATGTACGGAGACAAAGTTTTGAATGATGAGCAAATGAGAGGTAAAAAACCTATGCTGTTGTTGAATTTATCTTTTGGTTTTTTTTAGATTCAGATTAACAGGGCCATTTCTTTCTGTTTGGGCTTTCAGTGGGAGAGCGTGTGAGGGGATGGTTTCCAAGGCGATGTGTGGAGAAGTGCCATTACGACACAGCTGCCAGTGATAGCACCAGCGAAAAGAAAGTGAATTGATGTATTTCAACTGGCTTTATGTTGAGCAGGGGAGTCAAACTGTACAGAAGGTGTCCATCCGTGTTCATAAACATACGTCCACCGAAGATGTCATGCCTAATGCTGCAGGATCCCCATCAAGAATTGCATACTTTGAATACAATTTCTATTCCAACTTTAATTTTTTAAAGAATCATAATTCTCTAAGTCCTACTGAGCACTTTGCTGTCAATGTCTTTAGAGATTAGAGAGTTCATGAGAAGGACTGGTCCCCTTGGGTTCAGTTTGACTCCTCTGACTTAAGTAAGACCCAGCAAAAGTCTTAATTTCCAATAAATGCCACCAGGCTTTAATGTGACTTCATTGTGATTATGTTACTTTTTACTTGAATATGTTGTGTTAACTGGTTGATGTCCTTTTTTGCTAATTATGCAATGCCTCTGCCCAGCTTACACCAGGGCTTCACCATGCAACTCTTTCTACAGTATGGAGATAACACCTAATTTCCTTTTATTATTTTTGTAAAAACAAATTGTTGGCCTCGAAGTATAAATTGAAAATTAAAAAGTTCTTCTTCAAGAGATATTGTTTGCCTCAGTCCTCTTGATTTGTATAAATTCTAATTTCAGTAGGAAATACTGTACATGACATTGAGGATGTACTGATACAATTTCATGGGATCTTTAAGATAATCTCTGCCATTAGCTGTGTAGAAAAAAGAAAATTAGGTATTTTGGGTTAGGGGTGTGAAATTTGTTGTGTTCGGGTAGTTCACCCGCTTCTGGTCCCCTGCAGTCTGGGAGTCTGTTTTTTTTTTGTGATCTGAGATGGTTTTGAGGCCTCTTCAGACTCCACAGGATTGCACATAAATTATTGCATTGCACAGATAGATAGAAGAAAAAAAATCCGGGGGGGGGGGGGATTGCCAATATACAACACAGGTACAAAAGTAAGCAGGAGGATTTACTCTAACATCTGCATGTTTGGACTTGCTGCCTAATGTTTGCATGAGCTTAGCACAATTTATCTTTCCATGGATCTATGCATCTCTTGAATTTAGCTGTGCAAACACCTTGAGAATCTCAAAGTGAAACGTATCAACAGTTTAAATAGAAGGCTTGTTACATATGTATGCACCTTGGGCTTTTTTTTGTGCAAATATTTCTGTCTGCTACTGTGTTTAATCTGCATATAATTTATTCCTTTCACAAATCCTAACTGTGGTTGGAGACATTTATTTTGATCACAAGTGTTTAACTGCGATCATCCTTTAAATACAGGTACATCCCAGAGGAGCTGTAGGAAATATTTAGCCAAATAAAAGCCCCCTGTATAGTCTGACATGACTACGTGCCACACAGCCTACAGCCAATCAGGGTGCAGGTAAAGATGTCACGTGACCGTGCATCCTAGTTCTCGTCAGAGTGACTTCCACTAGATGGTGCTTTGCTGTTCGGACTGCCTGGACTCGAAGAGTCAGTTGCTCCTTGGAAGACTTCCAGTCTGTCAGGTAGTTATGCGGACGGCTCTGCGTCTCTGCGGCTCGATTCACCCGAGGTTCACGTCGCTGTAGGTTCGCTCGGTACAGGTAAGCTAATGCTAAACTGCGAGGGGGTTGCCCTGTCTGCCAGTTTGTCGACTTACAATCGCCCTGCTGCATGTGAGCCCCGTCAACTCCGACAGTGCATTGCGGAATCCTAAATACCGACATCATCTTTACTTCGTGTTGATTGTGCAAGATCACTTTAAAATTCCCGGGGTGTTGTTGCTAGTTTTTTTTTGTTGTTGTTGTTTTTTTACAGGCATTGTGATGGTAGTACTATGTAGCTAGCTAGCCACGACTTTGACAACTCACAAAAGTTCATCATGGCTCTTACTGCCAAAAAACAACAACAACAACATATGTCAGGGCTGTCAAACATAGTGTGAACAGTTATGCTGTTGTCCCTTTTGCCTACAGCAAGATGGCCAGAAATACGTTTTGGGGGCTTTAACACAAAACTACCTTTTAGCTCAAGCTATGAGCATGGGTATAGTCACGCTCAAAGCTGATTGGTCAACGACTTTGCAGGTTCCTATTGGGCGGGGCTAGGAATGAGGAACACTTCCGACAAGCACAAGCAGTTATCTTCTGGATTTTCTTTTTGCAACATATTTTGAAACTTTTCAGCCTCGATACACTTTAATTTTTACAGTAGCGGGGAAGTTTCACATCTGTTGCTTGGCAGCAACTCCACCGACATAATGAACGAAGTTGGTTGGAACGTCACAATGTTTTTTGTTACAATCTAATGAATGAGCGTTAGCAGGATTCTTTTTTAAAATACTAGTGCTATTGTCAACGCCAGTAGATTGTTGCTGTCTTGCAACCAAATACATGAGGTAAACATAGCAACAGAGCCCAGGGCACATAGAGACACTGCAAGCGTTGACAATGTTATCTGTCATTCCTCCAGCATTACATTTACTCTGAGCTGATCAGTAACCATGTGTAGAATGTTAACAGCCCTCTCAGTCAAGTGACGCCAGAGTCACAAAAATTAAAAGTCAAGAAAATGCATTCAAGTCAAAGAACTGCCTATACTCAATAACAATAATAACTTAATTTATATGCAATCTGTCCTAATGAAAAGCATCTCAAAGGGCTTCACAAGAAAATGTTTTACTTTAAATGTACTGTTCTATTAAGTGGGGGCTATTTAGAAACATAGATTGCATTGAACATTATATTATACATACTATATACTACATACTATACGTGCTAAAAACTACTACAAAGCTTACAAAAAATAGTACAATTGACATCATATTTTACTTTTTCTTTCTCTTGTCCACTTTAGTGTTTTTCCGATACCCAACATTAACTTCTCAGATACTGTGACGGCCGCGAATTCCCTGTGATACCAGCCAGTAACATGTCAATGTTCAGCACGGGCGTCCTTGTGCTGACTTCTCCTCTCCACACTCTCCCCCTGCGCATCGCTCCGGTGCTCAGCTCGGCTGCCCAGCTTGTAGAGCGCACGCTGTACGTCCACCTCCACCCTGGGCTGAACTTGGGAAATGGCAGCCAGCCTCGGCCAGTTTTCATACCGTCAGTGGTGGACCTGTCGACGGTCATTACCCGCCTTTACAGCAATGCAGCGGATATATGCGGGCACCTGGATATTCGGGTGTTGCTGACCAATGTCCGCGCTCAGTCAGCTTCTTGCAGTGGGACCACAGTTACAAACTGCCCCTTCCCCACTCCACAACCTCTATCTCACTCCCCAGATGTGCTGCTAACAGACTTCCCACTGCAGGACTCAGGTCAGTCCCATCAAGTCTCCCAGTGTCTGCAGAAGTACACTGGCCGCTGTTACACCTGTAGCCCCAACCTGCCCTCAGTGCTGCTTCACCCACAGTTAATGAGGCTCCAGAAGAACGTGGAAGGGCTGAAAGAGCCTGAGGAAAAGGCAGAACCTTTGGAAACGTACACTGATGTGGTGGTAGGGGGGACGTTTGACCGGCTCCATGGGGCCCACAAGACGCTGCTCAACATCTCCTGCCTCCTAGCCAATAGAAGGTTCCTTATTGGTGTGTGTGACCAACCAATGCTGAAAAGTGAGTAGTAATAGGAATGCACATTCCTGCAAACTTTCAGAGGATGATATCTCATATTTTGATGCTCTCTGAAAACAACAATTAAAAGGCAGCCCCTTGCCCGCCATCCTTTTCTTCCTGTCCTCAGAAAAAGTGCTAAAGGAGCTGATCGAGCCCTACTCTCTGCGTGTACAGAGACTACAGGGGTTCCTGCAGGACATCAAACCGTCACTACAGGTGGAGATTGTGCCCCTCGACGACCCCTTTGGAGTGTCTGCAGTTGACCCCCTGCTGCAGTGTATCGTGGTTAGCGAGGAGACTAAAAAGGGAGGCGAGGCTGTGAACAAGAAACGCATCGAGAATGTACGTTTTCAAACATCTGGAATGTATAAAACGTTTCAACGTGGCCTTTGAGATTCAAATAATTAATAATATAATATTTTGTGTTCTCAGGGCCTTCCAGCTCTTGTTCTCCATGAGATCCAGTTGCTTAAAGATGCCCACCACACTGAGACAGAGGAGGAAAAGATCAGCTCGTCCAGTCTACGCTCTCGACTCCTGGGCACCCTCCTTACCCGGCCTAAAGTAGGTTCTGTTGAGGGGGGAAAGTGTACAATTCAATTTGATAGTGGATTTCAATGCAACAGTGCCTGTGTGTACAATATAACACTTTGAGGAAATCAAAAAAAGCAAAGGACCATTCAATTCTTTTTTTCTCTCTCTCGCTCCCTATCTAGGGTTTATACATGCTTGGTGTATGTAATCTTGCTTTTCTTAATCTGCACATCAGAACATCATGATGATGTTAATTTTCATTTCATTTTTAAAGGCTTTTAAAGAAAGTTTTTGTCTTTAAAAAAAGGCAAAAAAAGAGAAATTTTATTTTATGAAAGAAAAAGAAATTATACCTTTTTAAAAAAAATTTATCTGCATCATTCCGATTCGAGTTCATTTGTGTTTAATGAAATTCCTTTACAAATGATATGGAACATCTGCGCTGCCTCCAGACGTGAAAAAAGTAACAGTCAAACTGTGCTTTTCAACTCACTGGGGAAAACTGTTTTCATAAAAAAAAAAAAACTGCTTCTGTAACAAGGGTCGAACAAACTGAAACTTTAATATTTCACTGTGCCAAAAGGAGCTGTCTAATCCAGGTAAAAAAGTAGCAGCTTTTCTTCCCAGAATATCTCAAAGTACAATGTCTATCTTGACTGTTACGAAGGTGAAAAAGAAATGTAATTTATATCGTTCTATTGTGTCTGGAGATTTCCAGATTAGTTTTGATTGTCCCTGGTGATATTGACTGATTTTACTTTATTTTCAGGACACATCCCATCTCCCTCCCGTCCCATATGTGATCGGCCTGACGGGAGGCAGCGGCAGTGGAAAGAGCTCCATCGCCAGGCGGCTGGAGGCTCTGGGTGCAGTCCGGATCGACTGTGACAAAATGGGGCACGAGGTGTATCAGCCGGGGGAAGCAGCCTATCACAGAGTGATTGAAGAATTTGGGTCAGGTGAGGAAACACTCGGTTTGGACAAAATGGTCAGTTTGTGATACCTCAGCCTACTTTGATGGAATATAGACAAAGTTATACAAAGTTTCTCAGTACTGTACTCTACTTATAAGTAATTAATCACGTCGAAAAGTCCCATCATTTGATTTCCCTTTACAATATTGGTACACTAAATTTTTAACAGGATATTAGAAACACCAGTACACCACTTTGACTTTACTTTATAAACATATTTTTATTGTCAAACAATATCCTGCTTGACCTGATAGAGGAGGGACTGACTGTTTTAAAATGACTGACATGCATTTCACTGCAATGACTGCATGACAACATTTTTCTTCTTTTCCCACTTGTAGATATTGTGAATGAAGACAAAACGATAAACAGACGTGCATTAGGAAGGAAAGTTTTCGGAAACCAGGTAATATGACAAGTTTGAACAATGTTTCTCTATGTTACAACATTTTTTTTAAATTACAACTCGTGTATAGACAATCTACCAAATATGCTGTTTTACATGTAGGAGCGGTTAAAGGCCCTAACAAATATTGTTTGGCCTGAGATCGCACTTCTGGTGAAGAGCACAATCAGCCAAGCCAGAGAGGAAGGTAATGTATGAAGTTACATTTATTAGTGTTAATATTGTAGAGCTGTATGTTGGTAAACATGCCCACTCCTTTTTGTTTTTTCTTTCACAATCCCCTTTACTTTATTTTGGCTCATCTTTACAAATACACAGATAATAAAGGAACTGCACCCTCACTTTATATTAGTGATTTCCCCAGTGTTCATGTGAACCTTTGCTCTTTTCCAGGTAAACAAGTGTGTGTGGTGGATGCAGCAGTTCTCCTGGAGGCCGGCTGGACAGACATGGTCCACGAAGTCTGGGTCACCGTTATCCCAGAGGAGGAGGTAATACATCTGGGATGGGACAAAATTGGAGTAACATCAGTTTGTGATTGTGGCCAGAAAATCCTTGATAACTTTATCAACTTGCCTCTCCTTGAATCCCCTCCTCTCTTTTAGGCGGTGTTGAGGATAACAGAGCGAGACGGTGTGACCACAGAAGATGCCGTGCGCAGGCTGAAGAGCCAGTGGCCTAACGCCAAACAAGTGGAACACGCCAATGTAGTGCTCAGCACGCTGTGGGAACCAGAGGTCACGCAGAGACAGGTCAGACATGGGGTCCACATGTCTGCATGACATACAATAATTAGTGTCTAAAAAATGAGGAAACTTTTCATTGTCTTTTTATTAGGTATCGAAAGCTTGGAATCTTCTACAGAAGCGAATCCAACAGAAGCAAGAGAGACAGTAGGGACATGTATGGGTCACTGCATCATCATAATTGTGAACCACGCACGCAAGTGTACGTCAGGCCCAGCGACAAACTGACCCGCATCAGGACATTTTGCCTAAGAAAGAAGTGAAACGGCCACTGTGCCTTCGCAGCAAACCCAGCATGCTCTCTTTGACCAAGACTGATGGACTTTCCACAGATTTTTAAACCCTTGGTTTTATTTTAAAGATGCATAGTTGAAAGATTGATGGATGTGGACAAGAACTGATGTTTTTTTCCCCCCACAAATCGCATGCCTTTAAATGGATACCATTGTTTAAATGATAGTCCCAACATTCAGCAGTTCTCAATCATTGAAGACCAAACTTTTCTGCAAATACAATATTTTAGGGAATCTGTCAGCTGATGACACTTTATAAGTTCTGTCCTCTTTTCATGGTGTCTATGATTTAATATGAATGTAGTGAAGAAAAAATGGTTATACTTTTTTTTTTTTTTTAAATAAGATTGAATCATTAAAATATGGGCGATAGATTGAAAGCCTCCTTGACGGAGGTGAATATCCTAGAGTAGTTGTCATTGAACACACTGGGCACTGAAGTAGCGTGTGAAACTGAAAGAATCAGTACATTGACAATTGAAGGAAAGCACCTAGAATGCTAATTTAGATAAACCGAGCTCAGTTATTTTGGAACGATAATGGAAAGCCCCAAATTGCAGAGGCCAGTAGAAAAAAATGGATGACTGCTTAAAAATGTTGTTGAAATGAAAATAATGTACAAAAGTCTGCTGAAAACATATAGATGGCAATCCCAGAAAATGCACTTGGTAACTTTTTGTTTTGTCTTATAAGAGCCAGTTGTCACATGACCAACCTTCTACACAAGATCTCCAGACCCTCCGAGTGGCAACGTATACAAACGAGCCTGAAAAAAGCCAAGAGCAGCAGCAGAGTTAAATCCTAAACTCTTCATGTGTTTGGCTTTGGGTAGATTTAATGTTGCCATATCTCACAACAAGAATAAAGTACTACTTTTTCAAGCTGTGTTGGTTGGTCGTTGCATTGTCTTGCATGTGAGCTGCAAACTCAGTTAAATGCTTTGTAAAATGGAAAAGAAAAATAAATTAAATATTTTTAACCCTTGAGTGAATCCATGCGATTTTTTTCTAATTAATTTGTGGGCTTTGGTTTTTAATTTTTTTCAACTCGTGATCTTGAAGTTTATTGGACACCCTGTATGTTTTGTAAAAATAAATCCAAAACAGAATGGACATTTATCTTTGTATGCCTTTAAATGTTTATTTTTTTTGAAACGGGTCATTTTTCATTTTAATAACAGTAATGAAACATTTACACTTGAACAATATTTTTAACATGCAAGAAATGTACAACTTTTCATGTGACTGTGGGAACAGTGCAAAGCTCAGTACAGGTTTATGACGTGACCTCACTTCAATAATCCAAAATCCTTGTGCACTGGTATCAAAACATTGTAAACACATGGAAGAAAACCGACTTCAAAAAGTGCACTAGTAACTGGTGACGTGTGAAACAAAGGACTCTGGGTAAGTGTGTCCAAGTCTTTCATCCTTTCACGGTTGCCCACCGCAACACAAACCCCCGTGTCTTTAAATCTGTATGAATGCAGCCATTCGTGTGGCAGTGGCAACTGTCCATCCAAAATCATTTCCAAGTCCAAACTTTAACTAACTAACTCTACTTCTGAAGAATCTTCCAGACGAAGAAACTCTTGGAGTCACTGAGGTGGAGGAGGTTTCCCCTCGGTCACATCTCCACTTTGAGTTTGGCAGAGCACGTCGCTTCCCCCAGCTTGTTGCTGGCCCTGCACACATACACCCCGGAGTCCGAGGGCTCCAGATCGGCCAGAACCAGGGAGCAGAGCCCGTCGTCATTTTGCTCCACGGTCACTCTGCTGGATTCGGGCACCGGCTTCTCATTCTGAAGCCACTTCACCTCCGGCTGTGGGTAACCTGAGAGAGAGACGAGGAGACAGTGGCTGTAAAGAAGTTTAAACCCGTTTATTCATACTGCAATCAAAGCTTTTCAGAGACCATTGTTTTTTTTGTTGTTTCTGTTTTCCCCTTGGCACTTGTAGAATGTGGCCGGGCATTATTTAATTTAGTGTATCACAGCTCTGTCACCCTACCATTGACGCGGCATGTCAGCTGAGCAGTTGCTCCTGTCGGGAGCGTGGCGTCCTTCAGGGCCTGCTGGATGCACGGTTCACTCTGAAGCTGCTTATCCAGCGACTGGATGGCCTCCTCTGCCTCTTGGCTCCAGCCTGGCTCCGGATGAGAGTTGGGAGGATGACGATGATGAATAAAATGGAATCGAGGCTTTACTGATCACAAAAGGGTAAACTTGAAGTGACAATCTGAAACTGTGAGTCATCTGCCGTATGTATGTCGCTCGAGGAAATAGGAGGGCATCGTGTGCGTGTGCGTGTGCGTGTGTGTGCTTGCGTGCGTTACCCTCAGAGGGGCTGCCAGGAGAGTCTGGCCTGTTGGAGAGGTTAGCCATCCGCTGTAGGGCCAAAACAGCCTTGCCAGTTTTCTAGAAGTATAAAGGACAAATATCACTGGATGACAAACCACATTCACATCCAAGCTTCAGGCCTGTGTGGCACAACGGCTTTAAAAGGTCAACATTGGGAAGCTCTGATAAGAAAAATTGCACATCTGTCCAATGCTGGACTAAAACCAGTGTAGTCATTTTTTATGATGGCGTTACCTTCCACTTGCGTTTGGCCAGAAAGCGCTTCATCTTCTCCTTCCTTAGGGATTTGGTTGGTCTGCGGTTCAGAGGGGTAAAGGAGACCATCCAGGGGTGGGCAAGGGCCTCGGTACACGACAGCCTGCATCTAGAGATCAAGTGGACAGAGAGGGCACAGGACTGTCAACTCGCTGCCAGCGGCCTCCGGACCGTCCAGAGCTTGATCAACGGTTTGCTCATTTTCTGCCAATGGTGAGAAATGTCACAAGAAAAAAATGATGTGGCTCATCGTGTGACATTACCAACTGAGGAGAACCAAAACATCCTCGTCCATTCTCCTTACTCATGAAGCCGATAGTCACAAACAAGTACTCGAATCCAACACTAAGATTCTAGGAGAAAGAAAAACGGACCAACCTCCGGTCTTTCTTCAGCAAGGACCGAATAAAGTCTAAAGCCTGTTCAGAGATGTCTTCAAAACTCTCCTGGTCAAACTCGTAGCGAGCAGCAGTCACAAGAGCTAAAGTCTCAACATCGTTGTTCCCCTGGAAGGGAGATTCTCCACTGAGCCTAGGAGACAAAAAAAATAGTCATATACATGTTGTTTATTTACTGAAAAGGCACCACTGTATTTTTGAACAGAGAGGAAATCCTCATTTTTTTATTTTTTGCAAATGGTCCATTTCAACATCTACTAAGGTGATAAATGAAATGTTTTTGAAATAAAAATCATTTTCATGTCATGTTACCGCCAACTTTCACATTGAAACTATATGCACACTATAAAAACTGTGGCACTGATGCTGTTCTGGGAGGAACTGAGAAAATGCCATGATGTCACCAGGAGATGGCACCAAATCTGCATTTGCAGAGTTATTAGAGGAGGGTTGGACAGATGTTTAGATACAATTTATGTCAATTTAGGACTTCAAGTAAATAATGTAGTCAATTTCCTTTGCAATTATCTCAACCCATGACATATGAAGTACAAGTAAAGTACAAGGATTGCGCGCAAACAGGTTTTATTCTGCCCCAGGTGGTGAAGAGAAAACATTCCACCATCTGTTCTCCATGTCAGGTCACTGACGGACTCAGTTGAAATCAAAATTAACAAAACGGTCGCGGCCACTAACTCACAAGATGAAGCAGATGACGCCGATGCTCCACATGTCCGTCTCCAGGCCCACGGGCTCGTAGTTGACCACCTCTGGGGCCACGAACTCGGGCGTACCGTGCATCACCAACAGAGGCTTGTCGTCCTCTGAGGAGCAGGACAAGAGCAAGAAACACACTCACTCTTTTCAAAAATATCACCCCTGCATGTTTTCACATTCACTTGTTTGCATTAGTCTATTTACAGTTGGCCCTAGTCTTCTCTAAATAGACCACCCAGTCTGGAGCTGTTGCGTCACATGCTCGGCTGCACTTCTTGAATTGAGGTAATCGTGATACCGTTGCCTATTTAAGGAGCTGTCATGTTGTATTGGGCAACGGTAGATATCAAGGTATTTGGAAAACACTCCTGGATGTTGCCTTTGGCTGCTTTTGGCATATTTCATTTCAAACTAAGCGGTTGGCTGGATAAAAAAAATACATAGTGGTAACAATTAAATGTAATGCTTGGTGGTTTTTGTAGCCGGGAAGCTTAATGTCATTTTATAAACCTAACAGGCAGCGTGTCATTCTTCAAGCTGGTTGCACAAGGCAGCACAAAGGTAACGGCTGCAAAAGCACAAACTGTACTCTCGTTTGTAGTCAAACAGGCCTTATTAGGATCTTTGGCTTTTCCTGTTTTGTTGCATCCTTTTGTAGAATACACACAGGACAAGTTTTTCATTGGTCCCCAGTGAGCAACTGTTTGAAAAAATAAATGTAACTGAATTATGGACATGAGTTTCCAGTGAGTTCATTTTGAGACAGTGTCCCCCCAACCCCCCCCCAAAAAAACAAACAAAACAAAACAAAGATCCATCAAACTCACCCAGTTTGCTTGCCAGGCCAAAGTCAATGATCTTGACCCGTGTACCCGTGGGGTCCACACAGACGATGTTCTCCGGCTTGAGGTCGAGGTGGACGATGTTCTGCTTGTGGACGTACTGCATGCCCTCCAGGATCTGCTGCATGTAGCGGGCACTGGTGGGCTCCGTGTGCTCAAAGTTGTCATCCACGATGCGTTCAAAGAGCTCTCCGCCTCCGATACTGGGCAGAGGGAGAGGGAACACCTTTCAGGTTCATGCAACAGAAATGAGCCCCAGCTACTGTAACTGTGGAAATGTCAATATATATATATGTCAATGTCTCAAAAAAGAAATGTATGTCAATGACTCGTACATCCTCCACCTTAGTAATGATGTGACACCAGTGCTACCCCCACACTACCTGCTCTCTCTCTCTCTCTCTCTTTTCTGTGTCACAATCTTTTAGAAGCAACTTCAGATGAGCGTCACTGTTTTCCTCCCGGTTACTTACTACTCCATGAGCATGACCATCTCCGAGCGCGTGTCGTAGGCGGCCAGACACTGGACCAGTTTCGGGTGGTGGATACACTTCATCAGTTCGATTTCCTTGCGGGCCGCCGTCTTTTCCTTGGAGCTCCGGCCTCGATAGAACTTCCCCGCACACACGTCGCCCGTCTCTTTATGGGACAACCGGAACACCTGGCCAAACTTCCCGCTGGATTTTTTTTTTTTTCCATTCAATCCAAAGCAAAAAAGTGACATAAATTAGTGATTTAAGTGCTTTTCAATGTACTTAATGACAATTTGCATGATCTCAATATTTTTTTTGAAATACAAAGAATCTGTGCATACACTCCCAGCCGTTCGTGCACATTGTAGTGATCCTTGACCTTGTGTTTGGTGTCTATGGTCATTGTGACGTACGACTCCGGCTCTTGGATCTCTTCCTCTTGGGACACGAAAATAGAAAGAAAACATTTCAGCACAATTCTCATCACACATATAAGGAAATCGAATCTAAAGGAATGGAATGGCAATTCTGTCGCCGATCCTCATTTGAAACTGTTCACAAGTCCAACCCGTCACCACTCACTCGCTGTCGCCATCTTGACACAGTCAGACTCCTGGCTCGGTTCGCTGACTCCTGCGGCGTTGTAGGCTCTGACACGGAAGCGGTACTGCCCCAGAGGCTCCAGGCCTGAGCGCACGTGGTACGAGGTGTTTTTGCAACGGCTCGACGCTTCGGTCCACTTCCCACGCTCGCCCGGACCCTCTTGTCTGAACTCCACAATGTAACCCAACACGGCGGAGCCGCCGTCGTAGCTGGG
Source organism: Scophthalmus maximus (assembly GCF_022379125.1). Classification (NCBI taxonomy): domain Eukaryota; kingdom Metazoa; phylum Chordata; class Actinopteri; order Pleuronectiformes; family Scophthalmidae; genus Scophthalmus; species Scophthalmus maximus. The sequence goes on from NC_061530.1 coordinate 14,230,741, forward strand.
GCCAGTCCAGGACAGGACCAGGGACTGAGTGGACAATTTGGAAATGACAGGTTGGGATGCAGGTGGATCGGGCCGGTCTGAGGAGAAAGATCCAAGAACAAAATACTTTTACGCGACACGAGGCGACGGGTGCATGGGAGACAGAGACGAGCACCGTTTAAAGTTATTATCTACTCTCGTTTCAGTGCTTTCTCTGTCAGATCGTTTTATAATTGTGCAACAAGACATATCAGTGAGCCACTCTTCCCCAAACCATCTCAAAGTCACTGTAAACACAATGTTAGCCTCACCTATGACGCTGAGGGAGACTGTATGCTGGGCAGAGCCTTTTCTGTTTCGAACTATGACCGTGTAAGAGCCCGTGTCGCCTGGACAGGCCTGAGCGATCTCCATACTGCTCTGGGTCTTACTGCTTCTGACGGACACCCTTGGCCCCCCTACTACCACCTGGGAGAGGAAGGGAAATTGAAGACAAAAGGGCTTTTTTCAAAGCCAGGACACAAACTAATTGATCCAAACCAACCACCGGTGGGACTGTATCATTCTTACTTTGTCTCTGTTGTAAATCCAGCAGCAGGCCACAGGGACAGAGCTGCTCCTGAACTCACAGTGTAGCCGGGCCTGCTCTCCTGACCGGGCCTCCACCTGCTCGGGCGGGTCGAGAAACTCCACAGGAGGTCCTGAGGGGAGGCGGAGTTTGTTTGCTTTAAATACTTGGTGCAAAATGCTATAATAAACTGTTCCTTGATTCAGTCGCTCACTGGATGTGTTTGTCCTCTGCTCACCTTTGCTAGAGGAGAGGTTTGTTTGAAGGCTGATATCTCTGATATCTGTGGAGACCGAAGAGGTAGGTGGGTTTACACAGGTGTGTGCAATGGTAGGGGGAGTTAAAAAAAAGTGTCTAACCAATCACATGTGAGCAGTCAAGTTTGGTTGTAGGGGCGAACACTGCACTTTTGACTGTGCAGGCAGCTGATGTTTGTGTGGACTGCAACATAAACAAGTAAAATCAAAAAACAAAATTCTAATAATAAAAACGAAAACACATGCATGTTCATCACCATATTTTCTATTAATATGCGTTATTTCTACATACGATTTTTTTTAGAGCACGTCAGAAGGAAAGCAGAGAGAAGGGAAAGAGTGAGCTGGTGGGTGGAGATTTTCTTATGAAGCTCAACAAAGTTATTGATCTTCCTTATTCCACTTTTACCTTTTGAAGCGGGGGCCGGCTGAGTATTATCACGTGGCACAACCTTGAATGTGACCTCGCTGCTGAGCTCACGGTTGCTCGCTCTGCGGATTTCCTCTGTTGCTGGTCCTTTTTCAAACGAAGAGAAACATGTTGACTGCACACAGATCCGTTCAGTGACTCAGCGTGGTTCATTTAAGAACATGTTACTCTGTCCTTGACGTCTGTGACGAAGTTCTATCAAGACACATTGGTGCCTGCTTTACCTGTGACATGTAACACAGCACTGCTCGATTTTGTCCCAGCAGCGTTCTCAACTGTGCAGGTGTATGTCCCGGCATTTCCGCGTGAACACCGATTCAGGACCAGAACGGCGACACCGTTTTTGAAGGAAGTTTTACCTGAATGCATCTTCTCGCCTAAATGACAAGGTAACAAATGACAAACACATGTTTTTTCTTCCTTCTGAGTATATAATCACTGAACCCCTACATGAGACCTATGTTTTGCGTATTCTAACATAATCTTTTTTTTGATTTTAAGGGCATTTTCCAGGTATGATAATCAGTCACTTACCATTGTGTAGCCAGGAGACGCCCAGAGGCTCACTTCCTGTGATAACACCTTGAAAAGTAGCATCACTTCCTTCACAGACTGCACAGTCCTGGAGCGCTTCTTTGAAGTGAGGCGATGCCGGGCTCTGGACTTGTGTCCGTCTGGCATCTTAACGGAGATTAAAAGTCAGGGACAGTGGATTTTGTTTTTCAAACGCGCTCCGCTAGATTGCAAACTGTGTACACCGGTGTGTCCTTTACCAGTGACCCATCAGGATGGGCCAACTTCCCCCAGCTATTGTTTCAATGGTAATTGAACGACCAACTGTAATTCTAGGGGCTTTTAGATGATGTAACCAGTCAAGCTGTAGATGACCTTTACACATACACATAGTTACAAATGTTACTGACGTCTGAAAGTTCATATAGAAGACTGGAGACTGATGTGGCTGTAGAATATTTGTCTTTTTTTGCCTCCAGGTAGGTCAGTATTAACTTTCAGTTAATCAGTTATTTGTGGTGTGTGTGTGTGTGTGTGTGTGTGTGTGTGTGTGTGTGTGTGTGTGTGTGTGTGTGTGTGTGTGTGTGTGGTTGTAAATGCAAATTTGGAGAATTTGACGTTTTCCCACCACATGTGTGTTTGCACACATGGTGTTGGAATGTCCAGCAGGATAAGCAATGGGTGGTCACCAGTGGATGGTGGAATGTCATCAGTGTGTTTGTGTGTGTGTGTCAAGTTGCCCATCACTCCTTCGCACTAAAATTTGCACAAAAACAGGACATTTCGTAATAACCGTGTTGTTTACACAGACCGCTGGCCTCATTGTACATAAGCATAACCACCGATACCTGTGTTCCTTAGTGCCTTTCCTCATGCAAACGGTTCAAGTTGAGCAAGCTCAAATTCAAACAAGTGGGCTGTGACACATATTATACTAACTATTGCAAAATGAAGAATTAAAACATTTTTCTGAATTATTTTGAATCACAGCAGTCAGTGAGTCAACTTTTCGAGTGTTTACCTGTTGCAGACGACACTCCGAGTTTGCTGTTTGCCATCATGTAGGTGGTATCCAGTCCATGCTCTTTCTCTGTCTTCCATCTGGCCTGAGGCCTGAGGGCCAGACGGAACGTGGACACAAAGGTCTTTGGCTTCGTGCCGTCCTTGTCCATCCTTGAGTAGAAACGGTAAACAGACAGGGCATGTGTTTCTCACTGTCTCTCCTCAGTCAGGCCCCCTGCTCCTCTGTTGGTTGTGGTTAGTTTGACTCTGTATATGAGTATGGTGCGAGGCTTATGTGTTGCATGCTCGCCCTGTCCCTGTTTACACATCCTCTGAGATGCTAACAGGAGGAGCCTCTGCTTTCAGACGGCCCCTGAAATCACTACCCACGCTCGGCCCCACGGTTCACAGGAAAAAGACAGTTTTTATTGGAAAGGCCAATGAAAAACACACGTGTCCAGCCCCCACTGTTCCTCTGGACTGAGAACAGAGGGAGGGAGACACGCGCACACACACGCACACACACACACACACACACACACACACACACACACACACACACACACACACACACACACACAATGTGATTGAAAACAAAAGAGATATTAAGCCAGAGAAGGAACTGTGTGGGAGACAGAAAACATTCGAGCTAAAGAGAAACAGAAGTTCGATAGTGGTCAAAGAAACTCACACTGAACATGTATTTGTTTTAAAAGAGCCATATTTTACCTGAAGCCACTCTTCATGAAGATTCCCTCTCAGAGCACAATCCCGGGTTCCCCGACGTCAGCTTCTTTTTTGGTATTTTATTCCAGGAGAACACCTTTTCCCCGTAAACACTCAGCATTACTGCAGGCTGAGCCACACTTGCCAGAGGAATCCAGGAGAGCCAGTAGGGCAGCTTTCTGTGAGCACTTAGTCTGCGGTGCGACTGGCAACATGCAGATGGATCACTGAGGTGACTCTTGTACAGCTGTGGATTTCCGGGGTAGAGTTTCATTTGAATGAAAGTGGAGAAGTGGTGGGACCATGTGACCACAAACAGTAAGATCCACTTGTAAATGAGATGCCTGCAATGCTATTCATATGGAAATGGCATAAAGCTGCCGGTTGGGTGTGTCTCCGAGGTGTGCTTTCGTTTACCTTTTGTGTGATGATTGTTACAGAGAAGGTGGTTTGATCTTATCCATGTTCAAAGCAAGCGAAGCTAATATATGGGCCTTCAGGGATTTAATGTTCTATTACTTATTCTGAAAAGCAGTTTCACGGAAGGTCTGTAACAGCCACATTGGCCTGTTTTTAATTTTGCTTGCAATACCACAATAAAAGCTTTTTGACTCCATGAGCATTTTGCTGATTTTAAGTCAATGTATCAGTCATTGCAAATAACCCATGATCCATGATATCTCTAGATACACCACACACTGATATACAACTGTACATGTATATTGATATATGACTTTCAACAACACTAACACAGGTTCCATAATGTGCATTTTCAAATAAATTAGCGTCTTTGCTTTGGTCTTAAATAGACACGTTTCACTCATGTTGGCCAGTACAAGAATGTTAGAAAACTATTAAGCAAAAGGGGCTGGAAAGCACAAGTAGAACCATGTGTAGGAGGCACATCATTTACTTTACACTACAAACGCGTCCCCTGGTACCGAAAACATGCTGACTGATGAACCGGATAGCAACGAAAGCTTAACTCTCTGATGACGGACAGACATTCTACCAACTTCTAAAGTCCCTTATATACCGTAATGTCAGAAATGTACGTGAACACATAAACATTTTCAGTCCCCCCCCCCCCCCCCCCCCCCCCTCAATTGCAAGTATCTCACCATACAGCTCACCTTGTCAATGTGATTTGAATTTGGACTGTTCCTGTCCTTTTGCTAATTATTTTTATATATTATTATATTATATTACATTTCTGAAAGGTGTAAAAAAAAAAATTGTAAATCAACAGACGTTGATCGTTGTCAAAACGAGCCATATAAGGTAAAAATTGAAAATTTTAAAACAGATACCCCAGAATATGCTTTGGTGCGTTTGGTGGTACCATTTAGCCCTGTGAATATATGCACAATTTAGAAAACACATGTTGTACATCTTAATAGTCCACGTCCTCACAGCCCGTCCTCTTTCCAAGTAAATGATGCTTATCAGACGGAAGGCATACAAAGTCTGGACCCAGCCTGGTGGAATTCACAACAGGAAAAGCAAAGAGAGGGAAGGACAATGTTCTCCCCCTGTGACATAGCATGTCAACTATGGCAATCATTTCCCTTCTGGTTCACATTAAGTCGTTCAAAGACGAGCGCTGTGTGAAGTGTTTTAGTGGCTGTTCCCACAAACTATTTCAAACAAATCCAGACTCCATCACTCCGTCAGAGGAGAAAGGGATTGTGCAACAGTGTCAAACGGGGCCCTCCTGTGGTCGTGCAGCTCACACTGCACAGTTGATAATAGTCATTCAACAAGAGACAGTACAGGTCTCAGCGAGACCAGTGACATCCAATGAAGTTCTCTGATGAACAGCTGGAGAGGGACTGCGACTCTGCTGCAGTAATTTGAAAAGAGATATTCATCTTCAGCGTTCAGCAATTAAGAACAAGCAGATAAGGAGAGTCAGTGATGTAGCAGATAACCTTCTTGGCACACAGACAGACAACCCTCTCGGTGTCCCTGTAATATTTATACATTTCTGGGGAACCAAACCTCTTTTGTTATAGTCTTTCCCTCACACATTTCCTGCTGTGAGTCAGTGCTTAGCGGAGACAGAGTAAAGGAGAGAAAATGGCTGCTGGATTGGAAAAGACAAGTATGGTCCCTCGCAGCCTGGACTCTGGGGCTGGCTCGAGCTCCAGGAAAGCCGAAAAAATGGGGACAAGAAGAAAAAAAAACCCCACTGAGGAGATGAGGCAGAAACAGACATGAATCGGGAGGGATGTGAAGAACAGAGGACAGTCAGTGATGCAGCCAGAGGCCTCAGACTTCCGCCAGCGTGTGTGGAGTAAAGGATCAGGTCTCCTGCAGCTGATTCAGATCCACATGTTGGTGGAGAAGCTTGGCCTTCAAAAGGGGATGGAAGAAGCCCCACGGCAAGTTCCTGTAGTCCGACGGCTCCACTTGTGCACAGCCCGCTTTGAGACGGTGACAGAGAGAAAGTGCATTTTCTGTAGTTTCCTTGAAGGACAGAGATTCTCTCATTTTTCTTCAGTTTTTTCCTCAAATATTTTAGGGAGGCACGTTACTGTGTGATCTACTGGCACATCTTCTGTTTGAATGGACAGTGATGGGGACTTAAAGTCACGCAAAAAAAACAGTTCATAAAAACTGTACCATCCTTTTAAACTTTGGCTTGAGGAATCAAGTAAATTGCATTGCAACTGTCTATAAAGCGAATGTCCGAATCATTATAGTCATTTTTTTGATAATGACTGTGTTTTTGATTGATGATTTCCAAAGCAAACTATCAGATGAACTCTTCATCGCTTTCATGATGGCGGTTTACTGAAGAATTACAGGAAGTCTGCTGTAACTGTAATTGGACATAATGTCCTATCGGATCGTCTCAGGGGTCCCGGGGATTGGGCCCATTAAAGGGAGCCGGGACAAATACGGAAGAAAATCAGTGCGACTCTCGGCCAAAAGAAACAGCAAGGGATCCTGGGTGGTGCAAAAGATTAGTTGGAAAAAGAACCCATCTTTTTATTTTTAGAGAAAATATTAGAAACATTTCTTGGAAAAATGAAAGCTGTGACTGGTGTATTTGCCAATTCAATCAACTAAGTAAACATTGAGCCCTCCACAGTTAGAGATCTCATGAAATGTGTGTGAGAGATACATCTTTAGCTTGTGTTTGACCTCCTCCCTAATGGGATGATTCGGTGCCATGTTTCAGCAGATTGACAGTCAACGAGTTAATCATTAGTAGTGAAGTGTGTTCACTGAATTTAATGTTGTTTCTATAAGCACTGTGTCTTATTCATTTAAAAAAAAAAAAAGATACAGGTATTTGCACCATGCAAGTACAATATGAACTCAACTATCAAAGTCACAAAAGATTACATTAAATCGTAGTCCCTCTAAAAGATGACGTCGTCAGATTGGGTAATCGTTCAGGTCGTTGACTTAGGGTTGTTGTCATTACACTGTATATTGCCACAAGCTGAACCTGAGGCCCTCAGGCCCCCTGAAGGTCTGAGGCCCCTGGGCAGTCGCCTGCTTTGCCTGGTTGGTAATTATATTATGACAACGAAAACTGACTGGTCCAGGATCGAGGCCCGGAAAAACCACAGCCACGACGCCGAGCCGGATTCCTGCTGCGTGGTGAATGTGTGGACGGGACAAGATGAAAACACTCACGATGGTCGGCTGGGAAAACCTCGGTTCAACTTTTTGTAAACGAGTGACGCAGCTTTTTTATGACTGCGTACTCCTCCTCGGGGTTGTATCTGGACTATCAAGCTCCTTCTGTTGAAAATCATGAAGTGGGTCGGTGCTAAGAGTCACAGAGGTAAACTGTTGGTAGTTGAATTATACACCTTTCAATACAATATGACATTTTGTCTTGTATATGAGAAAATCATATAAAACAGAAAAAACCTCTAGAAAAACTCAAATCCAATGTATTTCCTTTCATTTGGTTATTCCTTTAAAATAAATAATTTAATATGCAGTTCCCAATAACATGCATGAAAAATATTTTTCATAAAATCAACGGTGATGCAGACATGTAAAAAAGAAACTAAGAGGAGGACGTCATGAATGATAATGAAGCACTTCTCATTTTGTTTTCCCCCGGGAAATGAAATACAGAATTAATTAGAATTTTGCAGAGAGAGAGAGAGAGAGAGAGAGATCAAATAACCTTTTGACCAGACTTTAAGTTCATTAGCTGCCAGAAACCAACTTAGTCCAGGTGTGTGCTTGTGTGTCTGGACAAAAAACGAAAAAAAAACCTCAGCTGACGTGCCTATCACAGTCACCTTAAAAATCTGTGACAGTCTTTGTCTCAGATTTGATTGGATTTATTTGCTTTTGAGAAATGGAAAAAGCTTCATTTAATATGGTCTATGATGCTCAAAACACATGTTGTGATGTTAAATTTATTTCTGAATATGTTCAATAAATGTGTGATCCATTATGGTTAGGTGGTTGTGTGGTTCAATCTGCATATTCTCTGACTCGAGAAGGGTTTTCTTCTGCAAATAGTTGATCTGCACTGTAACATGTACATGTTGCTGGACATGTAAATGTTTGCACTGTTGACCACAGGAGGATTTCTGAGATTTTCTTAAAAACTTGTACGGGCGTTGACATCTTGGCTTGTGTGTTTTTGACTCAGAGTGAAAAACTCACATCAAGTAAAATGACATCAGTATTTTCATATACTCACCAAGCTCCAATTATATATGGAGGATGATGCTCTTCCATGCTGCTTTTCCTGTATTCCTGAGTGTTTTTCAGGCAAAAGGATTTTTCCCCCTTCTCAGACTTTAGGACTACAAGAAAATGATAGCCTACATATTATTGAAAATAGACAAATTGAAAAACAGACAACTTGATTCTTTAGTCAGACTTCCCATAATTTATTCTTATTCTTATTATTGTTTCCCCACACTGGAACACGTCCGATCCAAACGCGGGTCCTAGTGACGCTCCGCCTGGCCATTTAAGAGGTAAACTACATTTCCCACAAACGCTCCACAGGAAGTGTGTCCGCTCTCAAAATTGGTCCGACTCTGGCAAACCGCTAGCTAGCACGTTTAGGAGCATGTGTGCGCCGAGAACCGAGAAAAGTGACCGAAGAGCAGAGGGTTCGTCGCCAGTTACCAGCACCCAACTGACAGGTAAAGACTTATCGTGATAGTATCCAAGGAACGCCACTCAATAACATAACATACGAGCTGACAGGCTGCGTGGTGTTAGCATGTAGCTAACATTCACCAGGGATGAACTACAGTCAGCTGTCTGAATGAAGTCCAAGTGTGAATCAAACTTCAGTTCAAGTTAAACTGCTTTACTTGCTTCCACATTCCAAATATAAAAGAAATATAGTAAAGTATGTGGCCAAGTAAGTGGATGTTTAATGCATTAGCTAACACAAGTGTATAGAAATATTAATAAGTGATCCTCTGTGAATTGTCTCTTTGTCATCAAGCAGCATGTCCGAGGCGGTAACCCAGCGGATAAAGGAGCTGGAGGCAGAGCTGGAGAAGCTCAAGTCCCAGCTGGGGGAGCGTAGTGAAGCTGGAGAGGACGCGCAGGAGACCAACAGTCCATCCGCCAATGACGACACAGACGGCAAGCCTGCTGGGAACCGCGGAGGCAGCAGCAGCAGCAGCAGCAGCAAGAAGGGTAAGAAAGCCAACAAGGAGCGTCCCTTCGACTTCTCCGCCCACCCCCGGCGCCATGCGGCTCTGCGGCTGGCGTACCTGGGCTGGGCCTACCAGGGCTTCGCGGTCCAGGAGAACACGGACAACACTGTGGAGGCCAGACTCTTCGAGGCTTTGCTGAAGACCCGGCTGATCCAGGACCGACAGAGCTCCAACTATCACCGGTGCGGTCGCACCGATAAAGGAGTCAGCGCCTTCTCCCAGGTAGGTTCCCCAAGAATTGTGCTTTATCAATTTTTGAGCCAGTAATGAGGAATAACACATACTATGAGGGATGCAGCCCGATACACAGGCAATATATAGCCGTGCATTAGTTCATTGTTCTCTCATCCACAGGTGATTTCTATCGATTTGCGGTCCACACAGTTCAGCGGAGGACCGGGTGTCACGCTCCCTGAAAATGTTGATGTCGGCATCAAGAATAAAGCTGCCGTCTCCGAGGTTCCATACGTGAAGATGCTGAACAGAGTCCTACCCCAGGACATCAGGATCTTGGACTGGTCGCCAGTAGCAGAGGGTTTCAGTGCACGCTTTGACTGTCAGTCCCGCACATACCGGTACTACTTCCCCCGAGGAGCTTTGGATGTGGCCCTGATGGCAGATGCTGCAAAAAGGTGGGTGAAGACACAAAATCATAATCCCCGGATGTCGCGGCTTGAGGTCACGGCGCTGATTTGAAGTCCTTCTTGGCTCCCGCACAGATACGAGGGCACGCACGACTTTCGCAACCTGTGCAAAATGGATGTGGGCAACGGGGTCCTGCAGTTTGAGAGGACCATCTTGTCGGCATCAGTCAAGCCTGTGCAGCCTCAGCACACCTGCAGCACAGATCAATATGACCTCTTCGTATTTGAGATCAAAGGATTAGCCTTCCTTTACCACCAGGTATCAAGAGAAAACGATGGGGGTTTTTTCTACATCTTTGGTTTTAATAAATGTGAGGCCGTTTAGATGCAGTTCAGAGACAATGTCTTCAGCTAATGGACCTTTGCTGTCATCTGTTGTGTTATTCCACAGGTCCGATGCATGATGGCACTTCTTCTCCTGATAGGGCAGAAACTGGAAGCCCCAGAAATAATAAATAAACTCCTGGATGTTCAGAGTAACCCCAGAAAGCCCCAGTACAGGTGACTTGACTGCTGTTGAGGAGGTTGTGCATGTCTATTGCCTTTTCTTAATCTTTAATATATACTACCATTATGAGTCCCACATAAATGCTAATATATCATCTGCTGTGCAAACTAAATCAGTAACAACAACAACATAGTTACTTAATTTGTTAATTAGATATGAGTGTTAAACGTTTGCCACCTTGTCACTAGCATGGCGGTAGACTACCCTCTGGTGCTGTACGACTGCCACTTTGAAGGTCTGAACTGGAAACAGGAGACTGAAGAGGTGAACCACGTCCTGTCTGCACTGCAGCAGCACTGGACCCAGAGTACAGTCAAGACCCACGTCCTCCATGGGATGATCAAGGGTTTGGAAGCCGCAGGTGAGATTTGGACGGTTTTAAGATGCAACAGCCTGGACTCTGAACTGTGACTTTTTTTGCCACCAGTTTAAATGATTTTTTATTTGTGCATGTGAAACATTTCCTTTCACAAATTGAGGGTCTAAGGCGATTTTCATGACAACACCCCAGAAGCATAGCTGTAGGCTAGTTCAGACTACAAGACTTTCAAAGTCACGGAATGGCTGTGCAGTTCATACTACACAACTTGCTGTATTGTGATCAGGAGTCTTGCAGCTGTAAATACTTTTGCTTAGTTCTTAACCATTCTGCTCCTCATTCGTTTGAATAATTAAATACTGCGCATATGTTTCCCCCACTGCTCTCTATCCACAGGTGGAGTGTCCTTTAACCATTGTTGGTTAGTGGAAGGCAGCAGGCAGAGAAACTACCGACCATTGCTGGAGCGTCCGTGCTGCGAGAGCCTGGAGTCCAGGATCGACCATTTTGTGAAAAGAGGCCGACTGGAGCGGGAGGAAGGAGAGGATGGAGGTGAAATGGTCCACAGAGGAAAAAGGTCCAAACATTCCCACAATTCCCCCAGTCTGCCTGTGCCATCAAAGCAAAGTGAACATCAGAAAGCAGACATTTAATATTTTTCCTTTGGATAATGGACTTGGCCAACACTATTTTTTTAAATTAATTTTAGTGCGAGGGAGAAATAACCTGTATTTACAATCCACTCCAGGACACAACATAGTGGATTGTCATCTGTATTTCATTGAAACAGTGTTTCCAATTTTTATTTTCCATTTTCATGCAAATATTTATTTTGCTTCGAAATAAATACGTTTTGGGGAAAAAAAGTTTCTGTCGCTAAATTGAATGGGAACTAAGATTTAGCCGAACGGAACTAATGTCAAAGTCGTTTTGAGACGGGACGATTTTTGAGGTTGCGCCTGTCAAGCCGAGAAGCTAGCTCGCTAGCAGTCAGTTGAGTACAACCGGGAGTTGCAGACAACAAGTTTCCGGTGACAACGACCGTGTCTTACCTCATTCCACCTGACTGCACCTTTTAGTGACGGAGAGAGAAACATGTCGGCGACTTGTGCGTTTGTTCGCGTGCTTGTTGTCGTTTCGACGTGATCGACACTTGTGCTAACGTTAGCTTGTTAGCGGTTGTTTACTGACCCAGCCCCGCCGCTGTGGCTCTGCGCGGACTCCCACTGCTACGATCAGCTGTTTTTAAAGGAGGCTCTCACCTCTACGAGCGAAAGTAAGTAAGAAATGTGTGTTTTGAAACGAACAATAAAATAAAATAAAATAACTCAGGATGTGGAAATATGAGTTTTACTGTACGGGACGACTCAGATGTGACTTGCTGTCAAATGTAGTTTTTAGGTTGTGTATTGGCCTTAGTTCATTAGGACTTGGTCCACACCAGTGGTGTCTCTTTAGCCCAGTAGCTGGGATCCTTTCCGTGTAGTTCTCAACTTGTCCAGCAGAGGGCGTCATGTTAAACCCCAGGAAGGTTTACAAATACTTGTGACTTCAACCAGCAACACATGCGAAGTTGAAACATGAAGTCTGGCAAATTGCATTTCCAATAACTGCATGTCTCTAACTGTGGCATTTATAATGGTAAATATCCCGTGGTGGGAAGTAACTTCTGTACATTCACTCAACTGACTTTCACTTGACAAGATTATTCTCATGCTGCCTTGTAACTTAACTACAGGCCAATGATCTAAATAATCTTTCCCCCATTACATCAATCTCCCAACTGATCAGTTGCTTACCCGTTCTGATTATCAACACACTGTAATCACCCAATCAATAACATATTATCATCATTATTATTGTTGTCACAGGTCAAGAGGAGTATATGGAGCGTTATGTAAAATAATTCAATTTAGCCCCGTCTTCACCAGCTGAAACATGAACACATCAATAATTATAATCCAATAAGAACAATAAACTTTATTCTGACATTGGCCAAGTGCTTTTACTTATGGTATTTTAAATCTATTTAGCTGATAATACATTCGTACATGAATACATTTTGTCCTTGTGTCACATTATAGTTCCAAATTATTTCTATGTAACCGTTTTTTGGAATTGACATGAACTGGCAGTAACAACAATGTAACTCTGCTCACATTTTATTAATCGTTACTTCAAGATGTTCCTGGTGGGACTGACTGGAGGCATCTCCTCAGGGAAAAGCACGGTGTCTTCGATGCTGCGGGAGCTCGGCTGCCCCGTTATTGATGCTGATGTCGTGGCCAGGAAAGGTAGGTGATGAATACAAATTCCGTTTGAATACCAGTCAAATGTATCTGCCCCTCTTGGATCATCTATGGCATGGATATTGTGACTCGCCTAAATGTCCAAACTGTATTTTTATGTTACAGTAACATTTTGTATTACTATTATTATTATCATGGTTAAATGCTGTAACGGACGTAAGGAGGTTAGGCCTGCAGGAGGTTGATTAAGACAAACGCCTGGAGAGTGTGCATGAATCACGAAGTGTGTCTCCGCTGACTGCAGGGATGATGTTTCGCTTCTGTGGTGAAGATTAAAAAGGTCACAGAAATAGGTAAAGCGTGCACAGCTGCACGTAGGATTGAATATGAGGCCTTAGGCAATTAATTGAATTACACTCAGATACTTAGGTATACTCTTTCCCACCTTCTTCACTCCTATGTTTCCTTTGCTGTTGTGCAATTTTTCAAACTTTGTATACTAACTTGAAACGTAACAATATTGAAATATATATTTTTAAGACATTTAAAAAATGTAATCTGAGACATTACCTGCTGAATTAAAACAATGATTGTAATGGTGCCAAAACAGTCGTGGAGCCACACACTCATGCCTACTCTCGCATCGTCTACCACTTCGGGCCGGAGATCCTGCTCGACAACGGGGAGATCGACAGGCAGAAGCTGGGTCAGCTCATCTTCGCCGACGAGGAGAAGCGGAAGCTGCTGAACTCCATCACCCACCCGGAGATCCATAAAGCGATGCTCAAAGAGATCCTTTTGTACTTCCTCAGAGGTGAGGGAGGGGGGGGTCTTTACTGAAAGTGAGCCGAGGCGGTTTGTCACCGCTCTTTTCCTGTAAACACTCCAAAACAAAACTTTAAAAAGTAGAACTTTAATTTGCTTAATTAATTATTTTAACAACTGGAGAAGTTGCCTTAAAAGTGAACTTTTCATACACTACTTGTATTTTCTTTAAAAGTAATTAACTGGATTTCTGTCATGTAGTGCTGTAGTGTGGAATGTAAATGTGTGGACTCTTAATTCATTCTCTCCCTCCCTCTTCACCTGCCTCCCTAGGATATCGCTATGTAGTGCTGGATGTGCCTCTTCTCTTCGAAACCAGACGTCTCACTCAGTTTCTGAACCACACTGTTGTGGTTTACTGGTAAGAACCACAGGTTTCATATTTTGAATCATTCAAATATTTGTTTTTGAAAGACACTCGCCATTATGTCTATGTTTTTACCTCTTTATATCAGTCATTGGTAACCTGTCTCCAGCGCTCGCTGGGTTATTAGCATGACTCACTGCCTCTGGATTTTTTTTTTTTTTTAACAAGGCGCCCCGGCCGCACCATAAATAACTTTCATTGTCTGTTCCTCTTCAGTGACCCTGCCACTCAGCTATCGCGCCTGATGCAGAGGGACGGCCTGACCCAGGAGCAGGCCAAGCAGCGTGTGGCCGCGCAGATGCCGCTGAATGAAAAGCGAGGCTTGGCCAATCACGTTATCGAGAACTCGGGCAGCCGCGAGGACGCCCACCGCCAGGTCCTGCGGCTGCACACAAAGCTGGAGGACTCCATGGACTTCCTCTTAGTGAGGGTCATTGCTGTTGCTGCCACCGCCGGTCTGAGTGGTATACTGCTCTTTGCAGCCAAGATGCTTTTGTCCTAACAGAGGAAATGTGATGGGTTTAAAAGGGGTTCGGTCAGAGGTGTGAATTAAAAAGCAGGCAGGTCGGAGGCAACGATGCAAATTACTGTGAGATTAGTTTCACAGCACCCGCCACAACAGCTCAGTGGTGCGACGCGCTGTGTTGGCAGTTAACACGGACTCACATTGTTAACATAACTGACGAATGTGGTTTGGTGTGAAGGATCCCTATGTGCAATTTTTGCTGGGTTTTACTGTGAGACACTAAAATATGAAGGTGATCCCTGAGAGCCGTAGTTTCAGTACAAGCTCCCCTTCGCAACCTTTACTCTGTGAAGGGGAGATTGGAAAAAAAATCTTAATTTTAACGCAGCAGCAAACAAACATCTAATATCTGTAAAACCTTCAAACATGATGGATTGGAGAAACTATGAGATATCAAGTATTTGGTCACACCGTACAGTGTTTCCCCTACCATTGAATTGGGGGGGGCGTATAAGTCAAATAAATTTTAATCAAAAATAAATTAAAATTCTTTTAGTATTTTACATATAATGCCAAGCAGAAGTCATTTATGGTCACTTAACTCATACACCATATTCCTCATTCCTGTATAAAAAATTGTGGATGAAATGTGATTTGTGAAACCTAACGACCCCTAATACTAACACCCCCCCCCCCCCCCCAAAACCAGTAAACCTAGGGGATAAGCTGCCATATGACGCTGCTCAAATGTAGACATTTTGGGTGATTGCATGGATTTAAAATAAAAAAGAAGCGGAGAGAGAAAAGGAACAAGTAAAAGACCATAGTCACTGTTCTCACTGTAGTTATTATTTTTCTGCACTAACTCTCACTTTGTGTTTTAGCACAAGTTGCCAGTGCTGTCCCCCAGTCACGGAGTGCTCAGTCAGAACGCTCGAACGCTTAGAGGAGATGCAATGATTGAATGATGAGGAAGATTCACGACAGAATGTATCTGACAATCCATTTTGTAATGGGAACAGTGTGAATTTACACAAATGAACAGATGATATCTATCATTATATTTTCTTACACTTGAAGCTGTCCTCTGTAAATACTACGTCTGTGATTGTTTTCTGTTTGTTTTCCCCTTCACTGCACACTCACTTGTAACATTTGTAATGTTAGCTGCTTAACTGAAACATGAATGAGCCAACACCACTGTTTTAAAGGAACAAATATCGGATGGTATCGGTGTGGCATTGTGTTTTTCTTCTCCTTCCCTCACTTGGATGTTTGAGCATCACGTTGCAGAACAATGTGCAGAGTTTGACACTAGAAGACTTTTCACTCCAGTCACCTCAAACTAACGGTTACATTCTGCCTTTACCTTTCAGTAAAGTAAAGAAGTACATGTTTTCCGTTGGCTTATTTTTCTATAGCTGTATTCTTGACTATCGGGGCGCCACAGTAAAAGCCATTAATGCTATATTCAATGAAGTGGTTAAATAATATTTTCCATGTTTAAAAAATAATGAGATACTGGAACTTAACAAAA
Organism: Scophthalmus maximus; assembly: GCF_022379125.1. NCBI lineage: Eukaryota > Metazoa > Chordata > Actinopteri > Pleuronectiformes > Scophthalmidae > Scophthalmus > Scophthalmus maximus. Next base: position 14,246,797 of record NC_061530.1, read on the forward strand.
TGAAAACCATGTAACTTGAAAATCTTCACAGAATTGAGTACATGCTTGGTGTTTGCTTGATAACGGGTAAGGACATGAGCAGGCGATTCACTGTGTCCACGTTTGAACATGCACAAATTTTAATACATAACTTTCTGACGTGCACAGTTTAAAATTACATGCACAAACACATCCAACCTTTTATCTGGAAGCCGTGTTAATACATTGACTGTAGATGCAGCCTGGTGGAGAGTATAATCCACCTCAGTTTCAGGAAAAACAGAAAGCTCTGAGAAAAACAATTCCCAATCATCAATACGGCACATTAATATATCAACACACTCCAGGTTGAAAGACTAGTCTGCCAGGACAATGGTTCATTTCCTGCCAATAACCTATAGTCCTGAGAATCACAACCTCTGTCCGCGAATGACAAAGATAAACCAAAGTGCTCAGGTTCACTTAAGGCAGGAGTTCTGTGTTTCAGTTTCTCTTCAGGTGTCAGTCGGGGTAGCACTTATTCTGATCCGTAGTCTTTGGCGACCGCCATCTTGGCATGACTTGAAACTGTCTTCACTGCGATCACCGTCATGAATGAACACTTCCAACGTTGTCAAAATGGTTGAGTCATTTTGAGGTGATCGACTAACTGACTCATTGCCTAATCAATCCAGTTCTTGCTACTATGATAGTGGATATAAATCATTTTGGCTGTACTGAAATGCATAAACTCTCCAAAGAATGAATCATTTTCTTCCTGCTGGAAACTGTGTTAGTGACGAGACGTCACGAGGAGAAGATCCTAATGAACTTGTACTAATGGTTCGCTGCGATGCCCTTGCTCTCGTTCCCGTTGGAGCTTAGGCATTGAAAATCCAGGCCCGCGGGCTCGCGGGGTGACATCACTCTGGCGAAGAGGGCCCACGAGCCGGCGTGGCTCACTTGGCTCTGTCCAGAGCCCCCACTCGCCTGCTCTTTGTTTTGATCAAGCCACCATGGGATTAATGCAAAGTGACTGGGGCTGCAGTGGGTGGGGGGCAGTGAGCCAGAGCCGACACGGCCGCACACAACACGTGTGACACACAAAATCACAGGAATCTCTTCAAACACATGCAAACAGTCCAAACAGTCCAGTCACACACATAATACATGATGTGGAGTCTTGGGCTACTTTAAATAAATAAAAAAAAACCTTGTTATCCAGGGGGCAACACGTTCCCCTGGCCAGCCTGCTGCTCGGCAGAGATTTGCAAGTGTGCCTTTTCTCGGTCGCCCTCTCCGGCAAAGACAGAGGCCAGATGCAGAGCATCGGAGGCAGACTATATCTGTCCCAGCAAGTGTGAATGCTCCGGGCAGGAGAGGGTGGCAAAGTCTCCGTCTGAATACAAAGCGGGTTTAATTCTGACTGCGACGAGCTGAAAGGTGAAAGTCTGGAGCTGGCCGTGTTACACTTTGTAAACGTGCATGGATGCATGGATCACCCGCTGCTGCATCGCGTGTTGCCGGTCCTCTCTGGGAGCAGAGCAGATGATTGTCTGATGGCAGGGGGTAAAGACTTATATAATTTCACCATCATGTTCAGAGAGTTGGCCCGAGGCAACACAGTGTGTCAACATTTTGGAATCTCCTGTCTGAGTGGTTTTTCATCATTCCCCTCGCCGGCTGCCGAAAGGGAAGGTGAAACAGTTTGGGCAAAAGAGAAACCAAAATGAATAGCTCTGCACCAAACACAGTCTGAAAAAAAAAAAACAAATTCAATAACAACAGTGTTAGTCAGTGGTGTTTTGTGTTTGGGTTTCTTTTCAAAGAAAATCCACTATCCATAGAGTCCAAGGGTTATAAGTTGTGCCATTATGTGCCTGACTTATCAATTAATACAGTTTTCTTCATACACATAATAGCAATTGTGTTTGTTCGTGAGACTAGTTCACATGAATGCAAACAGTTGGCAGCAATGGAATGTGAAATTTCATAATAATCAAGTATGATTTCGGTATAATCAACTGAAACAGCGAATCGTTATGTCACAGTGCAACACAAATAATCCAAAATATCTCCCTCTACTCTGGACTCTGACCCTCTTTTGCAAAGGTCAGTCGAGAATGTTTGCTGTTTTTTCCACAAAAAGTTGGAACTTGAAGTGGAAAGTGGTCGTTCAATTTGCGCACACTAAGATGCATTATACATTTCACGGAAATCCACCCATTAGTTGTCGGGACAGTTCACTCGAAAGCCACAAACGTCGACCGGTGATAGAGGAAAAGTCGGGGGGGTTCATCAAAATCGGGAGGATTCATTGTTCCGGGGCACCATGAATATCTGCACCAGAATGAATGAATCCCTCTGTTAAGCAGCTGAAGCTTTGAATCTATGAATACATATATATATACACACTATTTAATACGAGACAATTAAATAATCAATAATCACTTTGATTAGAGCACGAGAAGAGCAACGATGGAAAAACCCCTCCGCCACGTGCCCGCGTCTTCCCTCAGCAGAAGGGCCACGAATGCAGCCGCGCACACCAGTGGCGAGAGGGACTTCGCCCGGGCAATTGGACCGGCCGGAGTGTTCTTGAACTCTGGCATCTAGTGTCACGCCAAGGGAAGGGGCAAGTCGCAGCGCCTTCCGCGGCCCAATGTCAGGCTGCATCCGCGCGACGGCGGTGAGGTGAAGAGACAGGCAACGCGCCAGCGCAGCATCCCCAGCCACATGACTCGAGCTGTCCCTGTGCGTTAGCCTCGGCTCGGTCGGGGCCCGCGAGGGAACAAGGCCGTAGGTGTTGAGTCACGGACACTGGACGGTTCCCGGCTGAGGCGCGACGATGGGGAAAGATGTCGGGGAATCACTGCGTGTGGTCATTCTTGTATATTATTTTTCACTTAGTGTGAGGAGGTGTCTCTTTACAATTTGAGAATTTTGTCCAGAAATTAATTCGCGTTTGCCTTTAACCAGCACATTTATCTTAAGGGGCCCCTGGTTTTTTTAAGAAAACCTTTCCGCACGTCTGTTATCTTATCACAGCTGTGAAGCACATTATGCCATAAAGAGTTCCCCCTAGAATTTCAGCGTTGTAACTTGAAAAGTCGAATTATATTAGCTCTCGAGCATTAGCAGCGTGACGTAATGATAGAGAACGGCACAAGAACGGATGAGAAGAGCAGCAAAGACCCGATGTGAGAATTGTCCTTTTCACAAAAGGTTTGGTCTGATGGAGATCAATCAGTACCTGCTGCGTTAACATGGTATGCGGGGCTGCCATGTTAACGGCCCTCTGCCCATCTGTTAATGATGCTTCCCACAAATGAAAAGGAAAAGAAATTCTTTGCAAACTATCCATATCAAATACAGTGAGAGGAGAAGAGCTTATTATATGAAGATGCTGTGCTTCAGATTGTAGCCTGGACGATAGAGTTCAAGGTGTTGTACACAGGCATTCGCGGTGACCCCCACGACATCAGGTCTGGGGGAGGATGACAGTGCAGCTGGAAGGGGTCTGTTCAATGTCAGGTTTTATTGACCGCCAGACACTGGTGGCTGGACGGACGGCGGTGCGCCCACTCGCTCCACCGCTTTGGCACAGGCGGAAATATTCCAGCAACTGTGGTGCCCTGGCTTTTCTTCTCGCGTGGTGGAGAAGTCAAACTAAGCGTTTCTCTCGTGAAATACCTCGACGTTTATTTGATGAATCTCCGTGTTGGTGTGACCGCGGCTGACCCCCCCGGGTAATCTCCCGCTGACTTCAAAACATGTGAACGGCCAACATCTTCAGTCATGTTTTTTTTCTGTGTGTGTGTGTGTGTGTGTGTGTGTGTGTGCGTGCGTGTGTGTGAGTGTGTGTGTGTGTGTTTGAGTGTGTGTGTGTGTGTGTGTGTGTGTGTGTGTGCGTGTGTGTGTGTGCGCGTGCGTGTGCGCCATGTCAAAAATGATTAGAATACGATTATTTGGATGTGGCACTGACTAGTCGTGCCGTCGAGCAAGTGTTCTTGCGGTCTTTGTCTTCTGAGGTGGACACCGACTCAAGTGAACCAATGTGTGCACGCAAGAGTGGGCAGGTGGCCCGTATACTTAGTGGGAGGACGTGTGCATGAGCGTGGAGGGCAATCGAGCTCGACAGTTCAGGCATCTCTCTCCAATTTGGATCTCCCCCCGGTGAGTTAAGTGACGACGCTCCGGATAACAGCGCCGAGGGCTCATTAACGTCACTCCAGACGTCTCAGGGGGAGGCGCTGTTTCCCGAGCCGAGCGTTCCTCCCGTCTCCCAGTGACTGACGACAGATGCACACGGGGCACACGGGCACGCCGGCCCGCGCGCTGACCCGAGCATTCGCGCGCCGGTTCCCCCGCGGACGCGCCCGCGCACTCTGCAGCGGCCTGATAAGCCGCACGCCTCACCAATTGGCCCCTGCAAATGTCAGGCCGAAGCCGCCTCGGCTCACCGATAGCGAGTGGGTGGGAGTGAACGAAAATGGAAATTTCCCTCAGTCACGTTTTGCGCACGCCGGAGATACCGGAATTAAAAACAAAGTCTGCAATAGAGACACAATCTTTCAAATCCCTCCACTTATGCACGATGGAGAGGGAGGAAAAAAAGCCTGGCGTAGAAGGTTTTTTTTCAAACGATCCCCACAGCCGTGTCCAAGAGATGAAGCTTACACGTCCACAATAAGCAGCTTATGGCACTTCGCAGGGGGAACACTCATCTACGGACGCCGGGTCTGCCTTTTAACGTTGGGCAGGACGTGAGATGGGATGTGAGTCAAGTGTTCAGGCGTCGCGTACGGTCCAGATGCTGTTTTCATCACAAATGAACAGAGTGTCCTGTTGGGTAGGTTGTTCAGCTAAAGTCACCAACAAAACCAAACATCCCCCCCGGAGGAGGGGGGTTGTGTTGCTTACACGAGCCCAACAGTTCTAGTGAGGGTCTCCCCGTTTTGCAGGATGAGGCAGAGACGGTGTTGTTGTTGTTGCCCCTGTGATCCTGACCTTGACAGTTGTCTTGAAAAAAGGACGGCTGGATGGATCATTCTGATCTAAGCAGTATGATGTGAAGATGTATGCGTTATTTGCTAATATGTGGCATGACTGAAGTGATTCATGATCTGGGAAGAGAGGCAGAGAAACGGAATTCAGGGGCTTCTTTTTTTCCCCCTCCCTCTCCTCACATTGAGAAACAGGTAAATGCTGTTGGACCTCTGGTTTGATCTTTGTGGTCTCCCAGGCGTTCGTTAATGTAGGAAGGAGTTGGGTTATGAACCACGAGTTTGTGTTTCTCCCTCGAGGACTCCAGGAGATGTGGGCTACAGACTGTTGCAGACTCTCATTTGGGGCATTTGTCTTTGACGCGGTGACATGAAGTCACTAATTTGACAACGTGCTCATACGTCCTGCGAGCGCAAGACAGTCTGTGCTAGTGTTGGGCTGCCCCGTGGCTCGGGTGACCTCTGCTCGGGCACGGACCCTCGTTCCTTAATTGTGTCTGTAAGGAATTCTCTTGTCTCAAGACAAGCTTTGAGTCGGGACCCGAGGGCTTCCTGGGCCTAACCACAGAAGGAGAGCAACCACACAGACAACAAGATGCTCCGGCGCGGCATCGTGTGGCAATCCAGTCTCTTTCTGTCATTTCGATCCGCTGTTCCCTGTCACACCAATTTACCGCTTAGGACAAATTACTGAATTGAATTGAGTTTGTGTTCACTTTGACAGTTAACAGCACGCCGGCTGAGTGATTGTGCATTTTGACATGGTCCCCACATTTACATTTCCTCACAAACCTCAGAACTTTTGTTCTTGAACTCCTAACTTGAGACAGTCACGGACCCTCCGCGGCCCCTGTCATGGGGGCGAATTATGTCCAAGGGATGTCACAGTATCAAAGTGAGCTCATGAGAAAACACAGAAACACATTGGTTTTCACAGTTTAGGCCTGGAAGCTATTTTCTTGTCTGCCGCAGTCACAGCGGAGCCTAATTTGCCCTGGATTACTTTCCGACGCTGATCTGAGCTTTGTCGTGATATGTTCTAACACCCGCTCCCTGACTTGCCGCCACCATATCTCAGCATCTTCACACCCATCAGACGAAAAAAAGAACCCCGCATCTCCCCTTTGATTGTGGAACAACATTCTCTCCTGCCTCATTTGGCATTTTGTGCAGCTGTCCTCTTTTTCCCCCCTCGGTGATCACCTTAGCGTTGATTGCCTCTGTTGTGCCTAACATTTGCAGGATTAAAGGCTGGTTTCACCGGGGAAGGAGAAATCAGAGCTGATGATCAACATACAGTGTGACATTAACCCTGTAATGAATGCAAAAAGACCATTTTTAATGAAAAACCATGGACATTTAGAGTAAAAGCAACAGCAACAGATGCTCCTTAAGCCCACACGAGTTATTTAAACTTTAGTTTTAAATCACTGTAGCTCGCTCTATCATTTGTGGAAGCATACAGAACATTTTAACAGATGTTGCATGCATGAATCAAATAACAGCACATTGAAAACAATTACATGATATAATTGAACAACTATCTATCAACAGCTATAGCCTTTTAACAGACACAATGAAATGAATGTGCAGCACCGACACTACTTTAACTGTGTTCAGACACCAAGATATAATATCAAATTTACAGGTTATACACAAACATTATGCCAAATATAATGGGCTGATATGACGTTATTTTTCAAATCATCACATTGAGACACAATACATCTTGTGACACCGCCTGCCATTCAAAACAATCATTATCTCATCGTGGCGTTCAACAACTCGCGTTTCTTTTGGCAAAACATCTCTCCACGGTCTTTGAGGTACAACATCTTATCGTACGTACAGCATGAGAAAACGCAGTGGCAACATGAATCTTAAAAACGGCACATTTACAAACACTGCAGCCGCCACGACTGTTGGGTTTCCAGACTTGAATGTGAAATGACAGCTCAGAAATGAGGTGAGGCATCGGCACTGTCAGGAGTGTTACGGCACCTCAGCGTGACACATGGCAGTGACTGACACTGTGTCGTCGCCCGCGTCGTGCTCTGAATAGCGGCACAGGCACCCTGTATACCACAGAACGTATGGATGAGGTGGTAGACAGTCACCGATAGCCACAGATACACAGGCCTTAAACACTACAGCAGTCCCCACCTCGTACATGTGTAAAAGAAAAAACAACAACAACAACAATCTGATTGTGAGTCAGTGGCTAAGGGCAACATGAATCTTCCCGTGAGAGCCAAGTGAAAGTCAGGAACTGAATGTCTTCTGGCTGTGACCTTTCACCTCTGAGCCCACGTCCTGCCCGGTCCTCAGTCAGCATAGAGAATGAACCCTGAGAAGGTGCTGTACTTGTTGCTGTTGCCCCCATGAGCTTTGCCGCCATCCAGTTTTATGAAAACCTCATCACCTGCATCCAAATGAAGGATGGCACTGTTGCTTGCATAGTCATAACTCTGGTCCTGGTCTTGGGCAATGGCGCTGGCCCTGACCTGGAATGTGACACACACACACACACACACGCGCGCAGGCACGCGCACACACACACACACACACACACACACACACTTTTAGAATTCTTATTAACAGATAAATTAAATTGTCATCACAATATTTCGAATAATATAATTACCATACATTACTCACGGCCCAGAGGATAGTATTAAGATGACATTAGTGAAGTCGCTGTTTCTTCCGTTGATATTTCACCACGTATCTGCCACATATGAGTGGACCAAAAAGGATTTGTATAAAAGTACGGACTGAATCTGAGGCTTTGACTTTGTGTATAAGTGTGTCCCCTGTGGTGAATATCTTGTTTTTCCTCTCATGACTCAACCGAAAGGGTCGGACTTGAGTCAGTCTGCCTCTGAGGAAGGATGGCAGCACATCCCATCCCCTTTCGCCCTATGGCCCGACCCTTACATCCACATTTCCCTGGGCGGAGCACTGAAAGTGCCATGTTTCCCCGGACACGGGAGCCGTCGTGTCGACACGGGATAATTACTGAGGGTGTCGCATCTGGAGCATAACCCCCCAAATCTCTTTTGCGTGTCCGTTTCAAAAAGTGAAGCTGTGGGAAGTTGCTGTGCGTGTGCAGTTTGCCACTGACGGACATATCCCCTCTAAGCTTCAGCTAATGTATAATGATCTGGGTTTGCCGGGTTGCTCGTTACGCTGCAACCTCACCGGGACCAGCCATAAAAGTGTAATCCCTGCGAAAGAGATCGGTCCAGCCTCGGCTCCACTGCAGCAACACGATGTCGCTAAAAATTACATTACAGTTACATTTGAACTCTTGTAAATAATGTAAGTGTTTCTAACCAGGGATGTGCAGCATGTAGCGGCTTAAATGGTTGGACGTCGGACCGTCTCTCATTCTTTATGTTAGAATAAAGACAAATTCAGTTGTTTGTCACAATGTCGGGAATTCAATCTGCTTTTATTTAGTTGGTTTGCTTGAAGCTCAAGTCAACGTGATCCTCTCCCTCCGCGTCGAGGTTGTACTTGTCTTTGGTTTTGTGTTAAGTGTGTTGTAACTCTCAGCAATATGCATTTTTTTTGCTTTGTGGAAATGCTTCAATACTGCTCATGACAGAAGGATAATTGTTGCTTTCAAAATGTTGGACTTTATCTTTGGCGTTGCACAGTATTAACGTCGGCAGTGTCTGCTAAAGAGAGCAGACCGAGGCAGGGATTAAGAGCTGGGGGAGGCTTCTTACGAAAGTCTTAACAAAACAATATTCCCCCAACAGGTGAGTCATTGTGATTAAAATAACTAGCAGCGGTTCTTACAGACTGTGTTCAACACTTTTCTCTTGTTCTTCTGCCTAAGTTGAAACTAAGCAGCTTTCATAGGGTCGTGCTATGCTTCAAATTCTTGCCAATTTTTCGAATTTCATCAATGTGTTTGTGCAATTTCTAACAATGTAAGATTTTTTTTTATGTGTGTTAAGACAGAATTGATATGATGTCTTGAGAAAGGGGGGAGAGGGGTACCCTCTTTTCATTTAGACACTGCCCTTTAAAATGTCTGTGCACATTCTTGGTTGTAACTCCAGCTCTGTGCATACAGTTCGAAGGATACACATGAATACCCACAATCTAATGCCATCTATATGGTCACCTTGCAATAATCCCCATATGCTGGGTACTGTGTCTAAAAGACATAACGTGACACCTTAAAGTAACATGCAGTTCAATATGAGAGCCCATTGTTATACATTTTAATGCACAGGTGTTTGAGCAAGTGTGTCCGTACCCTGTACATCCGACCGCAGTCTGGTCGAGATTTTGCAGGAAAATGTCGAGGCGCAGATTTACACAGTGCTTGATCAGTGTCTTCACCTGGGGCTCTAAAGACATTGCAAAATTACCCATGAATATGGCAAACATCATGAATCGGTGTAGAAACGCCCGGGCCTGACGGGCTGTCTGATAAGGCATACTAGCACATCGCGGTGCCGTGAAGTTTGTTGTATTTCAAAGGGCACCAGCTTTGAACTAGCCACTACCCCGGGCTGTGTTTTGATGTGTGCAGAGTTGAGATAGCGCCGCGCTCCTTCCCCCCTCACTTCAACGTGTACATCACTGGACGTGTAATATGCACAGATACAGAATCTGGCAGGGTGCCACTGTGCATTGTTATTGTACTTGACTACAACACCAGACCGAGTCTGACCTAAAATCACTGCACACATGAACGCATGACTACTCGATTTAGACTGCCAGCACACTGGTTGCACTGTTCCCTGAGCATTTTGATGTGGGTTCATCCCAGATCACAGCACATCATGCCAGTAAAAGGATCATTTTGTGCCATTTGTATTTTGAGAAACTGCTTTTTCCCCCAATCAGAACTCAACAATAAATCATTTAACATTGGGAAGTGTCTGAAGAGTTAAAGGTGTTACCCACCAGACCATTCTTGATCAGGTCAGCCCACATGCTGGTGCCATCTCCTCCCCTCATCAGCACATTGTAGATGAAAAAGTAGGTGCCAGGGATCTTACAGGTGAACTTGCCCGTTGCGCCCTCATAGTTACCCCCAATATTGGTCACCACGTCATCAAACCGCAGAATGTCGTAACCTTCTTGAGGGTTTCGTAGTCCTGCATAAAAAGCTGCCCGAGGCGTCGTGTTGTAGGTGGTTGTGCTGCCTACCCCTTTACCCCCTAAACCTAATATCCCTGTCCGTACTATGTCCACTCCATCTCCCGGTGGTCCCTTAGGTCCTGGAGGGCCTGGCTCTCCAGGGGGTCCCGGGGGTCCAGGCTTGCCAGGACGTCCTGGTTTGCCCTGGGGGCCATTCGCACTGTAGGTAGGCAAGGGCGGGCCGATGCTGTGATCGCTCAGGTTTGCCTCGTCTCCCACTTGTAGGCCTGGGGTCGCTGTGTCTGTGCCCACGTGCACACCCGTGCCTGTCGTGCCCGTGCTGGGGAAGGGGTCACACACCATGCGGCAGGTGCCCAGCATCTCGAAGTGGCTCGCACTGTCGTCTGTGCCACCCGTGCCGGCGGAGCTGACCAGCACAGGGATGAGGACCACCAGAACCAGGACCAGCATGACCCCCACAGCAGCTGCCACCAGGGTCTTCCGCCCGATGCTCAGCCGGGGAAGGGGCTGCGCTGCCAGCGTGGAGCTCTCTGGGGTGGAAATGGTGACTGTGGTGAGTGCGTCCACCTGGCAAATCGCCGAGTCGGTGAGGATCTCCGAAGGTGGAGATGGTGCCCGCAGAGAGCTGGTTCGAGTGAGTGAGTGAGTGAGTGAGTGAGTGACAGAGGCGTGCAGGAGTACGAGAGAGGGAGTGGAGCAAGGGACCGAAGTGATCAAAAGGAGGGAGAGATTGAGAGAGTGAGGAGAGAGAAAGCAGAGAGGAGAACGGGGAGAGTAAGACAGCTTGAGAGGGAGAAAAAAGAAAAAGGAGCCGGGGGAGGAGAGTGAGCATTATACACTCACTAACCATCTGAGTCAGGGCTGAGGAGGGCACTTTCCCACTCGCACATGTGAGGAGCCAGGGAGGGCGAAGGAGTGTGATACGTAGAGCACCGAGAATTAGAACAAATCAGCGATTCCAGAAATCTTTGGTTTGTCAAACTCTATCAAACATTCACAAAATAGGCAGCTCAGAAACTGCTCTTAAAATTCAATTTCAGGTGTCGCTGCATCCTATAGGACTATAAACACGATCTTAATCTCATGAAGATGGAAAAATCATTAATAATCATATGGTAAGAATGCATTCACTTTTGCAACTGATTAGATTTGAGACAATCTACAAATCAATCTGCTTTACAGAATACACTTACTGTTACATGGTATACAGTATATTCAGTAACTTGCTATCCTACTGAAAAAAATACAATAATGATGACAAATAACAGTTCCTTTGCTGGCTGGTTATATGTCCAATTCAAGCTATTCAACCAAGCATATTCTTTGTTGGGTTCAATGGTACAGATGTCTCTGCACAAAGGCATCACTGAAGCCCGGCTGAATATTCATTCACAATCTCAGTCGGGAGCCCACATTTATGCAGGTACGGAATATGTCACACTGAAATAGCAGAAAGATTTACTGCAGGATGCAAAATAAATTTGAAGAATCAGAATTCAAACAACAGCAACTTCCAGCTTCATGTTTGTTTTCATAAAGGCATTCTCTACTCAAAGAGGCACCAAACACGATGCTCACGTTTGATGTACAATAATATGTACCTTATGAATACAAGTATGAATATAACACCATATATTTTCACTCAGAGGAAAACCAGCTAACCAACAGATGTATTTGTATCACAAAACAAACCAAGCCACATTGAAGTCAAGCTACGTACACGTGACTGCAGTACGACTGAGAATCTTAGTCACCCGGTGATAGTAGGTTTTTCATAAAAGTATTATACGCAGAGAACAGTTTCCCTCCACGTTTCCGATGCTGCTCTTGTCACAGGACAAGGACAGCGGCCCTGAGTCAGTCACCTCGAGCTGTGCTTTCTTGCTGACTCTCTTCCACTGATGACATTATTAAATCAGAGACATGACAACACGGTGAGAGTGATGGAGAAGGTCCTTGATCCTCTTCCACATTTACATATAATTTCACCCTTGTATATAGGATATGAATTAAAGAGAAACTATATCATTATTAAAAACATACAAAGCAGACCCCCAAAAAAAGAAGAACTGACCAAAACTAACAAAAAATGCTACAAAACAGTTAAACTTCAACTCAAGAGAACCAAATATAAGAATCATTCTCCTATACCGAACAACCCCTTTAAATATTAAAACTTATGACAAATTGTACCTGACACCACATATGACATTCATTTCCAGGAAGTGCTGGGCTTCTTTCTTTGCAAACTACTGTGCCCTCATGTGGTATTTCAATGTATTACAAAACATAGCACCTCCACACACACACCGTACATTCGTCATCTTGCTCCTCTTCTTCTTCTTTTTCGTCACTGTGTGCGAGTATAGATTCAGGAGTTTGCATTTGAGGTTTTTGCCTGAAAGCAACTGTGAAGTTGTGAGGACGGCATTGGACGACACATTCAATGACGAACCTGAATTTAGCAGCAATTAAGCATATGCACAAACCTGATGTTGAAGGGAATGTCACTCTTCCAGGTATTTGGTAATAAACCATAACTACTACAAATACAAATGTTTACCATGGACAGATTATGCCAAAGGAAAATGAATATTTATGACAAATTTCATGCCAGTCCATCCAAGTGTTGCCCAATTTTGTTGTCCAATGGTGGTGGTACATTGTCTGGGGACCATGAATGTCAAAATGTCTTTCCCATACCACATTGTTCCACATTAACCTTTTACTAATTCAATTTTATGCGTATTCTAATCCTTCTGACACTAAACTACAATATTTCATCACACACTGATTATTAGCAGCACACAATGTGCTCCATCCTACTGTGATATTACTGATTGGAGTTTGGCTTTTAAGCTCTGCCATTCTACCGACTGCATTAACTTGTTTCAACCAGAGGATGGCGCCCACGGCTCACTGTTGCAGAGTTAAACAAGGACACCAAAGAAAGTAAAAGGCTGTAACAACAGGGCCAGGATGAGAAACCACCCTGGTGAATCCTGAACAGATTGTTATAATGACTATCATTTACAACTCCTGTGGTCGTGGCATGTTTTGATAATGCACCCAAGAATTCAAGCGTTATGGTGCCGAGCACACACACAGTGTTATTATTAATATCGCCCCGCCTTCATGCAGCAGCAGATCAACTCCTCTGTATGGGGAGTAGGACAGGAGGGGAAGGTGTCGACCACCCGTCTTGAGCAGCCTCGCTCACACGGACACACGGGACGGCCTTGTCAGTAACCTGAGAGCTGAGGAAATGACAGACCATCTTTGATGTCTATACTCAGGATAGACTGTGTTAGACAGTCCATTTTTGACACAGGATACATAACTACATAATAACATCATCTACATAGTTGTAGGTTTGCCTTTGTAGCTATATATTTACTAAATTAGGTGCATGTAGTGGAAAACATGTCAAACACAAAGTCAAGACATTTGGTAAAATAACCCCTTATATAAAAGGAAAGCATATCAGCCCCTTGTATGTTTACAAAAGAGTTCAAACAAAAGTTACTTCCGTGATTCCTTCATTTTGGACTCTTCCATTTTAGGCAATGGGTCGCTGCTTTGCAGCCCCTCTTGGGATTCTGTGGGAATTCCTTAGCTGCTTTGCTCGGCAGTTGGTTTTCAGTCCTCAGATATTGTTATTTCAGGGTGTGATGTTGGCCCAGAGAGGGAATTTAATTTTAAAAGAAAAAGTGCCACGTTGTTCTTGAACATTCTTGACAAAGCTTTGTCCCCGGTTTGTAAACAACTGTATGTGGATTTTGTTATTTATGATTGGGGATAAAGTTATCCAGTCAGTTATCGTAAATAACACCACAAGACATCCACACATGCTGTGATGTCTCACTGATGCTTGCACATCCTATTTTCTTTAAATATCTTTAATACATGATCATGTATACAGCAACCTGAAACTAATGCAGTTTAATTCAATAGTTCTGCAGTTAATCATGCCTTTGTGAGGTGTTGAATCAACTTCATGATCATTTTGGAGGATGTAGTCTATGGTGCCATGGTGCTATCTGACATTGGGGTCCAATTATTTGTCCACCCCACTCAAATTCGAAAAACAAATACATCTCTTTGTACTCAAATGCAATACAGTTCAGCACCACCATGATTTTATTGGACTGCATCAGTAATGGCTATAATAAACTAATATTTGGGTGTAGACTGTGATATATGATCTTATGATGATTGGATTGAAAGAGCAGCCCTGAACAGACAGTTGATAGTTGTCTCATAACGGATATATTTAGGATGAGCAGGTTGAAGTTCATCTTTATCCTGTTTGTTTTCAGAGAGGTGTGAAATTTGATCTCTAATCAGTCCCAGCTCCAGTTTCCTCCTGCTCTGGAAGCGCCAAAGGAGCCTTGTCTGACCAGGAAACGCACAGCTGCTGGAATCTCCTTTCTCTTAAACAGTAGACACATATTTTCCTTTTTAGGGCATGACGATCTATTACGTAATTTAGGGAGCACTCGGATTTCTGGCAAAGTCGCCCCGTGTGGGAGCGGGAGGCGCCGAATCAGAGCGACACCCCGATCGACCAATCGCACACACCGGGGAACTTACCTCGCCGCTCGCTGATTGGTCAGATGGGCGGACAACGCACGTTGACGTTGGAGTCGCTCGCGCTCGCCCCCCTCGGCCCCGGGACTCTGACGGGAGTAGTTGTAGTCGTCGCACCGGATGGTCGAACTGTCCAGGGACAAACAAGAGCTACCGGGATAGTTTGTTTCAAGGGCTTTTTTTTTTGTGTGTGTAGCGGGAGTTTCGGGAGTAAAACCGCCTTAAGTGGTCGGATATCGAATCCCCTTTTCCCTCTCGGATAGTGAACTAAAGTTGCCACCATGCCGGTGTTCCACACGAAGACGATAGAAAGTATCCTGGAGCCGGTGGCCCAGCAGATCTCCCACCTGGTGATAATGCACGAGGAAGGCGAAGTCGACGGGAAAGCTATCCCGGACCTGACGGCGCCGGTCGCGGCCGTGCAGGCGGCGGTTAGCAACCTCGTTCGGGTGAGTCCCCCACCCCGCGTAGTAAAATAGTACCCGGTAAAGTCTGCCCCAACTCGGCGTGTGTCGCGAGCTACCTGTCGCTCTTTGTCCCCCACACAGCGCGCTTTCCAATCGACTTACTCCAGAGCCTTTTGGAAAAAACAATACTCAGTGTAAATACGAATGTAGCGTCTTGTGTGTTTGACGTCATCGGAGGTGAACGCATGCCGTATCAAAGTTTCCTGAAGTTGTTTGACACGGGGCGAAAGGGCAGTCACGCCCTTGCCCCCTTCTTGAAAAGAAGCCCCGCCCCCGCCCCCGCAGCCCCGCCCCCTCACCCGCAGCCCCGCCGCCGTATGTTGACGTAGGCGCCGCCGCCCGAGACAGGTACTGGAGCAGGCGACCGAGGACCGCTGTCGCCTGCAGCCGCACTGATTTCATTCTTTTAAATGCAGAGGATGAGAATGAATCAGTCCACCTCAGACAGGCCATGGCCCCACGAACAGATGGGTACAAAGTTTGGACTGCTCATGCAAAGTGACGTTTTAAATATTATGCGCACCATCATTCAGTTGTGAAGTAGCATTGAATGGGAGCATCAAACCTCCCCCATGGCTGCAAACGTCTTTAGTTTGTGGATCTTGTTTTATATTGTAACCTGGGCTGCAATTAAACGACTAGAAATCAACTGCTAAATGAATTGCCAACTATCCTCATGATTGATGTTTTTAGTAGTATAGGTACTTTTTAATGGGGGGAAAAAAAGTTCTCCGATTTCAGCTTCTTAAATGTGAATATTTTCTGGCTTCTTTGCTCCTCTTATCTGATTACCTTTGGTTTGTTAACAAAACATCACGTTGGGGTTTGGGAAACATTAATCGATATTTTTTACCATTTTACGGACCGAACAACTGAAGCAATAAATCGTCCCACAGACCAAAATAATCAACAGATTAATCAATAAGGAAGAACATCATTAGTTGCAGCCCTCTCTGTGACCCAAAATATTTAATGTCCTGATTAGGAATTTTGGCCATATTAATTTTGTAAAAAAAAAAAAAAAGTATTGTGACATACAACATTTTGAAATGTGACCCGATAATATATAGATGGGTGTTACATTTTGAAGGCTGTGACTTTGTAGTCTGCAGTAAGTACTGCAGTGTACTAAGTACAGTTTGTGTGTGGAACTGTATAACCTCAATCACCAAAATGTTCAAATCAAGCATAGGTACTGCAGCCACAATTTTTACTTTTGATGCACTGTGACAAGTGCATATATACATTACATTCTCTAGTTGGTGCCTGATGTTTTTTTTACCCACACAGCGATTAAAAAGTATTTGGGGCTATTTATTAAGCAATTGCAAACTGTCTTTTGGAAACCTTTAATGACATGCTCCCCTTGACAAGATGCAGCTGCACTTTCAGGTATTTTTAGCATCTGACCTAGCCACCCCGGTGTTCCTCAGAGCCACATTGTGACTATCATGGCACCAACTAAGGAGATGCGTATTTCATTTCCTGAAAATTTAGCTTGCAGCACAAACCGATACATGGCAAGTTTCCTCCAGAGGAAACAAGCAGATATGAGTGGCTGACAGATGTTGTGACTTTTGAGGAATGGAAGAGATAGAAGCTATATTAAGGCAGACTTGGTTCCTGTGTGTGGTTGTCTCTGTCGGCCCGGCAGAGCACAAACAGCCCATGGTGGTTGTTGGGCGATAAATTTGGACACTCCTGTCAGCAAAGGAAAGCCTTGTTTTGAAAGATAACTAACCATCGGCCTACAATTTTATTGTAGGCGTAATGGTCCTGAACCATCTCATACCAGTTCATTCTATGTTTTTGTTTTTTGGCATTGCCCACTCTGAAACTGTAGGCCTGTCCCCCAATGTTATTTGTACTGTACGTCAACACCAACCAGACTTCCTTCCCCTGGGAGACATTGTAGAGTGTTGTTTAGAAAGTCTATGTTTATGTTTAACTTCACATGTTGACAGAGGGCCCTGCTTACCTAAACATACAGTACTACGTAAGTGACATGTGGGATTTTTGAATATCCTTTAATAAATACCGTGAATAAAAGTTCATAAATAATGTCACAAACAACGTTGGTTACACATAGAAAGACATTTGACTGGGAAGTATGGTAAAATTTTCTTACCCAATTATATTTTAGATATTATAGTCGGATAGTAAAGATATCTGAATGTAAAGATAGGCAATTTTAAGTTGTCATTACAAAAATAAAATGTTTTCATTCAAAGAAGTTATGATGATGCGTATGCACTCACTGTTTAAGACACATTAAAAATATTATTACAAAAACATGGCAGTAGAGCTTAAATGCATGCTAATAGATTTTTGTATTATATTCACAATGATTTGAAAGGTGTTGCTTGCAACAATGAACCAACAGATGAAAAGCAAACTCTTCTGCTCTATTAACACTTTTAGCCTCTTCTACCTTATTTTTTTTGGATGTGCATTTACAATGCTTACACTCCAATTAAACCCCTAATTACCCCAATGTAGACAACCTGCTGGTGCCAGGAACTAGGCGGTAAATAAAGTCGAATATATAGCAGCTAAGCAGCCAGAGCTAAAACGACATTCATCAAGTGCAATCATGACTCACAATAAACGCTAATGTTTGCCAGATGTGTAAACAGGCCAATGTGAGCTAACACATTAGATGCAACATTCTGCACCCCCCCCCCCCCCCCCCAAGTGGTGAGAAGATCATTCAACGCATCTTTAAAATATAAATATAAAACGTGACGTTGTTGGTGCAGTGCAGTCCCCGACAAATGAAAATGTCCCGTGCAACCTCAGCTAGCTTGGGGGGGGTGAAATGATCCAGGCTCTCTGGACACCCTGAATTGTGATCAGATGTTTCCAACAGTGGCATGGATGAATGGATAGGCCTGTTATTATTTCCAGTTGCTGTAGCAACGTTACAACATGGACAGTGTTATGAGTTCCTTGAAGTTAAGGATCAGATGTAATTTCTTCTGGTCCCACCATTTGCATGAGTCATACTTTGCTTGAATGAGAAAATGTGCTGTATGGCTCAAATCGTTCACTTCTTCGTTACTGAAGACAATCAAGTGGGCCCAAATTTTTTGGGCACAAAAATGACTTACTGTCCAGGCGTTGCTATTTCTTCCCGTGTATGTTTCCATCAGTTTGATTTGTACCATTCTCAAGCTTTGCACCTAGTAGACTTCTAACTGGAGAGTAAATTACTGTCGAGGAAAGGATCATCCTTGAAAGCGAAAGGGATGCGGCCCTCTAATTGCATTTCTCCGGACGTTCTCAGGGCGGGGTCGTCTCAAAGAAAATCTATCTAACTCAGTGTCTGTGTTGCCCAGAAAACCACATGTTGCACAGATTTCCTCCTTCACAAACCCTGTTCAAAATCTCCTGAGCCAGAGGTTTAAACACAGTTTGTCACGGATGATTTTGGATGGCCTGAAAAGTGGGTCACTAATGATTGTACCTTTCAAACTTCATAATTGGACGGTTGTGTCTGCCTGCGTTCCATTGCCATGAATACTGCCACAAGACAAAGAAAAAAGGATGATGAGATTGCAGGATGCTCTTGGATGCCTTAGCCTGTCTGAAGGGATCTGGTGCACGGGGATGAATGTGTAGACCTTTGAATTATTAACTTGAAGAATCCTGATCTTATTATTCCAGATGCCTGAAGATGAAAGTGTGACCCTCGCAAACTGACCCGGTGTTATAAGAGAAGCATGAACACAAAATATCGTGAGTCAAATATGTATTGACTCACCGAGACCCTTCACAAGTGCTCAACATCTCTGACTTCACTGTTTCCAAACCTCAATTAAAGATGAATGTGAGGAATGTGCAGAGTTCCCAGCGAGCAGGAATGCATCCTGGCCTGAAGGGGGGAGGGGGAGGTGTTGGAATGAGCAACTCTACTGAAATATTGAGTGATATTATCAATCAACAAGCCTTCCCAGAGAGAAGCCTGTGTTCACACAACACTTCTTGTGGACTTTTATCTGTGTCCGTGATTTGCGTTTGCCCCATTATGCAGCTTTGAGTTGGTAAATGTCTTTCCTTGCAGGATGTGGCGGTTATGGGTTAATGGTCTATATGAAAAAGTGTGGGAAATGTTGTGTTCAATTCTTGTGTAATAAGCAAGCCTTTTGCAACAATGACATGAAGTCATAGCAGTTACCAAGTTGGTAGCAAAACGTGCTGAGCTTCAAATGAAGAACTAACCACCGTGTTTCCTCTGTATTGTCATGCAACTGTGGCACCCGGGGGATCATTCCAGTTTTGTCTCATATCTCTCAGGTTTACATTTCAAGTTGAGAATTTGGAGCGAATGTTTCGTTATGAGTCACAACAAAACATTTGGAGTTAGATTATCTTTGCTGTGCACATCACCGGTAAAAATATCGAAATGTTGATGTTGTATATTAAGTGATTCTGAGTTCAAATATTTCCTGTCCGCTGTAAATGGAAGAACAACAAGCTTATCTGTGTCAGACTGGGAAGTCATTCTTTTGAGCTGACTCTACAAGTCCGTTTTATTTCAAGCCTGTTGTGCTAGATTATTTTTACGGCTCCTTTTTATAGGCGTCGGATAAAGAAAAGAATTCCAGTGATGCAGTCCTGGAACTTATCCAGACAAGATTTTGTCTTCTTGTTTGCACAGATCAGTTATGACCAGTAGAGATACTCGTATGTGCGGGTCATTAAATGACTGTACAGTTGCTGTGTTTCCTTTGTGAGATCACAAAACACCACTTTATGCAACACGAGAAAAACATGCAATGACTAAAAGTTTGGCTCAACAGTTGTTGCCGTATGAAAAAATATGACAACACATTTCATTCATTGTTCAGGAGACATAAGCAATGCATTTTAAAGTGTTCAAGAATTTCTTCAAACCTGAAGAGAAAAGCAACACACAACATGGAGAAGCATTTGAGGAGTTTTTGAAATGCTTAACTGTGGTTAGAGGGTAAGGGTTGTTCAATCCTTTACACATGGGAAACAAGCATGTTCATCAGCTCAAGTGCTTAAAAGCATACACAAAAAAACACTTCCTATTACCTGGCACTCTAGCTTACTGCAATTTGTCCAGGGCAATCTCTTTAACACTGCTCACCATTTGATTCTGGCATCTTGGTGGTTTACAATAAAATAAGATTTCATCTTTACAAAAAACATTGCTGTGTAATGGATCCATACTGCATCTGAATGCTTCTTTATAGATGAAAAAAGATGTTAGATGAAACTTTGTCGTGCTAGGATGTTGCAGAGGAGTAGTGAATATGAGGAAACGCAGGAAGCCAAGTCAGGAAGACCCAGCAGCTGTCGGCTCCTCTCGGGAACATGAGTGAGAGCCAGCGAAGGGAAACCCCTCTCCCTCGGCAGTTTGATGCTTATGGCTGCCGACCATGACAAAGAATTCAACACAGTAGGGCTGTTACTTTTTTCCAAGAGAATAAAGGTCAAGTTCAAATTAATGAGTAATAAAACTTGTATTGAATACATCCCATGTTGCCTCATGGTGCCTCATGGTGTCTCACATGGGCAACAGGTTTGCAGGCGACTTCTCATTTTATAAAGCCAGCAAACGATCTTACCCTTATCCAGTGTTTGAATCGGAATATAAAAGTGTTCCAATGTTCCAAACCACCAATTTTTCCAGCACTGACCCAATACAAGCACTACCTTTAGTCCTATTTTTGTCTGCTATGGTGTAGAGTCCCTATACTTCATACCCATTGCATCTAAGACTTTTGCGTTTTTCCCATTCAAGTGAATGGCAAAGTGGTCTCAGACTTTTGTACCCCCCTGTAGTTTTATGGTCCATTGAATCACAATTATTGGATAACAGAGTATGATGTTGCCCCTTCGTCCCCAACCCTTGGTAGAAGATGCAAGTAATCTTTTGTTTTTTTCTCTGTTCCTTTTGTAATCCTGGCTCTGGTGGGGAATGACAGCTCATTTTTGACGAGCCTTATTTACTCCCTCTTCTTTTTAACAGGACGATTCACACTGATGAGTGCTGCTCCCTAGTAACACTGTACGAGCTGCTAAGCTCCCGTAACAGGAGATGGATAGTTGGCGTATATTCTCCTTGGCTGAAGGGCCTGTTTTGCCATGGCCGAGCAGGCCGTTTGATTTGTGACTTTCATCGCCTTGGATATAGTGGCTACTTCCTGAACCAAACTAATGAACTATATTTGACACCACTTGACAGATGGATGATAAAGGTGTTGACCTTCGCAGCGACCTCTTGTTGCCCCTCTAAGTCATTATTAGTCAAAAGGCATGTGGTATCTCAGAACGCAGCACTTGATCTCGGAATATTAATCAAGGGTGGCTAATGGATTTCTGTACCATCAGTTTGTGTGAGCATGTCTCAGATTGCGTTGCAAAGTCACTTAAGCTGCTTTCAGACGTGCACTGAAGTTCAGATATCTTCCGGAAACTTTTCTGGAAGGGCTGCATGTGAGAACGCCAGTGTCCGCAAATGTTACTGCGAACATTTTCCAGAACTTTTCCCGCCAGACCTCTGGTTAAATCTTCCTGAAAATGTCTGGGTGAGCCCATATGAGGATACAGCAGAAAAATCTCCTGAAAGATTTATGCCAAGCGAATGGGTGCTCCACCTTAACACCTAATAATGTTTGAAAAGAGAGTGGGAAACAGTGCCACTTCCAGGAGGTGCAGAATAATATACAGTTTATTTGTAAGACATTGCTAAGGGCAGCTGTGACATCTCTTGCCAGAATTTTGTCATCGTAAATCTCTGTGGTCACCATGATTAACTTAGCATTGTGTAAAACTACCCAACATGTGAAAGGCAGACTGTGTCCTGGTAGCCTTCAGGCTTTCAGAGTGGCCTTTCTTCTCCCAGCAGAGCGATGGGCCGCTGTCAACAAAGCCGAGTCTGTTCTGAAGGAGCAGCCACTTTATCAGGCTACTTCACAACACAGGGTTTCTGTAAGGCTCTCTTTGGATGGTAAAAGGATTGTCAGTGTTTCCACTCCAGATAAAAATGGTAAATGAGATTGTCAGCCGGTTGCGTGGTATGTGACAGCTTGAAAGAAAATGACTCAGAATCAATGAAAGATTTTTAAAAAGAAGGTGGAAGTGAACAAATGTCCTTCCTTGAAGTGGTTTGCTAGAATCTATTCAGCGAAAGATATATTTGCGTTGTGATTTGTGTTGTGGTCAGCTCTGTTTGGGAATGAGCTGAAACTGGACGCCCTCACGTCACTACTTCCTCTTTCCCCATTGTTTTCTATCTTCACTATCAATCATTGTTGACAAAAATGTAATTGACAGTGTAGAAAAATGATTGACAGAGTCAGTCATCAAGCAGAAATGCCCAACATCAGTTGGTTCCATCCAGGTTCTCTAATGTGTTTGGATTGTTGGCTGGTGAAACATGCAATTTTTTATGCAATATAATCCTGGCCTCTGGGAACTAGAAAAGGACATTTCCACTGCCTTTTAAGATGTTATAGAATAATTATGGACATTTTTACTACCTTTAATCATGTTACACAGCAAACTACTAATCTTTTTAAGCCAAAGAAAAAACCCAGCAGATAAATCGGTAGTTAAAATAATCATGACAGAGGCTCAAAAGTGGGTATGACAGCCACGCACCACAAACTGCTTCACGACAACAGTTATAAACTCAGGTCACTGTTCTATTTTTGCAGTGAATTGTTTGGATCGCTGTTCGGCTGTGGTCTGTTTTTGAACTTCATGATGAGGCTCCAAGGGGAGGAGGAAAAGGAAGATGACTTGTTGAATACGTTACCAAGAGGCTCAAGTCTTTTTGGTTTTAGACACGCCTGTGTGATGCTTTACGGGAAGAATATGACTCAGCGCTTGTTAAAGGCGGCTCACACAGCTTTCGGCCTCATCGTTCGCCAATAGTGTCGTCAATCTGTCTTCTGTTCTGTCTTTTGTTCAGTTCAGGTCATGTCAGAACTTGACTTAATCTCATATAAATCTCAGTTTTGTCGTAATTTGTGGAGATGACACAAGCAAATGTAGTTTTTCCAGTCAGAACTGCAGTAAGGTTCCTTTGAGAAGGCGTCCTCTAATGTCTGAATGTTATTTTAAATGAATACTTTAATCTATAATGTGGCAATTTTACAAGCTTCATGTCAGACCATCAGTCACATGCAACAGGCTGTGTGGAACTTTTAAACTCAAGATAGCAAACATGTGTCTTTCATAAATGAAAGTTCACATTGTCAAGTTAAAAACAGCCCAACATATAATATGAGTTACATCATTTCATCTCTATAATGTCTTGTGAAATACTTTGGAGATGCCAAGTTTATAACATGCATAAAAGCCAGAATATATGCCTGTCACACAAAATGGTTTGTTCCAGGCCAGACGGGGGTATTCATTTCTTAGAGCAGGTCAGGGTGTGTGTTATATAGTGTTGTGTAAAGCTGTAACATTATTGTGTCAGTTCCTCCCCCCATCACTTACTGCATGTTTAAAGCTCTGTCTGTGCCCTATATCCCGGTTCTGCAGCCCTGCTGCGTCTCCTCAGTTGGAAAGGAACGGAACAGCTTTTAGTTGTTGTTGGCTTTTGTTCAGAGCCACTTATTGGTGGAATGTCAGGGTGGCATATCTGCTGAGGTTCAGTTTTAGTTTAGCACAACCTTTGCCCGTAATTTATAACCCCCCCCCCCCTCAGTGACTCAAGAGTCCCTCTGGTCCAGTGAAAAGAGA
The DNA here is from genome assembly GCF_022379125.1 of Scophthalmus maximus. NCBI lineage: Eukaryota > Metazoa > Chordata > Actinopteri > Pleuronectiformes > Scophthalmidae > Scophthalmus > Scophthalmus maximus. The sequence goes on from NC_061530.1 coordinate 14,270,672, forward strand.
GTGAAGAGATGCATCTCTGCCCTGCTCCCTTTCAACCATCCACGTCAACCATCTGGAATGGCTCTGTTACTGCCTGCAGTCTGACACGTTGACAAGCTCTCCACACCACAGCATCCAGACAACATCTTAAATAACCAAGATGGAAGCAGAATCTATCCTTTAAAAATGATTTTCAGTACGTTCCCTTATTAGGAAATTTGAATGATATAAATGACTTACACAATTAAAATGATCAATTGTCCTAACCCTAACCCATTTACTAAACTTTGTTTTGCTTATAGCATATTACTTAGCAGGTAGAAGATTTAGCTGTTGAGCACATTTGAACATGTTGAAGATGCTACATATTGCTGAATAATGCGCGGGACAGTGTGGTTGCTCCTGTAGTTTATATTTGTTAAACTTACAAACAATAATTTAAAATGTGGAGGAAAAGGTTTCAACATCTCGCTGTTGGGCAGTGATGCAGCTCATTTAACCCAGTCAACGTGATCCTTGTCCCGGTATGAATGTGTGTGATCACTCACCCGAGACAGCCTGTCGTGGTCGAATTGTGTCTCCGCTCAGAGCTGAGGTCACGGAGGGGGGGAGGTGAGTCATTTTGGCACTTGCGGGAGAGGAGGCGTTCAGCTGCTTTACACATTATAACTGTGCTGAGGCTCCAGTGCCCCCCCAACAGCTGCCTCATTGAAATATTGGACAAGTAACGGGACAACCTCCTGGAAACCTGCTCAATTAAAGATAAAAGTATCTTATCTCATGCACATGAAATGTTTAAAATGTCTGCTCAAGTCGCATCAAGCTTTGTAATAGATCTAAAGTTTAAACACGACTGAGAAAGTGCAATTGTGCTGACTCTTCTGGACCTAAAGTGTTGACTGATACCGAATCCTTGTGACTGATGAGCCAGTCATCAGGGCTGGGGCTGTGGTGGTGGGTGTGTCATGTCTCAGCTGGAGTCAGACCCTGCTTCCCACATTTTCCAGTAACTTAATATGATACAGTAGCTAACTGGCTTTTCATTAATAAAGGCTGAACCTGTAGCAGCTCCCAAATAAAAAAACTGTCAAGTTAAAGCATTTCCTCTTATTTAATCCAATCCAATACACAGGTTTTGTTATAACCTAGTTATTTGCGGTATCCTTCACAAAACCCTTTTATGACGAGAGGTGATAAAGCAAGGTTCTCATATCCTCAAAGGAAAAAAGATTCTCACATAAGAATTTTTGTATAAATGGTGAACGTGACCAATGACCTGCACAGTGTGGGTGTCCTCCCCTGTCAGTTTGAAACTTACTGGACAAAAACATTGGAAATTACTGATTTATTAAAGAGTGTTTATACTAAGTTCCAACGTTTTTCCTTAATTTACTCTTGGGTTCTTTAGTGTATTTCATTCTGGTGACTGATTTTTGATCATAAAGTATCTGTGTTTTCCAGGTGGGGAAGGAGACTGTACAAACCACAGAGGACCAGATCATGAAAAGGGACATGCCACCAGCTTTTATCAAGTAAGCACAAAAGGATCAATTTGCAGACTTCAAATTCATACAACGACAAAACTTCTCCGTTGTGTTTAGATGAAGCGATTCTCTTGCTACACGATATGGAACCCACTCGCCTCTCTTTGGCTCTCTTTCTCTCTTTATCTGTTGCAGTAATGACTGGTTGTGCCCAAGCAAAGGTCAGACATGGCATGTTAAGTGCCTCAGAGTCTTGCCCTGGTGTAACATACTGTAGATACATTTTTGTCCAGGGCGGAGCTACTCTACCCTGAAGGAGAAACCCATACTGTACATGTCATCATACATATAAGAGCCACTGGCTGCTGCTGCTGCTGCTGCTTTTCGTTTCTGTTTAAGTCTCACACATATAAAGTTTACATATTGATGAAGATAAAGAGAAGTGTACACAAGTATTTGTATCCCTTTTTGAAGCCACATCCCCATAAATAATGAACTTGTGCCCAGCTGCTGTCTGTCCGTTTCACCGATCGTTATTGCATGAGAGAATACAGTCGAGCGAGGGAGAGGCAGGTTGTAGGAGCCCCCCACACCACCCAAGGTCAGGGATGAAACGCATTGGCAGGCACAGGTCGTCGGGCTCAACACATTTGGCGCCTCAAAGTCACATCGTCACCCTGTCGTCATCCATCAGCACAAGCGTTGGAATGCGTTTCCCTCACTAAATATAGTGTCTGTCGGCGTCCGGTTAATGCATGGCTGTTTCTCGCGAGTGCACACTGAAGGACACGGCTGGCAGGCTCTGCAAAAACACCAAATTCTCCAAGTCGACTTCGATGTCATACGTTAGCCTTTATCCTCCAGGAGACTTGCTCCTCCTGAAGAATGGAAACTGGGCCTCTCCCGTTTGGCCCCTTTGCAACGACTAAAATTTTGAAAATAATGATTACGGTTCCCATGTTACTGTGGCAACATTTGGTAGGTAGACAAAAGTAGGAATGTGCACTGTGGGAATTAGAACATGTGTTGATCCTTGGCTTGTTGCCCATTTTTTTGTGCAATATGGCTGTTCGGATGCTATGCAAGTGGCATGTATGACGCAGAATCAAAGGCCTGAGTCTGCAGTTTTCTGTTGCTCAGGAGTTCACGAAGTGCATCGCACCCAGGAGGCAATATTTTACATTTCTGTGGGAGCAGGAGTTAAACTGGGCCGGGGCCAGACAGAGCGGAGCTCCACATGCTGAGGCGCAAGTCACGCCCTGTGAAAGCAAGTTACCTTCTCTGTTATGAGATAGAGCATTAAGTCAAATTGGGTCTAGTCAATTCTATTTATATAGTTCTGATATATCAAATTTTGTCTTTTCATCTAGTATTAGTTAAAGTCAAAACTAATGAGGTTGATTGATTTGAATCCTTAAGTTCATATATAAATAAATGTATGAGGAGGATGATATGAATTTATTTTTATCTGGGATTCAGACTCCACCAACTCTCACAATATGAATTGCTTAAAATGTGATGAAAAGCAAATAAGTAGAGGAAATGAAACCAAGTCATATTTAGACAGTAGTACCTTTAGGTTGTGGCTTGCTGTGTCACCAAGCTTCTGTAATTGCTGCAAGCAATTTGCCTTTTCCATCTGCAATGTCCATCTGGCTTCCGAAAGGCTTCGTATCATCAGCATGACATGTTTTGAGGTCTGTTTTTTTTTCGTTTTGTTTTTACTGGTCACCAAATCAATGGTATTCTGCTTTCCGCAGAGTGGAAAATGCGTGCACGAAGCTGGTGCAGGCTGCCTCCATGCTGAAAGCCGATCCGTACTCCGTTCCTGCTCGGGATTACCTCATCGATGGCTCCCGGGGCATCCTCTCTGGGACCTCTGACCTGCTCCTGACTTTTGACGAGGCCGAGGTATTCATTCATCTACTCTATATTATTTGGAAAGTCTGTCAGCTGGCAGATTGCTGAGAGGGAATATTGATTTAGTGACGCTGCTAGATATCATCTCTTTTAGATGTTTAGTGTATTCTTGCACACCTCATCCGTTTTGTGATTTCATACATTTTGCAGCATGTGGTTGTGCACCCAACTTCAGAAACACACGTGAATTCAATGATGCTTTATTGAGACTCCTGATGGTGGACGAATTGATTTTTCTACTCTTGTTCTCCGAGTTCTCCCAGTGCATTAATAAAGCATGAGAACAAAATGGTGTGCGCTGACATGTGCTTTGATGTTTTTTTACCCCCTCTCACTTGGACAGGTCTTATATTTAAATATGATGTTTAAGATGACTAAAACTACATCTGTGCTTTGGTGGTTATATGTATAAATAAAAGCTGGAAGCCGAATTTGTGATGAGCTGTTTTTTTACCATCGTATATCCTGTCCTAGACCTCGCTTCATCATATCTCTTTAGTAACCAAATCTGATTGCACATGTGCTAGAATATCAGCCAAAATGTCACTCTCAGATTGTTGTTATTTTTCACAAATATGATTGACATATGAAAAAGTATGGGTCAGGCAGTAAAAGATAATAAATATCTGTATTTGTATCATAGCAAGTGGTTGGGATAGGCCAGAACACTGATCAACACTGTTTATACACAATCGAAGCTGAGAAATGGACAGAGCATTGCTATAGAGAAGCTTGTAACTGTATTCAGGGTTGTATCATTGATTTTCACTGAGCAGTAGCCGAGCTGAAAGGGCTTTAATATCTTTTTAATGGACACTTGAGCATGACAGAGGTCTGCTGCCACAGGCTCTTCTGGTATAAGGACAGTAGTCATCCCTGCTTTCCTCTTGGTTACTGTAATGCTTATGAAGAGGACAAGAGATGTAGATAAATGTAACAGACATGCCTTGAATGAATTTTCCATATTTCTTACACAAACCCTCCTTGTATCTTATACCAGGCAGGAGTATCATCTATCATGTCCAACCTCCTTATCCTCTCAGGGATGGAGTGTAAAATAGAAAAAGTTGCAGCTCAGCTCTCTGTGTGCAGACATCACCAGGCGGGTGTCCCGGCGCTGTGTGCAGCCGTCACCAGGACTCAGCAGGAGTCATCAGTCAGCGGCGCCGTTGTGTTTTCAAATGCAGCTCAGGGAACGCTCTCTGTAGTGGAGTGGTGACTCCAGCAGTCCACATAAAGCAGGAGTGCCAGCACAAAGAGGCTGGAATGTCAATAGGCAGCATTGTCAGAGTTTAATCAGAGGGCATGTGAGTGGAGGGAAGGGGGGCTTTTGCAGAATCACTTTTCTTCAGTAAAATGTATCATTTTTTTCCCACCATCATCACAGGTCCGCAAAATAATCCGCGTATGCAAAGGCATCCTTGAGTACCTGACAGTGGCAGAGGTGGTGGAGTCTATGGAGGATCTGATCACGTACACAAAGAACCTGGGACCAGGTGAGTTATTCTGACACAGTGGCAGGATTACTATACTCCAGTCTACACTTAAGCTGTTTTCAGATATGAACCGGAAAATGTCCCGAAAATTGGGTCAGGACATTTTCTGAAGTTAACCTTTCACCAACAGGAACATTTCCAGAACATTCTGTGACATCTGGATACAATGATAATTTTGCAGCAGAAATCTGTAAAATGTGTACCTGAATGTTGAAATAAGCCCTGTATACAAAGTGTTACTTAAAGGGTTTTTATGATACTTTGTGCTGGTCAAACTACAAGATTACACTTCAAGTGCATCATTTGTTTAAATGTACTAATTCTTTTCCATTCTACCTCTTGTTTTGTTGCCTGTGTCCAGGCATGACAAAGATGGCAAAGATGATAGATGAGCGACAGCAGGAGCTGACTCACCAGGAGCATCGTGTGATGCTGGTCAACTCCATGAACACAGTCAAAGAGCTGCTGCCAATCCTCATCTCAGGTAATCATACGCCTCCTTCATAGAGAAGAAATTCTTAGATACTGCGGCCTTTTTAGATATATTTATTAATTTATTTTTTTACATAAAACAAAGACACACAGTACTTTAGTGAGTAGAAATATTTGCTTGCTTGTTGAGAGTACTGTTTTGCATTTCAGGTATCAAAATATTTGTAACAACCAAGACATCTGGCAGCCAGGGTGTGGAGGAGGCCTTGAAGAACCGTAACTTCACTTTTGAGAAGATGAGTGCCGAGATAAACGAGATCATCAGAGTGCTGCAGCTTACATCTTGGGATGAGGACGCCTGGGCCAACAAGGTACATACAATTAACTATAGATTTGTAACTGTAGCTTACCAATGGCTAGCAAAGGAGCTTTGCGCAAAGTCATGTAAACATAAATGAAAGACTGTTTTCCCCTTTGAGCTGCTGAGTGTTAAACAGTTTTCTTTGTATTCATACTTCATGGATCACAACCTGTGATATTTTATGAGCAAAATTAAATTTTGTCTGCTCCCTACTGTGGCTGCAGACTAAAGAGATTATGAATGTGATGTCATTCGGTGCATTTCTATACCATTCTTAACCAGACATACACTTTGTTTCATCAGGGGACCTAATTTCAAAGGTGACAAGTGTGATAAAAAGATTTTGCTGTATTTTACACAAGTAGGAACGCTTTGAATTTCTCTGTCACTGTGTGGCTGGTAAATCTTTCGGCTTCTTTAATGTTTTTTCCGCTTTGCACGTTCTGCTTCTTTCCTGTTCCAGCACTCTCCAGATGATTATAACCTTTGTTTAAACAGGGAGGGCCATTAAGAGCAAGTTCTCTTTTAAAAGGACCCCTGATCACACTACATATAAACCAATCACATCAACATTAGGGACAATATCAATTCAAGGAAAACGCACTGCCAATTGCCACCCAACTTTTTCCTTTAGTAAAAAATCATGCCTTCAAAAGCCATGATGATCAGAAGGTCAGAACAAGTGACTGTATCAAGAGGTTTAAGAGTAGAGACAGGCGAGTGCATGTAAATGACTCTGCCTGAAGTCTATAATAGAAAAGCTTCACTGACCCTTATTTCTAAAAAAAAAACCAAGAAACTGAATTGATGGCCATCAGCGACACCAGCTCGTGTTCTACCACAGAGATAATGCCCCGATACATGATTTTTCATCAATAGATTTCAAAATCATTTACAAAGGAATTTAATTAACAACAGTATTGAAAGCCTGAGATATAAATCAATGAATAGGGCAACACAATTCTGCTTGTTACCTAAATGTGCCGCTTTTTTCTTCTGTCAACACTTTTTTTTGTTGGTCCCACTTAGTATGTCCAGTTAAATATTTGTATTTATGTCGTTCTTCCTTTCTTTTTACTGTTTATTTCTCCCTTCACCCCCTGTAGAAGGTAAGCCTTACTTCTATCGCCCCTGTTTGTGCGGCGGCATGTCTGACAGATGTGTGTGCTGTCTTGTGCTTTGTGGTGCCATTGTGTGCTTTTGAGCCGCGGAACCGTAGTGAGGTTAAACTGTTAACTATCCATTAATAGGGTAAATCAGAATATTGTTATATGGCTTTTTGGAATGGTGTATTTTGAATGTGTTAAACTGGCTGAATTGCATAAATGTTGATCTATGTGGTTTTCTTTCTGTTTTTGGATTTGATTTGCCTCATCATGACATAGTATCAACATTTTTGTGTCCTCCCCCTATGTCTTTTGCCTCAGCCTCTCTGGTTATTGATTGAGCTGACTCGTGCAGTATTGATTTGGGTGTCATTTTTGAGAATTCCCCTTAGAACTCACTCCCCTCTCTCTTTACTAGACTAATCAGGTTTCTTCTCATCTGTACCGGTGTTAAACAGCCATAGGAGGAGGACACATAAAAAATCTCATATGAATTTTGTTGTATGAATGTTTTTCTTTCCTTTTAATCCAACATGGTGTTCATGTTTTATTTCCTTGAACACTAAAAACTAAAAAATGCCCCCTGGCTTTCCCTGATCCCCACTAATGTCATGAACCATGTTGAATTTTCTAACAGAACCCTTCTCTGTGTCATAAGCTGTAGTTGATGTGTGTTCGCGTTTGACATGACTGCAAGAATCTTTAATCTTTTCTTACATACCCTGGTTACTGACAGACCAGTAGCTGCAGAAGTCTGAACAGTAAAACTAATGCACCCAAGCAGCTCTTGTGATGTAACTTCACACCTTTCTACTTCTTGTTACTCCGCACTCCCACTTATGCAAAGAACCCTGCTTGTTGTTCTCTTTTACTCTGACAGCGTGATTACTGCAGGGCCTCAGACATGTTTTGTTAAAACCATCAAAGTGTTTTTGCTGATTTACTACAAAACTCTGTGATGAAGATTCAAGCTGCATTATGAAGAGCTTGTTTTTTCTGAATTCCTATTATTGTACCACGAAAAACAAGCTCACTCAACCACTAATTCATCCGCTCCGGACTCCTGCCATCCCCACGTCCCTACAGGACTCAGACTTGGCCAATGAGTGGACTCATTGTCAAGTCAGCTGCTGTGGGACAGATTGTTGTATTTCTATCCGCTCTGATTGAGATACAACGGAGACTCGTTTGGCTTTCATGACATGACATGCTCAATATTGACAATGGGGAAGAATAATGGCGACAGCTTGCTCTACTTGGTTGTGCCTTACAGATGCTAGTGATGCTACACATGGGTTTTTCTGTATGGTTTTTGCTACAGTAACTAAACAAATGTTTGATTATGGCAATGTCGAGAACCGGAAGCTCTTCCTGAATACGTAACTCACTCACAAAACTGTGAAAAATGTCTCCGTTCCTATGAGTTATGACTTTGTTTTTAAATAGGACTATAATTGTATGACAGGAATATTAACTTAAATTAACCCTTAACACGAAATCCCAGTGTAACATGATCATGTCATGATTTATAGAGCGATCTGGCTTACATTGTATGACAAAGGGTGTTGATCGATTCCTTTTTTGGTGTTTTGTTTCATTGATTCCCTTTAAGTTATTAATTTATTCCGTCTTTTAAACCTAAAGGACACAGAGGCCATGAAGAGGGCTCTGGGGCTCATCGACTCAAAGATGGGTCAGGCTAAGAACTGGCTGAGGGATCCAAACGCTCAACCCGGTAATAAACGTGTCTTCCACCTTAAACTAGTCATTCTGCCGCTAATCATGTACGCAGGCCGATGACCTAATTGAATTTGGTGTCATTATTGGTAGTGTCTCACCGGGCATGTTGTGCTTCTAGGTGACCAAGGCGAGCAGGCCATTCGACAGATCCTGGATGAGGCCGGGAAAGTTGGTGAATTGTGCGCTGGGAAGGAGCGCCGAGACATTTTGGGCACGGCCAAGACCTTGGGCCAGATGACCGACCAGGTGTCTGAGATGAGGGCCAGGTACATCATAAAAGACTTTCACGTGTCACTCTGATTAAATAGCCTAATGATATGTTACTGTTTGTTTTCTCGAATATGCACAGTAATTAAATTTCAATTTGAAATTTGTTTTGATAAATTCTCCTTTTGTACAGTAGTTCAATTTTCCATCCGTAAGGGGTTGCGAGTGTATGTTATTGGAGATTACAGTGTGTAAGAGTGGAAGTAATATCCCTCTGCTGTGAAATTTGATTATCACCAGGGAATCGAGTTACACTCGATTAAAAGCAGCTGTCTGGTATTAATCTATAATCTACTTTAACCCCTGGTTGTGTTACTTCTCTGAAAACTGGGAGATGCCTCTGAGCCTAGTTTAGAAAAAGAGGCTTTAAGATAGGAAATACCTTTCTTTAACAAGGGGGAGCATAAGGCTTAGGCTTTGGAATAAACCAGCGTGTAGATGTCTGCATGTGTGGCCTTTTCAAAGCACAGCGATGCCGGAGTTTGTGGTATCCATGTTTTTTCTGTCTACTGCAGAGGTCAGGGGGCAGCCCCAGCCGCCATGCAGAAGGCCCAGCAGGTTTCCCAAGGGCTTGACGTGCTAACTGGCAAGGTGGAAAATGCTGCTCGCAAACTGGAAGCTATGACTAACTCCAAGCAGGCGATCGCCAAAAGGATTGATGCCGCACAAGTGAGTGATTAACCCCTCGTACGAGAGAGTTTGCCTCACAAAACATGGATTCAAACCAAAAAGCTTTTGGTGGTGTTTTGAGTGTTTTTCTTTCCTGTTTCAGAACTGGCTTGCAGACCCCAATGGTGGCCCAGAGGGAGAAGAGAACATCAAGGCCCTGCTCATCGAGGCCAAAAAGATTGCAGACATGTGCGAGGATCCAAAGGAAAGAGATGATATCTTGCGCTCTATTGGAGAGCTTGCTGCAATGACTGCCAAGCTCTCTGATCTCAGAAGACAGTAAGTTACTTTGCTTACACACTTAATTACAGCGTTTCAGATGCTTTAATTTAATTCAATACTTAAAAAAGTTCAATAATTTCATCATCCTCACCTCGAACTATAAAAAGTTCAAATTTCCCCACACTTTAAGTGAAATACTGCATATTTGGATTAAACTGGCTCTTTGAAAGCTGTCATATTCAAAGTGATTTCATAGTTCTTTGCACTCTAACTATAGCTGCCAATCCACAGATGTAAGTTCAGCCATATCTTTATAATTAAACGCCACCTCAGACATTTTTGCTATTTTTAATTTCCTTATAGGGGTAAAGGTGACACTCCCGAAGCCAGAGCTTTGGCTAAACAGATCGCAACAGCTCTGCAGAACCTGCAGTCCAAGACCAACAAAGCTGTGGCCAACAGCAGGCCTGCAAAGGCAGCTGTTCATTTGGAGGGAAAGATCGAACAGGCGCAGCGCTGGATCGACAATCCCACAATAGACGACAGCGGTGTTGGTGAGTCTGGCTCTCATCCTCACCAGCTTCCTCACTTATCTCTCTTATCTTTTTCTCTTACACTCCTTCACATTCTTTCCAGTGCTCCTGTGGCTAAATCACAGACCATAGGCTTTTTTTTTACATGGAGCTTTCTACTGTACTCTACATTACACTGCGCTCGTCCCGTCAGCGCTGTTTCATTCTTTAGTCTCAGCTTGTCTGCTGAAAACCTGGATTTCATATATAACACAGCTGTAGGCTGGCTGTTCTAAGAAGAACTGCTTACCACAATATAACAGATGAAACATAAAAACAACAAAAAGGACTGTTGGTCATACAAAACAAAAATCATGATGGGAACTTTTCTCACTTTTATGACATTTTGTAGACAATTGATTGATTGATTTTGAATTAGTTGTACCTGTGCTTTATACAAATCTTAACAGTGTTATGGCATTATTAACATTTTAAAAACTCTGGAAGGATATTTACATTCTTATTTCAGAAAAAGTAGATGGCTTATCACTTTAGTACATGTTTGCTTGTGTTAATGTACCAAGAGTTTATGACATAATGTTTACTATATTTTTTTTCTGTGCGTGTTTCCAGGCCAGGCAGCAATCCGCGGCCTGGTGGCAGAGGGCCGCAGGCTGGCCAACGCTCTGCCGGGGCCTTACAGGCAGGAGCTGCTGGGTAAATGTGAGCAGGTGGAGCAGCTCATGGCCCAGCTGGCCGACCTGGCCGCCCGTGGCGAAGGGGACTCCCCTCAGGCCCGTGCTGTGGCTCAGCAGCTCCAGGAGGCCTTGAAAGTAAGACAGCTCACAGCAGTCCCATTCCCATTCAGACGTGGAGCTTCACTGTGATACTGAAAATCAGGATTCCTGCAGGGAGACAGACAAACAACCCCCTCTGCTGGTTACCAGTGGTGGAAGAAATGCATAACTAATAAGTTCAAGTAGTAACGGCACTGTGGTAAAATGGAAACATGAAGTAAAAGTGAACAAGTTTTAGGAGTAAGATGTGCTCAAAAGTAAAAGCACCCTGTCAGCAATTTTTTGTTAAGACAATAATTCATAATTTATTTATATATATATATATATATATATATATATATATATATATATATATATATATATATATATATATATTAAAATCAAAGCTCCAAACTCCTTGAAACCGTTTCTACAAATTACTTCCTTGGTGTTTCTATCAGTTGAACTCTGAAACAATTGTTCATGAATCTTACCGGTGGTTGAAAGACAATTAAATCAACAAAAACAAATTGAAGGTTTATGTTTAAAATAGTTGGTATAAGCCTGCTTTTCTCTGTTTATATAAATGTTCATTGAATATCTACAGGTCCTCTAAAATATATCTCTCTGATGATCATAAGTTGCAGCCCTTAGTGTATTTAAGTATGTATTCTATCAGCGGGTATTGAAGCTCCATCAGAACAGATTTATATTATTAATCTCCATGAGTCTGCTGTAACATCTGTTTGTCTTCCTCCCAGGACCTTAAAGGGAAGATGCAAGAGGCGATGACTCAGGAGGTGTCTGACATCTTCAGTGACACCACCACCCCCATCAAGTTACTGGCAGTGGCTGCCACAGCGCCCCTGGACGCCCCCAACAGAGATGAGGTCAGTGGTACAGTCACTCTGCTCCTAACTGTGATTTAACTGCGCTGGTTGATGTAGTAATTGTCAGGATGTTGTGTAATTTCTAACTGGCCCTTTTGGATAATTGTTTTATTTTATCGTGTGCAGGTGTTTGATGAAAGGGCTGTCAACTTTGAGAACCACGCCAATAAGCTTGGCACCACTGCAGAGAAGGCCGCTGCGGTCGGCACGGCCAACAAGAGCACGGTGGAGGGAATCCAGGCTGCCGTCAAGTCAACAAGAGACATAACACCACAAGTATGTCACAGTTTACTGTTTATATTGTATCTGTTCCTGTTTGTCTGCCCTCCACTCCGCATCACAAGCCACAGAGCTTGAAGTGTTTCTTGCTTCTTGAGCCAAGTTTGTAAACGGTTGTCTATGGACAGACATCTAATGGTTCGGTTTGTCTTTGAAGGTGGTGTCTGCGGCTCGTATCCTGCTGAGAAACCCTGGCAACCAAGCTGCGTATGAACATTTTGAAACAATGAAGAATCAGTGGATTGACAATGTGGAAAAAATGACAGGTGAGCTACAACAAACATGCTTTTAATTTCCCTGATGGTTCGTGATAATTCCCTATATTAACACATTTTGGGTCTCAAGTTTTGGTGGACGAGGCCATCGACACCAAATCTCTACTGGATGCCTCAGAGGAGGCCATCAAGAAGGACCTGGATAAGTGCCGTGTGGCCATGGCCAACCACCAACCTCAGATGCTGGTCGCCGGCGCCACCAGCATCGCCCGCAGAGCGAACCGCATTCTCCTGGTCGCGAAGCGAGAGGTGGAGAACTCTGAGGATCCCAAATTCAGGGAGATGGTGAAAGCTGCTTCGGATGAACTTAGCCAGACAATTTCTCCGATGGTGATGAACGCCAAGGCTGTGGCTGGAAATATCCAGGATCCAAGTAAGCTGATGTTAATCACAGATTTTAAGATTACATTTCTTTATGTATTTCTAGTAAGTGGTAGTGTGTTCGTTTTGATCGCCAGGTCTTCAGAAGGGCTTCCTGGACTCAGGTTATAAGATTCTTGGGGCTGTAGCAAAGGTCAGGGAGGCCTTCCAGCCGCAAGAGCCAGACTTCCCACCACCTCCTCCTGAACTGGAACAGCTTAGTGTAAGTCCTCGAATTTCTTTTTAACAAAGATTTTTCTTTGCATTTTACATTTTTAAGTAATTGTAGTGGAGACAGAGTAGAAACGGCTAGAATCAAACCAAGGCAGTTGCAGTACATGAAAGTGTTTAATGCTACATTTATTTAGAGTCCAAATCGACTGCCAAACCATAATCACTTTGACTTGTCCTCTTAGCTTAACGATGAAGCAGCACCACCCAAGCCTCCTCTTCCAGAGGGTGAGGTACCTCCCCCCAGGCCTCCTCCTCCTGAGGAGAAAGATGAGGAGTTCCCTGAAGCTGGCGATATGGCTAATGAGCCCATGATGGTGGCGGCCAGGCAGCTCCACGATGAAGCCCGCAAATGGTCCAGCAAAGTAAGTCAACACTGTAACGGGCTTCTACTCTGAAGCCGTGTGCTACAGCGTTAACCGTGCTCCTGTTGTGCCTCGCAGGGAAATGACATCATCGGCGCTGCCAAGCGAATGGCCTTGCTCATGGCAGAGATGTCACGTCTGGTGCGCGGAGGCGGCGGAAACAAGCGTGCCCTCATCCAGTGCGCCAAAGACATTGCCAAGGCTTCTGACGAGGTCACACGGCTGGCTAAGGAGGTGGCCAAGCAGTGTACCGACAAGAGAATCCGGACCAACCTGCTCCAGGTCAGTTCACCTGTCTTTGTCAAACGGCGGAACAATGGCTTTAGTGGCTTTTCACTGCGGAAAGACGATACTTTGTTGTTTTGGTATTAAATGTCCTTATTGCTGGCCTCGTTTCAGGTGTGTGAACGCATTCCCACCATCAGCACTCAGCTCAAAATCCTGTCCACAGTCAAGGCCACCATGCTGGGTCGTACCAACATCAGCGAAGAGGAATCAGAGCAGGTAGGCAACGTTTTGTTTTTTAAATACATTTTCCTGAAGCTAAAAGATCATTCCAGTCTCATTCATCATTAAATCTCTCTTAATGTATTTTTCCACCAGGCCACTGAGATGTTGGTCCACAATGCTCAGAACCTGATGCAGTCTGTGAAGGAGACCGTCAGGGAGGCCGAGGCAGCTTCCATTAAGATCCGGACAGATGCAGGTTTCACCCTTCACTGGGTCAGGAAGACCCCCTGGTACCAGTGAGAGAAAGGCCCCCTGTTCCCCTGCCTCATGCTGGAGCTGCCCAGCTGTCCATGAGGACCCTGAATGGGCAGATATATACTGTATCAGAGCTATGATATCCGTGCCCTTCACTCTAATATGGGTTTCAACATTAGTCCCAGGTCCTGTCTGTAACTGTTACTGTTGCTGTTCTAGTAGAATGTAAACAATGGGACTATCAGTACGAGTTATGGGTTAGATTCTCACTGGGAACGTTTTTTTTTTCCTAAAGTGTGTAAAAAAATATGTTTTAAAGCTTATTTTGACAAATCCCAGGAAATATATATATTTTGATTAGCGGTTGGATTTCATATAATGTGAGGTTGATTGTTTTTGATCTCTTCTAGACACAAGCCACAGTAAGTTAAATTTAAATAAGATTTTCTCAAGAGGCATTTTTTTTATATCTTTCTACTGATAATGTAATTATTATCATTGACTCACCTTTTTGCTAATAAAAGCACACTATATTTAGGAGTCGTTACAAGTACAATGTAGGCCTTCGCTCAGAACACACTAAATATATCCAGTGGTATTACTGTATGTCTGTTTACAGTATTCTTTATTGTCAAGTGAAACAGAAACACTGTTCCTTATTTGACCTTTTGTAATGCAATTGTTGTGATGTTTATTTTCTTCAAAGTTCTGCCAAAGACAGTCTGCCACGACCTTTGAAAGTAAAGCTGTCGACCTTTGGTCATCGATTGAGTATAAGGGCTACTTACTTACACAAGCTAATTCAAGAAATAACTACAATTTCTAATGCAGGTATAGATGAAAACTGCTTTCAAGCCTGCATTCAAGTCAATCTATGTTTGGTTTCACATGTTGCTTTGAGATTACATGCAATAAACAGGCTTGTGCAAGCGCATAGTTTGCTCACGCGTCAGGCCGGCTCTGCCAACAGAAACGCATGTCCCTTTATCTTCACATCACAAAATGCCCATGCTATTTTACTAAACTTTTCTTGTTGCAACATGCAAACAACATTGTTGGAGCAAGAGGATGGAGATTTGTAGCATACATCAACGAGAAAAACTGCAATTGAAAATTTTATGCGATGCTGCCAATTAAAGAATCATTGCTGGATCTATACCACTCCTCTTTTGCAGGGTCACAGGGGGTCCCATGCTGATCCGATGGGTCGTGAATCTTCCACAGATTTCCCTGCTGTATTATCAGATGGGCTCGAACTTTACATGAAATTTTCCCAGGGCGCTGACAGGAAAAGTTCATTGAAAATGTCCCTGAACCTAAACAATCACGGAGAAGCACAGAGGCAGCTGATCCTTCTGCCTGCCAGACGGGGACGACCGGCTCCTACTGTCCTACTATACCGTTTTCTTGTTGCTCTCCGGAAACCGCAGCCAGGAGGAGAGGTGTAGCCACGTCAAACTTCTGGTGAGGAAGATGATGGAAGGTCCCTGAAGACTGTTGGCTTACCTGCAGATAAGTCATGACCTTGACACACATTTTTATTTTTCAACTTTTCGTCCGTATGGTGAAGTGAGGAGGGTTCAAACTTGATAATCAACATACAAATTCCTTTCAGTCATCAATGTTGTTCACCGTACCTGTCAGTGGTTGACATGTTGTGGCTGTTGTGGTGTTTTTTCTTTGTTTTTTTAAAGCTAATTTCATAATGTGGCAAGATGAAGTGGGTGAACCATGACGCCTACTGTTGGAAGTTGAGCACGACATATGATAACCAGAATTCAGTGATAGGAGAAATGCAACTCAGAGATTAAATTTCTTTCGCAAGTGCACTCGATCTAATTTCGCTTTTTATTTGATTTTCACTGACATCACAGCTTCAGACTAGAAAAGTCCAGTGCATCTGAACCACTCGGGCACTAGGTTTATGTTTATTTAGGGAAAGCGCATCTACCCGCATGCACAGGTACGAATGATAACGTCGTAGATGATGTGCAGCCTGACGGATGACCACACACTCTGACCATGGGGCCTCCAGCTCCTGGTGAGGCCGGGGGCCCCCCGCTCCGATCGGTGCATTGACTTTGTGTCTTCACACGAATCTTCCATCGCGTCCATTGTGTTAAACATTCACCAGGGTTACATTTTCACACCGGGAACGGGGCCATGTTTTAGTCTCCTGTGGAAAATGTGGGCAGGCTTTTAATTGAACTGTATCCGTAGGTGAATCAGCACAGCGATGACGGCAGATCACTACTTCTCCTTCTTCTCCGTGACTTGATTTCAATGCACACTGCCTGAGCCTGGGGGAAGTGACCGGCCCAGCCTGAGCCCGCTCCCTGGACTTAACCATTCATTCATTCATTCATTCATTTATTTCCCTCGGTTGCCTGCTGGGGACCAGTTTCCCCATCACCACCACCACCACCACCACCGCCGTCATCTGTGTGGAGGGTAAGCCGCAGCCGCTTCACTACTCTTCCCCCGGCAGTGAGCAGTGGCTTCCCGGCCTCCACGGCGTCAACACACCCCGGTGCAGGTTCACACGTCCGGCGAAGAGGCGAACATGTCGACGCGGGGGGACACGGCGTTAAGGTAAAGCACCGCGACACCGTCAGTCAGTCAGTCTGTCTGTCAGTCAGTCAGTCAGTCAGTGCTGCTGTGTGTCGCGCGGAGGGTCCCTGGGTCGTTAGCCGCTGCGGCTAGCGGACAATTCACGCAAATAAGGTCTCCGGCGTTGCGGTGGACTGTCTGCGGGAGGAGGAGGAGGAGGAGATGGGGGGGGGGGGGGGGGGGGGCGCGGCGGCGTGAACCTGTGAACGTCCCACCAACCGCAATGTGGCGGTTAAAGCCCCTCGTTAGCATCGAAGGCACCGGACCGTTGGCCGTTAACGGTGCTAACGGTAGCTAGCGGCAGCTAGCGGCGGGAGAGGGGGGGTTCATTATCACATGACTGGCAGACAGGAATTGTGCTTATTACAAAATAAATAAATAAATAAAGAAAGGTCACAGTTTGTTGTGACGCGCGATATTTAGTGAGGAAGGGTTCTCGTCTCTATGAGCTCAACGTGTGGACACATTTGACAGACAGGAAGTAATAACAGGTGGTGCATATTCAGAAGGGGTTGTGAAATAGGATTTCTCGAGAAGTTTAAACATCTTGACATAAGTTTTCGTAATGAAGTGATGTCGTTATTAGTGTGACATTCAAGTGGTGCAAGGCAGCTGGAAACCGCAGCTTCTGCTTTTGCCTAATGTGAAGTGACTGGTGCGGCGTTCACTTGACTTGAGGAAAAGACACTTTGAGTCAGTTTTCAGTTTTTCTCAGTACGAAGACATAACAGGAACGACTAAATATGTAGTTTCTAATAATAGTGTGTGTTAAGTCATGTAAAATAACATTATTATTAAAATGGGATAACGTAGACTGTTGAAAGCATCACTAGAGTCTGAAAAATAGTCATCAATAAATTCACTCCAAGTCAAAGGTAAATAATAATACATCAATTATGTGCAAATTGTGCCTGTAAATTATGGCAGTAAGCGTACACTGCCAATTTCCCATCAGTCTTAGTTTGACTTTTCATTAAAAAAATGTTTTTAAACAAAGTGTGATGAAAACTGTCAATTCAAAATTTCTCATTCTTGAAAGAACAACCCATTCTCCAAATATGTCTTAACCCTCTAACAACATGAAAAACACACGTTAGAACTCATTTTCTCACATTCACATTTTATCTGAGTGTAAATTAATGTGTACTTATTGCACATTTTAGATATGGAAGAGCAGTAAATTAACTTAAATCAAACGTTCTGATGCTGTTGGAAGTTGGTTGTATAATATGTATATACAACTGCAAAACTTTACAATAAACAAAAAACATCTGTAGGGTGAAAAAAAATGACAGATTAGTGTCTTTAAACATTATCATTTAATCACTGTTCACCGTAGTGTTCACCTCCGTTCCCACTGACCCCAAACGCAGCAGAGAAAGCTTTACAATATTTTGAGATGTGTAGCCAATCATATGCCCAGAAGACACTAAGGCCCGCCTCCTTCCTCCTCCAACCAATCAGCGTTGGCCAAAGTGGAGCTCCAGTTCCTGTAGTCAAAAAGCACGTTGCTTTGACAGAGAGGAGGAAGCTTTTTTGGCCATTTAACTATCACGTTGTGCGGCTGATTTTTTTCTGACACCATGCCAACTGCAAGGTAAGAGGCAGCAGTCCTCTGATGTATTATAATTCTGATGTCATACAATCACATTGCTGCTTGTCTTTTGAGTAAGTTCATTGAAAAAAATACTCATGCCAAACTTTATTGATTTCCATGGCTTCACAGACTCTGTATCTTCTTTGCCATTTATTGTAAATTAACTAATTATCTATATTACCCTTTTTTGTCAGGAGTTGCCTTTGACCACTGTGATATCTTTTACCTGAACATTTCTACATGAAGGTGGTCATGGGGGAAATTAGGAATTTATGCACATATGAGTTTTTCAGAGAATGATAATCCTTTGTTTTGATCTTCACAGTGTGCTGACGTGCCTGCTGTGCTTTTCATTTTTTTTCTAATCTCCATCAGATTGGGTTTGCAGTTGTACATTTCTCAGAGAGTTAACACCCATTCATGAGTCCGTCTACATGTTTGTTTGTTTTTTTGTCACTTCATTGTTCAAGTTCAGGTGAAAAAGACCATCTGTGAAAAAGATTTGGGACCGTCTCCCATCAAAGTTTTAGTGATTAAATTCAGCTAATCAGAAGCAGATGATTGGCTGTGTCACAGCAGGTTGTTTGTTTCGGCTGGTGAGTGGGAGTTGGCATAATACAATAATGTTTTTGTCTCCTCACAGTGAGAACACTCTTTTTGGGATGGGAAATCCCTTGCTCGACATTTCAGCTGTCGTGGACAAAGATTTCCTTGACAAGTGAGCACGAGCAAATCATTTGTTTCCACTGATCTTTGCATTTCTGTGTCTTGTCTGACCTAAACACATTATTCTTTTTTTTTTCTTCAATTATTTCCTGAAAGGTTTGGACTGAAACCAAACGACCAGATCCTCGCCGAGGACAAACACAAAGCCCTGTGAGTCAGAACTTCACTTGGACACCAACATGTTGAAATTATACGGCACCAAATAAGGGCCACACTGGTCATTCATACCCACTACTACCATCTTGACACTGTATGCTGTGCTCAAAATAGCCCGGTCATAAATTAGACCTCTGTAACTTGGAGCCTCCGAACTCGACACGCCCACATTTTTCCTTAAATTAATTTGTACCAAACTATAACGAGACATCTTTGGATTTACTACTGCTTTAGGCTAAAATAGGATACTTTAGCTCCGTGCTATGGGACTGACTCTAGGGAATTAAATAATAATCATTAATTCATTCAGAGAAGGTTTTGCTAAGCGTGCAGATTCTTTTTTCTCCCTCCACGCTGCAAGCAGATGCCTAACGGTAATACTATAAGCTTCCTCGAAAACGTGGTTGTGTGTCGCAGCGCTTCCCTCGTTTGAAATGCAACTGGACCTAAGCGTAGACTGCAAACAGCAAGAACAGTAACTTACTTTAACACGGGAGCTATTTGATTTAGTTCAGACGGCGTCTTTTCTGGGAATTTGTTGGTGTTTTAGTACAGGTATTAAAAGTGCACCATCTGTAAGTAAGTGGTGGTGAGACGGAGGAGTTTGAGTTTTCTTTCTGACGATTCAAAGGTTAAACAATTGTGTATTCCACACGGGGGTTCCAGTATACAAAGTTTGCTGGTGTTATGGTTGAATTATCTTTGATAAGTTTTTCCTGTTGTTCTTTTTAGACATTGTTAACGATGGCTGGTCAGAGGAGTTTAGAAGTCGACAAATTTTATTTGGAACATTCCCCACCAGTTTTAAACTCTTTTTATCCAGAGGACACTTCTTCAACCAGCCAAGTGCAGTAGTTCAGATGAAAATATGATAATTTACAAAAAACATGTTACAATGTAAAAAAACAAAACCAAACAACCTTGATTCAGCTTTGCACCAAAAATCAATTATTCCTTGGTTCATGGCCTTAACTTTCCATCAGGTATCAATGAAATTTGAATAGTTTCTCACAACTTTTCATTTTCTGGTCATACACGGGTGATGCTTGGACACACTCATGGCTTTGCTGTTCATTTAGCTCACGATGGAGCTTTAACAGATACTATATGTATTATTCAAACATATTCTGTAGCCAAATGGTCGATTCGCTGAGCACCAATGCTCTTTTATAGGAATTCATTCCTCCACACTCGCACACTGTTACCTCCAGAGCTGCCCAGCACCGAGAGTCTTAACTGTTGGATGTAAGATAGCCACTTTCTTATCTTGCTGGCCACTGGGTGCACCGATGCAGTGGTGTTAAGGAAGGAGCAAGTGCTGCTTTTCTCATTTCCGAAACCCAAAGTCGTCCTCGCCCAGTCTACAGATTGAGACAAGGACCTTCTGGTCACGTCATGCCTTTTTAAACTGTTAAGCGGTGGCCCAGGCCCCAAGAAATTGCATAAACTGGCTAAACTTACTGTCATATAACAATAGCATTAATGTCATTATATGAGTATATAATGTACGTTTAATGTAATGTATAAAAACTACTGCAAAAAAAATCTCAGGAATCTCATTTAATGAGTCCAGTTTTTGGGGTTCTTTGAATAATACCCTGAAAATATGGATGTATGATCTTCATAGCTATTGTTGCTAATATTATGTTATTGATTCAACTGTGAAATAAAATGTATTGTAGTTATTGAATTCATAACATAACTTTAAAAGGTAATGTTTGTTTGTATGTTTATTAGCAGAGCATAAAGTTGAAGAAAAAAAAGCACTAGAGTAATGCATATTGGCTCTAAAGACAAATCAGTGAATCAGATCGTCTGTACCTTACAACAGAATACCTTGTCGGGTCTTGTTACTCGACAAAGGGACACATGCGACCTTGGGCGGCAGTGGCACAAAGCAGCATCATCAGCACTGTTGCTCTCCTCCGGCACAAAGGCAGCAGTGTTATCTTTAGCCCAACAGACACCGTTCCCTCCACATTCTACACAAGGTCAGGGTAGGATTAGCATGTGGCTCTGGCGGTTAATTCCCAGCACAATGCATTTCAATGCATACAATACCTCACACGCAGCCGCGCAGCACGCCTGTCAGTTTGTATCTGAACGTACATGTGGTATTTTCTTTGCATCGCATTATCTGTTAACCGACTGATTATGGACGACTGTATCTTTACATTCCTGAAATATGAGCCGCAGGGTTCCCGATGCCATCGTGTGGCCGGTGACACCCAGAAACACTTCATTGCAAAAAGGTCAAATACAAGGTCATTGATCCATAGATGAAGAAGAACTTGGCTGAAGTGTTGTGACAAATAACATCATTACTGAAAAGGCCACAATAGACTTACAAGCCCAGTCAGCTAACACCATTGTTGTGCTTATGAATCCACAGAGTGTAACGTGATTCATTTCTTCCCCCTATCGCCCTGGTGGGGCGAGAGATCATTGGATGCAGTGCACTGTGGCCAAGCCCTAATTCAATTATCAAGTCACAGCAGAGCCCACATAATCCTGTTGTGGCTGAGAAATGGCCTGCCGTACAGTAGAAACCGTCAACATCCCTGTTAGTACTGGCTGGGGACTTCATGTTTTTTTCTTTTTCTGACCACAGCTGACACAGCTGTGGTTTTTGATGCCTCTCCCGTAGTTTAAAAATGTGAACCAGTCAAATGACACAAGACATATCAGCGTCAGTCTTGATTATCGATACATCGTTTGTCATTTATCAAGCAAATATTCAGTGGTTATAGCTTCTCAAATACGAGGGTTTTTTCTTCATGTCCCTGCCGCTTATCATTACAGATTGAATAACAAAGCCATGAGTTGATCAATCAACGTTTTGATGATGATTGGTTACAACCTTGCAAATATGGATATTTGCTGAATTATGACAGTAAGTGAATATCTTTGAGATTTTGACTTTGGATCGGACATTAATATTCGCACCAAATGTGTATTGATCCACAACTGAAATTAGTCCGTCAAAAATGCTCAATTTACTCGTGTTTGAGTTTAATTTGCTGAAGAAACTGCAGTGTCCTGCTGTTTAAGGATATTAAATATATAGGAGTCTTTTTTTTTTGAAGACTGAAACTAAACTGTATATTTGTGACCCTTTTTTTTTTAAGATCGACATCTTTGGTCGGAAACTTGTTTAATTTTTTTCACAGCGGGTTTGTTGGCAAAGAAAGCCACCCGTCTTATCCTTCTCATGAGAACTAACACAGGATCTGCTCTGCTGAAAAAACACAGACTTCCCGAGTGTCCTGGCCGCTTAGTAGTTAAGACGCATACCATGTAACCGCAATGTCCCGGGTTGGTTTCCGGCCCCAGACCATTGTTGCATTTCATATCACTTACTCTCCCCCCACATTTTTCCCGTTTGCATCGAGTATCCAATAAAATGCCAAGAGAAATCCTTAAACAAGCTGTTCTGTTCATAAGTCATGCAGTGTGATCTCTCAAACACAGATAGAATCGTTCACATAAGGCAACTGCTGCTGCTCAGTACTTCTATATTAGTGGTTAGCGGTTGGGGAGTCATGTTGCTGTGCAGGTGTTGAACTGTAACAGCTTTAATTTAGATGCTATTTTCATGGTGGTCAGTGGTGATGCAGTTCAAAAGATGTTGGTTTTGAGAAGATGTCGGTTTTTCAGTGGTCGCCTCGAGTGTTTTTGAAAATGAGGGTTTGAGCGGAAACCAATTAACCAAAGCACCGTCTGTGACTTCCTTTCTGCCTGCTTACACACATTGTCATGCTGTCATGTAATGCTTGTAGGGCTTTCTCCCTTTTTTTATGTTGTTGTCACTGCTGCCATCATGTGGCTTGAAATTATAAATCTGGCTCCTGCAGGTTTTTATAACCTGCGAGGATTCAGGGTTACATGTCGTGTTTTATGTCACACGATCAGACAAATAAGATCATGATATTTTCTATGTAAAGGTTGTTTTGATTAACAGTAGTTTCTCTTTAAGTATATGCTGTTGCATTTCATTTTTGATTATAGGCCTTTAGAAAATTGATGATGTTAGAACTTGGTTGTTGTTTTTTTATTATCATTTTGACTCTTTTCCATTTTTTTTTAGCAGTGAATTTCCTGAATTGTTGTAAATGGGGTATGTACCTTTTGTGGCCAGCAGGAGGCAACATTAGCCTGCTGTTTCTACCTCAAGGAATCTCCAAAGGAAACAACATGTCAAGATAATGAAAACACGCCTCTTCCTGCAGGAGATGTAAAATTATAATTTATTTCAGGATAACTAGGCATTACAGGGGGTTTTCATATTTTTTTTAGAACATGTAGCATTTCATTTTAAACCAGCCACCCAATCCCTCCTTGGCTTGCTAACCACATCGTATTAGAGCTAATGATTATTAGTGTCAAATGAGCGAGTCAGTGTTATTGAAAGTGTATTGTCACCTCTGTGGGGGGAGAAAAAAAGTCAGCTGGCTCGTGAATATTAGTCTCGTTCAAACATTTGTTTTATGGCTCCCTCTGTCCGATGATAATTAATTGTTTACTTTCTCATCTCTGGATGATGGCGTGACTCCTTTCAGAGGTTGTTTGCTCACAGCAATTAAGTTCATCAGTGCTCATCCTCCTCCTCCCTCCCTCCCCTCCCTCCCTTTCTCCCTTTCTCTGTGCTAAATGCAGATTAGCAGCGTCACAATCGCATCCAGAATGAGAGTAAACTCCTCATTATGCCGTGTGACCCTCTGCTGCATGAATTATTCAGGGCTGCAGTGTTAGTGGCTGGCTGTTATTAGCATTCCCGATGGCGAAAGAAAGAGAGAAAGAGGGAGCGAGAGGCTGGGAGGCTCATATCACTGACAGGGCTGACTCAGGGGGATCAGCGCTGGATTGAGACACACATCACACACACATCATCACACGACACAGGAGATCAGTGGAGGTGCCTCTCCACTCGCACGCCCCGCTGTCTGTGTACATCTCACACACCCCTGCTGCTGCCGTGAAGCTCAATCTGCTTACTGGGAGGAAAACAACAAAGGCCCCTCTCACTGAGTACATGCTAAACACTCTGGCTCCTGGGTGTGCGTGTGATAGATTCTGCTCTGTAAACACACTTGACTCTACCCCTCTTTTTTTTTTTCTTCATTTTTATGGTTTTAATATATAACGAAGTGAATCGTGAGTTGTAGAAACCCCCGGCTGAGCCACCCTGGTGTGTCAGGAGGAGAAACGCTGTGTGTGTGTGTGTGTGTGTGTGTGTGTGTGTGTGTGTGTGTGTGTGTGTGTGTGTGTGTGTGTGTGTGTGTGTGTGTGTGTGTGTGTGTGTGTGTGTGTGTGTGTGTGTGTGTGTGTGTGTGTGTGTGTGTGTGTGTGTGTGTGTCTGCACTCACATGCAAGCATGCGTGCAGGAGCTGCATGTGCTTGCCATGGTGCCACTTCACTGGATGCACTCATGCTTGACTGAGTGTGTAGACACATTACTAACACACCCCCCCCCTTTTTTTTTACTTCCCATTTCCCTTGTCTGTTGCTGCGGCTGAGAGCTGTACTACAGTACTTAAAATCACCTCCGCCGGGCCCACTGGCTGCAGAGGTCAGAGGTCACGGGCCTGCATCCATCAGGCGACCTCTGCGCCAAAGAGAGAGAGCAGAGATTAATGGCACTCAACTGGTAATTGAGACATCAGAAACATGTTCGGCTGCCAACCGCGCTGCTGTTTATGTTTTATTGATACGCATGAATTCAACCATTTGGGGCACTTGCACAAATCTGACATGCTCACCAGAGCCGCACTCAACTGTGAGAAATGTGGATCTAGACCTTTTGAATTATAAAACAAGAAAACTTCTCAAATAATTGAAAGGAAAGGAGAAAAAAAACCCCTCCTATCTTGTTCTGGTTTGGTTTGTTTGATGAAACACTGTCGATGCAGGGTGCATTGCTCTGCAGTCAAAGCATACATGCGGCATTATGAGAGATGGCTGATGCAATCATAATTAAGGCTTGTCCTTGCCGGAGCTACAAATTTCTCCCTCTGGAGGAAGGCGGCTGCCAGCAGGTGGTGCCAGAAGGAAACATCACAAGTCAAAGGGGGTGGAACAAACATAATCCACATCTCTGTTCATGTGGGCGTCCCCTCTACTCCCCCTCCTCTCCCTACAACTCCCCCCTTTTAAAGAGCATTTTATAATTAAAATGTGGGTGTCTCAGCCAGTGCGTACAGCATGTTCAGTTGAGGAAATCATCCTCAGGGCTATTTTTAGTCGCCCTTGTTCCCCAGCAGCCACACAGGAAAAGCCACTGATGGTATCTGCCCTTATACATGTAGGCTAGTTAGTACACTGTTTGTGCAGATCAGTTTCTCTACGACTAGCCTGTGCGGGGGTAGAGACGGTGTAGGCCTCGCTGGTGAGCATGCAACGCGGCCCGTTTATTTAAAGTTCACACTGGGCCATATGGTCCCCGCAGTAGGGGGTGTTGGTGGAATTATTCACACGGAGCGTTCTGAATCACCAAGATCCTGGTATCAACCTCCGAGATAAGGGGAATGTCTCAAAGGCTTTGTGCTCGGGCTTCAAATCTCGGTCCTAGAGAGAACACCAGAAGCCTCGTCCTTTGCTGACACACTCCCTCTTCCCACTCTCTTTCTCAATGTGTCCCTCGCTCTCTCTCTCTCTCGCTCTCTCTCTCTCTCTCTCTCTCTCTGCTATCCTCACACAAACACACAGTCACTCTCGCACTCCCTCTCCCACGTCCACACAGTACAGTGTGACAAACAACGCCACCCTCTGCCGCGCGAAGCCAAAAACCTGTGACATTTTAGAGGAAATAATGTGAACTCATCCTCCATGACCAGATTTTGCCCCCGCCGCCTAATCCTTGAGTGCAGCCTAATTAAGTACAAACAGCGGTCCTCGGTTAATGCCGACAAATGGGCTGCTGCCGCTGCTGTTGCTGGATCGGTCGATTATTAAAGGGATGCACAATTGTTGTTTCTGCATTCTAATGCAATTACTCACCCATTAGGACCATGTAATTGTGCCGTCATTAATTGTGCATCCAGTCTTTAATGCGAAAAGGCTCATTGTAAAGAGTTATGTTGTTTTTTTGTTGTTTTTTTTTGCACCCAGGGACTCGAGGCAGGTCTTCTCTCTGCTGAATAGGGATTTACCCAAATGGATTGAGATACGTGAACGATTGCGATATCGTAATGCTTTTGTGGAAATCAACATTCATCCATTACTTTAGTCTATTAGAAGATGTCAGAGGCTGGGAACAAGGCCTCGCTCGCTGTTTGAATCATGACTCATTTGTGCTCAGTACTTTTATGCGCCTCATTCTTCGCCATCTATTCCCATCCTGCTCTAATGTTCCACTGATAAGAATGTCCTATTCATTCTGCGTTCCTCACCGGTTGTTATAAAGAGAGACAGAGTGAGAGGGGGGAGAGAGACTCTGCAGGCATTGAATGAAAAGCACATCTATTTCTGAGGGTGCGTGGAGCACGGCAGAAGATAATTATTGATTTGAAATAAGAAAAGATAAGGCTCAACCTTGAGCAGCCCGGCGATAGCGCGCGGAACAGAATAATTAATGGGCCTGTCTTGTGTCGGGACAAGCTTTCACAGCGAGACGAGCGTATTGATTTTAAACAGATAAACTGCGTAACCCTTTGTGAAGGGTTTGACAAACAATTTAATTGGGGGGAAAAAACAACAATATTCCTCACCCTTTCCATCTCCCTTTCATCACTTCCTCAAGCTGTTTTTCCTCCGCCTGACCTATGGAAACAATTACTGTGCATCAGGCCCTGCACTGCCTCCAGACTACCAAAGAAGGCTGGTGTAGGATGCACACACTGATTGGGGAATCCAATCAATGGTGGAACCTGTCTCCACTCCAGATGCTTGTGTTGAAACTGGGATTACTGAAGCCTTTTAGCTGTGTTGCCCCTTCTGTCAGAGCGAGAGAAAGATGGATCTGCCTGTTTAAATGTACCTGCCTGCTCGAGCTGAAGCGGAGACAATTTACTGGTCCTGTACAGCCCTCCTCCTCCCTAATCCCCGAAGGAGAGCTGCGGAGTCCTCTCACTTCTTCCCTTGCCCTCCCCTGATTAGTGATAGGGGCCGTTTGATCATGTTTCCCTGCCTGTCCTTGTGATTTGTAAGCTGTTTAAACGTGAGCGAGGCAATTAAATAAGGACGAACGACGCGCAGGAAGAGTGGGTGCCGCGCTGATCATTAGCGATGAATTACCCTGGTGTGCACTCAAACACTTGGGAGGACTTTTCAGGCGGACCACTCCCGAGGATCCAGATCCAATCTAGCCATTGATTAACAGAGACTTGTTCTTCCTGTGAAATCACTCGACTGGGATTTTCGGGCACTCATCCGGTCTTATCGAGATAGGCTAACATCAAAGGCGAATGAAGAGGGATTGGGTAAATGGGCTCGCCTTGCCCTCCATGTAAGAGACTTAGAGGAGCAAATCTTGAATTATTGCCTCATGTAAATAATCTACTTGGCCTGCCTTGGGGGAGGTGGGAGAGGAACTCATGAGTCACTCGGGGCAGAGAACACTCATAGTACTTTCAGAGCTCTCATATTTCCCCTGATGGGGATCAGCAGTGGGGGCTCCATCTCCAGGAATGTAAACAACACAGTGTTCCTGACTTGTGTGATCTGCCCCAACAGTTTGAACGTGCTAAGCCGGGGAGATGTAGAGGTATTCGTTTTTGAGGAGAACGCTCATACCCTCTGAATACAAATGTTGCATTCAGGAGCTTAATTCCCCTAATTTGAATATGATTTGATTTAAGCTGCATAAATAAGTGCCTCTATTAGTCTCAGATTGGAAGGTATGAAATTGAAAAGTAGCACGGCGCCTGTAGTTGAGAGTGGTATTTAACCAGTGTGTCAGGGGCAGATGTTACATAACACTGTCCATACATTAGCAGTATGCATTGTTGGAATTGCTCCTCCACTGAACAACACCGCCGGGTGTTTTTTTCAGAAGCGGAGGTTACTGGCTGAGGACATTTTGTTCAAAACAATTTCTCTTTCTCTGCTCCCTCCCATCACCGAGTGAGCCCAGGCTGCAGTGGATGGAAAGGGATTTTCTCTCCCTAAATGGCCAAGGGGGCCGTTTACGGTGTCACTACTATGGGATCACATGATGTTTGAGGGTGTAAAGGTCTCGAGGCAGCTGCTCCTTTTCGGATGGGATTTTCTGAGGCGTCCAGGAGCAGGGCCCCATGCTGTCTGCACTGAAAGGTGGAGCAAATAGTTTTAGGGAAGAAGAAAAAAAAAATCCTCAGTAGCTGCGTGTCTATTTGAAATGGGTTCTGGAGTCCCTCGGCTGCCTTCATGTTATAAACACCCACAGTGCTCAAATTCTTCCTTTGTCGAGAAGTCATAACAGGTGTCTCAGGAAGGATTTTTTTTTTCCCCCCGGTTAGCATATTTTCCACTTGCATGGAAAGTTTTTTTTTCTTTATTGGGAACATTCTGCCCTGGGTAGACCTCTTGCCTTGAGACATGATATGCAGACTTTCTTTGAAGCAGTAAAGGCTACTTTCACACTTGTTCAAAATTCGGCCATGCGTAGTTAAACCAGGTTGTACACCTCTGGCTGACATATGTTGGTAAGCCGTGGCACAGTTTGCATACAGATTAGTCTGGTCTGCAGCGAGTCTGTATACAACAGATGCAACATATTTCTAAGTTCAATCTTTCAAGCATGCCCTCCCACCCCCCCCCCCCCCCCCCCCCCCCCAATAAAACAAACAACCTTTGACCTCCCGCGAAGATGTTTTTTTTTTTTTTATCCTAAAAAGGGAAAATCATTGGCACTGTGCAGCAGAGTCTTTACATAACCAGCACCCCTTGGGATAATTCTCAAGCATTTTCTCAACAACCCCTCTTACTCAGTTAATTTAAGGGTGGAATTACACAGAGCGCCAGTGGGAATGGTCTGGTACACCTTGAACTATTTACCATCTCATTGGATTTTTTTTCTTCTTTTTTCCCCCTGATGTAAATACGCTTACAAATGGACAGTCTTCAATTTACAGTAGGGGGAAAATAAAAGTCAATGACCTCCTAATGTGCCGGATCATCTTGACTGCAGCTAGGTCAATTTCCTGAGCAGAGTGGACATGTTTGTATAGCCAGCCCCCTGGGAGGCTGTTTGTGTGAGCGACGCGGAGAATACACATTATTCATGTTCGCAGCTCCCCAGATAAAGACTCTATCTCGCTGCATAGCCCAGCTTTGTATCATTTTATGCATAAGCATTGAATACTATTGATGTTTGAAATGGCAGTATGATGGGAAAATACACACACACACACACACACAAAAAGAAGATAGAAGTGGCTCTATTTTTTCACTGTAGTCTCGAGAGTGTTCCTTTGGTTTGTGTTTGAAAACCCGACGATTGTTTACTCCTCATCCCCCAATGCCATTTCTGTTTTTTCTTGACTCATTGTGTTTAGTCTGTAACAGTCATTTCGAAACTTTGCTGTATGGGTCAGACATCAAACGTTTAATCAGATGTGGTCTCTCCCCAAACACGTTATCTGGCGATGAGATTTTTGTACACAAAGAAATTGGAACTCTCAACAAAGTGGAAAAAATTAACATTATCTATTATTTATTTTGTTCAGGGTACTTAGATTTGAATTTTAATGCCCATTTTGGCTTTAATATTTTGCCAACTAAAACCATGTGTGGACAATGCGACTCTCGAGCTATTATAAGCTTGACATTTAGACTTTTACTCTCTTTTCACCTCCTGCAACACTGGTGGTGAAATGTCTCAACTAACAAAACCCAGCATTTGCCCACCTCTTTTTCTCTGCCTGTTGTCCTTCTCAAGAAGTTCATATAAACAACTTTGACTTTAAATGCTACATTGAAATGACAGTGGTAAAAATGTATACCCATTCTCAGGTTTATTATTTTGCAGAGTTGTCTTGCTGCTTTTTTCTTGACAGCTCAAAAAGAAGAAGTAGAAAAAACATTACTTGACCCATAGATTCTCAATGAAGTTGTCCCCAGGTTATAAGCTCAACTAATGAAAATTATTATATTTTGATCAAAGGGATATATCCAAATAGACTAAACTGGAGGCGGACAGATAGAGTTTTTGGCATCGATAGCATCGTTATTTTCTATAACTGTTAACTTATTCTCAAGTTAATGTTCAGTTGTAGCCCTGCCATGTGCTCATAATTTTGAAGAAAATAACATCCTTAAAATACAGTGGTCACTTGATGACCACTTGTTACGGTCTACTTGATGAAGTCCAATATTCACTCTCATTTTTAGCTCTGTTTTTGTTTATTATAAGTATCATGATAATTATTATTATATGTTTGTTTTAATCATATATATACACACACAAGTATTGAGGCATTTGTATTCTGTGTTGCGAGGAAATTATGACACGTTGATGGTGATAAAAAGGTCAAAGAATCACCAAGGTCATTAGGATCTCAGGTGACTGGTGAGTGTTTTTCACTCTTGACATTTTCACACCCTCCATGGTCCCAGCTGCTCTTCATCGATACCCGTGCAACCTGAAATTCACTCTGTGATTTATCTCGAACATTGTCTCTCGTAACAACTCTTGTCCCTGCTTTACTCCAGGTTTGAAGAAATTGTCAAGAGGAACAAAGTTGAATACCATGCTGGTGGCTCAACCCAGAACTCAGTGAAAATTGCCCAGGTAAGTCTTCCCCGGCCCTCTGCACAGTGAGCCTGAATGTGTTTTGAATACACAGTGGCATGCTTTTAACCTTAGATTTGTCAGCCTGGCAGCCCTGGGAATTCAGAGCATAGCTGCACAGCAAGTTGACACATTACAGTTTTAGGTGTTGTGAATCCATCAGACCTGCCATGGAAAAAGAAAGGCGGGAAGGATTCACAATATTTCCGGGTGTTATCTAGCTGGCCTAATTTCCTGAGACATATCAAACATAAATTACAGAGATTTACAAGTAGATGCAATTAACATGTCACAACAAATGATATCAAACAACGCTGATGTACTCCCTGGCTGTTAGACAGATTTCAGCATCTAAAAGAAATTGGTGATTGTCCAAATCTAAGATGGCAATCAGAACTTGAGAAGATTATTCACTAGATCCTTTATTTTTTATTGTTGTTGTTTTTTTTGTTTTTTTCAGCAAGTCTCGAAATTTGACATGCAGTGATTAGCTGCTGATAAGGCTTGGGTCTGCTCACAATAAACAAAGAAAAAGCATCCAGCTGAAAAATAATTCTCCTCCAAGGAAAAGAAAAACGAGTGCAGAAGCTAATTGAGAGGCTGATGTTTGTGAGAGCGCAGACTCTTTCTTGCGTGTGGGTTTTTTGTTTGTACATGTCAGTTCAGTGTGTAGAGTTCGTATTTGTACACACACACACGCTTGTGTATGCACGTGTGTATATGTGTGTTTCTGTGTGTGTTCGGCACAAGATAGATACAGAGAGAGGGAAAAGAAAGCAGGCAGGCCCTCAGGCTGCCACCATCTCCGTGCTTTGGAGACAGTAAACATCCTTTAAACAGACACGCGGAGCTCTGCACCTCCATACAAACACTCTTTAATTATCGAGATCAGAAGTGTTTGCATAAACTTCAGTCACTCGCAGACATTAACTGCCGACTTGATTTTTTTATTCTTTCGGCAACAACTTTCGCTAATCTTGTGAGCTTGTTGAGGTTGGATTTTTTTAAAAAACAGCAGGTTCACTTTTCCAGATGAGTCAATTACAACCCTTCAAAACTGTGATTTTCAATAGATTATTTCTGCCTTTCTTGTCATTACACAAGCCAAAGCCATGGGTTTAGTTTGGTCTGCCTCAGTTAAGACGTAGACCTTGACACGGATTTTTCATGTTTTATGTAAGAAGACATTGAAGGATCTGCCCCGAGGTGCGCATCCACCCTTTTGGGAAATCAGATAGAGAAGGAGATTTTTTTCGTTTCTGGCCCTTTCTGCAAAAAAGAGCTGTCATGGCCTCTGTGCCATGAGGGGAGCATTCAGTCAACTAAATTGGTCATATAATGGCACCGTAGACCCCAGTCAAATGTTATTCTACTCTGTTTATTTGGATATTTACCCCTTTCAGAGGGGAGATGTAGGGCTGATTCTGAAATGCTCAAGATAACTAGAGTGTTTTCGTCTCACACCCAGAAGTCTCACAAACAGTTTCTGTCAATATATACCTTGAAGCGCTGACTTTTCCACATTTCACTTTCAGTTGATGGTGTTCTTTTATGAAAAATGTATAATGCATAAGCGGCTCCCAGATTATCACATTGTAGCACCTGCTGTATGTGAAACTTCAAACCCTGCTGTATTGTGGAAGCTGAACCTTCAAACACGAATGATATGCACTGCAGCACTGAATCCACATCAAAGCGCCCACTGACTAAATGAGATGCTCGATCCAGGGCAGGTTTGCTCGGGAGCACCATCGCCGCTGGAGGAGAGAGAGGTGTTCAGAGGATTTCCACTGGAATCGCTGCACACGCTGGGAAACCCAGGGTGTGGGAAGATCAATGCCTTTGCCAGTAGAACTCGTACTTTTCCCCCAAACCCAGCCGCGTCGTCGGAGGCTGTAATAGGTTAAATACTCCCGCTTCATCCCAGTTAAGATTTCTGCACTATCAAGGAAAACCTAAACCGTGGCTTTAAGGGAGATACAGAATCGATGGTAATTGGATTTAGTCAAATGAGAATTGACCAAGCTGGAGCTTAGATGGATAAGTATTGTTTTCCTCTAACCACTGCCTCTGCCCTGCTCTTTGATTCAAATCTTCCATAGCAGTGTTTGCGAGTTGTGGATTGGTTGCACTCAGTGCTATCTTAAGCACTGGGACACTGCTTCCTTTATTTATTTATTTATTTATTTATTTCATGGGTTATGGCTCCTGTCACTACTTATCCGTATTCAAAGCAGACAAACTAGAAGTTCTAAAGTAGACGTATCAACACACTTGTACGTCTTCTTTAGCCGTGCTCCAGCGCTCCTCAATAAGCTTTAGATCTTGGTTTAGATCTCGTCGGTGAAGTCGCAAGCTTGTTTTCAGAGCTTCCTGGCTTTGATCGCAAAAGGAAAGAAATGCAATGATAGCGGTGGGCTGGAGGTTGTTGTCTTCGCCCAGGCTCAACCAAGCACCATGCCCTGAAGGGGCATCTGACATAAAGGCTCACCTAGTGGATGTTGCGGAGCCGTAAGGTAACAAAAACCAGCCTGGCGTTGCTTGCTCACATGCGGCCTCACACATCAAAGGGCTCCTTCTCAGGTAGGGTTCGGCGGGGAACCACATTTTTTTTCTCCGGTCATTTACAAAGTTGAAGGGGGAAAGAAAAAAAACTACGGGCGTTGCGGGCATGCGATCCAGAATTTGGTACCACTGAGCACGCATGGTGTTTATCACAGGTGACAGAATCGTTGGGGGGACTTCAGTTGACTGGAGGGCTGTATCAAGAAGCACAGTCAATTCATTTAGACAGAACATCAAAGTCCCCAAACAGCTCCTTGGGGCCCAGAGATTGAAGTCTGAGCAGAGGCAGGCTCGCAGGGAGTTATTGCTGCTGCCGGGGAAGTAGATCCTGCTCGGAGTGCATCGTGTACACCGTGCATTCTCATTACGATCCTCACAAATCAACACCATTGACGTATTTTACTTCTTTGCACTGTAAGCAGGCTTTGTACCCATCCACCAAAGGCCCAAATTGCTTTGTGTAAGTGCGCTCGTTGTGAATGTCACCAAAAGTTCTGATGAAGTATGTTAGATTTTGTGTGGCGTTTGCGCTCCGCATCATCAATTCGCCGTGAGGCCTTAATTATTGTTTAGAGCGCGAAAGCTTTTGAAAAATCTGCTGTCTCTGTTATGGTTATGATGCCTGTTTAACATTTCCTCAGACTTGGTCAATCGTGGAAGGGGTGAATGGGGCCCAGGCTTGGTTGTTGGCTCTGAGCTCTTAATTGGAAACGCATGTGCGCCACACTGCTCAAAAGTTGTATTCAAAAAACAGAAAAATCCCACAGCACTACTTGCCGTAGAAAAAGGGTCCGCACCAGCTCATATTTTGTAGGGGAATACTTAAACTGGGTTTGATGTCCCATTGCAGGCATTGACTTATTTCTTTGGGTGAAAATATTCCATGACCTAATGTTTGGCTTCTACAGCTCGTTTTGTTAAATAAATAGAGAACAGCAGCTTGCCTCCATTCAAAATGGGCTAAATGAAGAAATACCTACGTCTGGTACCACTTAGAGAAGAGAGGACAGTTAAGGAGAAAGAGTGGAGCTTTTGTGTTCAAACTATGTGGCTGAACATTCGGGAGGATGTGCTCATACGCTTAAAGAGGGCATTCAAGATTTTAGTGTTGCTTTCTGTTTTCACTTACATTCTTCTCACACTTGATATGAAATAGCGTTAAGACAAATACCCTTTGCCTGTGAAGAGTCTTGACGGGCTTTTGACACGTTTGATGGTGGACCGTTTCTTTAGCTCGTGGGTTCTGCTCAAGGGCTTTGACATTTTAGTTTTTTGATCACATGGAGTGAGCTTGTAGTTGCATAGGCCTCGGTGCAGCTGTGCTGAAATGAGAATGCTAATGACCGATTAAAACCTGAACCCTGGTGGGCCTTTGAGTTTCACACCGCAGAAATCAACCCTCTCAAGTATGCGCCTGTTGTTAAAGCAAAAAGCCTCTTGTTTGTTTTAAGACAGGTTAATTGCCGAACCACTGTTAGCCCCCGCTCCGAGCCGTTTTTTTTATGGCACCGGGGTCTTGCCGTCTCCCTCCCCATTACGAAGCAGCTGAAAGGTCACAGTCTGTTAAGCTTCTTGTGAGAGATGCGTGAAACCAAATGGAATTTTCTCTTTTTCTCTCTCACTCCCATCGCCGCTCATTCTAGACCCTTGCAGGTGTGCAAGTGTGCACTTCAGGGGCGCTGCCGTTGTTTTCCCCGGCACAAGCAGCGGAAGCGAAGGAACGCCTCATTCGCTTTGATGAGTGATGTGTTCATGCGTGGGCTTCAATGTCACCCGCCATGAGGCAGCTGTGAAGTCGCAGCTCACGTTTGTGGTGCCATTTACTCAATGATGAAGTGGGGAGATCTCAGTTGGTTCCACATCCACGTCCCATTTGCGCACACATGTACGAACACACACCGTCTGAGCATGTGTTCCTCCCACCTCAACTGTATTGTGACTGTATGTCACCGCTAATACTAGTGTGCATTAAATCTCTAGCTCTGTGATCACAATGATAAAGGTTCACTGGGCAATTATGCATGGCTTTGCCAACACAGGGGATTTGTTAGCAGCTGATGGCCCTGCCATGTGGCGACTTCTCTCTTTCATAGGAAAATCATTTGTTTGATTACATTTTTTTCCCTCTCAGAACGGCAAGATTTTTTTGGTGCCATGTTAAGAAATGGCACAGTTTTCTGTTTAGGTGACATATTACCATCCCCATTGAAGTTGATTTGCCGTCAAATTTGCGACTTAATTTAAGCTGCCAAAGGGAAGACGTGGGGAGTAGATTGTAACTCATAAGTATGCATTGGAAAGAGTGTTGATTAACATTGAGGGCTCGAGAGACGTACTCACTCAATGTGTATCATCTGGCCTCAGAGGCTGGCAGTGGAATTGAATGTGATATCTTGCATAACGTGTCCTTGCCTTAAGTCCTTGATTCCAGGCTCAGGAAGAAAGGCTGCACCGTTGGCTTGCTTGCGTTCTGCTTGGCTGTTGCACAGTTACCCGAGCTCCAGGCGAGCTCTGAGTGAAATCTGAAAGGACCTGTGAAACAGGCAGTTGTCTTTATATTTGGCAGCATTCGCACGTCAAATTACAGAACGATATTTTGCACAGGACACTTGGTACGCATGCCACGTCGCCAAATTCTGCAGTTAAATGCAGGCACTTGTATGTCTGGTTCACAGGCACTGAAAAAAAATGTGTTCACGTGGCCGTTTAATGGTCTGACAGCCTTTCAGACTGTAAACAATGGTTCATTAAATTAACCATTGCCAGGAATCATGCGTTGACACAGGTCAAGTAACGATGAATGAAAGGATGATTGTGCATTTTACACAACTGCATTTTCATACGATTATTATGAACGATGCCCCTCTCTCATATTTCCCCGCAGAATGTCTGTGGCAGTAGTATTTATTTGGCACATTCTCCGCATGCTCCCACTCTTGTGGTTGAAGTGTTGCATAGCAACTGAGAAAAACAGCTTTAAATATTTGGTTAAAAAGGTTTTAAGAAAATAAAGAACAGACTGCAATTACTGTTCATTTCTCCCGAGTTCATAGGTTTAAGGAGCTGTTGTATTGTGCCAAGTTCTAAATGAAATACCAAATTAGGCTCTGCGTTCATTTGGAAACGGTACGTCTCGGATATTGCGTCCCCCTCTTGTGCCAATTCAGTTATTCATCTATAGCTATTTTGTTTACTGAATAAACGCTGGCAGCTGTCTGCACCTCCACTAATTCACAACTGTTTTGAAACAAAGCTCGCGGTAGATTTACCGAGTGCAGCTCGGCTCGCTTTTTAAGCCAACAGAGTGTACCTGTGACAGGATGGAAACTGTGTAGGTGAGTGCAAATTTGAAGTGATGTGCCTCAGGAAAACGGATGGGGATGGAGCGACGGGGAATGGGGGCGCATGTGGAGAGAGAGCAGGCTGGATGACGCACAGCAGGTGACAGACAGACACTAATAGTAATGGCTCTTATCAGTGCTTCGCTCGCTCCCTCTTTTCACATGGGCTCTGACATCCTCCTCCTACTCCACCCCCTCCATCTAGCAGGGGGTGCTGGGAGCTCGCTGGGTTGTGCAGCCCGCTCAGACGGAAAGAGCCTGCCAAACACCGGTCGCCTCACATATAAATTGCATCATTAACATCGCCTAGATTATTCCAAGCTCTCCCACAGGGTTTATGGCAGCACCGGCTCAACTTAACTATTTGACTCACTGAAGACATTCAGGTTTCCTGCGTGAGCTGTGCTTGGATCTGTGCTGAAATGCACCAGTTCTTTTTCTCTCTCAAGGTTTTAAACAAATCCTGAGGAACTCAGACAGGCTTATTATATAGTTTAATGTTTTGTGTTTCATGTCTCGAGTTGTCAAAACTGTCAAGGGATGTGTTGCCATGCATGCCAAAGGAAGATAATATGGTTAAAAAAAAATTTGTGCTGAGGAACAAGGCTGAAATCAAATTCACAATAATAATTATTTTAATAATATAACAAATGTATGAAAAATCAAAAAAAATCGCATTAATACATCATTCAGTCGTACAAGACTCCTCACACATATAGTGTAGTATAATACAAAAATGTCAGTGACAATCAGTATGATGACAGTATATCACAACATTTTTGACATTGTATTAAACTAAAACTTCAATAGCTAATTTTGTGTGTACATTTTTTGTTAAAAAAATTTAAGATATGATTCTGTTATAATATGATCAACGATGAAAGGATTAAATTCAGTTGAATTAACTGTCAATATCAGTCATGCCAATGAAAATAAATTAAAGTATCAATCAAAATTTCGCCAGACCAAGACAGGGCTTGCTTCTTTCCTGTCATTGTAAAAATTAATTTCTATGGGATTTGGAAAGTTTGACAATGTTTTTGTGGACTTTAAGAATAATAGGAAGGGTATTTTACACTATTTTTGTACAATTTATTAAGATGAAAAAAGGTCAGTAAAAAGTAATTCACTGATTTATTGAGAGCGCACACCACCAAGGCTGACGTCCAATCTCGTCATGCTAAAGAAACCTTTTTGGCAGAGGTAATAAACATAACAATTACTTTTACTCCTCATAAATCCACCAAGATGGTTAATTTCCATCAAACTCTTTACAGCTCTATAAACTACAAACACCAAACACCTTCTTGACTCTATGCTGCTCATTGTCCAAAGTGCAACAGATCATCTTGGCGACAATCCGTGATCCGTTGCACCGTCGATGAAGGTTCTTAAGCCCAGTTGACATCTGCAGCAGAGCTGGATGGAGCTTCCCCCTCACATCAGTCGGCAATTAACACTGTAATTACTATTCGCGGTCGGGGTTAAGCTCTGAGCTAAAGGTTGGAGCAGCAAACATTTTATGTGATCCTCTTACTCTATTATCCTTTCTCACTACTACAAGGTTTTACCTCATGGGGAGAATACATTACATAAAGCCCCCTGGCAATTACTCCTCCGTGAATATCCTCATGGCGTATAGTCCATATGATTAATCTGGGATCCCCTCTGCCCCTGTCCAACCGCAGGCTTGGCTCTGCTTACCATGCAAGTTTAATTTTCACCTGAACAAATGACTCCTTTAGACAAAAAGTGCCAACCTTTTACTTTTACTGGCTGCTTGGGAGAGGGGGGGAAAAAGCGAGAGAACAGGAGCTGGCGAGCACCACCTCTTGCAGTAATAACAGATATCCCAACAAGGAGAAAAAGGAGGGGTGGGGTCAGAGTGGTTGGTGGCGGTTGAGGTGGAGGAGAGTTTTTTTTTTTTGGGAGGGGGGGGGGGCTTAATTGTTTTGAATAAAAGAACATTTATTTTTGTGCTTCGGCCTGTAACAGCCTCAGGAAATAGCTCAGTCTCTTGATCGGGAGCAAATCCTATTAACTTACAGTGCTCTCACTCAGGGTAATGGGCTCCACCTTGAGCCTTGGGAGAGCACTTTTCCCTCTGACACGTTGATACCGGTGTCTGGAGGGCTTGGCGTTGGGTAGTCTAACACTCGGTCAGAGACTAATCAAGTCAAACAATCTGCCGAGCTGGAGCAACACGGAGCGAGGATGTTGATATCCAGCGGGCTCATTCAACAGGCCCCTTCACACGTTCCTAACCCAATACCAAAGGATCAGTGCTCGGGATCAGTTCAAGATCAGGTTATTCGAGCCCCTGAGAATTGTAAAGCGATCCCCGAGCAGCTTTTGCTTTCTCAGTAGTGATCGGAGCTGTCGGCTCCGTTATAGACTGCTGGGGCCGGGGCCGAAGGGAACTCCTGGGGTCTCCATTTATTTCTGTCCAGCAGGGGAAGGACTGTGCGCTTGTGAAAGTGTTTGCACTGTATGTGTGTGTTTTCTGGGTGAAAGTGAGAAGGAGAAAGTCAATTTACAGTGTGTGGGTAACCACGTCCCTGAAGCCAAATGCTACAGAAAACTCCAATATCTGTTAGTGAAAACATCGGCACCTCTAGTTTATTATGTTCTGTCAGGAATCTGATGTCTAGAAAATGACTGTAGTAAGTTTAAAGCTGCCACATACTGTAATTAGCCTATTCTGCAAGAACCTCCGGAGAAATGGGAGCTCTCTATCAAAGCATAACTACTCCAATGAAGAGACTGAAAATTGCCTTTGTGGGTGGCGATAGATTTCTCCTCAGCTAAAAAGTAGCAAATTGCTCATTTCCGCACACATCCAACGTGTTTCTTTGAGCGTTGGCACCTTTTGGAAAGAAGCTAAACGTGTCCTAAACATGACCGCATTTGATGCTACATGACTCCACTGATGGATCGCCTCGGCGCGGACCCGCTCATAAATTCATGTTCAATGGCATGTTCTTTTCCTGTCACCATTACCCCTTGTGCCTGCTGTCATCCAGCTGTCTTATGTCTGCAGAGTTACAGTGTGCACCTGTCAGGTGCAATTTATGGCAAGCAATTTGTTGTGTACCATGGGACTTTCAGTTTTTGGAGAACTTCTATTT
The DNA here is from genome assembly GCF_022379125.1 of Scophthalmus maximus. Classification (NCBI taxonomy): domain Eukaryota; kingdom Metazoa; phylum Chordata; class Actinopteri; order Pleuronectiformes; family Scophthalmidae; genus Scophthalmus; species Scophthalmus maximus. The sequence continues at coordinate 14,310,571 of NC_061530.1, forward strand.
TTTATTTTGTATGTATTTGTTGCACGTGGCTGTGTCTCTTGGCCCATTTCTCGCCAAGTGTGAGAATCGACTATCTCCGGGTCTTGTGATTTGTTTTGTTCCCAGATAAATTGGAGGATTACAAGCTCCCTTTTGGGGGTTTTAGATTATCTAAAAAAAGTGCATTGTCACCAAGCTGAAGACAAGGCTGTTTTTCTTAGTGTTTTTCAAGTGTTGACAATTTGGAGGTACATGGTTTTCTCCAGACAAGCAAGTAAGTTGTTCCCTGGCAAGTTACTGTAGTTGTTGGCTTGCGATTAGCTGTCACCAGCTTTGTTTGATGAAATAGGAGGAAATGAATGCGCAGCAATTAGATGTTTGTTCTGTGTTATTGTTGCACGATTGAGCCGCTGCTGCTGCTGCTGCGTGTGCTCTCAGCTAGGATTATCGCCCTTAAGAGGGGGAAGCATTACAAAATGACAGCCTCTCGTGTCAAACAAGTCAAGCTGATTCAGTGAGTATAGAGAGGTTCCCACCACGTGTTCTCTCGCATGTAAAAGGAGCAGCGTTAACCTTGTTTTGATTTGCATCTCCTTAGCAATTAAGATAATATGTCGTAATTAGAATTTTTAATGTACCGCTGTGAGATTTTTGATAATTACACAGAATTCTCTGCGGTGATTTTCTCTTTGCCTGCTTGTCTTCACAGATGAATTCATGGCTGATTAGATCACCGCTCTAATCAGATTTGAGCTACATTGTAAGACGTCTTCCCACATGTCTCGCTCAAGCTGAGTTACCCAGTGTTACTGTGAAACAGTTAATGTGACAACACCTATGCGGGTTTCTCAATAACGACAGATTAAAAATAAAAAAGTCAGTCAGCTCCATGTAATCACTGGGATCTGGATGACTCATCGCGGTTGATTTGGCGACAACTGTAGTCACTGGTGGCAGCTTAAGGCTCACTGTGGCTGCTCCTCCCTGTTTCATTACTCCATGCAAACATTTCTAACTCATCCGTTGTTAAAAATGACCTTTGTCTTGTTTTATAGACACGTTTGATGAACGATACGGTGCAATACGACTTCTCCGTTATGAAATCCAACTCATATTTCACCAGTGAAACGTTTCACTGTGCAGCTGCAGTATGTGGGAAGTGTCCAGAATAGTGTCAATATATATACAAAATTCTTTCATCACCATTATGTTACCTCGTTTGGCGATACGGACATATATTCTTTGTCAGAGGTGCCTCCCTCCTTCACTCAAACTATTTTTCACATAGTAAACACACTGGGAGTTGAGATTTTGAACATTACTGGCAGATGTTGTTTCACAACGCATCTAGCAATAGCTCTCTGTTGCATTGTGGAATTTGTTGGCCACAAGTGTATTGCATAATAATTGTAACCATTGATATATGATAAATTGACCTTTTTACTATCCCTAAAACTACTTTTCTACTGCTGGTGGTAAAAGAGCAGTCAGTCAGTCGGACGGTCTTGCATTGATAAAGGATTATGAGGCTTAGGGATCTCGATTTCACTTAGCGTCACGAGTACATCAAACTTCCAATTGTCCAAAGATATCAAGACTAATGTCAGTTTATGTGTTTGAACATTAAAATGCTAATTACATTCTGAGCTGGCATTGATTGTAGCATATTATATACCATGCTAAAATTTGCATTTTAAAATCCTAATCATATGCAACACTAATCCTGTAGATGCTCATGGTAATAATACTGATCTTGCTTGTTTATCAAGTAAAACATTTCCATCACTTTGTGAACCAAAATTTAATCGAGTTGTTGTTGTTGTTCCGACTTGAGGTGGCGTTCATGTGAAAATTTTTCATATTACTCCGACACCATGTGAATGCACAGTGACTTTTTCAATGAGACAGACAAAACAGAATCACATTTCTGTAAAACTGTTAATATTTCAGGACTCTGACATGGAAATAATGATGGTATGTTAATTTGAAAAATGTAGATATCAGATTTAATTGCTGGTGTTTCAGTGGGTCAGTCTGGCTGCTCAGATGTATCAGTGCACCTCACAACGCAACACCATGATCATTCCACATAATGCATATTTCATCAGTATATCTGAACCCAATACATTAGCTATGGTTGTTTGTTGTGTAGCTATCTCCCTGTGTTTTCTCAGGGCGTTTTTTTGTGTGTGTGTAGCTGCTTGTTTTTATTCAGCACAAGACAGCAGCCAATATTCCCCTTGGCCTTTTCACTACAGTTGTACAAACCAGTCAATATTGGCAGGAGTATATTTTCTCTCCCCAAGTTGCCATAGTATCAATACTTGTGGACGATAACAGGGGCCAGGGTAAATGAGCAGAGATGTGCAAAGAAAAACTAAACCTGAGACCTCTTTTGTGGTGCGAAATTGGCCACCACAAAGGAATTAATGACGGATCCTTCCAGCATAATTGTCTAATTATGCCGGGCAGATGGGGCACTGCTTTAACTAGGACACATTGTGCTACCTCTCTAGACTCTCCACAACAAAAGGCAAACCAATGTGACAGCCTCTTCAGCAGTGAGTGGGAGGGAGAGTGTGAGAAAAAAAAAAAAGTAGAGGAGAGGAGAAGAGGGGGGAAAAAAAAAACTGGGTCTGTCACTGAGCCATTCCTCCACTCGATATGTTACCACAGAAACAAATGTATGGTGTAAACACTGCGTGGATCACAGCTCCTTGGAGGTGAATCACTGCAGTGTAATGAGGTTGGTTTACATGCTGCTTCTCAGCTTCCCACCCAGGCAAACTCAATACTTAAACCCTCTAATTAAAGAGAATCGTCCACTCGATAATTGATCACATCGGTTGCCTCGGCATTCACCATCACTGTGAGGCCTCACGCCACTGCTTATGAGAGCTGTCTGCCTGCTTTGTCCCCTGGAAGGACGAGAGGAGAGAAATATTACAGGGGGGGGGGGGGGGGGGGGTAAGCAGGGATGATGCAAAGGTAAACATATAAAGAAATTAAATCTCCGCTCTTGAGAGCTGCTGTTAAAGTAACAGTGGGACAAATGGACAAACAGAAAAGCACAATTTCACATTTTTGTCTCAAGGGTCTTTCAGGTACTTCCGCTGTACTTGTCACTCAACGAACATACTGCTGGTCTTTTCTCCATCAAAAAGTAAAGGACCATTTATTAATCTATGACTTGTATTGACCTCTATTTACAACCAGCTAGAATTACAACAACACTGAGACTCATGTTCCAGTTCCATACTACCTACACGGAGCAATGCACAAAGGAAACAAAGGAGCTCTTGACAGCTTGAGTTCTTTTGTGAAGTTTAATTGGCAGTGCATTGACTTGAATCCATTGATTCCTGTTGGAACAAATTAGAAGAGTACATTGATTTATTAATACAATTTTCGAAATATTAACAAGAATATCACATTTTGTCATATTTGTAGTTTGACACTGGGACAGAACTTTTGGTTCAGCTTATGCAGAATGTGGGTGTTTTGAAAGCCTCAAATCTTGGGATCTGAGTTTTTAATGTTCAAAGATGCCATAGATAAGCACATATGTAATAATCATTTTATTGATTCTTTCGGTGGAGTTTATTCTTCCCCTTCATTTTATTTACCCCACCTAATCTAGCTCCTCTGTTGCACTTGTCAAATGGTTGTTATTGACCCGTGTAATCTTTACCAGCGAGGTCCATCACCGGGTTATGGAGCAGGCAGAGAGGAAGTGACAGGACCGACCATTGAGCATCTTCGGGACCTCTGACTTATAGATTTCCTCTGACGTCTCTGTGGCGCGGGGTAATTGCTGAGTTTTGAAAATTGATTCATGGAAAGTAAATGTATCATCAAGGCTTGGACTGGGATCGGAGGTGGAGAGTGGACAGTGTTGGAAGGTGAGGAGATAGAAGAAGAAACGGAGATGCGTTAGGACGATTACACACAGTAACATGTATTTGTGGTTAATAGGTCAGGAGTAAATACCCAGAGTGCACCTGCAGAGCAGACAGAGCAGGTTTATTACAGACGGACCTGAGCAGGTGTGGTGGGGCAGGGAAGATGTACGATTGAGCTAAGTTCCTCTGAAATGTTATTGCTCCTTTTGTTTGCTTGAATAAAAAACAAAACTACGGTCGCCATAGTCACAGCAGTGCAGTATCATGCTGCTTAACTGCACTAATACCAGCTATTAGACATTTAAAATAATATGAAATGACTCCCATTAAGAATTAACATTAAATATTTGTTCCATTACCGAGCGCATGCAATTATTACCTTGTCAAAGGGGCTACTAGGTGTGTAGAAATATGTGAAAGAGAAAAGCTATAATTAAGGCTTATTCCTCAAAATGACTTTCTGAGTGAAGTCACTATTACTAGATTTGTTGTATACGTTACATCTCATTTGTATTTATGAGCTGTATAGCAACCTGACCTGACCAGACAAATAATTATAGTTTTCCTTGTCCTGGTGTTTTTGTACAGAATCATCTGATCGGCCTGTCATGTCTGCACTGGCAGCGACCCATTTGGCACCGCACCAAAGAGAAACATATTATTACAAAGTGGGTGTAACTTCCTTATGCCAATCACAAAGTGCTGGTTTGGCATTTCTGAATTCCTGCGGCTGGCAGCTGTTAGCGATTTCTTTGACAACCTTTTTAAAGTAGCCTGCGGGGCTTTCCCATCATTAACAATTAGGAAAAATATTCTCCTCGCGTGCACACTCACACAGTACATACACTGAGCGACCAGAAAAATAGAAAACCATGTACATTGTGAAAATAAAGGAGTGCTTTGTGAATTTATTTTTCAATGTGAGAAACACTCAGATAATATACAGTATAACATGATCCCGCAAAGTACAGCCTATAAAAACATACCATTTAGTTGAAAGAACACCTCTCTGATATGGTGTTAATAATAATAAAATAGAAAACTGTTTCTTTGCCATGGTCGCCCAACTTATTCCTCTGTTTCACAGAGCTCCATTTAAAAAAACAAAGTGCCCTTGAGTGCCCTTGAGCAACACACTGAACCCCGGACTGTTTCCTGATGCTGTGTGTGTGTGTGTGAATCGGTGAATGAGACATACACTGTGAAGTGCTTTGAGTGGTCGACAGACAGACTAGAAAAGTGCTTTACAAAAGCATTCACCATGAACTCTGGCACTCTGGTTAATTTTGAGTCAGTCTCACATACACTTGGTGCAGTCAATTCTCACTACAGCTCACCAAATGTGCGTTCATTTGCTGCTGAAAATACTGCAGTCCAGATTTTCTTCTTTTATAAAACTGTCCATCTTCATTGGGAACCAATGGGCCTGGGAGTGGGATGTGATGACAGTTTTAAAACCATAGAACAACACCAGACTCATTCCTCAAGAAGTCCATTAATAAGTTCCCTGGACGTGCACCAAACACTGATTACTTGTTCCCTGGCTCAGTGCCCAAATTTTCACCAAATGCCTTTGTGATCTGGAACAAGATTTTGAACGATCCTGCTAACTTGCACAGAGATAGAAAAACAAGCTGCACCAAAAGCAGCGGAACATCCCTGTCAGAGGTGATTACAAGTTTAGCAGAAGCAGCGTGTATTAATTCAACTTTTGACCGTTGTATCGTCCTTTTTGTGTTGGATTGTAAAAAAAGGACATGTCAACTTGCTTTTCGGTGCTTCGAATATCTTTTCTTTCTCTCAGAAGGCAGCTGCGGTACATTTCCCCTGAAAGAGGCTAACGTGTCTGGCATCACCCTGTGACATTATAACACTAAGGCGGCATTCATACCGAAGAAAAGCCCTGGTTTACACAGCACAGGGGGAGGTATGTGTTTGTGGGGGTGCGCTGTTTCATATAGCAGTGAGACAATAAAATATGATCCAGGAAGTCCGCTTGGAGGAACAAATTGATGTGTTTCCAGGCCAGAGCTCAGCAGAGTGGTTTTACAAGTCTGGAGCGTCAGCGTGGCAGCAACAGAATTATATTTCGTCACAACAAGCGCAAGGTAAACGGCAGAAATGCCGTGTTTATGTTGCAAAAAGAATCCACCAGAAATGGCATGTATTTGTTTGGCCAACAAAGAGGCGGTGCCTTGCTAGATGATGTCTAGATATATATTGCAGCAAAAAATTTACCCAGGTTAAACTTTATTTGACTGACCCCCCCCCCCCTTCAAATGAAGAAGAAGGGCAACACTCTTTCAGTGTCAACATGTCCTAATACTGTATTAATGCTACTTAGATTGTTACCCTACAACAATTACTCTTTTGATATAATTACCTCCACTAACAAGGCTTTATTTTCATCTCTGCCTGTTGGTTGGTTGGTTTGGTTGCCGATTTGGTTAAAGGGGCGGATCCAGGATTTTTTTTAAATCACTTTCCTCAACATTACGAGAGAGGACATTTTCTTCAATTGCTCAGGAAATAGCATCTGTCATATTTATTGCGTTGAGATCTCAAGAGTTAGTACAATTTATTGTACTTCCAGCCCCCCTTTGTTTTTCTATTATTACAGCTAGACAGAGATGTGTATGATTAATGGGCTTTGATGGAGGTTTATATAAACTGTTGGTTTACACTGAAGCGCCACAAGAACACGTCTGTGTAGTATTTCAGCAGAGGTTACAAAGTGAAGTTAAGTTTATTGAACTTGGTATCCTCGTGCACTCATTGTTTTCATTTCAAGGGTGTGAGAGAGACACTGCACTTCCCCCTCTGGCTCGGAGCAGATCCTCTGTGCTGTGTTTCCGCGGCGGTGACCTTGGCTCTTCTCTAAAAGCCGTCTGTCAGTGCAAATTCTTACAGGCACACTGCCCTGTACTGTTGAGAACTCATTGAATCTGCTCTGCCAAAGCCAACAGGGCACAAGGTGCAGGTGCTGCACTGAAATTGGTTCGCTTCTTGCTTAGAAAGTGAAGTGTGCGTCGCACAGAATGGCTCTCTCTCTCTCTCTCTCTCAACAGTCTCTGAGACCAGAACCGGCTCCCCGCGCCCTACTTTGGGTTTATGGTTTCACTGGAATCAAAGTGTGTTTACACTGTGTGGAAATAAATATACGGATTTGATTTGGATACTATTTACGTTATGAATACTGCCCAGACAGTGATATGTGGCCGTTCCGGTAAATATCCAGCGTGGGTTTGGAGTTACTGTAGGTGAATCAGTCTTAGCACATGCTCAGTTTTTAAAGGTTATTATGAGACGGTGATTTCAAGGAGAAAATAGACCAAAAAGAGATCGAATTGAGTTTTTTGGCAGAAGGAAAGGCTCGTTGGCACACAAAACTAAATCTAAATAGAAATCACATTTTTCACTCAATTTAGATTTAACTGGAGTGCATTGTCCTCCTTTCTGGCTCAGAAACTTTACTGTCTAGAAATGTGAAAGTCGCAGCCACAGTGTTTCAGTGTATTAACATCATTGGCTCACTGGGTGTTATATCTGGCACGGTGAATCCATTTCAAAAGAGTTTGGAAATACTGTGTATGTAAAGAGCATCTGACCCAGACCTTAGTTTCTTCTCCTATATCTGCAAAGCGTTAAATAGGTCAGTAATATTTCCCATCATTTTTTCATTTTTTATTCCTGTAGGGTTTGTAAAAACGCACGGGATACGGCACCAGATCATTAGCATGGATGAAATCCAGAGCGTTAATGGTAACCAGGCAGGAGTCGAATGACATTGTTATTGCAGCCGTTCCCCGAGAAAGTGAGGGGAGCTCAAAATTTATATTTGATTTATAGCAGCGTTTGGATTTATGTTCCAACTCTCAATAGGAAAGTAAGTGATCTTCGCCCGGGTTTCTCACAAGAGAGGGCCCCACAGCATCTGGTGCTGGAAACATCTCTGCATCAGGAGGAGCTCCTTCTAGTTTCTCTTTGCGCTGCTCAACCGCCAAGAATTCACACCTGTAGGGGGATATAGTATTACTATGTTTATTGGACTGGATTCAAGTCTGAGCCTTGAGAAATTATCAAATGAGCAAAAATAAGCAGCTCTTTGTGGGAAATGTCGAGCAACAGGTTGAGACATGCACTTTACTTTTTTTTTGTGTGCTCTACCTGATTGCCTCTATTTGCAACCATACTACTCATGATTGCAAATACCAAGTTGTTATTTACCCTGGTTTATTATGTGCTAAATGGTGTTTGATAACTTAAGTGTCCGCTCGGTTCTGCAGCAGTGTGGCGTTGATATAAAGAGTGTTGATTTGCCCTGCTCAAGTGCTGTTATTTATTGGGAGTCCTTTCTCCAACGGCACATTGACGAGGGCAGAAATATACTGCTCATTGTCACAGTGAGTGTGCTGTTGAAACCTTGAAACATCGTATCTTCACATTATTATCTGCTTGAAGTGATGATACGAATACCATTCTTTATGGTTTTGTAATAACTGCCTTATTTTTCATAGGGACGCAGAGCATTATTTATCACTGGCAGTGTTCATGGGGTTTAATGATGCATAACTCTGTCAGAGTTGCCTGGCATACAGCACCAGCCGAAGAAATCTGGAAGGTTATCAGAGCAATAAATCCCAAGTTTTTTTTTCTTCTTTTTCGCCCGTTGTTTGTCACGATGCACTGCAGCAGCCAGCAGTTGTGATGGTTCCAGCTTGTTCTCCTCCTCTCCCTCCGTCTGTGTAAGCCGCCTGAAAAATAACACGACTTGTTTGAGCTGCCAGTTGATAAGGTGGAATTTGATCGCACAACCTCAAAGTTCAAAGCGGGCGACTGTTCTTAAATCTTCTCCTTATTACGTTGACTCTTGTCTGCTTCCAGCTGGAGGATGGGGCGTAGATAAGGAGCGCGCCGCACACTCCCTCCACCTCTGCTGTTCGTTCTTGGCAATGAGAACACGAGCACAGTGTGTTCAGTCTTGCATTTTAACTGTTTTGTCAATTGCCTTCATCCAATTCTGTTATGTCTATAAACTGAAAATTAAATTAGGTGTGCAGACGGTTACACAGGTTAAATCTATATCCGCCCAAGAGCTGCAGCAGTATTTTTTTTCTTCTTCCATCATTGCTTATTTTCTCTGTTTAATTTATTGAGTAAATTGCCCCTTTAACTTGCCGAGCAGGAGGAAACCATCCATGCATTGTCCATGATCCGGGCACAGAGGAAGATTCAGTCTATTAGTGCAATGATAGGGACTTTACTGCGGCAAGCTCACTGATTGAATGGCATCCCTCTCAAGGTCAGGCCGGAGCTAAGAGCTATTTTCTGCTTACCTGTGCAGCCAGCCGGCCACAGAATCAGCACACTGACTGCCTTTACAACAGTGAGCTCAGTAAGCGGAGACGCTCATCACTGATATTTCCAGCTGGTAACATTAAGAGAAGCCTCTTTGCCTGCAGAGAAGGACACAAAGGCATGAGTAATATGATAAGTGGGATCTGGCTACAGTGCGTAAAGACATTAGGAATGTTGTTTTTTTTTAGGTCCGCGCCGAGGGTCGAATCATATCCTCCCATTGTGTCCCTGTCAAAGTGAAACCAGTGTGTAACATTTGGGCCAGTTTTGCGGCGAGCGTGCAGACGGGGTCGGAGGTCAAGCTGGGAGCACAGCTGTTTAGTCTGCTTGTTTCAGATGGATGTGAGCTGTCTGTTTTCCACGAAAACACAAGCACTTGGCTGAAATGATGTGGCATGACTACCATTTTTTAAGCTGCTTATTTTCTGGGACCTACTTTGTCCAAACAATATAAAAGTGTGTCAGTGATCCAACAATGGATATGGGAGATGAGGATTAATAACGTCTGGGGTGGATGTTTTTTGTTGAGTGATCTTCATAAAATCATTATTTTACTGTTGGCAAAGTGTCACAAAATGCAGTCAAGAATCTCATTAGAGCTCACTTCCTCCCAGCAGTTAATGTTCTGAAGTGAATTTTCCGCACTGCCACATTGAATTTAGTCGGGCCTGACCTGTGCAAAACCCGCAACCGGGGCCTGTCGTTTGGCATATGTTCATTAAAAGAAAAAAAAAATCTCTCCGGGAACACGGATCAACCGTGTTGTCACCGTATCCAGGAGGAGGAGGAGGTGGTGTGACTGCCACATCCAAGAGATCAAAGCACCGTGGAAATCCACCATACTGTGTACAAGAGAGTTGTGCGAGAGGCGGGGGGTCAGAACTGATTCACCTGTGCAGGGGCCGAGCACAGCTGCTCTCCCACCAGCTGGAGCCCACAGACCACAGATAGGATTAGAGGCTTTAGCTGCAAAGGTCCCTCATCATCCCTCCGCCTGAACCTTGTATGGCAACATCCCCCGCAAACACAAATGCCACTTTATGATCACTTAATAACACACACACACACACACACACACACACACACACATACACACACACACTCAGTAAATCAGCTCGTGTGCTTTTATAGCCACCATTGTCTCTGCAGATAAATAGGACAACTCAGCAGTCTGGGACTCCCAGCCCATGAATCTGGTGTGGAGGCATTTTCTCTCCTCAGCACCACCCCCCACCCCCAGATAGGTATCACTGCACAGCCCGCCATTGTGAAGATGCTCCCCGGCTCCTGTATGCGAGCTCAGCCCCCCAAATGCCTGCCAGGTAGCACCCGTCTGCCTCTTTGCTGCTGCGATAGGGGAGTTTGGCTCCGACTGACTGAAACAACATCACCTTGTTTATCCTGTAAATAATTCACCCCTCCTAGGCAACAGCAACAAAATCAAGGTTGTGTGTTTAACAAGGGAGGTGAGGAATGAAGAGGAGCACCCCCAACCCCCTCCCCACTCCTTTAAACAAAAAAATTGTGGAAAAAGGTGTTTCCTTTTAAGATAAACTTGGCGCCTGGAGACAGCCCCATCCCTGATTCCTATGCACCGCGAAGATGCCGCAGTGAGATGTGTTAGGTGTGTTTTTGTGCACGTGTTTGCTGGGGAGGGATGTGGAAGTGTGTGTATTCTGTGCGCTCGCTGAACTTGCCCTCTGATAGCTCTCTGAAGAGGGTGCACAGATACTGTCGGGGACATCCATGTCGTGTTTAACATCAGAACCTATGGAGTGTGTCAGCGCTTCATCGAGTTTGATGCTTATCATCGGGGGCTGTTCCTGGGAGCTGTCACCTCCCCGCCTTCCGCCCTGTCTGTGACACACTCGTGTGTACGTGGACACGCGAGCTACCTTTTGTTTGTTTTGTGTTGTCGTGCATCACTCCCCTGGGGTTGTGTACCAGTGTCTAGTGTTTTTATCCCCCTCACTTGTAGCATCCTCTCTGTTCTGTTTTTTAGGTTTTGTACATGACTCATACCTTGTACACTCCATAAGTATTTGGAGAGTCTCACATTTCTTGTATATGTTAAGCTGCCTTATCTCTAGGTACTGTAAAGTTTCCCAGTGAGCCCATGTGAGAACACAACAGGAACATTTCCAGAAGATTCACAGTGAGTTAGCCGGCGTGTTTATGACTAAATAAAACCACTGTTTTCTGCAGCGGAATTATCGTCATGTCCTGCCTCCTGCAATGTTTTACGCCACTTGTGAAAGGCAAAAAAAATAAATGTATGAAAACAGCTTTAGTTTCCTTATCAGCACATTGAATTTAAAACAAAGCAATGGATGCTTCTCAGTCCACTTGTTTTCCGGCACGTGTAGTTTTGCACACAAGGAAAATCACTCCAAAAGAATTACCACAAAACAGCACAAATTCGAAAAGAGCTGAAATATCACAAAGCTCTGCCTTGAGGTAGAAGAGTTGGAAGTTAGGTTGAAGAGAAGAAAATGTGATGAATGGTTTATGCACGTTTATGCTAGTGAAGATGCACACTGATTTCTAGAAGGAAACACTTTTATTGGCATCTTTCAAACACAGCCTTGGCACTTTGACCTCAGTTGCTGCAAAAATTTCAAATCTAATGCTGAAGCAGAGCCACGACGAAAGGAAATGAGACACTGACTAAACACTTGCAGACTGCAAAGTACTGCACAGCTCTGCCCTACAGCCAGAACCTAAAACTACATGACAACTGTGAAACAACCATTACAAAAGTAGTAAAACACACAAGCCTCCCCGGCATGCTGGTGTGTCGGCGAGGGACGAGTCAGGCACCGATCAGCGAGGATCTGGATATCTCGAAGCTGACATTGGGCCAGATTCCCATCGGCCTTACATGCATGCCTCCCCTTTGAGTGTTGATTGCAGAGAGGAGAATGTGGTTGACTGATCTGAAAGGAAATTACTGGAGAGAGAGCTTATCCATGCCTTTGACTGATAATCAGCTCATTATCGTGTTGATCATTTACAGCTCTCCCTCTCGCCTCCGCTCTATTCTTTCGGCTGTGTCACTGAAGCAGAGCACAGAGACTTTTAATGGCTTGGCAGGGAGCCTGCAGTGCTGAGGCAGAGTTAAAACAGCCACGCTAGCCCTGGCTAGTCTCCACTTCGGCACAGTGCAGGTCCCCACCCCACTTATCAACCAGCCCAGGGAAGCGAAAAAAATTAAAGGAAACCAACAACAGCGACGTCAACATATGCAACCCTGACGTGGGGCAGTGCCCTCGCACCCCAACATGGCTAACTGTGCATGAAATTGAGCTGATTGGAGTTATTGACCAGAAGGCTCCAGGCCCTGAGAGGACAGGGAGGATGGGTGGGTGGGTGGATTGTGTGGGCTGGTGGGTGGGTAGGTGGGTCGAGGGGGTTATGTGTTACCTGATTGAGTGAAAAATCCTCGGCCGGTTGCTTTGATGCCTGGCACTTTGCAGGAAAGAGTGATTTAATGGAAGCTGCCAGACCTCATCAATGTCAGTGCTCGTGGTGAGGGCCCTCCGCTCCGGCGTGCTTTATATAAAAGCACTCGCCATGACAGGTCTTGATGGACAGATGTTTGCTAGTTGTTTTAACTGCACAGTAAAAAGAAACACGGGTATCGGCCTCCACCTCTGGCCCTAAAAGGCTGCGGAGCGAGAGGAGGCCGGCCCGGCGTGCTGCACCCTCGCACCCTCTGCTTTTTTAAGACTCTATAAATAGCCCTATTGAATTTTTGGCCAGGGCTGATGAGCCTGTAATTAATGTGACCGTCATTAGGCACGGACATGTTCTTCTCAAGAGGACCCCGCTGGTGAGGTGAAGCGAGGGGAGTCGAGAGACTTCTCCTCCCTCGTTTTAACAAGATGAACTGAGCAGTGTGAGACGACCGACCAGCTTCCCAGTGATGTGCCGCAGCAGACGGCACTTTTGGTTGTCGAGCTGTTCTCCGCGTCATCCGTCATGTCCCCGCAATAAAGGCCCACTGCGTCGCATCTTCAGTAGATCTGCGTTGCATTGGAATTGCATCATTAATAGAGCAGAAATGATTCCCAGCAACTCCGGGAGAATGCATTGACCCCTTGAGGGAGACGAGAAACAAGACAATGTTTTTACAGAGGGGAATATTTAACTAGAGCTCCCATTACCTCTTCATCAATATACAGCAGCAAGCGAGTGAGGAGACAGAAAGGGGAGGAGGCGGAGGAGGGAATTAGCTTATAGTGCTAATGGCAGTCTGAGCGCTCAAGTCCCAAACAGTCAGCCGCCTCATCTCGTCTGGGCTGTGTAATTGCCCCTCCCTGGAAGCTGCCACGCGAAGCGGCTGCCTCCAAAGTGAGGAGTGGCAGCTGCTGGATGTTGAGGACCAGGCCGGGGTCAGCTCTCCAAGTGGGTCCCCTTGCAACCATGAGATGTCATAATTATTAGCTATCTGGGGGCCAGTGTTGTGGTGGGGGGGGCAGATTTTACCTCTGGTAAATGAAAGCCAAACAGGGGGGAGACGCCAGACTTATTCTCCACTTAACATAATGTACACTCCTCGCCACTTTGCCTACAGCAAGTACGCCAGCATCTCACCCGCCGCTTTTCAGGGATATTTTTCTCACTTGTTTGTATTAGAGTTTTTCCCTCTGTATCTGAACGTACCTAGAGATATGTAGCTGTTGTGTGTCATGGGAACCTATTAATCTGTGGGGACCCGTGTTCTCCCTAGTTAAGTAAATATACATGAGCTGCTGTGCAAAATACAAGCTCCCAGCACCTTCAGAAAAATGTTACTTCAGTTTCCCTCTTTCTTCCCATCCTCCTCCTCCCCCTCCTCCTCCTCTCCTTCCCTCTCTCTCTCTCTAACATGCCACCTGGGGGCAAATCTCACTCTGTCTCATCTGCTGCTTAATTTCACTGGAGCGGCCCTCAGTAATGAAGCGCCTTGATGTACATTTGCCAATTTCTGCCGCTGCCACTGCAGTATAATTGGGATGTGACTAAGCATGAATACCCAGCGCAGGGTTGGTTGACCTCTCGGCGACCCCGCGAATAGCGCTTTTGTCATAATGGAGGTATTATCTCACATAATCTGGGAATGGAGAGGGATTGTCTGCAGGGTGCCAGGGGTGGAAATGAATTGATATAACTCCTCGCTCCTGTGCACCACAGAAGGAGAGGAGAGGGAGGAGACTGCAAGACACATTTTTTACACGCTCATAATGAAGACATTTTCTTTTTATCTATTGCCGCTTTGTGTTTGTTGGAGAAGGAGAGCAGCTTCTGGCGAAAGCAGGGGTGGATTTAAAAAAAAGAAAAAAAGAGGGAGTTTTGATGCTGTGGCACTAGAGAATATTTCTCTTTGTGTGTGTCAGCCTTGTGTAGGTGCACTGCGTACTCATGCACATGTTGGTGTGAGTGTGTGTGTGTGTGTCTGTTAATGACCATGTAAAATGACAAGCTGAGCTGGCAGTGAGAGTACAGCCGACGGTCACAGAGAGAGGGAGGAAGCAGGAGAATTCAGATTGTGTTGGTGTGGGGGCCATGGGGGGCAGTCAGTGGCTGCACTGTGATTCACCACGCTGTCATCAAGGGGACCGGGGCCCCTGAGTGGCCCTCTCTATTCCCACCTGAGAGGCCTGCAAATGGAGGAGCCGTGCTGTCATTATTTACAGCCTGCAGCACCTAACCTTGGATTCGGAGCTCATCACTGCGAAGGGAAAATCAGATTGGACTTGACGTGTACCCAAGCCTGTGACCTTGATAAGTGTGAGGTGCCTGCAGCAAGAGGTTAGGGAAGAAGAGCTTGCTTCTGTCAGCTTTCGCTGTGGATTTGCGCGGGCACGTGTATGTGTGTGAGTGAGTGAGTGAGTGAGTGAGTGAGTGTGAGTGTGTGTGTGTGTGTGTGCGCACGCACTTGTCTGTGTGTTTCAGCCAGGTGGAGAGTTGGGGGGGGGGGGGGGCATGGCTGAATATCTGAACCATGACTCACGATGACATATAGGTAGGCCTGCTCATGGACCAAAGCACAACAGGCATATGTGGCATTATTAGTGTTCATTTTGCTGCCACTTGTGCTGAAAAGATAAATAATGATACAAGAAAACTTTAGTTGCTGAATGAGGATTTTCATTCTCTCAATAAATTGTTTACTTTGTAGGTTTTTGGGCTATTGGTCATACAAAACCAAGTGTGGCGATGGAAATCATGATGGGAAACTTGATCTTTTTAGCATATCCATCCAACCATGAGGTTTTTTGGTTTTGTTATTTTTTTTTTAACAGGTAAAAGCCACAAAACCTTTCCAGATCAGCTGTGCTTGTAAATTGGCAGCCTTGGTCTGAAAATGCACCTGAGCCTTGTGTGAAGCAATGAATCTGTTCCTGGGTAATTGTATTTTTTTCTGTTTGATTATTTATTTTTTCCATCGGAACTAGTTACCTGGAGACCGAAAGGGAGGTAGGTGTGTGTGAGGAGGGGATTGCAAAATAACAGAGCATCTCAGGACGGGTGATGAAAATGCATTTTTCTTCCCCTACCGCGATGCTATTTGGTCGTGTGAAATGATTAATTTCACACATATACAGGTCATCCCCGAAAGCAGCAACATCTCATTCACAAGAGGCCGCCGTCAGCAACAAAACAGGAGGCTGCAATAAAACGAGCAAACAGCAGCACGTACTGGGCGTCAATAAATCTTTGGAGGTTAAACATGAGCACTGTAGAATTTGAGCAGCCCCTCCTCCCTCTCTCGTTCTCTCTCTCACTCTCTCTCTCTCTCTCTCTCTCTCTCTCTCTCTCTCTCTCTCTCTCTCTCTCTCTCTCTCTCTCTCTCATCAGGTAAAAGTCACTGAGTACATCAGGACTGTCAACACCCAAAAAAAATGGCCGACTAGCAGTTCAGGCAGTGTCCTGTGGTAGCAGGTACACACTTTCTCTCTCTCACACACACGCGCACTGAGAGAGTCTGTGTTTGCATAAGTAGGATGGAGCCTTGAATTATTGGGTTTGTGTAAATAAGGAGATGAGACTGTTTTTAGCACACAGCGAGGAAGCAGTGCTAGGATGAAAATAGTGCCTCTGTGTAGAGCGGAATTGGTCTTGGGTTGTTTACGACAGCTCACAGCCCTCATATATCACAAGCAGTATGTTTGCTGTGAAGCTACAGTTTGCGTGCCATCTGCCTCGGCTGAACTTGACCCTACAAACAGACTTATATTTTGTAAACTGAGCTCACTGTAACTGCTGCTTTTTTTTTATTCTCTCTTCCTCAGTGGATGATCCAGAAACCCCACAAGGTGGCCACCTTCTTCGGGTGCATCGGTACCGACCACTTCGGGGAGATCCTGAAGAAGAAGGCCGAAGAGGCCCACGTCGATGCCCACTACTACGAACAAAACGAGGAGCCGACCGGTACCTGTGCAGCCTGTATCACCGGGGACAATAGGTTAGCCACCTTTTAGATTCCCTTGACCAAGAAATGACCCTGTAGCTTGGATTTTGAAAGAGTCCTCTCGGTTCATTTGTACGTCCTCAGGCAGGCAGTTGACTCCCTGGGGCTGGAAGTCATAACAGGGAATCATAGCTCCGCTCACACATCAGAAGGAGAAAGCCCAGCTTGAGTGTGTTTTTCCAGGGCCCCCACTCAGTCTCTGCCGCCCCAGTGGGCTGTCATCCATCTATAGGCTGACAGTAGCAATGTGTTAGAGATGGCGGGGCTATCCCAGCTCTCACCTGTCAGCCTTTCTCGGCTGTAAAAATCGGCTTCAGCGTCTCCGACGACTCTCACGCCAGCATCATCATCAGCACGTCAGCCGAGAGACAGCAGAGGTCAAAGCCTACGCACACGGACACACACACACAAATATCACTAACAGTAAGGGCTCCAGTTCATGATAGACCAGGTGTGGATCAATAACCTCCTTCTCTAAACACTCCCCTCCTCCGCAGCCCTTCATCCGCTGCCACTGGAGTTGTCAGTCAGTCAACGGCCGGACCCCGCCTGCCCCGGGAGCCGGCCCTGCTGAATGGTCTTAGTGGGCTTGTTTGATATGGGCTCTGACACCTGAAAAGGTCAGGTGCCGTGCTCAGGGAGACGAGCTCTGTAATATTTCTTACAGGTGTTTAACAGACAGCTCAGGAGGCCACAGGAAAGGTCGGCGGCGGGGCCAGATTGGAAGCGTGATGGCTTTGAAGGAGTGGGAGCCAGTATGTCACAGCCCCCAGGCTTTGATTAGTGCAAGTCTTCAAAGAAAAAAAGAAAAAGTCTTCCTCGACTACTTAAATATGTCCACTGTAGTTCCAATCAGTGAAGATGCCGTATGTTGAATAATTACATTTTTAGCCATAGAGATCTATAATCAGGTTAAATCTGTCAGTCCCTTCAGGATCAGGAGTTTTTGAGTTATAATTGCGCGTTGATATGTGACAAATGTTCCATATTACGTGGTCATAAACTGTCCTAACATTTAAAATATGTACTTTTCAGATCCTTTTAAAGAACTTGCTGATTTCACAATGCATGATAGCTTTACCAGTTGGTGTTCTGTAACTTGATTTTCCTTTTCCCGGATTATTTAGCACTGCCAACAAGCGCCAACCAAGGGTTTAGTTTTATACTGTCATTTAGTTAGAAATAGTCCAATTTCGTTAAGTTTAATTAAATTGCCATCTGTCAAATTTTGGTTGGAGGACATGCAGCCTGAGGGGGGGAAAAAAAGATGTTGGACAACAAAGACACTTTCACAATGGTTTCAGCAAGTTGATTTTTATTTGATTTTGCCCGTTTGAAGTGGTTCTGGATCGCATTACTTTTTTATAAAGAAAACTAGTGGTATTGGTAAAATTGGCCAACATTATTCCAGTTTTTAATTAAAGAAAAATCCTAAATCTTGCAATCATTGCAGACATTCTCCGGTTGCTTTTAGGATTTTAACATCTTACATGTATTAAAATGTTAGATTCCGATGTTACTTTGCTCCCCCGTCTGATGTGTTTTGGAGTCACTCAGGAATGATTCACATTCAGTTTATCGTGCTTGTTCTAACCATTGAGTCCATTACTGCAGTGGCCACGATTCCGCTGTCATGTTGTCGATATCATCCTCACAGTCTGATCAACTTAGCGCACTCCTCTGTGATGCTCAGCAGCCCTCTCGCCATGTGAGAACGGATCTCTTCCTGTAGCTGCACCCTCCTGTCATATGGTCGCCCCTAAGTAGCGATGATGGTTGCACTCATTTTGATGGCCGTTCATAAAGAGGCAGCACACGAGGACTGGCTAATGAGCTATGTAAAGATAATGCCACCTGCTTCACTTTCCAGCTCCTGCCATTCGCTACTCAACTCAAATGATCATTTAGTAATGCATTTCTGTTTGTTTTTCCACATTTGTTGACAATAGACCACTTTATTCAGGTGATGTAATGATACAAACAATTTTTGAGCTGTTTTTTTTGTTGGCCTTGAACATCATTTTTATTTGACTCTCCTTTTTTTCTTTGAGATAATCCATTTGTTTAAAAAAAAAGGCAAAAAAAGAAAGAAAAAGACATCCAGATGACTTTATTTCACCTTGGTTTCAGACATCCTGAGAAACCATTATCATCCTTTTATATCGTGAAAGAACAAAGGAAAGCCTGGGGCCCGGGTGTTTTTTAAGGATGTTTTTGAGACAAAATTAAGATGGATGATAAGCGAGGCACAAGATTTATGGGGTCTGTCTCGGCAGGTCCCTTGTTGCAAACCTGGCAGCGGCAAACTGCTACAAAAAGGAAAAACACCTGGACTTGGACAGCAACTGGGAGCTGGTGACGAAAGCCAAGGTCTATTATATTGCGGTAAGTGAGACCCTCTACATTCAAAATGATTGTTCCCCCAACTCTGTTGCCAGAAGAGGACAAAATGTTAAGAGGCTTTATTCAGGAAATGCCTCAGCGGCGCGTTTCTGCATTGTCAATATATCCATTCATTCTTTGTCGAGTGAAATGAGCTATGTTACCTATTGAGACAATACTGCTCCATTCTCCCCATTTCCCCCCACGTCTTTGTGCATGAAACCGCAGCACAGTGTGAAATTGTTCTACATGTAATGCATTCATTCATTTCTTTTAATGTGAAGACAAGCCAACAGGTGCTGTGGAAGTGTGAAAATTGATTATGCAAGTTCATTTGGCTTCCCCCCCCCCCCCCCCCCCCCCCCCCACACACACACACACACTCCTACCCCTTACAGACAAAACACACACACACACACACACACACACAGATTGAGGAGGACAGATGTGCGCTTAGACGTTCACACACACACACACACACACACTCACTCGATCTGCACCACTGAGGTAATGTCTTCACTTAAAGCTTCTGGAGTAGGATGGCCTGCCATGCTCGTGTTTCACTGTTTGGGATTAAATATAATTCCGGCAGATCAACGTTTTTCTCTGATCTCCAGTCAAAATGATAGCCTTGAAATTGCACTGCATTCCATGTCTTTGAGCAGGTCATTATCGGCATAAATCAGCCTCACGGCGCAGCCATCAACCTACTCCTTGGCATATTGTCCCTGGTGAATTTCACAATGGTCCCCCTGTTGCCCACAATCCCTCTAAAGTGTACTGTAGTGCAATAATGATAGAGGCTTCATAATTAGCCGCCCAGTCGCAGAAACAAACACACGCAAGGGAGAAAAAAAAAAAAGCCGTCAGTGGTTGTGCTAGAAAGCAGATCAGTCTGTCCATCCTCCAGAGTTTGTGTGGTCTCATTTTTAGCCTCTGCTTCACATTAACAAACACTGCACATCCTCTGCAAATTGGCAGTTGGGCTTTGCCCACATCCGACAGTCTTGTGCACAGGGAAAAGCTTCCGTGGGATTTGAGGAGGGATAGAAGGGCCACAAATGGGTGTTAGTCAGTGCTTGGAATCTCAAACATGGTGTTCAGCGTCCCTTCTGGGCCTCTTTGTCAAAACAGGGGGATCATTCGCTTTATTAGAGTCCCATTTGCACTCCTAAAGTACTTAGCCAGATACACTGCCACAGCTATTCCCACTTAATACTGTGTGGCGTGTCTAGACCGGTGTTCACCAAGGCCTCCTTTCTCCATTAACCTTGTCGAGAGCACTCAGATGTATTTACCCAATTTACAGCCAGATTGTACAATTTTTCCTGTGTCTCTCGCTCTCTCTCACTGGACCAGCCTATGCTGTGTATTAATGTGCTTTGTTGATTTTCATTAAATCACCGCTGCACGGCCGACGCGGTCTTGTACACGCTAATCTGTAAATTTAATTAGCAAAAAGCACAAACGTGTGCACGTTGGTATGTTATTTGCTCGCACGTGCGTCCGTGTTTGTCGGAGCATGTGTGTGTTAAAGAGGTGATTGATGATTCCTGGCAGACGCTCTCAAGGTGCCTGCTACTATGTGGTGTGATTTGATGAAAACAGAATTATTAGAGGGCTCTTGCAGCCAGTCTGGCGCATCCAGCAGCAGCGGCGGCGGCGGCGGCGGCAGCAGCAGGGCCGGTGGCAGACGCAGAGCAGGGAGGCAGCACTGCCATTTCTCACAAAGAGAGAGAGAGAGAGAGAGAGAGAGAATGTTGAACTCCTGCCAAATGTTTGGTGGCAGGCTGTTGCTAGGAAATCTGGGTCCTTAGGCAAATCATTGCACAAAGACCAATAACAAAGGCGTGAGGGGGAAGAAGGAATGGCTAAACGCATTTCAGGCAGACGATATCTGTTTTTCTTTTTTTGTGTTGACTGCCGTCGCTGCTGCAGTGCTGTTTACAGTTACTTCTTTCCCCACGGATTGTAAACATCAGAAATGGAGGTTGATGTATTTATGTGTAGGGGAGATGAGTGACTCTAATTGGTGGGGGTGATGTGTGCGTGTTGGCCCAGTTAGCCTCTCCCTCCTTCCCTTCGCTCCCACTTTCCTTCCATCCCCATCCCCCCTTGGCCCTTTATGGACCCCCCCACCCCCCCTTCTCTTTCTCCTCTCCTTTTTTTCTGTCTTCTTTGCCTCCCTCTCTCTCTCTCTCTCTCCCTCTCCCTCTCCAGTCTCTGATACACACATACGCTCGCTGCTAAACACACACAGCATGCACGCACACATTGTGCAGCATACCACTGGCTTGTTTTTCTTAACACTGAGCGCTTTGCCCTGTAATTTGATCTCCACTGCTCGATGCATCCTCCATGATGCCACTATGAATTAACCTTCGGCTCCACAGCGCTCCTTAATCCCAGCTAATAAAACTGCCCGTCCTTACTTATGCTATTTACATTCAGGAAAGAAAGAAAAAAACGGAAGCACTCTGTCCATTTCCTGGTCGTGCTTGGAGCAAATAACAGGAATAAAGGAGAAGGGAGACGAAACAAGACAATTGACTGTGAAAAGGCCTGTTAATGACTCGGCACAGATGGTCAGAAATAACCCAAGGATATGCGGAGGAGACACTCGCCCATGCCAACTGGCATGATTCAAAAAACTCACCCAATGAGACACAAGCTGCAGTGCTGTTAGGTCACAAACCTGATCACAGCTGTGGACACTTTTCATTTATGCCCTGAGCTAACGGCACAGTCCCCGTTAGCCAGCGAGAGGTCAGCCACGCCTGAGGAAAACAGCTAGACCACCTTTTTTTTTTTTTTTCCCATTTCAAACAGCGCAGCAAGTTGAAGTTAATATGCCGCACATTGTTAACACTGGCACACTGCATATAGCATTAATTGGCAGTTGTGTTCTTGCCCTCGCTGCAGGGGAAAGCTGAGTTCAGCTCCAGTCACTGTAGCATACTATGCAAGAAGAAGAAAAAAAAAAAGGCGAAGGGGAGGGCAACGGCAGGAAGAAGGGGAAAAAAAAAAAAAAAGCGCAATACTGGCACCACAAGCAGAACGTCAGCCTGCTTACACCCCAGAGTGGCACACACACACACACACACACACACACACACACACACACATTGTTACTCCGCCCCACCAGCCCCTGCAATTTGCAGCCAAAAAAGCAAAGGGAGAGGTTTTCCACACACACACACAACTAACTGACACCTCATCAGCCAGCCGAAGGGCTGATTAGCACAGAGGTGACTGCGGCTGTCTCCCTGTCCAACTCCGAGGACTCACACTCTGTCCTCACACTGACCTTGAGCTTCCTCCCCTCTCTTCCTCTGTCCTTCTCCCCTATCCTCCCCGCTCCTTCCACTCTCCCTCTCACCATTCCTTCTTTTACATCCTTTATCCCTCCCTCCCTCTGTCTGCATCTCCTCCCTCCTTCTCTGTCTTTTTCTCTCTTTCCTCCACACTCATGTACTGCACCAATCTGCACTGCCCCTGTCCTTCCACATAGCCAGGGAGGGATCACGAGGCAAAATGCAGGCAGTGGAGAGAAAGAGGAAGGGAGGGAAGAGAAGTGGAAAGGAGGGGGGGGGGGGGAGAAAATCTGGCAGGCTCCCCCTTTGTCTGCAGGCGATCAGTTACAGTCTTGGTTGCCGATGAAATTTAATCCCCACCGCATTTACATGCCAAGTTTGACTTCTGGCAAACCTTATTAAATAGATTTGTAAATCATTTCATCTTGATTAGAATCTATTCTCAGGGGATCGACTTTTTTTTTTGTGCCTTGCTTGTGTTTTGTGACGTGCACAGTCTGTGCCCCCCGTTGTTAAAATTTTAAAGTCAACCTTGCCGTCTGAATGACTGTGAGCAGTAGGTTTAGGGGACAAAGAGCGATGGGTGCCAAGTCCCGTCCGTCACCGGCCAAGCCACTGTGTCAGCATGTCTCCCATCTCTGGAGGTCACATCGGTAGGCGAACAACTGCTATGATGTGTCTTCTCTTTATTAGACTGACACCGCGGTGTATTTAGCATGAAACAATGTCATTTCAAATTGCACCTAATCAGATGGCATTTTGTAATTGCCAGCCAGCATCTTATGAATATGAATTCATAATTGTTCAATTACAAGCCGACTGCATCATATTTATTGGCTCTTTTTTTTTTTTCCCTACTCCCGCTGGCCTGGGCCAATTATAGGATTTCAATCTTGAGGCAATCAAGTGATAAGGGTGAGGCGTTTAGTGTTTGCTGTCACTATATAATTCTCTCGAATGTTAAACATCCATCTGGGAGGACTGTATTTGTCACAAAGCTGCGCGTGGAGGTGCACCTGCCTAATTGAGTGGTAATGAGCTGTCAGGAGTGCGGGCTTGGTGATTGGCTCTCTGCGGGGCGTCCCGTGCCAGTGGGATGTATGGGGCTGGCCGGGCGCTTCTGGAGGATCAGCCAGCTTCACAGCCCCTGCAGGCCCTGAGTGGGCGGAGCGTGGTAAATTAGGGTGGAGAGGCCAAACGACGCTGACATCCTGTGGCTTTCACTCCACTGGGATTTATTTAGGTTGTTTACTATTATGTTACATGCTCCTGATGTGGAAGAAACTTCAGATGTTTTGCTTAACTAAAAAGAAGCACGCGGCAGTAGTGTATAATGGAAATACCTAAGTAAAACACAGGTACCTCAGAACTGTTTAGTAACTTTAAGTATAGTATCAGACTCAATTTGTTTAATTACTTTCCCGTGCAAGCAAACAAACGGACCTGTTGTTCTTTTCATTTGTTTGATTAGTTTTAGCAGTACGCTTTAGAAAAATACAACTAAAAAAATGTTTGAAATTGTTGTGGAGAAAGTTACAGGAAGTCAGAGTTCACCTCATTCTTGTTGTTTTGGAGGATGAAATTCTCATCGCACTCAGCGGCGTCTATTTCTGTTTAGATTTGTGTATTTGTGTGATCTATTTTTTGTTTAAAAATTTTTAAGGAATGTGTGTGGAAACACTTAAAAGTTGGCAGGGCTGTGCCGGTTTTATTTTGGGAGTATTTATTTCCCGCATCCTAATTTGAACAGTAACGGGAGGGGAAAAAATGCTTTAATCCACAGTATCTTGAGTAATCGCCTTGTGGGGTGGTGAATGGGGGAGGAGGAGGGCCGGGGGGGTGGGGGGGGGGGGGGGGGCACATTTTTGGACTCTGGCAGGCTTCCAGGCTCTAGTCCGTATTACTCTACCAGCATGCAGCGACTTTCTCCTTGTACACCCACGTTACCTTGTAAAAACAGTTTTTCTTCTTCAGCAGGGAAAACATCATGTCCTTTCACCCCGGATTACTGTGTGCATCTGCTCCACCGGCAACAAGTCTGCTTTCCTCCGCCTCCCTGTAAGGGGGATGAAATAGTTCAGACTTAAAAATATTTCTACTTTCCATCACCTTGTCCCCTGGTTGCCTCTATATCAGGGCACCCTGTGTGTGTGTGTGTGTGTGTGTGTGTGTGTGTGTGTGTGTGTGTGTGTGTGTGTGTGTGTGTGTGTGTGTGTGTGTGTGTGTGTGTGTGTGTGTGTGTGTGTGTGTGTGTGTGTGTGTGTGTGTGTGTGTGTGTGTGTGTGTGTGTGTGTGTGTGAGAGAGAGAGCGTTTTCATTCATGAGACCAAGTTGTAAAACGTGGAATAATGTTCCAGCTCTACAATGCGATGTTGTGGCCATTTGTTTGAGTTCCACGGCTTAATTGAATAGACTGAGTAATTATTTGTCAAGTAATGCTGAGCAGAAAATAAATAGCCACTTTGCGGCCGTGAATTGTGCCTGATGGCCATGTGTTGATACTCTCACCAGGGAGAGTAAAAAACCTGCTCTACTGGATAAGTGTCTGATTAAGATTCACATGACGGAACCGCAGACGCTTTAGGATAGTGTCTCTCCTGGGCAAAGACAGTAAGTAGAGTTAAGTGTCAGATGCTGTTACATTATCATGCCGGAGCCTTGATTGAATAAATATCCCTGGAATATTCCCTCCACCGCAAAAACCATCCGCAGCGCTCGGGTCAGTTTCTGAGAGCGGCCTACAAAGAATCACCACAGATGTGCGTCTCTGTGCGGCAGATGCTGGACACTGTTCTTTGAGAATTGTTTCCTTCTGCAAGGTTTCATTTTTCTCTTTTATGTCGCTGTAATTTGTTTATGGTCGGTAATAAGCCTGTGCATATCTTCCTTCTGCCAATTTGGCCTGGATCCATTGTTAACTGCCAGTATTGTTTTTTTCTTACACTCCCTTTTCAAAGGAGACTAATGACTTCAGAGCATGATAATATTTTGTAGTGATTTGATATATCAAGTCAAGGGGGAAAAAAATACATATTTCCTTTATGTCATACATCAACTTTTATGCTATGTAATGCAACATTTAGGATTTTTTTTTACCTTTAGACGGAGCCAGGCTAGCAGCTTCCACCTGTTCCCAGTCTTTATGCTAAGCTACGCTAACTATCTCTTTGCTGTAGCTTTATATTCAGTGGACGGATTGCAGTCACTCTTTCCTTAGAGCCCGAGGTTATGTTGAAAAGACTTTTCAGGTAACGATGAGAAAGGAAGCCGGCCCTCAAACTTGAAAAGTTGGAACCCTAAACAGAAAAATCTATTCCGCTTGATAAATACCTCAAAAGATTTGATGGTTGTTGATTTCATTTGATGTAATTTTAGTTGTGTAAACAAGCAGGCTTTTGCCTGGGTTTCAGTTAACATGTCTGGAGTTGCGGTGGGAAAGTGTTTATATTTCATACATGGGCCCACTCAGACATAGGCTACTACTCTGACCTTATCTATTGTTTCTCAAGTGTATATTGTAAGCAGCTTTAGCGGCTTTATGGAGACTTAGCCAGCAGGGCTGCCAGTGCTCTGGTGGAACATTTGGACCTGTGGCAAGTGTCAGATTTTCAGTTAAATCTCTTAACCCACTTCCTTTTTTCCCCCCTCCCCTTCCTCCCTCTGACTCTATCTCTCTCTCTTCGCCGCCATGCTAACAAGCTGGCTGTGATTTATTTTTCATGTGTGATGTTGTTTGCCGTCGCCATTTTCTTTGCTTTTTTTTTTCTTCTCCTCGGCATGAAAACTCTTGTGCCAGCGGTGAGCCTGGTGCCCGGGCCCCTAAAGGGGGCAGAGTGGAAATGCAGCCAGAGCAGCTGCGCACCCTCCCCAGCCGGAGCAAAGTCCTCCAGTCACACTGTGATGGCGAGGCCAGAGCCACTTTGATTAGCATGTCCGTCGTTATTGGCCAGCTTGAATGTCATGCACCGTGAGTCCAGTCGTCTAATGCTCCGGCTGGACAACGGGGCTGCTCCCTGCAATTACTGATATGGCTGCTTGTTCCAGTGCGGAGAAAGGGGCCAGGGACGGCGTCAAAGTGCCAAGCGATTGTCCTCTGTAAATAAAAAGCAGACGTCTTCCTTTTTGATCTCCTATATGTGCGTGCCTTATTTTCACATGCTGTGGCGCAATCACATTTGAAAGCATTTTGCGCTCCCGACGTAACGAGGAAGGGGGGTGGGGGGTGGGGGGGACCAATCAAAACAATAACTGTGGTTCCTTTTGACAAAGCCCTTGGCTCACAATTGTCAGAAGATGTAAGCTGACTCATCCACACAAGAAGGGCATGTATCCCTGGGAGCGAGGGGCGAAAAAGCTATGATGAATCTTCCCCTCTGTGCTCTCCTCTCTCCACTGAGCCTGCATGGATTAATTACATGACTAGTAGCTAGTTTAGTCCCATTATTTATTTTTTTCTCCTAATGAATAATTTCACTCTCCCTCTCCGCCTAGATTTCATTCTGCTCAGGACTTTCCGGCTTCACCCGGTGGAAATAAGAATGCATTGATTATTTTCCATCTAGCAAATATCCCACCAACTGAGGAATAACATGCCTTCCACCTAATTGGTTTGTTTATCTTGAGCAACAGACTCTGGGTTTGTTTGGACTCTGGCTGGCATCCACACACTGCACCGCTCCTCGGCATGATTACTCACCTTGGGAGGAGGCTGCTGGAGCAAGGTTGATGTTCCCTGCATAGACATCAGGCTGTCATTCTCTCCGCTTATGTGACATCATTTGCCAAGACAGATTTGTTACAGGAAAAATAAATTCAGGCCTAAAAAGGGATTGATTTAAGGACAGGCTGTGAGTGGAAAAAGGCGACAGGAGGGATGGGGGCTCCCAGACACATTTCACCACTCAGAGGGCTCGGGCCGGATCCAAACAAGCTGCCAACAGAAGATGGATTCTGGCTTCATGTATAATTGATAAACTGTATGTTCTAGGTGTCAGCTTTGAAGAGGGAGCTAGGACTATATCAGGAAGCTATTTTTCCTCTCTGAGGCGAGCATCATTTTTATTTTGTCCTCCCCCGTTCCCTCGCTTATCTTCTCACTTCAGAAAGCCCCGTTGAAAATGATCGTTTTCTTTGAAGGCGACGTGCAGGAAGTGCCGCTCTAAGAGCACATCCTGTTCCTGCGCCTATTATGAGTATGGGTCCAGGGCAGATAGCCATCTGCAAAAGTTGACTGTACATCCTGAGTTATCAGGATTAGCCATCTCACTCTTGACACCTTGCACATTAATATTAGCTATTGGAGACTCTATCCCGCTGAAAGCAGCATAAAAGGATTAATGCAGTGCTTATCCTTTGGGGAATAATGCCCTTTATTGAGCGGATTTGACACTGTAAAGGCTAATGATGACATTGCATGGAGCCAGAATAAGTAATGGTGCATCATCCCGATTCATGCAGCCAGAATAGTCGCTATTTGCATTCCGCCGGCTCAAACCGTATTGATTTTGCTGAAGGCGTCCGGTTGTTTTTCCCCTACAGCAGTAAGAAATTGTTACTCAATCACCAGCGTCCTTTGGCTAATGACAGTGCTCTCGCTGACGGCCCAATGACATGCTCTGTTCACCGTCACACTGCGTGCTACGGTTTCACCTCGGAGCACTTTGGGCGGCAGCAATTACTGTACATGAAACACAATATGCCCGCACGTCCCTTCCCTGTCTGTCACACACACACAGACGGTGGGATTAATGTGGCTTTGGCCACTCAATTTTAACGGTGGTAAATTTGTATTCTGCCAGTCAGAAAACTTTGCTGTTAGTCGTACAGTTTGTCTCACAAAGGCTTGACTTTTTCTGTGGGCTGGTGTAGGA
Source organism: Scophthalmus maximus (assembly GCF_022379125.1). Lineage (NCBI taxonomy): Eukaryota > Metazoa > Chordata > Actinopteri > Pleuronectiformes > Scophthalmidae > Scophthalmus > Scophthalmus maximus. The sequence continues at coordinate 14,338,832 of NC_061530.1, forward strand.
TGGAATACCAACTTTTTATCCTGTTGTTTCACACAATATACTAGCTACTTGTTTTTTTTTTACGTGGCGCTTTTAAGAGCAAAAAGTGGTCTGATTTCATACTACTATTATTATTATTATTATTCTCTGAATGATGCTCGATGTAAACAGGAAATGTGCCTGAATGGGGTAGCCAGATCCAGCCGCACGGTGAGAATTTAAATCAGGCTCAAGTGATTGTAATTCAGTGGGAGAGAGTCTCCTTGTACCCTTGAACTCCCTAACACGATTTGATTATGAAGAGGTTAAACAACTGTAATAATAAATCTGTCAAAGTTTTAATAAGATGTGCCATTTTGGATCGGGCATTATGACACTGAGGGGCAGACAAGTGGCCATCAGGGCCACCTGAGAACATTTGCTCTGTTCTTTTTGCTAGATTGCCGCTTCCCCAAGGTGTTTTTTTTTTTTAAACTGACAAGATAGTAACCTTATCAATCACAGCTGCTTCCCTCTCTCTCCCAAGGACTCGTGTTGATACGTACTAAGTGCTCTTTCCTTTGGCAGTTTTAATGGGAATACTGTATGCCCATTTCAGCGATGCCTCCCTGTTTCTTAATGAGCTGATAAAGCCCCAATTATGGAGGCAAATGCTGATTTCAGATTTGCATTACCAACTCTCGTTTCACCACACACAGCGGAAATGTACATGATTGAGGTGCTGCGATGCTGGCCTGCCTTTCTTGCCTGTGTGTGTGTGTGTGTGTGTGTGTGTGTGTGTGTGTGTGTGTGTGTGTGTGTGTGTGTGTGTGTGTGTGTGTGTGTGTGTGTGTGTGTGTGTGTGTGTGTGTGTGTGTGTGTGTGTGTGTGTGTGTGTGTGTGTGTGTGTGTGTGTGTGTGTGTGTGTGTGTGAAGGGACACAGGAGATGAACAGATTAGATTATACAGTAGATGCTGCACGGCCCCGGCTGTTTGTGCGTAGAATGTGATTTAGTCGTGAGGTCTGAGACAGGCTGTGGAGCTGATCTGGGCTCTGTGATGGGTGAGGGGACAGACTGACAGTGACAGTGGGGTGGTAATGGCTCCCAATAAGGAAGAATGGCCCCTGCAAGGCCCCCATCCCAGCAGCAGAGCAGCCCTGTCCAAATACACTGCAAAATGAATTCTTCTCTACACCTGTGTGGGGCTTTTTTTTCCCCCCTTCACAGAACTAGAAATGGGGGCTATTTATAGCTTCACCAATCTGAGGAGAAATGGTGAAAGAAATGGAAAATGCTGCCCTTAAAGAAATCCAGCCTTCACTTTTAGTAAGTATCAGCAGATGCAGTAACGCCACAACCCATCAGGCGTTGAGGCATCAGTGGAAGTAAAAAAAGATGAGAGGATGTTGTATCACATTTGCAGTTTTTTTTAGTTTTTCTTTTTTTCCTGAACCGATAGTCGAGATGGAGGCGATCAAAGTCCTCACGACCACTGGGTGTGTGTGATCAGAGATGTGGACACATCAGTGCAATTGCATATGAAATCCCGGGTTTGTCTTCATTCGGCCACATATTTGCTTCCCTTGCCCTCCATGCTCCTTTTTTCGGAGCTGTGAAACTGAAACATCATGTCTATAACTTTGGCTGGGGAGCTCTGCCGTTCATGAAAAATGCATTGGCTCAGCTCTTTTTCTAACTCCTCGCCTCTGATACTCGTGTCATATCATATCCATGTCATGTCAGTGTGTGTATTAATTATGTAGCAGGCGCAGTTGAGGAGACGGCAGTGATGCATCTCAACCAGACATCCAATGTATATTACTGACCCGTCGCTGGGAAATATAAACAAGACTTAATCAAGGATGAGAAGATAGTTTAATATTTAGCCTTGTGAGTAAATAATTCTTAGTCTGTGTTTACAGGGAGCTTTGCTCTGTCTGCTTCTCCCTCAGGCTCCATTTTACTCTCAGAGTCTCACTCTATTCAACCATTGTGGTCACTTTTTCCGGTTCAACTGAGGTGTTCGACCCAGTCATCCCTCCTGGGTTTAGTCTCTCTGTTAGTCTGCCGAGCTCGCAATCGCTCAACATATTGCCAACAAACGGCACCCGGTAGCGCCGTTGGAGGTGTCCCAAATTACAAAGGTAATTTATTTCTCTGCAAGCAGAATTATGCATGAGTAAGAGGTCATATTGTAATATGAAATTGCTCAGCACACACACACGCGCCAGATCCTGTGTCCCTGTTTATGAGTCCTCTCAGTGCTGTAATCTCGTGGAACTGTGCACTTACATCCCCCCACCAAATGAATATCAGGAGGGAACACGGCTCTGGATGGTTCCTCTTGAAATACAGCTGTTTCCCTCCGGTCCGCTTCCTCCGTCTGTAACAAATGGTCTCTCAGGATTAAAAACCACTACAAACACTTCAGAGATATTAATCTTCTTCCAGGACCTCATTCAAAAGTTGCATCGAAAAGAAAAAGAAGAAAAAAAACAGATCTACTCACTTGTTATGTGTTCCCTGCAGATGTAGATGAACTACATCACACCATGAAAGCATACTTAAACGTTGGTAACTCTGCCGGCGCCAACAACTGAGTTAACATTGATCCTGTGTATTTCGCAACGCTGGAGCGATTGTTTTACAGCGTGGTGATTGCAGCGTTTTGGCAGGAATAATTGTAAGTTCAAAGCGTCAATCCGTAGCTCGTAGCCCGGGGATAGATTTCTGGAGAAGCTGACACTTCAGATGTATTATGAAGCCATCACGTCTAATTTGCACAGACCTCTTTTGTAATTTACCCCCAATTCAGGGGAACAGTCTCCTGCTCCGCAGCACAATGCACACTCTGCTTGCATTGTTCATGCTCATTGGAAGAGACAGTGAGTGAATGAGTCTTGGAGCTTAAATAATGTGCAGCACTGTTCCTGTCATATTTGTTGCTGTGTAATGGCTCCTGATTTGTAGTTTCCTGCAGAGCGGGTTTTTTTCTTTGGGTTTGGTTGCAGAGCAGACAGTGCCGCGCGGTAATACTGCAACTGTTTTCTGTGCATCCATTCCAAGCAACTTGTTTACAACTCGCTGTTGAGGCGACGGCTTGACAGTTAAAGGACTGAGAGGGTGGGAGGAAACCTCTTCAGAGGAAGAAGGACTGGGGTTTTCCACATGCGGCCCAGACATTCTCACACATATTGAGTTTGTCTGTGTGCATCTTTGAAGATGCAAATGTGTCAACCACATGTAACCAACCACCCAGCGAGAAGCCGAGATGCTCAACTGCCTTTCTCACGGCTCTTAAATGGCTGCCAGTGATCTTCAGCGGCTCTGCGTGTCTGTGAGGCCCGCAGTTCTTTTTTCAACGGACAGATTAGTCCGTGGGATATTGAATAAGTTGTGCACATTTATCACTTAGAAGAAGAAGAAGACAAAAAAAGGGCGTTTAACCACATTAGGAGACGGAAGAGAGTTTGGCTGTAAAACTTTACGATCTCTCATGTAGCAAACCGTTACAGTAGATTTTATAATGATCCAGAAGTCATTAATTGGCCAGTAATGTAAACCAGAAGTCGCACGAGTCAGTAAATGGATTTATTAGTGTAACTTTTTTTTGGATCTATTTTGCACGGCAGTACAGATATAGAATACCTTTTATGTTGTACATGCAGTCACTCCTTAATCGAGGGAATATTTATACCTCAAGCTTGCCAGCTGGCTTTGACATCTGGTGTAAGAGGGGAGAAAAGACAGCACATCATAGCTTGGCATATCCTGACAGAGGAGACATTCGTAAATTATTAATGTTTTCCCTTGCACTGTCACCTACCGTTGCACTATCCCTCTACTCCCTACGTGTTGAAATGCAAGAGCAGTCGTCCTGCAGTGTGGCAAGTCATGTTTCTGGCTCTCATTTCAATATCTGAAGTGAAAGGTCAGGATGATATATTCTGTCCTGCCGCAGTGACAGTGACTTACATGCTACCAGTTCAAGATGGTACACTTTTACGAGGCCCACCCAGCCTGTCGAGCAAACTGATAATGAATCAATCTGTATGAAACATTTATGGGTGACCCCCCCCCACCCGTCTTCCGTGAGGCCAATTAGAGCATCCTTGATGGCCCCTGCTGTCTGAGTCAGGGAAGCCCCTTGCATTGTCATATCAATATTCCTCAGTTGATCTCCAGCTGAGGCAAGTCCGGCTGCTCTTTCCACACATTGCTAATTTGCATTCGACAGCATGTGTGGGAGATGGCATGCTGGCTGCCTCTCCTCCTTGTTCCCTAAACCTACTGTTGCCTCCCTCCCTCCTTCTCTGTCTTCTTTTTCTTCTGTTTTTTTCCGAGAGGGAAAGGTTTCTTGATTCCTGGCATGCCAGAGAAGGGCCCTCTGAGGATTACATTGGCTAAGCCCTTATCACTCCAGGAAATTCACTGCCTGCTTAAAAAAGTGGTAGGAGCAGAAAATCAAGGGGAAGTGTTATTCTTTTTAAGTTTCTCCCTATTCCCATGGAAAGTTATTACGGTTTTGAAGAAAAGTCCTTTTTTTGGCACTCAACTTTTCTCGTAACTGCATTTCATATTTCACCCTCTCTTTTTTTCTCTCTCTTTTTTTTCCTAGTGGCTGGTGGACTTTTAGAAGTGGAAAATGTGAAGGCAGGTGTTTGAGGGAGAGAGGGGGAGAGTGGAGGTTTAGGGAGGGCTGTGCTCACTGGGAAGCGATGTTGAACATCCAGGGGAAATGTTTGTTATTCTAATGGGATACCACCATGGTAACAGCTTTTAGAGACTCCCAAGGCTTTGTGTGGAGTATATGCACGCTTTCATCAATCGCGCCTAATTTCTTTGGGGATTAGCAAATATAATCAGCCCCTTTCTCCAAGTTGTCACCTGCTTATCGACATGAATATTATGGTGAAATTTAGCAGAACACAGCCCTGCTGGATGTGGAGGAAGCAATACACGGCCCATTAATATAAATCACAAATTGAAGTGAGTCACTAAATGGATTCAAAAGTCATTAGTATTCCTTTTGTGCTGAATGACATCCCAGACAGAATAGCTTACGTTTTGCACATCCTTTCCTTTTAGAAAGAAAAATCCTCGCAACCAAGACCAAAGCACTTTTGCTCGTATTACATCTTCAAGTTAAGCATGTTTCAGACAGGGGTAATGAATTATGTTACTTTCAGATTTAATACCTTTACCGGGGCTTTAAAGGCAACGGAGTGAACTCATTTACAAGAATTGGTGGGAGAAAAAAAGGAGAACCCGTCTGATGAGGAGCCTGCGTGTTGAAAAGGCTCCAATAACTCGTAAGCCCCTGTCAGTTTTATACCTTTTCTTCCCCTCTCCCTCTACAGATTGCCTTAAGTGGCTTATGTGAATTGCAATCGCCACACTGAAGCCGGGAGTACACAGAATACATTTCTTCCCGGCCGTGACCAGCTAACAGCGCATTGAACTTGTGCGTGTGGTGATGGAGAGGTTTCACTCACAGCACTGCTGCGCCATGGGAGTATAGCCTGACCTAAAGCTAAGCCCCCAGCCGGAACAGCCTTCCATCAAACTCACAACACTGCCCTCTTATCTACTGGCATTTCTGTCTGATACAAATAGCCAAGACGTGATATAGTTGGCTACATGTCATATCTGGCATTGTACTACGCTCTGTCTGCTCGCCCCTCTGTGAAATATAATGCTTTTAACTCACCAGCTCTTTGCCTTGGCTATTTTTTCCATCTGCAGCAGAGACAGAGACCAGCGTGTTTGCTCATCTTGGCCAAAGGCCAAAGGCTCTTTCTGATATAATCCCCGCCATCGATCAGACTTTGTTTACTCTAACATGGTTTCTTTCCCCTGCAGCAATTAGAAGCCAACCTTCCACCTCCTGCTCCTCAGACCAGCTTTATACGTTTATTTTTCCCTTAAGTGGTAATTTTTCATGTTGTGGCTGAGCTCTAAGAAACATGGGTGTATATTAAGTAACCAGACTGACATGGTGGAGACCCCCAAAAAATGTCGTTGTCTTTGAAGAGGCGAATTCTCCAGTCACCAAACACTGGCACATATCAGTAAATTATGGAAAGACGATTTCGCACATTTGCGACGTAGCCCTCCGCGCCCTGTGTGTTTCATTTCGGCTGCTCCACTTAGAAATCCCAAGCCCTTTGAAATTTTAGGAAAATGAATGTGGCTGTGTAGAAGCTGGGGATTACTTTCCTGTCCGTCTGAGAGGCTCTCGTCATGACAAACTAGGCAGGAGGGTGACTGGTCTTCTCCGAGGTCGCGGCTAAAGAGGTTTAAAATCCACACAGAGACGAGACGGTTTTGATTTATTGTCAATATCGGGATCGCAAACCGAGTTTGGAACAGTTTAAGCTCTCGGTCCAGTGCCCAGCACCTGAGGGACAGGTTGATCTGGAGCTGGTTTCACAAAATTGTTTGACTTTGTGGCTTAGATCGTCAGACGTGTGAGGTAGGTGTTCATCAGTTGCTCAAAGCGTAGTCGTTGCTTACTATGGTTGGTGGAATAAATGTCCTAAGCCTGGGTAATAATATCGAAAACACTAATAGGTCAAAATAAGGAAAGGCAATAAGTGCTTATGCCTTAATTTAACATCTAAAACATTTCTTCACCCTGTTACTTGTGGCTTTGGCAGACAGCCCTGACGCCTACCACCGGCAACTGAAGTTTGTGATTTTTAAGAGAAAGATTCTTTTTTTGTTGTTGTTTTTTGTCCTGGCAGTGATTATATCCATCTTTGCCTGAGATGCTATTCCCATGTGAGAGAAGCTCTTAGCACACAACACGGATAATATTTGAGTGCTTTGAGGGAGGAAACTGTCTGTTTGGCCCAGTGGAGAGCAATAAGTTTCACAATAACTCCCAGACAGATTTTAAGTACTGGGAACGACGGCCAACTTTTAATGGTATTATCATGCATTCGTTTTTGAAAAAGTTGAAAGCTCCTTCAGTGTTTTTCAGACTGCTGTTATTTTTCTTTTGATCACTCCGATTTTGAAGTCCTGCTGAGGTATAGCCATCAGCTGTGCTTAGCCGCGCGCAGGTGGGGAAGTGCTCTTCACCAAGCAGCGAATTGTAAAGGCAATTTCAAGTTTTAGCAGAAGCCGAACTCTTCTCTCGACAATCCAAACACCGCAGCAACGAGCGACGCTTCACGGAACTTAGTCTCGCGTTGACGGGCCCAGTAAACTTTCTGTTGCGTGCACAGTTTGTATGTTCCCGTATCCTGTGTGCACTTAACGTGTCACCCTCTTGGCCCCGACGATAAACAAAGACAAGCAGAGCGGTCTTGAAGCATCATCGCAGCACCAGGAGGATTAAAACAAGGAGCGGATGAACAAGCTCTAAAGTTTCCCACCAGTTTTCTTACCAGTTGTCGTTTTATATAACTGTGTCTTTTTCTTTTTTCTTTCTGCGTAATTCCACGGTGCATTGGTTTGGCTTGATTTGATTTAGGACATCCACTTTCCAGGTAATTGGGCTCAGGGTATGAAAGTTCACACTTCTTGACTCCAGCCAATTGATTTTTTTTTCCTTCTTATCTGAGTAGTGAGTGTTAGCGCCACGTTGTGTCGCCGAGGTTCAGAAGACACTGAAACCTCAGTGTGATTTTATCTTTTCAAAGTTTACAGGTGCAAAGTTAAGGGCGGTGTATGGAGTAAACAATTTAGTTGAAGGAAAATGAGTCATCCACATCTTAAATCCATTATTTGAGGTAGAAAACATTCCCTGTTTTGCCAGAGTGTTGGATACATTGGGTTTTGGATTGGAGGTCGGAGAAAACATGACATTTTTATAATGTCAAATATCACATGGGAATCGTGTCAGTCATCATTTTTTTATATAGGCTAAACAAGTTATTCTTGACTAATAAATAGTTATTTGGATTATAGTTTTGTGTCATACAGATCTGTATCATGTAACTTCACAGAATATTGACAATATTCAAAAAAATATATCATTTTTTTAAATTGTTAGACTTGCCAAGGGGTATTTTTTATATTTAATTAGGAGAGCCTCATTGAGATCAAGAATACATCTTTCAGGGTTCTTATTAAGTTAGGTTAAAGAAGATCAGAATACAAGAGGCAAGGAGAGGTGAGGAGCGCTACCAAAACAGTTTTTATAACATCTTCTGTGGCTCTGGAGGAGCTTTTCAAAGAGGCCAGGCTTTGTCCGTGACTACAAATGAACTGCGGGCCTGTGTCGGACGGGGTTTGATGAAAAGACATTGTTGTCATGCTGGATTATGGGAAGTGTAGCATCCACAGTGTTTTGAGCCTCAACCTAGCAACAAGGGTATCAGCCTTTCCTGCGTCACTTCTTCCCAATTGCAATAGAAAATCACTGGAGAACCTCTTTTAAATATAAATTGTGAAATAATAGATGGGATCGCCAGAAAAAAACAAAAAGTATATAAATGATGACACCATAGAAACAACTTTAATGACTCCCAACAGGTTTTCATGTATCACATTTGTTTGCACTGCAACAATTTTTTACTCTCATTACTAATTTCAAATCCTAAATTTGGTGATTAGTCAAAAAGCTGTTGCTGACCGTTGGCGTTTTCGTCCGCGGGCCACCGTATTACGGCTTCAATTAGACACATTTTATTCAAACAGCCGTGAATTATCAAAAGTTATTTTCTGCCACATGTTCTCCCAGCTGAGCTCACACGGTCTGAGGTTATTATCGGCCCCATGTCCTCAGCTCTGAGCAGTGGGCACCGGGCTCCTGCATTGAGTTTGACAGCCTTCACACAATATTGTGCAAGGGCGCTCCCTTAGCTTCTCATGCTGGTTAAATGTAATATGGCAGATGGATAGTATTTGCAGACAGAGCGGGGGTCTCACCCTCCTTCTCACTCTCCTTTTTTTTTTCCTTCACCGTCTCTTGCCAGTACCTCAGACATTTCGAGGGGGAGAAATATGTATCAAATTAACTCTAAGCAACAGGGCCTCCGAGCTCCCTGCCCTTGTCTTCTCAGCAATCAGAGCTTTGTTATTTTAGTCTTTCAACCAAAACCAAACTGGATTCAATGGCTTCAGCAATTACCTGTAATTTTCCAACCTAGTGCGCTGGCTTTCACTGGGGCGACCGTGAACAGTGAAAGATTGTCTCCTCGGCTCCTCATTTTAGTGCTCAAGCTAAGTGCATTAATTCATTTACATCTACCGAGTGGCACATTTGGAAATGTTCACTTCCCAGCAGCAGGAATGTCTGCGGAGATTTGGTTTCTGTCTGTGCACAACCTTCAAGTCACTGAAACTGGAAACCCCTCGGCAGCGTCGACACTCCGACACTGAACCTCTGCTTTATACATCTGACCCATATATTAATACGTCCTTTCAAGCCAGTTGAGAAGAGACAACTCTGAGGCCCCGACATCTGTTTTCACATGGCAGACTTTTATCCCATTTTTCCGTCGACCCCCACAAACCTTCCCTTTCCATTCCCCGTCCTGTTCCCAAACCGTGTAAGAAACTACAGGAGCTCAACTTGACTCCAAAAAGTGTATGCGTGCGGATTTGTGCGAGTCGGAGTGATATTTCCCCTTCAGAGGTACTGAAGGAGAGAGAACTGCTCGCACTAAAATGCTAATTAAGTGCAGTGTGGCAGACGAGGACACTTGAGAGTGTGTGCATTAGCAAATTTTAACTCCCTGCAAACCAAACAGTTTGTTCTGGGCTAATCTCCCAAAGATGGAGGCGAGCACAATAGTAAAGACCAGAGAGAGTAGAAATGCAGACTTGCTTCAGAACATGAAGAGAGTAGGAGAAATGCATGGTTTTCTTTTTCATTACCGAGATAACACAGTTTTAGGAGAAGAAAGCACTTCTTCTGGCATCGCTTTTGCTTTTCATCTCTTCACAGAGGTAACATATGGTATCTGTAAGGGAGAGTCAGTTTGTGCTCTGCGGTGAATTATTTTGTGGATTAGTATTGGCATTTAAATGCTCTTGGCTTTAAATCTTGTCTGTTTTAGATCTTAAGTACATTCCTTGGCATCGCGCTCTCCCGCTCAGGCTGGCCTCTTCCCCTGGCCAACACATTTTTTGAAACTGTGGAGCTTAACAGGAGAGTGAGCAGCAGCCATTTGAAAAGACCCCGGAGCTGATCTCGAATTACTTTCAGCGAGATACCACTGAAATCAAACTAATTCCCCCAATGTTTTGATGCCAGCAGAAAACCTCAACTGCAAGCTGGAGTTAAACCCCCCCCCTTTTTTTTGTGTAAATGTTTGTATTTTCTGTGAAAGTAGCTTCATCCATTACTTCACAGTGTGGAGGCGTCTGAGGTTAATGTAATTACGGTCTCTGATGGCTGTACAAATTGCAGGTAGGTAGTGTGACAGACCCTCCCCTTAAGTGTTCTGTGGTTGGCTCTAATGTCTTGTTTTATCCATGCTCATTAAGACGACCTTGGCCAGGTATGTTTGGTTATAGGCACGACCTTCTAGCCGCTTCTCTATATTTCAAGTGCACCACAAAAGACCCTCCTGACCGGAGGGGGGGGGGGGGGGTCATATCTGCTAACTCGAGAATCCGGTAATATTTAAACCAGAGAAAATGATTTATAAATAAATACTGTAGCAGTCAGTAAGTGATGTCTCTGACCAGTTGTTAAATCCAGAGTTTGTGGCACATTGATGTTGCCCTGGAGATCCTGGCTGACATGATAGCCCCTTCTCCTCATCTCCAAGTGGCCTTTTAAAAGCCCGGCCCTCCCTTCAGTTTCCACTACAGTTGGCTTCCCTCCAGCTCCCTCAGAAGAAGTGGAGGAGATCCTAGATATCTGATAAGCCTCGGCAGAACATCATTCTTAATGGATAGAGAGAAGAAGAGGAGACAGATGCTATCAGCGCAGTTGAATCGCCTTGCAGTCAGATCAAACATCCTAAAAGTGCAGGGAATGCTGAATCACGTCGCGAGGTTGTTCCACATTTATCTTCTCTGTTGGTTTAATTGAACTCGTTTCTAAATGAAACCAACTGGCCGTTTTGATATAAACGAAAACATCATTAGCATTTTAAAAAAAAACACTTGCCTTGTAGCTTTTTTTTTCCTTTCTCATTTTCATCTGAAGTGAAAAGCTTCTTTTCATGAATGTGATTATTGTCCTTCTTCCACTGAAGGCACTTTGTGACACCATTAATCACTTACCTCTGTTGTTTGTCCTCTTTCTTTCTGCTGTTTATTGAGCCAGAGACTGACACAGAACCCCCCCCCCCCACACACACACACACACACACACACACACACACACACACCACACCACACCACACCACCACCACCACCACCACCCCCCATCACGTGTGAAGGTCTTGCTTGTCCCCGCGTGTTTGTGTGTAAAACAGCAGGACCTTCAGGATCGGGGAGTAAAATATATCTCGCAACTCCAGCGTAGCGTGCCAGAGGTGTCTTGATGGAGATGGAGTCATACTGAGCTAATGAAGCTCCAAACCTCAGCTATCGATCCACCTCGCAACGGTGCTTTACAGAGATAACTGACGAGGAGAGCAGTGTGTGGCATCACACGCGCTCTGATCTGTGTGACATCTAATTCTGTGTAATGAACCCTGTGCACCAGAGAGCATGATGGGGGGCTGTCTATGGTAATGACAGGGATAGCATGGCCTGGGCGGCTTCTGAAAGGCTTTGAAACACTGCCGGTTTGCTCTCAGAGCGTTCCTGACAGCGAGGAATTAATAAATGGAACAAACGCCTCTATACTCGAGACAAAGTCGCTTTGAAAAATTATATAAAAGCTTGGTGAATACATGAAGTCTTTATGTTAATTTGTAGAATTAGACATAATGGATATAATAGACATTATATCTCTACTACTGCTCTACTCCCTACAGGTTGTAAATCGCTTTCTTGTTTCTACTCGTTTGCTTACGACGGAGTAATAGGGACACTTATAAAGATTTTAAGAGAAAAGGTCATGATATCGTGTGAATTAATTTGTAGTTTTACGCTACATGTCATCAAAAGATCAACCTGTGGAAGCAGTGAGAAATGTGGAGCATCTTGTTAAGTTATCCTTACAATAACTTATCCCTAATAAGTTCTCCTTGTTTAACAAGTAACGAAATACTATTTCACCTCAGGACTAAGTATCAGGACTTTGATTGCGCAAGAAACTGTCTCGATTCCCAAGAATGAACCACACAGACTTGGACGAAGGAGGAAATGGCTGTATTTGTTTTTCTTGAAATATTACATTTTTTCTCATCAAATTACGACCTTATTCTCAAAATTTCAGAATTGTATTTTCTTCGATATGGCCCATATTCTTGTAATTGCTCCCCCCTGAGGTTTCTCCACTTTTTTTCCCCATAGAAGTTTTTTCACATTAGTCGTCCACCCAATTAAATCTCCCTGGAAAAAGGATGTGGTATCTTTTGTTCGGCAAGACACAAATATGGAGCAGAGCAATAAAAATAAAAACTGTAAGCGGTGTATCAGAGCAATTATGTGGTTTCTAGTGTGGTCGTGTGACATTGTACAAAACAGGGTGAAGGCTATGAGCAGCTATAATAATGACTTATATTTTAACAGCAGTGCAAAAATGTTTCAATTGGCCACTGAGGCCGAGCTCTGAACAGAGGTTCACTACAGCCCGCGAGTCGACTCGAGCTGGGAACCCACGATGCCCTGAATTCGTCGGTTGCACTTGTCTTCGGTCGTATTCAGGGGTGATGATTGCACTTGATCAAAGAAACGCTGGTGCTGCCACTGGAAGTGGTGAGAGGATGAAATACAATACAGGAACAAATCCTGCCTCCAATAATCAGACAACAAAATACAGCAGATGGCAATCACTTCGCCCTCTGTCTCGACAATCGTGAAGTAAATATTCCCATGTGAACTTGCCCTTATCTGATCGAGCAGGGCAGTTCTATTCTGCATGATATTACATTTCTTTATGACACACATTGAGCCAAGATCAGTGTTGTTGCCAGGCGACCTCCTTCTGCCAACGTAGTGGTTTTACTGAAATGAATGAGGAGATTTTGGTTATTGAAGTACTGTAATATTAATATTGGTCTGAATGGAGCTTTAAACCTGCATTTATTCATTTTTTGGTGTTTTTGTTAGGGTATTGGAACAAGCTCTAAACATAACATCGATATATTTTCACCTTAAGAAGTGGATATGGTGAACTTGTTAGCACACAGGTTCCAGGTTTTCCCATCCAATAGACACAGGACGCTTTCACACCTACCTTGAATGGTCCGGACACATTCCTGTCGACAAACCAATCAATGTCAGGTAGACGCAGCCCACGTAGGTGAGGAAGACATATGAGGACATATGTCTGTCATACCAAATTCCTTAGTGTGCTCCTAAATTGCAATGAGAAGCCAAAACTAACTGGATCAAATGTAAACAAAGTAACAAAGACATGAACCTTGTTTCAGACCATGGTCGGGACTTCAATGTATGAAAACGCCCTTAACAACATAAGTATTCATTTAGAGTCATATTTTGACCACCACACATTAATGTTCACAATCTTTTAACCTTTTTTGGGCTTGGTTTCCATTGACTCCTGAGGGAAATGTGTGGTGCTGGGCAGTTAGGGTGTAAAAATAAAGTTGACAAAGATCTGGAGATTTGATGAAATTTAGTGTTGTCCTTTATTAGTCTTTTCACAGAGGAGGTGATGGTTTAAATTCCCTCCATCATTCCTGGGTAATAGGAAGCGCCAAACAAAATCTTCATGACACAGTTCCTTGAACACTCGCCCCTCTTCTCCCTGCAGAATTAAAATAGACCTAGAAAAAAAAGAAAGTCTTTTTCTTTTCCATGACCACCTCCGCCGCTGGTGCAAATGAAAATGCCCTTCCCAAAATAGATCATTTTTACCCTTCAGATGTCCACTTTTATTTTAAGCTCAGTGACACCATGCTATCCATCACACCCAGCTTTTCAGATGTGAGCAGCCCCGAGGGAAACACGGATACAATGCAGGGGAAAGTGCGATATAGCGCGCTGCTGTTGTGTCGTTAGGATCTTTACGGTTAGATTACCACTAATTTCACCTCAGAGTAGCATTTAGACATTTTCTTTGTGTGAGTAAAGTGGAAGTCATTCCTCCTTTTAGGGTAAACATTGAAAATGGATACCCTGCCTTTCCAGCTCTTCCCTCAAATTACCACTTGACATCGCCAAACATTGCGCCGCAACATTGTCTGCCAGGAAAATGCATTTCTGAATGCTTTTATTGAATGTTTTGGCTGGGTGGAAATTGTGCGAAGTGTACCCACGGCTTTGATCATCTTGACCTGGAAATGTGATAGTCACCCCACTTCACAAGGCTCTCTGACACCTGGGAAACTGGATCTGGCATTCTTGATACATGATCTGCACCGCAACACTAAAGACTTAACTTCTCCTGTTTCGCAGTCGACGGAGACCGCTGATGGGAAGTGGAATGTCACATTGCTCAAACCTAAAGTCACACTGGAGTCACAACAGCATTTGTCTGGTGGGGGAAAAAAATGGCCTGTATGGTTTTCGTGATGAGGAACGAGATTCCTGCAGCAATACTTACGCTTTAAGTAAAGTTATTCAAAGTGGACTGATTTTCTGTGCATCGAAGTTGATGTGTGTTACTTTGGTGTGTTGGCCTTATTTAGTTAGTGTGCAGTTTCCTGCAGTGTTTGAACTGAAGCTATGGGTCTAACATCGTGAATATTAATATACTTATACTATACATTGCTGTTTGTAAGAATGCATATTTCTGCAAATCTTCCTGACAGCCCCCTAGTTACATTTCCAGGAAATGTCCAAGTGAGCCCCGTGAGAATACAGCAGGAATGCAGTATGTTTTCTCGATCCGTTGTCGTGTCCTACTCTGCAATCCTAGGTCATCATTTCTGTGGTCTCATTTTCATTGCGGTATTTCCTGTTTTATTTTGGCGTCTCTAATGTCTCCATCCCCATCCGTTTCTGGTCCCCCACTTCCTGCCCCGTGTGTGTTTCCCGCTCCTGCGGCCGCCCGCCCCGCCCCGCCCCGCTGTGTTGCACCTGTGTCTAATTGTCGCCCCCCTCTCCTTGTGTATTTAGTCTGTGCGCTCCCTGCCCTATGTGCCCGTTCGTCTTTGATCCTTGCGACAAGCGTCCCACCATCTCCTTGTGTTAGTCTTGCAGGGTTTTTGCCCTGTTAGCTCCTCAAACTCCAGTTTGCCTTCTGCCTGGCTGCCTGTGTACCGAACCTTTTAACAAGTTAAGACTTTTTTGGAACCTGTTCCCTCTCGTGCTTTTGGGTCCTCTGCCTTGTGGTTCCTGGTTGTAAATATCACAATAATCACATCAAATCAAAGGGACTTGAGTGTCCAAATTTCAATTAGGTATGACAGGGTAAGAGTTTTTCAGTATTACATGGATATAATTCATCCAGAAATTAGTTAATGTATTTCAGTACTGATTTCTGGGCAATTTGTGATGGCACTGGCAGTGGTACTGAGGTTAGAAGTAAATTACACACCGCCAGTGTGTGATTAGAGAAGCTGTGGCACGGCTTTTAAAGTTCAAAACCCCTCAGGATATTTGATCGAGCCGCCGGCCCTTTGATCAGCGTTAACATTACGGTAACCATGACAGTTTATTTTCAACTACCAGAGGAAAAAAAGACCATTTGTGTCAGAAAACAATCTCCCCTTCCCCTGACATGTTGGCACGCCGCAAAAGAAAAATGTCAGGGCCAGTGATGGGCCATTAGCCCACAGTGAGTTCCTTCTGTGCTCCCGGACCGACTGAAAACACCTTTTTTAGTCTTCAACAGATGGTACAGCGACACAGCAAACACGGGCGCTGACCCGGGCTTTGTCTTTAATACATTTCCCCCAAAAAAAACAAAAAACACAGTGCAGCAGAAGAACAACTGAGAGAGACCAAGAATGTGAAAAAGAGAATCCACCTGCTTAGCATGGCGGTGTTGTAAAGGCATGTACATGTGACTGACTAATGCGTAGTCACTTTCTATTCATCGGTATCATACCCTTTTCTTTTTCATGGAGGTCGCCTCTCCGTTGCTGCAAATGTCATAGTGCTCTAATGAGAACTGCACTGTTGCCCACAAAGGAAGCTTTTCAGCCATATTAAATGTATCGCTGTGCTGGACCCCCCCCCCCCTCCTTACACTTTGCCCCTATTGTGACACAGTGGTTTTACAGAGCAGCTTGTTGCTGAAAAACAAGGTTAAGGAGATCAGTATCAAAGCAGGAGTGTTTTTGTGTGGCTTGCAGGAGAGTCTCGCGTCGGGTTTCCACCTGAAACACAAAGGTGTTTTCTTACCTGATTTGTATTCATTCACACAATGAGTGGACCTGCCTCTCTTGTTTCCAAGTAAGGAGAGTCCAGACGAGACTTTTGTTCACCCTATCATCGGATACGTGCACGCTGCTTCCTCCAGTACGAGCCTTGGAGCGCGGCCACAGGCTTTGTCCCTGGATGAATTTTTTTCCTGCCCTTTTTCCTCTTCTTTGTTGCCCTGTATATGTTCTGAGAAAACATTTAAGATAAATGTTTGAGCTCTACTGCTGTTTTTCCTCTCTCCTTCTGCCTCTGTGTTATTTCAGCAATACCAAGTCTTGTCATCCTAAAAATTGCCCTGTCAGAATCCAGAACCCACAAATTATCAGTTTAAAGCATTTCCAGTCCATAGGGGCCTGTATTCAGTTCATGGATAATGCAGCCTGTACAGTGGTAATGCACGGATTCATTTCCGAAGTTTAATAACTTCCGAAAACATGACGTAAGTAAGTATTCTTGTCTTTGCTTTTAGGGTTTCTTCCTGACCGTGTCCCCGGAGTCGATCCTCAAAGTGGCGAAGCACGCTTCAGATAACAACAAAATCTTCTGCATGAACCTCTCGGCACCTTTCATCAGCCAGTTCTTTAAAGAGCCCTTGATGATGATCATGCCTTATGTCGACATCCTGTTTGGCAACGAGACGGTAAGTGAAACAAGTCATTTTGGACCTTTTGCTAACCCATGTACTGTACACCTTAATCAGAACAATATGTTTTTGCGCGTTCGCTCATATTAAAGTTATTTACCCAAAAGTGTTAGGGCCGGTAGAGAGTTAAGTCATGGGCCAAGAACTAATTATTTTGGGCCGATGCGGATCTGACAGCGGCAAATTTCCGAATCTGTCAGAATACATACAAAAAACATTACAAAATTGAACGTGGAAGTTTTTAGCCAGGCTTGTGTTGTGGTGATGTACAAGGCTTATTTCAACAACCCATCAATCACATTGTTACTCATCTCGAGTGACAGTTGCTAATTTTTTAAAATCTATAGGTGACACCACTAAAATTAAAGGCTTGATCCTCATACAAGTCCAAATAATCATTCCAAGATTATCTGTACAAAAATAAATCAAGGCTGTCATCAGCCAATCAAGAACCAGGAAGTAGATTCTGAATAATCATTTCATAAACATGTTCAATTCAAAGGCACGACGGAGGCATGTTCTGCCTGAGTGCTTTATAGTTTAACAGCATGTCCTCTCACCTCGTTTAAAGGTTAAATTAAAATGCCAGGTCCACTGTTTCATTCTGCTGATTGCTCTTGTTTCCCCTCAGTATCAATTCTTCTCCTCACTTATCACCGCGACATAAGGAGATGAATAAGAATTAGCCCGGCAATCATTCATCTCAATCGCGTCACCATTTCATGCCGGTTAATCTATCGATTCCTCTCAGGCACTGTGAAAGTGAGTAGCTGGTTGGAGGTCAAGCTGTGGTCACAGACCACGGTGCTGCTGGGAAGTATCCTCTAACAGGCCAGCTGAGCTCGACTCGCAGGCACTGCCTGGACAGACTGCACCGTCGGGGGGGGGGGGGGCGAGTGTATGATCACTGGACTGGAGTCGCCTCCCCACTGCTAAAGCTACTAAACAGAGCCCTGTCTTTGGGTAGAGATGGGGTCCACAGACCAGGACAGCACTGGAATAAACTGCTCAGCATTCAAGGATTTATTGCTGCTGCTGACTTCAGCCTTTTCCCCTTTTCTTTCCTCTCCCAGCATAAGACCTCCCTTTTACATATGCACCTCTCTCTCCCTCTCTCACTCCCTAATTGCTGCGAGGAACGATTCTGTCTGAGACCACGGTGTACATTTTGCGAGCGTTATGTATTTTTTCGGGTGGGTGGTACAGTAACCGTTTGCTCACACCTCCAGTCATTACGATTTAATGACTCTGGATAATTGCGAGGTGTGTTTGTTGAAGGAGATTATCTTTTGGAGACTCTGTCGGAGCTTGCTTAGCCGCAATTGAACCTGGCTAAGTCCTCCCAAAATAACAGATTCAGTGGGAAACAGAGCAGATATATACCACTCGGCCGCCTCAAGCAGTGAGGTCGCCCGGGGTCTATGTAGGTCCAATGCCTGTCCTGAGTGTTATGAATCCTTTTGGCCTTCCTCTGTGCTGGAGTAGGTAGTGGGGGATGACTGCTCATACAGTCAAGCCCCAGACCTCCCATTGTGCACAAGCCAGACAAGGTTGGCGGTCATGCAATGGTGCATGGTGAGTGACAGGCAACAGTGCTGCCTCGCCCACGCTCACCCCTTCCAGCCCCCCTGGCCCTGCTCTCGCCCCCAACTTCCACCCCAGCCCCCTTCCCAAAGTGATGGATCAGCCTCAGCCCGCGATGCTTTCATAACAAGTCAGTGACAGTCAGGATCATGCAGACTGACTCGTATAGCCCTGCAGAATGTGCCATAAGGGAGGGCTAATGTGTCTGCCTGTCTCTGCCTCCCTCTCCCACACTCACTGAGTCAGGATACAGAGCCGCGCACACTTGGGGGAAATATGTTTACAGCAGCTGTAAGATCTCATCGTTCTCATAATGATTTTGGGCAAGATTGAGGTTTTTTGGGATGCGAGTGCTGCATTATTTGTCATGTCTGGGATCTTGGTTCAGTCAGATCACAGTTTCCTTTTGATCGTTTGAAATTCCATAACAGCAACACCACAGACTCCAAAAGACGCCAATAGCCTCTGTTTCTTCTCTTGTTTTGAGCCTGCTCCCGGTGTAGCAATGTGTCTGTGTCTCTGACTGAGTCTACCCTGGGTAATTCTGCTGTAACTCGATCCTGCTGGTACTTGTTTGAAACCTGGCATCAGCAGGCCGTGCCTGGCCTATCAGCAGCTTTGCACTTATATAACAGTCTTCCATCCATCCTGTAATTACTGCCTTTTTGGGGAATAGTGAAGTGTCTGTCTTGGGGGGGGGGGGGGGGTAGCGGTGGGGCTAGCGACGTTGCTTCTGCGTTGCCAGGGCTTCTGAGACGGTGCCGACGGAGGCACATAGACATCAGACGCTACTTCACTTAATTGGCAAACATGTCGTGTGATAACCTGGGAACAGCGCAGGCCTAATTGAGTCCTCCTGTGCTGTCCTCCTTTGAATACCTGACATGGAACCCAGGGCATTACATTTCCCTCCATTTAATGGCTGCAGTTAATTAGGCCTGAATGAGGGAATCATTACTGCTGGAAAAAAACCCACATGCCAGTGGATTCGCCGATAAAATTAGCCACAATTTGCTTTTGCTATTTGAGCATAAGAGATAAACCACACAATGGGGGGTGGATTGGACCATTACTGGCAGATTTGTATGGAGGAATTTTTCGACATATCATAGACAAATGGTACAATTAATCAAGACTGAATTAATCGCCCTGATTGATGTTTTTTTTTTTCTCAAGCCAGGATTCATGGATTTCTCAGTTTAGATCATTTCGTGTTCTCGGGCTCTTGTTTTTTTTTTTCATCTGTGAAAATGGTTTAAAAATGTGCTTCCTTGATAAAATGGTACCGCAGATGAGTAGCTCCGTTTTTTCGCCCCACAGCCAATTCCCAACGACCTCGTCACTCCTCTGCCATTAACATTATATACCACCCCCATACAGGAGCTCCACATGCATCCCATTGGTGTCCAACGCGTTCTGCAGCTCTACTCTCAGAGGGAGCTTATTTATATGGGTCCCAGCCTCGTCTTCCAAACGAGAGACAGCCATTGTAATTGAATACTCAATAGGTGAGCCATTTAACAGAAGTGGAAATGGCATTCGCTTATGTATTAATGTGCTTCGCGGAGGTAAAAGGAGCCATCATCATTTCAATGTTCAAGCTGTTTTACAAGAGCATTTCCCCTGCCATCTCTCTGGGCCATGAGAGCAAAGTGACACAGGGTTTCTTCCTCCTCTGTACTTTGTGTCAGTGTTCCTCGCCTAATATTTAGTATGGTTATCTCGCCTATTTTCCCATCCGTCCCTCAGCACCTCTCCGTGATCTAGGTGGAGGGATACAAGCAGCTCTGCAGAAGGTTATTGTCATGAAAAGCCCCTCAGGCGTTTTGGCTTTCAGCCCTGCTTTTCTACATCTGCATGCAGTGTGCGCGTGCGCGTGTGCGTGTGTGTGTGTGTGTGTTTGAGTGTGTGTGTGGGGTGGTAGGGGGTCTAATGATTTTTCCAGGACAGGGTGAAGTGGGTGTACAAGTATATATATATATATATATATGTGTGTGTGTGTCTGTGTCTTCACGTGGATGGAAAAACAGGCAGGCGGAGGAGATACATGGGCAATATGGCGTCATTTCTTAACATCGCTCCAGATTCGTCATTTGGCTTTGTTTGTTTGATAGACTGCTTGGAAGCCTTATCTCTGTGGTGAGGCCCCGAGCTGTTTATCGCCTCTGTGACGTGTGCGGGACTGTGGAAGTGCGTGCTCTCTGCTGCCAGTATGTGTGGGTGATGGCAAGTTCACTGAAGACCCCTAAGGATATGAGGGGTGTTCTTGCAAAAAAAAAAAAAAAAAAAGGAATAGGAGTAAGAATTTCCCCTTGACAGCTCACCCACAGCGGACTTGCGATGTGTAGCTTGGGGAAAATATCCCATCTCACTGCCTAAAACAAAGAGATGTGAGGGCTAGATTAGTGTATTACTGAAACAGCTTTCCTTTTAGGCTCGTCTCTCCCTCTCCTCCTGTCAGAGCTGTCTGCAGAGGACATGCGGGGAAAAACATGAGACATTAACCTCCATGTGTTTATTCACAAGGCCCCACAGGCCAACTGGGAGGAAGAACACGGAACCATCGCTAAAGCCGGCGAAGCGGAACAATCACAATGTGTCATTGGAAGAAAAGACATGAAGTATTAGCTGCTGCTCTCCTTTGTGTCTTTCACAACTGAATTTTAATTGAATGTGCTATTTCTGTGATGAGTCACATGCCTTCCGCTCGATCGCAGAGTACTTTGACCTTCAGTGTGACGTACAGTCAGTGAGTTGCATGATGACTCATCGCGCACATTAGCTGTGATGATCTGCTAAACGCAGAAACTGCCTTGTATTATTTTCGCTTGCTGTTATTTATTCTGATTCTTAGTGTAACGCTGGTTCGGTGGCTCTCGACCCTGAGATCAGGACCCCCAGGTGGAACACGTTTGAAAAGACTGAATGTAAGGGGGAAAAAATACTGCTTCACAACTTGTTTATTTTTTTAGCTGCTAGACATTTGCACCCAGGGGTCGCAAGTAAACATTGCTTGGCTTTAAAGTGAGACTATGTAAGTTTCACTGTTCTATTAAAGGGTTTCTTGTGAAACTTTAACTACAACAGTGGATCCCCACTGGCTCAGGGAGCAGATTTTCCCTTAGACGTCAGGCGATGACATAGACCTCTGGGCTCCAGGCTCCTTGCAGGTGAGGAAAGGAAGCAGGGATTGAACTTCTCTCCAGCTCTCCTTTTTTTTTTTTTGGTCACACTTTAAATGTAAACAACCAAGTGCAACATTAAAAGCCCTTTTCCACCAACAGGAAACTGCTTCTTGGACCGGTTCCATTCAGAGTTATTTGAACCTGTCCACCAGTGTTGAGCAGAACCATTGTAATCATGGACGCGTTCACAAAGGAGGACACAACGGAAGGATGTACAGCAGGAGTAAACCGTAGTAGCAATATGTCGGGGCACATCGATTACCTGCGAGCATTTGTTCTGCTATTGCAGATATTGTTTCGCCTCCACAAAACGCTCCGAACCTTTTGACCTACAGTTTGCTGCCACAGTTTTGATAGACCATAAACCCACTAAGGACAAAATTGACTTTTAAAATACACCAAAAATACTGTAGTAGCAGTTGTAAGTCACTTTGATTATTTACAACATAACATGTAAACAGGCCCGATGAAAAGAACAAGCAAATACAACAACTGCTTTGCTGAAAACCCATTACATGTCAAGGTAATAATTCTTTTGACATAGTTGACCCACATGCTCGTGACCTACTTAGAAATGACCCGTGGTCCACTTTTATACCGCAAAACCCACCCTTTTGGAAACCACTGAATTACATCATCACCGGGCAACTTAATGAGTCTGAGTGGAAGAAGCCTGCGAGAACAGTGCTTGCCTCTAAGGCAGTTTTGGCATATTTTTACACCTCGAAAACGACAGTTTGCATTTGAAATTACAATTTCATCCAGGAGAAGAGTTTTGTTTCATTACTTTTGTGAAAATTCAGTTGTGTAGGAGACACCGGAAAGTCTGCCGGCTGAGCCAGAGAAACAACTCTCATGCTCCTGCATCAGAGGAAACCTGGAGACTTATGTGCCCAGTGAGCGTCTTTCATTGGAGTGAACAAGTCTTTGAACACAATATCCAGTCATCCATGCTACCAGCAGGAAACTGCTAACAAGCCTCCTGATGAGGTGTTTACCTCCTGCTTTATGTCCGTGATAAAACAATTGAAGTGTTTGACATGTTCAAATGTAGAACAGGAACACAAGTAGTAAAAAGTCACAAAGTCGTTGAACTCACTCACCAAAGGTTTCCAATGACATGAGTGACCATTTGGGGTGTGTTCTGTTGTGAGAGGAAGCTTGTGTTATTAATTCCATGTCAATTCAAATGGCAACGAGCAGAAAGTCTTGGAACCACCGCTCGATCACATAAAGTGTCTCCGCAATACAGTGCAACAGCCTTTTTCCTGTCTGTGTACAGGCAGAGAGAGGATTGAGTACAGAAGAGAAATGATCTCGCCAACATTCCTCGTGTTTTTCCTGGCCTGTCTGTTTGAGAGTCATGGTACTTTGGGAGCCAGCATGGCTCCATCAGAGGAGTCCGCCTAACCACTGTAATCGTGCCGTGCCCAAGCCGCCTTCCCCAACCCTGGGACTGAACCATGAAATATTCGAAAATGCCGGGGTTAAGAGAGGGGGGTCTTTGGCAGAGCAACATGAAATGTGAGACCACAGAGCATCTTTAACAAGGAGGCGGATAGAAAGCCAGCCAGCCAGCCGGTCGGGCAGCCCCGGCGCACGGTGAAGTCCTCCGAAGGAGAATAATTATGGATGTAAGAGGAGATATTGCGCTTGGAGGAGATCAATAGTGCCCACGTTCTGCTGGCGCTGGGGCCAGTGTATATCTGTCACAGCAGGAGAGAGCGCAGGATATCAGCTTGTTGCTGGAGGGACTCGACGAAGTTTGAACCAGCGGGCTTCCCAGATACCCTTACAACCCTCATGCCTATCCTCCCCCCAGATCACTGCTGCCTGGAGTTTGGCTGGTTGCCCCCCCAACACACGCACACACTCACACAAACACGTACACACACTCATACACACACACACGTCTCCAATCCTCTTATCCACACACAGTTGGCGGGAGGACTGGCCTTTGTCTACTTTTGATTGTATTCCCACAGTCCAGACTATACAGTCATGTTTTCCAGTATCGTTCAGAGGACCCCCTCATTTTCCTCATTGTTAGAAAATCTGAAGGGGGGAAAAAAAGACACAATCAACGAGCATAATCTATCCCCTTATAATGCCAAATAAATGTGCCTCATGCCTTGGATAATGGAACCTAAGGCCTTATTTTATTTTTTTGGGTTTGCTCCCACTTACACTGAATGGAATATTTGTTTTTCTAATTTACTGTAGGTTCGTGTTTTTTTTCAACTCCATCATACCAAGCATTTACTTCCACAGGTGCCATGTGGTTATTTTACCCTCCCAGCAACATCTATCACGTTAGTCGCATGCATTTAGTCTCCTTGGTGCAGGACCGCTGCCTTCCATGCTGCTTTTCAAATGGTAAATGGCCATCTTATGCCACATGAACAGATAATATGTTGGACATCATCTCAATTTTTGTATGCACAATTTATTCAGACAAAGCTCTCATGTCCCCTGTGGACACAAATGGTTTGAATTATTCTGCAAGCTTTTTTTTTTTTTCCTTCCCTGGCTTTTTCATTGTCTGAAGCATGCGAGTCCCTCCAGAGCAGATCTTTGTTTCTCATTAGGAGGTAAATAGAGCGGGCCAAATGCTCATATGTTTATTATACACAGGAGGGCATGGTCACTGTTCTCAGCAGTTCAAAGCATGGGGAAAAAAAGGCCGGTTGCTTTCTTGACCTTTGTTTGCAACCAAATGTCTGTTGAATTTAGCGGATAATAATAATAATAATAATACATTTCATGGAACTGATGGACTGAAAGGAAGGTGGGTTCAACATCGTCAAAGGTTTCTGTCACGCAGTTTTCAACAAAGGTTGTTTTTATCCAGAGAGAAAAACAAGGCAAAATAATACATAATCATCGTCACCATTCACGGGTCATTTTTCTGAAGCAAAGCACACTGAATAAAGCAGCTGCAAAAATATGAAATGTGCATGCACGTATTCACCCAAAAAAGAACAACATAGCCAAATTGGATTACACAAACATGACAGCAACACCGCAAAATGATAGAAGCAATTAACAGCGGCCATCATCTGCGTTTAAAATCCTCTATTTTCTCTAATTTTACATGAATAAATAAAAACCTAATTTAAAGTTAGAAAGAACGTCTTTAGACAAATTAATAGTTAACACTCAAAAGGTAACTGAGTGTGTGTGGGTGTGTTTTGATCAGATTTGATTTATTTGCTACATAATCAAACATGTTGTTGTATTGTGTGGAAATAACCCGAAATCACCTTTTTCTTCCCACTTACTGTGGAACCAGAGAGAGAAGTATGTGCAAAACACAAACACATCCCGGAAGCCTCTCATGTGACTGTAATAAATTCGGCCGAAAAAAACATGTGATTGAGAAAATCCATTTTCAAGACTGTCAGCGGCAGACTTGTGACTGAAGGGGCATTCCGAGAGGTGTTAACAACATCCCGACTTACTGTTTCACCAAAACACATTATTTCTATCACTTCAGCTCTAAGATTATTTGATGTATTGGCCCTGAAAATGTTCCCCCAGAGAGCTGGACTAAAGATTGCAATTCAGCTACGTTCATATTCAGAAACTTAGAAACGATATTCGTGTAACGGTGGAAGTCCTCGATCCTGAAAAAAATTCAATCAGGTGGACCTTGACCAAATAAGCCTTCAGACAATCAATGAATCTTACTGTAGCAAAAGTAAAACTTCACTTGAGAGCAAAGCGACTTCTCAGTTGTGTTAGCAGCTCATATTTCGGGGCCATAATTTAATTTGCGTCATCACCTTTTGACTCCAGTGCATGTCAAACTAGCCTGGAGAGTTTCATCTGTTGAGTCCGGGTCACTGTATCCATGATATCAATTAGAAATTAACATTTTATGATGCAAAATGAATCCCCACAAGAAAACCTTGAATTTCTAAAATCTGGTAACCTGAGAGTTCTAAAGTTAAAAGCTGCTGCATTAGCTCTGCTTCATCCACCATTTCTCCTTCATCCAGTGCTGTTCCTTGGGAGCTATAGCCAGTCCCTGGTAGTCGGACGTTGTTCGCCGACCCCCTTGTTAAAGCCCAGAGGTGAGAGATGTGTGATAGAGGCCCTTAGTGCTGATAAGGCCATCAGTCTGATAACCGACTCCCCCAGCACAAAGCTGCTACTGCCGCTGCCGCGGCTTCTAATAGCCCCAGCAGGCCGGCTGTATGCCTGCCTGCCTCCCTCCTGCTCTATCTGAGGTTACATCCTCTGTTCTAAGCCATTTATGCAAACCCTGCTTTCCCTCGCAGAGATGGCTATCAGCGTGGAGATATTTATGTACTGCACATGTTTCCGATTGTTTAACCTTTGGACCGGTGCTGTGGGTGCTGGCGCTGTCCCTGCGGGCTTGCAAGGAAACCTCTCTCCTGCCCTCGTTGGCGGTCTGAGTTAGATGAGAGCGCAGGCTGTTGCTGGAGGTGTGTAATGGGTTGGCAGGAAAGGGCGCCGTTGAAATTGGTGACATGAAAGCTTAGGTCAGCCCTGCACTCACTTTCAATTTTGTCCAAATCTCATCAAAATGGATTTAAAGGGAAACATTCAGACAAATTATTTTTCAGTTATTTCCTTACTTACTTTTTTTTTTTTTTTTTACCCACTTCCACCAGAGGCCATCTTTGTTTGGGTTACTTCTTATGATGAGGAATTTGCACACCCTGTTTTGCTGTATAATAACCTTTAAGTTAAAATGAGTTACTGTAAAAGTAAAAAACTTGAAACCAGTTAGTCAACTTTATGCCACAATATCCACAAGAAGTAAATTCTCTCAAGTATTACCGTCCCGAAATGATCCACAGAATCGGGATCAAGGACGATCCTGACTATGCAAAGTCTGAGCCATTTCCAATCTGTCCCAATTTCCAGCTTACGAGAGTGCTCCTTCGCCGTTCCCTTTAAAGACAACAGCTGCAGAGTTGAGGACAACTTAACAGCAGCATAAAAAATAAACCAACAGCAGGCACCAGGTTGAACTAAAGCGATGACAGTGTCATTTTCCGTCTACTTCAGTGGCATATTGCAGGTGAACCAAGTCTCCAAAGTATTGCTGTCAGTTGCAAACTACAAATGAACTAAAGTATTTTTGTTTATGCTGAAGATGAAGATGAGAGGCTGTTCCAATCCTGTCGAAATCCAACCACGGTTGATCCACACTGACACGCCTCTTCCCACTGACAAAGCCTGCTGCACCAAACGCAATAAGTCACTAAACTAAATAGTGTAAACAAACATTCAAACTGTGTTTGACTAATACAGATACATTTTCAACGTAGTTCATAGGAAAGAAAACAAAAAACAACATACATCTAATTGAATTAAATCAGAAATCAGGTCAACATACTCAGTGGTAAAGTCATCAGTCACAGCCCTCTTTCTAAGCAGATGTGACAGATGTGCAGTTTACAGCGATGCATTGTATAATGAGCGTTGCTTGAGGCGAGCAGCGATTTGACAGAAGTTTAAAATGAATACTAAAACTCCACCTAGCAACAATGCACCAGCTGGTGAACGGTGGACGGAGTTGCTTAAAGTAGAGGTGGAAGTAATGAAAAAAACAAATTTAAATTGCTTGTAGGTGTTTTCGTTTTTTTAAATGCTTTTATACGGCTTTGCTTCAAGACATTAGAGAAGCGCCGATAAGAAGACACATTTTGGGAGTTTGAGAGGAAGCCGTAGTTAAGAATCCAGCCAAACTGTCTGTGCATAGATGTAAATCTGTCAGTAACACACACTCACACACACAAAAACCTAGACGTGAATATTAAAACTGTACGATCAAACCCTAATGTAAGAAAATAACTAGGTAGACATGAAACATGCCACTTAATGGCTCGATAAAAACTAAAGTGAAATGCCATCAGTTACCGTTGAGTGAATTCCCGGAGGCTGTATAAGCGACTGCTGCCTCTCTGGAGTGTGTTATTCCTGCGTGTGTGTTTACCCTGGTGTTTGTGGCATGTCATGCTTGAGCGGGATTGCCACACTCTCCTGGGAGCTTTAGGGAGCGCTCGGTACAGGTGATTTATTCCTCCTAATCTGTCCCGCGCAGTAGCAGGCGGCTGCCTTGCCTCCGCCCAGCGTGAGCGAGGCGCTATCAGCTTGCACGATGGTATTGATAGTCACCTGCGGTAGTTATCGGGCCCACATATCGTTGAGGTGGCAGCTTCCTGTCCTGCGGCACCTGGACGCGTGCTGGGGGCTGACGTCCTGACATCCAGGAGGAGTGATGTTCGTGACCCTGAGGCCGAGTCAAGGGCACCGACAATATCCCCGATGACGCCACCACCTCAATTAGTTATTCATCCGCCACCCGCCCCCGTGTAATGTATGCTGTAGTAATCTGGCTGGAAATGCTTGAGTTGGTTGCCAGATGTTGTTTTTTTTCTTCTTTTTTCTGGGCATTTATGGAAAGCTGTCTGACTCGCCTCAGTGATGTCACCCACGAACATGAAGGGAACGGTGACAGAGTCATATGCCGTTGTTATATATTTCCAAAAAGAGTTGTGGTAATTGGCTGAATTTCTTGGTATGTCATGAGCCAGTCTTGCTCCGTTTAGTTTAAAAGGCTTCTACAATAAGTGATTTGTCATTTCCAACGGCTCTCTCCAGACCCTAATAATTTGTTCTCCTCAGGTTTGCACAGTTCGATGACTAAAGACATTTTTTCTACAACAGTGAAAATCCGCTCTCTCCTAAAAGGGTTCTGAGGCTGGAAACGCTGATGTCTTTGAAATGGGCTCTTATTGAAATGCTCAGAAAGGAAGACGAAAACAGGGCTGTTGTTGTAAATAACTTATCAGGGCTACATACTGTCCTACCCCCCCAAGACGCACACACAATGTACCATACAATACAATTCAATTTCTGCCTCGGCATCAGCTTCGGCTAACACGGTCAAGCAAATGCCTATTTTCTGAATGGCCTGGGGGAGTTACGCTTTTCAGCTTATCAACTTTTATTAACCTTAGCACTGAGGTTTGCTCTTTGATTTAGATTCTTTGGGAAACGCTGAAATTGGATTTTTTTTTTTTCCTTCTTCTTCTTCAACTCTCACTCCTGCTGTGACATATGCTCAACAACTTCTTACACAGAGAAGAAGAAAAAAAGAGTTTGTTACTGGTAATATTTTATCTCGAGAGCCGATAACATCTCTAGTTTTCTTAATTTCATGTTCTCTAGGTTTTCTTATCGACCATCTGAGCATGAATTGAATGTTATTGCCAGACGGAAATGCCTGTTATGAGACGTAGAGTAGAGAAGTGGTCGGGCCCATTGATTTACTGAAGTATTTATTCATTTGCATGTCAAATTTTTTTTATGTTTTAATTGGATTTAATGCTTTATTATTCACATTGAATTATACAGTGTGCGAGTGACGCACTCAACCAAACGTGCTACCCAACTCAGTTGTTCCCTCCAGCTCTGCGGAGCTTTATAGTGTCAAAAGAATATTATTGTGATTTGAAATTCACTTGGTGACTAGAAACATGAATCTATAATGTAATAAGAAATGTTTATGTTGCTCTGTGTCTGCAGGATGTGAAAGTAAATGTATGCAAAAAGTTTGCCATACTATTTTGGTTTTGATCATTTACTAGTGTTGGGCTGTTAGCTTGTTTCTCACGTTTTGAGTTGCATTATCTATCAATATTTCTTAAAGAACACAGTCTTGTGCCTTTTGACCAGTTTGAGTTTAACAAGAACTTCAAAACTGTTTTTCACGGTTCGTAATGACGATTCAACTGGATTCGTTTTGTGGATGTGTCCGCCCAACCCTCTTACTTGGTCAACACTTTGCTCCTCCATGTATGAGAAGGTATTAGATAAAGACTGGACTTCACACACTGTGTCTAGACCAGGCCTAAACTGGGCTGCTGTCACATACAGTGTCAAGGAAAACAGAGTGTGAAGCTTTAAAAAAAAAAAAAAAAAAGAAGCCCTTTGCATCAAGTGTGTATTTCCTCCTTCATTTTGCCTGGCAGGAATTTGTGGACCCATCACCCTCCCCCGCATCCCTGCACCCCACCACCCCACCCCGACCGGGTTTTGGATTATTAGCTTAAGCTCTCTAAAAATATCCCTTTGACTGTTTAAGCCTCTGACAGCAGTAACATCTCACACACTCTGATAGCTTTATACTAACTACGGCTGCAGAGGGCTCATGCACTCAGCCCGCCTCGTTATCATCTTTTACCTTGTTTGCCCGAGGAGGAGGGGCAGAACTTACTGCCCCCCCCCAAAAAAAAAGAAATCTGCAATAGTCCTCTCTCCTTTCTAATCGCACTCTCGGAGTGGCTCATCAAAGACGAGCGTGCAATCACAGCCATCTCCGAACAAACAAGAAGCTTTTTTGGAGCACGAGAGGATTTTGCCCAGATGTCACTCGAAGCACTTGTCATTGTTGCGACAGCTGTAGAAGCACATGGACCGTCATTTGAAAACCGCCTACCACAACACACCAAAAACGGCACACGTCGAATGTGAAACATGCACAGCACAGAAACATAAGATTTTTGAATATTAATGCTGAAAGCCCCGTGAGCAATACTGACGTTTATTGCCTACCACTTCACTTTTACTGGCTTGTGTGTGTAGTCTCGGTAATTGCATATTTACCACCGTACAGTATTTATCATACCAATACATTAGGTTTAGCTGAGCTTATGCTACCAAACATTTTTGATGTTGGCATTCATAACAGCTCATAGAAATTAATAAATTCCTCAAAGGGATTACACTGTACACATGTGGCTCATAGACTCAGCTTCAATTATCATTTCTTCCAACACCCACTCTCTCTTGAAAAGCTTTTCTCACAAATATTATTACTGCTAACTAGAGAGAGAGAGAGAGAGCGACGCTCTTTTAGCCTTCACTCACGTGTCTCTTTTAAAATGTTTCTGAGATGAAATATCACTGTTTTGACAAGATACTTTCTGAGCTGCTCGTGTCCCTGCGAGATGCCTCGTGCTCGCCTGTGATGGAACGTTCCCGGGGAGAAAAGTCAATATGTGGTTGTAAATAAATTAAAACAAATGTGAGACCCAAGCCCTCGATAGATTGAAGAGGCGTAGGCAGGAGAAAAGAAAAGACTACTCACCTTTACTCATTATAAAACGGCTTCTTGACTACAGAGGATAATTGACTCTCAGCCTCTGCATGTGTTGAAGGAGAAGGGGGGGGGGGGGGGTGATGAATTGACATATTGCTGGCACTGTGATGTTGATCCAAGGCAGAGAGCCGTGAGGCTTCCCTCCAGGGACCAGTAACCTTATTGTTCCATGTCATCTCCTCCCCTTCTGTTTGAGGACCAGGTTGTCAACCTCTCCCCAAGGTCACACAAACACCGGCCTCCCCTCCGCAGATAATTGGATTATTTAGAATCATAGCATCAGCTCATTGCCCCGTCTGGGGTCAAAAGTGAATTTAGTGCACGGGGTTGTCTGCCGTGATTTGTGGCATCGTTGTGAACTGACGAGCAACCGCCTCTGTCGCCGGGTGAAGGATCACACCGGTGGCTCTGCATGTGTTGGCCTATTAACGTGCCAATCAGATCACAGCTAACCATTCGTTTCTGTGCAGCATGAGAGACGGACACACCCTGACTCAAAAGCACATATATCATATATTGTTTTTGTGTGTATATTCTGTACCACTGTAAACTGTTTGCCAGTGGTTTCAGTTCATACCTGTGTGAGACAAAAGTCAATTCCGCTTTTGAAACAAATTCTCAAGTAGGAGCATGTTTTAGCTATATTATTAAACTCATGCATTATACGTTGGGATTATTCAAAGTTTTTCCAGTTTTTCGTTAAATTCCAAACTAGATGATCTACATATTTTAGCTGACTCTTGAAACTTGCACCAAAGCTCCTTTACTACAAATTTAGTTTTGGTCATTTGGTCATTTTCAAATGCGTTCTCGTACTGATTTTCAGAGGAGGTTCTCCCACCTTTCCAGGCAACCATTGATTTCCATTACTTACATTAGGGTTAGAAAATCCCCCAGCAGACACTTCAAATTGAATCATCTGGTGACACAGATTTATCTTTTACTTTTAAAGGGGGTCCGTACTGCTGGCCCGAGTGTAAAGAGTCAATGGCTTTCTTGATCAATGGGAAAATACATCAGAAAACCTAAAAATTCTATAGCATAAATTTGGATTTCGTAACTCCAGTAAGTTTCAATAGTTTGCCATAAGATTTTTTTTTTGCTGTAAGGCAATAACTGGAAATGTGATAATGATCAGCACAAATGTCAAGTTTGCACGATTTGTAGTAAAGAAGAAAACACTTGGATAAACACCTTGCACCTGTTGGGAGACTAAGGCAACATATAGTCGGTGCTGAATGCCTGCAGTGTTGGGGATTCCCACATTCCTGCATATGTTCGTGGTTTCAGTGCTGGTTTCATGGCCGCTGGCTGACGTGGTGTTATCCAATGCCGCTGTGGTAAAATGAGCTGAAGTGGGGCAATAGATTAAATGGGTGGGCTGCATGCCTATTAAATCAAGAGTTGGCGGAGCAACAGTAACTCAGGTTACTTATTGTCAAGTGACACAGCCACACGTGAGGAGCGGAGGCAAGCAGATGGCTTTACCTCCACGTCTGGAGTGTGACATCGTGCTCTTGTTTGTAACTCTGTAATTAACTGCTCATTTGTGTGTGTGTGTGTGTTTTTTCTATCTCTTCCAGGAGGCGGCCACGTTTGCCAAAGAGCTGGGCTTTGAGGTGAGTTGACCAGCAATTGCACACTAAACAGATCCTAAAGGTTTATTTTTGCTGATAATGAAGTTCTTTTTGGACAGTGATTGATGTGCTATTATACTCTCCAGGCCTTGCAGCAGTTGCTATGGAAACCTGGCAGTCGTCATGGTTTCTTTGTTCAGCCAGCTCTCTGTTATGACGCACTCTGCTAGGTCTGCACCCAACATCGCCTACAGATGTTATTTATTGAATTTTGAAAAGCCTCTTGGGAAGCTGAGAAGTTGGGCATGGTTTCAAGCCTTTCTCTGCAGGCTCGGGGGCTCATCAGGTTGCCTGGTTAAAAAGCCTCCTCATTATCTTCATTTCACTCAGGGATGATACTGTGTGTGTGTGTGTGTGTGTGTGTGTCTCCTTCCCTTTACTGCTATAGCATTACGCCACCCTGAAACACACTGTAGTCTTTTAATAACCAAGCCACCGCCACCTGTGGTTTTAAATTGTGGAAATGAAAATTACAGTGCTTGTTGCCCCATAGAATGTACACTATGTGTTTTAAAGTGGGGCTGCCTCTTAAGTGTAAAATGAATGTTCCCTTTAGTCTATTTTTTGCTCATGTTTTGCATATTCCCCGCACTGCTATTTGAATGTGAAATCAAAAACACAAATAGTCGGTGTGTGTGTGTGTGTGTGTGTGTGTGTGTGTGTGTGTGTGTGTGTGTGTGTGTGTGTGTGTGTGCGTGTGCGTGTGTGTGTGTGTCAGAAATGGGCTCAGGTATTTTAAGTGCCTTCTCTCTTTCAAAGGTAGAGCTGCCTTGAATATGGCTCTGCTCTGTGTGAATAATTGTCATCCAGAATCACTAACGGTGTGATCAACGTGACTGGAATGAAAATGCAATCCTGATGGCAGTGACAGGTTTAAGAGTGGAGAAGGGATGAGGGCAGGAAGGAAGGAGTGGAGGGGGGGGGGGTCTCACATGAAAAAAAAGAAATACACAAAGGGCAGTGTAGACACTCTCCGACTACTTACAATTCTTTGACATTTTCCATGTCAACCTGATTTGCCAGAACACTCTGTAAAATTGCATGGGATGAATGTGATTTCTCAGATAACATCAGTGTACTGCACTGTACTTTCTGCATTTCTAGATGGCTGCGGTTCAAAGAGGTTTTCTTCACAGTTGTCTCTCTCTCTCTTTTTGTGTGTGCCTCTTTTCACTTTCTGATTTCAAATCCTACAGGCTGACCCACATATTTCAGCAGGACACTGACACGTCTTCAAAAATATCACTATATAGATACCCCATACAGTCTCCTCTTATTCGAAACAGGAAATAACAGTGACACATGTCGGTAAAATTAGAGGACATTTATTATTCACACATACACAATACACTTGTCAGAACAGTTCTGGGTGATGTGGTTCAAAGTCTGTAAAATAAGGATATTTTTCCAACCACGATATATAGTGCTGTACAGATGTGAAATTCATTTCTGATCTTGCAAACAGATCAAAACATTCTCAATTCAATCTCAAGATTCACATACTGGAACATTTCGGGAGCTTTCAGCGTATCCCATGGCTTTCATCAGCAGAAGACATTTGCTCAGTTGTCACGAAGATTTGTAACAATCCAGCGGCCTGTTATCGCATGAATAAGACGATGTGAAAAGCACATCTCCATGACAACTGAGCAAACAGCATCCGTGACATGGCCTGGAAGAGAGAGAATATTTTACTTTAAAAAAAAAAAAATTTAAACCAAATTTATGTTGATTCAATTTGTGTACATTACATTAAACAGAAATCAATTACCTCCATTTTTTTTTTTTAATGATAACATGAGGTTCATTTGACTTCCTGTTAATTGGGGGACCTTTTGCGGGGTATTATGATTGGATATCGATTGCGCTCCACTTGTCAATACCCGACTGCTAAAACGTGGCATGATGCACTTTGAATGTATTCTGAAACACTGTCATCATCACATTATGGATGACTATCAAAAAACGACAGCGGCACAAGTTCAGTGTAAACACAAGACGGAAAGCTCGTCCTCTCCAAAGCAGCAATCAGCGGATCTGAACACACTCGCCTGATTGTGATCTGTTTCCTTTAAATGCTCAGAAGAACTATCTGCATCGCGGCTCTAATTGAATCTCTCCCTCCCCGGCAGTGTTTCTCCAGCAGCC
This sequence comes from Scophthalmus maximus, assembly GCF_022379125.1. Classification (NCBI taxonomy): domain Eukaryota; kingdom Metazoa; phylum Chordata; class Actinopteri; order Pleuronectiformes; family Scophthalmidae; genus Scophthalmus; species Scophthalmus maximus. Next base: position 14,373,487 of record NC_061530.1, read on the forward strand.
TGCAGTGGAGACAATCAGTTTCTCACTGGCTCCAACACAGAAGCACAATTTAACACCCTTGTAAAGCTTTCACATTTCACGGTTTGTTGATTTATGTCTGATCAGTTGCCTCGCAATCGTAAATATTGCCATTTGTCGGCGGCGAACCAAATTGACCGTATCATTTGTCAGTTCATTCCTTTTGCTCGCACGCAGTACGCGTGTTCTCTCTGCATCGTGCCGCCGCAGGAAGTCGCCAGGTGAGCGTTTCCTGCCGAGGGGGAGGCGTCTCTGTGTACGCGAGTGTGTGCGAGGCTGCTGAGAAAGCCCACGGCGCTCAGTCCCGACCACCTCCGGCCGCCCAGAACCTTTTAGCTCCCAAACCTTAGCGGAGCAGCTTTTTTATGTCGGAGAGCATAAAACCAAAGGGTGACAATGTGCCGAGGCCCTGTGCAGTTTTGTGCTCGGCGTCTGGAGGAGTGCTTGTGGTTACATGCGGTCACAGTGACAAATTGCCTTTTTTATTTTTTTCTCTCGCTGTCGCTTGCTAACAGCCTCTGTATTAACCTCGCCATTAGCACTTACTTAGAGTGTTACACCCATTTTTCCTCGGCCCGGGGTCTCCCCGGACCTCTCAGGGCTGATTAAAGGACGTTTGGGAAGCGTTTAGAGGTGTAAAAGCTCATCGGTCGGAGTGAGCCCGCGTGGCTGCTGGTACTGGGCCGGAGCCCATCCCTCTGATTACTCCCCTAACCACAGCATTTGCTCACCCTGAAGGTGCTCGAGCGTTATGCTTTGACACAGATGCTCGCGGCAGAGTCCACCCCACTGCGAGACGGCGATAAAGACATTCCACCTGCTCATAGTACATCATGATGAGTTAATAATAAAGTAGCCCTGACAGGTGTGGGGTTTTTTTCATTTTTTTTTATCCCTCTCATGATCAAAGGCAAGCACTCCGGAGAGTTCTGTCGTCTCCAGGCGAGAATATCCATTCTGTGCAGATGCTGAGGAGAAATGGCCTGTTTCAGGAAGCGAACGATACAGTACACGCTCCGCGTATCCCTTCGGCTCGCCGAGGAAGGTTTATCTGACAACAGCCTATCTCCACACGCCTATTTCCATCTCACTTTGGGAATATGGCATTCATATATTTTTTCGCCGTCCGCATGTAACTGCGTGGAAGCATCATTGATCTTATTCTGAGAACGTTTTTTCCCGTAGCCCATCTGGTTTCGTTATCACTTGATCCATCTGCGGGGATCGGGGGAAAAAATCGGACCCCTCTCAGTCACACTTGTGCTCTTTGATTAAAAACTCCACAGACATGGCTCTTCATGATGCAGTCATTCGACCTAACACACTCACCCGCTGGTTCGGTGTTTTCGCAGACGGATGACATTGCGGAGATCGCACAGAAGACCCAGAACCTCCCCAAGGCCAACGCCAAGAGGCAGCGAGTGGTGGTCTTCACTCAGGGCAAGGACGACACCGTTGCGACTGTTGGTAGGCCATTTTTATTTTATTTTCTGTATTTGTTGGCTTATCTACACATATTTTTTTTTTAACTTTAAATACCACCGGAAGCCAATCCCAACTTTGTTCCCCCTTTTGCGCGTCTTTGCCCTTCATTTTAAAGCTCCTATATCTCAAAACTGCAGAACGCAGCCTTAAATAGACGCTCGATCGCTGACTGAAGCGAGCCGAATGCTATCAGTAATTTCTTTGAAGTTAACCTCCAATATTGACACCAGATGTTTGGGGGGGGGGGGGGAATGCTTGCAGTACATTCTGTCATTTCAGAGCATAAAAGAAGTGTGGGGGATGCAGAGAGCAGGCATTGATTTGTGAAGTACTTCTAACTTTGTCTTGGACCAATTCCAGGCCAGTCCTCAGCAATTTTTAATGCCTCAGCTCTCACATCCTGCCCCCCCCCCCCCCCCCCCCCCTTTTCCTTTTTCTTTTTTCTGCAAAAAGCTGGCAGAGCGACCTTGGGGATGGGGTTGACAACACTGGTCCTCAAATCAGTCCAATTTCCTTTGATACCAGGCACATTTGTTGGTGGGACATTAGAAGCGAGTGTCGTCGTAACCGAGCGGAGGTTTGAGGGTTTAATCTGTGTGGGGAGAGATGATAGTTTCTGATTACTGCTGGGAGCGTTTGCCTTTGTTCGGGGCCACAGGGTGTCTCTCCTCATTGCCCTTGCAGTTCAGACGGGTTGTGCACGGGCAGATATGGCCTCAGGTAAAGACCCCAACCTATCGCTCGTCACTGGGGACCGCTGAGGCACAGCCACAGCCGGACTGTGGGCACTACAGGGCACGGTCGTCACGTGTGTCCCGTGTTTTCAGAGTGACAAAGAGCCAATAATTAATCGTCTCATTGCTTTTTCTTTTTTTCCTATTGTGATTATTTCACTGTCTGCAAACTGTGCTGCCGTTCTGGCCAGGCCTTGGAAGAGACTGTCTCGGTAAAACAAAAAGTTTAAGTAGGAGTAAAGAGTGATTGAATACTCCCACTTTTGGGGAGTTCTTTCAGTATTAACAGTGGATAAAATAACATGGTGTAAAGTGGAAAGGGATACTTGTAATGATGGACTGGTGAATTATTACATCACGCCGCCGAATTCAACAGATAAAGAGGCAGGTCTTTCTCCGCGGTGGAGAGTGAATATCAGATGTCACAACATGCTAAACGTATAAGAAGAGCACACGTGTTCCACTTTCAAGGGCAACACACAGGTCGCCTTGTGTCACGTTGCACCGTTTGACACGTGGCACTCAGCGGACACACACGACGAGTCATGATATCGTAGTTGGGATATGTGGGTTTGATAAAATTGCAGCTTTTCTGGGAGAAAACAATTGACATTGGCGTATCTTTCTGCTGCAACAGGATAATGTATATGAATGCCTGTGCACAGCCTTTCAATAAGCTAACAATAGGCAGAGATGATCTAATGCACATCATATGCTTCCTGTGTGTGCCGCTCTTTATGCACGACTTCAAACAAAACTCTTTGTCAAAGGCTGACTTTCTCGGCATCATTAATTCAAAGTAACCACAGAGTTATGTCCAATGTGTGTGATGTGATAATGTTGTCACAATGCAATCCACGCGAAAGTCGTTAACCGACAGAAGAAGCGTTGGTTTTAATTGCACAAGCCCCTTTGAGTTTTCATTATGAGTAGTGGAATTCCTGGAAGTGAATTCCCCTTTCATGACAATTTGAAAAGAAATCTTTAAGCAAAAGCCCAGCGGCTTCAATATACGGAACAGGAATCCATCTATTGTTCCGGAGGTGATGGATAAGTCCTGCCTGCTCCTCTCATTGCTCCTGCGTGAAGACAGAGCCGCCGCGCGCCGCGGTGAACTTTATATAAAATACATGATGAATGCGGGCGGGATGAAAGACAATGTGTTTCCGATGTCATCTACAAAGGCAAACATGATAAATGTCATTGACTGTGCTGTCATTACAGCGGAGCAGTTACAGTAGTAGGTGCAGCGGAATTAGTGTGTCTATGTGTGTCTGTGTGAACGTCGCCGTTCGTGCCAGCCAAATAAATGTCAACGTAAAAAGAGAATTAAAGATTTTCATTTCCCAGAGGCGGCGCTCTAATAAACTTGATCTCTCATTTTGTTTGCAATTTGTCCTCCTGTCAGGATTTGATCATTTGCCAGCCTCTGCATGTCATGTTACACCATTTCATAGTGATTAAGGATGGGACAAAGCCTCCCCCTGTGGTACGATCCTCCAAAAAGGGGATGTCAATTTGTTATTGTTCTTCTTCTTTCTTTTTTTGTCTCCTGCCCGTCATTTGGAGCCTTTCATCACACCAGCGCTTCAAATGTGCCTTTAAAGAGCTGGGAGCAGGGGAAACGGCCCTTTATTTTCGCTGCCACTGACACCGCTGCACTACGCTGGGCTTTTGCTTATACACCCATTAAAGCAGTAATTAAGATCATTGTGCCCTGAACCTTTACGGTGAGGAGATCTAATGAACGATCATTCAGCGGGGGTTACCGCTCTAATCGCTGATAAGGACTTGATAAAGCCTGACTCGGCTTCTCGGCGAGTTTTTAGGGCTCTCAACGGGACGAGGCAGGCGGAAGAAAGGACCTGATCTATACATGTTAATAAAATGAGGTAGAGAAACAGAGTGAATATTGGCAACAAGTCAAAATGGCTCTACTCTAAAGAGCTGGGTAATTTGTCACTCTCGTAAGATTAAACGCTGCAGAATTATTTCGAGCTCTACTTGAAGAAATGTTTAATAGTCACTTTAAAAGGCCGGATGTTTATGTGCTGCGCCTCATAATAGACAAAGTCAATTAACAGCCTGTGCTATGAGGAAGACCTCTTTTTTCCCTTGGCATCTCAAGTTGAAGTGTTTTTCTTTCATGTCTCTCTGCGAGGATATTGGTTGGCGATGATCTTTTGCCTGTGGTTACAGTAATTACAGGCATATGTACTTTTTTCTCCCCCCCCCCCCCCTCGCTAACCCAATTGTGAACAAAGATGCTGGTTATGATAGGGAAACAGATTGAATGTCAAGTCGCTCCTAACCTGTCACGTGTGCCAAGAAAGCGGTAACGTTTTCCTCTCCGAGGCTCAGAGTTTGGCCGAAGCGCAACAGGAAACGTTCCAACGGAGAAGTATTCTCAGGCAAGTTTCTCACACAAGGATGTTGTGCTTAAACTCTGTCGAGTTCTCCGGCTCGTGCCTCTCAGCAAAGCAGTCATGTGTATTGGAGCCACTTGGCAGCTCAGGATTTAAAAATGATGTATTAATTGTTTTTATGTGTCTGTGTGCGGATGATGAATTGAGACACGATCAAAGTTAATTTTAATGACCTGCCAACTATTTGATCCACCTGTTTTCTGTCAAAGCAACAATATTGAGCGCTGGAAAAGCACCAAGTGAAGCGTGTAGTCATTTCTCGGTCAAAACAACAGCTCCATATGCTCGTTTTCCAATAAAGCCGAGGTCATCTTATCCGCGTGTACAGTTGCATTTTGTACAAGAGAGCATTTTCTCACTCCGTGTTGTGCTGTGAATTGGCATTGTTAAAAAGAGAAGTCAATAATAAAGCGCCTCATTGATACTCATTTCAAAGAGACGCCTGTTGAAAGAAATTCGTAAGTTTAATCACCACCGTTCAAGAGTTTTTAATTAGGGACTTATGAAGAGTGAATTAACAAAAGCAGACAATTATAGCTTACTACACGGAAGTATTTCTTCTTTTTTTCTCTCTTTTGTTGCAGGTTACCTGTCAAAGCTCAGCCACACACATATCCCACGTGTTCACCACCAATCTGCTGCTTCACTCATTTTATCAGAACCAAATTCAAGGAACCAGAATATGTTATTGAGTTTTATTGAAAATAAATCTCATTACAATGAAATGTGAAACAAGTTCAGCAAAGTGATGTTTTCAGACGCTCTACGGGCCAGTAACAACAGTCAGTGTTTTGGCAGCGGTTGTCGGGATTTTGGTTTTGTTTTCTGTTTTTTCGCCATTTCCATGGCAGATTTTCGCCAATGAGATCTTTGTTACAGATGGCTGGAGAATTGTTGGACTGTAACTTGAGTTAACATGTCAGTCAAATGTAATAATTTGCATCGCTGAGGTTATGGGAACTTTCCCCCGGCAGCAGAGAGCGAAATTTAAATGCGATAATGGAAGCAAGAGGGATATGGGATGTCTAGTGTTCCATGTGTCTCGAAACAGCAGAAGACTAACTGCAAGCGCCATAACCAGTGTCGGGTTGCCCACGGTGAACTGATCTGTCAGGACCGTGAGCAGAACTCCAATTGAATTCAAATTCATACAGTGTGTTTACATGTTTTACATCCAATTTAAAGGATTTTTATCAAACATCTCTCTGTTCTCATATTCAAAAACTGAATATATATTACCTGTTGAATAGGACTACGTTTCTGCGTGTTTATGAAATTGTAGTAATTGAGGGTCTAAGATATGTTTCAAGCCATTTGGGCCAATAGTTTTTTGTGCAAAGTAAAATTGACCTAACATTTACTAAGAATCCGCCCCTGTGAGTCTTAGACCATCAGCACAGTGATTTTTTTTTTTTTTAAAGCTAAATGCTGATGTCAGCATGCCAACATGCTCACCGTGACAATACAACCTTGTTGATGTTTAGTATAATGTCAATCTTAGTTAAGCATATTAGCAAGTTAGCATAGCCCTTTTCAGCTAATTACAATTTCACTGTTTTGTTTGTTTTTGACCTGATGATGATGCGCGATTATCATAAAGTCGGGGGATCAGCAAAGTCATTGCAATTCATCTTCCGGGAAATATGACGATCTGTTAATTATATATATAAATATATCCTTCTTGAGATATTTGAGAATGGCTGGACCTACAGTCATGGTAATCATTGTACTGCAAGAAAAAATGCCGGGTAAAGTAAAAACTGATTCATCTTTTCAAGGGCGTTCATGGAGGCGGAGGCTTTTAATGTTACTTCAGCTCAAAAAAGGGAAAAACTGCGCTGATTGGTAACAAAAACTGAAAAGTTACTAAAATTGTGAAGATTGGAAATGATTGAAACCTTGCGAATATCATGAGAATTTAAAGTTGAATTTGCATTCTTTCTTGATCTCAAGATGGCCAATTTTGACTTTAAAGTTAAAAACACAAAATATATCGTAAAGCTGCTCAATATATACAACTAAGAGTCGGTAAGTTCCCAGTGAAATCGTGTTTGTTTGTTAAACACTTCAGTATCTAATAACAGAAGTGTAAATTCCCACCTGACACCTCACAAATATGAGCATTACTTCATGTCAGAGGTGACGAACTGACTGACTCACTAATAAGACCTGACTGCTCCTGCACCACCCACTCTGGAGAGAGCAGCCATTCGTTTTTACTGCTTTTAAACACATTTACACATTATTTCAATCGGGTTTCTTTGGTCTAATGAGCAGCAGGAGAACCTGTGCCGAACAAGTGCAGCAGCTGCGGTATTCTTAAAGAATCCGGTTTAATGTATTGCATGAGCTCGTCCACGTCTGACGACTTGCGCTTCTGGGCTGTGGAACAACTGACAAACTGTAATTTATTATTAGCGCATTTTTCATGTGCGGTTAATCATTTCGAGAGGGAGGAGGATTCACGAGCTTCATCTGTGGCATTAATTAAGCAAAGTCGTTATGCTGCTTAATTAGCTGATCCTGAAAGGATTCCTGTCTTATTGTTATGTATTATCAAAGTGACAGTCAGCGGCTTCCCTTTAAAGAGAAAACTGTCATTATGAAAAACACAATCCAACTCTCCATCTGATGGATCTTCGCTACCTGATGATCTGTCACAAATTCCCCGTTCAACTCTGTGAGATTGTCATTTCTCCACCACGCGTCGACCAGGTTTCCCTCTCAGTGGGTGTATTGCAGTCATTTCCTTGACATCAGGTGTTGAACATGTGCTCAGCTGCAGGTTTGTGTATCTCCTGCCCTGTGGGGCCAAGGACAGAAATGTATTCCACAACTGATAAGGTGGGGTGTCTTGATATTCTGTGTGCCATTGTTACATTAGCAGGGAGCCTCATTAGACAACTTTTTTGTGTGTGTGTCCCCCCCCCACGTGTTCTCCTTAAACTCCCAACCTCCTTTTGCCATTAAGAGGTCTGTCAGCCTCCCCGTGTTCCTTTTATCCACATGTCAGTCTTTTGTCTCCTGCACCTTTTTGAAGGCTCCCGTCGGCACCAGAGCCCGGGATTGTTTGAAGATTGCGTGTGTGGTTTAGATTGTTCTGACATAAGTTGCTGATTCAATGTCACTCTACACCTCCAGACTTTGTCATCTGGTAGATTTCTGTTTCTTTTCTCCCCCTCCTCTCCTTACAACTGGAGATCGCTTTGAAGTGCATATGCTACTGATAATTGAAGCAGTATAATCCGCTGAAGATAATAAGGGACCCTCATTTAATGGATTCCGTTTTGAACTGGAATGATTCACAGTGACTGCTCTCGCATTGTTTTTAATTTATCTGAACGCTTCACCTAAAGCTTTCGAGATGTAGATATTTTTGATCATCTGTTACTCGTGGCACATTTGTTCAAAGCGGCTACAGTTATCAAGTTAAAACGGATAAGGAACAATTTATCACTGATTTTAGCCCCAAATTCTATTGGATGTATTTCTCTGTTTTAAATCAAACCATTTAAAGATGTCACTTTGAGCTCTGAGAACTTATTCAGAATTCACATTGCAACTTGATTTCCATTTCAAACCGATGATCACCAAAGTTATGGGGACGGTTTGTACCGAATGTATTTTGCGATCAATATGCTAGTTGTTGAGATTATCCAATAAAGAGCCACGCTGACGGCAAATGTTGAGCTTTGTTTGGCATAATGATGGTAAGTGAAGTTTCTTGTCCTGTTCAGGGTACATTTTTTTTATTTTGATTGCCTTGATGAGGTCCTTAACTATTACTCAACACTAATTGCATAGTACACGTCTATAAGTCTATTTATTTGTTAATTAATTAGCCAAAAAAGTGGCTTGGTGTGTAAATCGACCAATGATTTTTTTTTTAATATTAAGTTATAATCCAAATTGAAATAAGCCAAAACTTGGAGGAAAAAAAGAAAAAGAAACTGGTGTTCAACTGAAATTAACGGCCTTGCTTTGTCCCGACCACAGGTGAGCGAGTGACCATGTTCCCTGTGTTGGACATCGACCAGAACGATATCGTGGACACAAACGGCGCAGGAGATGCCTTCGTGGGAGGTATGGCTCGAACATGATTCTCCACGCAGCGTGGGTTCTATGCACATTCCCAATTAACCTTTGATACCGGCCAACTTTGTAATGCAGTAATGTCTCCATATTATATGAGCGTGACATTCGGCCTGCTGTTTCTACTCTGTATGAGCCGATCATAGCACCACGTAAAACAGTCGTCGTTCGGCTCTGATTGAGGATGAAACAGCGTTGTCCCTTTAATCCAGAACCCATTAGTCCCTGGCTCTTACTGGTGCTAAATGTTCCCCAAACTGTTTTGGAGGTGATGGATGGTTACAGGTTGGCCTCTGCTCCTCTGTCTCCCCAGGATTCCTCTCTGCGTTGGTCCAAGAGCACGCACTGGAGGAGTGCATCCGGGCCGGACACTACTCTGCCAACGTCATCATCAGACGGGTCGGGTGCACTTTCCCAGAGAAGCCAGAGTTTCACTGATGCAGCCCGAGCTCTGCTCACTTGTCTTTTCCATAAGATGTTTGGATATCTATGCTTCTTGTGGATTTTCTGTAAAAAAAAAAAAAAAAAAATGAAAGAAAGAAGGAAAAGAAAGGAATTTCTATTTACTGACTCAGGTTTGATATTGTAACGCCTCACGTGTTTTAATACGACTAAAACATTGTACAAGTATCTAATGTTGAAATATTATGGTCATGTCTAAAGGAGCATTCCACTGAAAATCTTTGTTGTATCAAAAACTCGACGCCTACTGGCCTGAAAGGTGAAAACTTTTCTTACCACTCCTGCTGCGTAATCGACCCTCCAACCTTGACCAATATCATTTCTGTGTTTAAAACTCTTGTTTTATGTCCTGATATCACATCCTCTATCACATCCTCATTGCGCTGAAGCTTTGCTGGACATAGCATATTTAGAGAGTTATTTGCAAAGCGGCGATATAGTTTGGATCGCGCTGAAGATTGGATGGGTGGTGGAGAAGTACATTATCCAGCAGGATAAGTTTGAAAGGTTTCTGTGGACGTGTGGCTCTGAAAAGTTTGTCTCTTGCTCCTTCGTGCAGGAGTTGCAGTCAGTTCCAATAGTGACCCATTACCAAACCTATTTAAACACCCATAGAAACTTCTCAGACCTGTATACTCAATATGTTCCTAATAATTAAAGCTCCACCAATAAAATGCTATAATTACACAACTTCCTTTCATGCTTCTAAGCTATGAGGAGGAAATTGTTTATTTATTTATCTAAACCATCCTTCACGAAGCGGCAAGCTACAAACTCTTTAGAGTCTTTCAAGCCTGCAGGGGTCGAGTGTTGTGATGCTATGGACATGTACTATGAAATATGAAACATTTTCTGTTGATTATTTCCTGGAATATTCAGCTGCAAGGCTGCAGAAATCATGAACGGGATGCAGTTATGGGAGCGCATTCCAATTTCCGGAAGTGACAGATTTAACAGGACAAAACTGGAAATAATGTTCTTTTTTGTTGTTGTTATTACCCAAATAAAACAATATCAAACTCATCCTGCTGAGATGCACGTATTCCAACCGCGGTGCATATTTATGTAAATACAACCAAGAAGACAGAATTCAAAACAACGCAACGACACACAAGTTGGTGCGTCTCCCCCATTATTAAATCAGCCAGAGGCTCCCTCATGCTAATCACTTTTGGACAGCTCAACACCCCCATTATGGAGATCAGGGAGGGGGGAGGAGGGCGGGGGCCAGGACCAGCCTGGCGTGCTGGTTCTGCCCGGTCACCCTCCCACACTCTCGCTCGTTGGGTCCTAACTGGACTCTCGGGGTCTGGAGCCGCACTGCAGGGCTACAGGAGATCATTTCTCTCAGTTTAGGGATTAGTGGTTGCTCTTGGTGGCAGTCATTAGAGGGACCTGAAAATTAGGCTGATCCTTCATAGCCAGCTGTGCTGTCGCTGGGGGTCGGAGACGAGGATCAGAGGGAGGCCCCTCTCCTCTTACCCCCTCCTCCCCGCCGACTGTGGGCTAGCAGGAGTGTCGGGCAGTGTCCTAAGTGTTATGTGGAAAGCAATTCAACACTCATCTGCTCTACAAAGAAGTGAGATGGAGAATAGTCTTCTTTTTTTTTTTTTTTTTGATCCACTGGAACAACCTGTTACATCATATTTCCTTTTATTTTCTCTGAACACATCAGGAGGAATGTGTTGTTGTTTTGTCTTTTTTTTACTCGCCCCGCACAAGAGCTCAGTTTTCTGTAATGTGGCATAGTTTATGCATTTATGCTAATTGGGGGCATCTAGGTGAAAACATTCTCCGGCCAAAATGTTATTAACAACTTTGAGACACTATTTTTTTCATCGGCTTTTTTTTTTTCTTTTTTAAGGTTTCACACAGATGCGCTTTGAAAAGGACCACATTTCTGATTGGGCAAGATCACACTCCATGGCAGCTGGTTCATTTGCTCCTCAAGATGACAGATGGCAAAACACAAACACAAAAAGAGGGAGCCATGATTAAGTAATGAGGATGCCTGCCACAATAAGGAAACTACTCTTCTCACTTTTCCTGCTAAACTTTCACTTTGTTCAACGAATGCAAGGTGTGGAAAGACGAATATTTAAAAAAAATAAAATAAAAAAGCGGTGCATTTTAAATTGACATTTAACAATACTATGTTACCCGCTTTTGTAACGTTAATGAGCCGTAGGCATTTTGGGAATGTTTAACGCCAGTTTTATTGTGTAGTTGCGATCTGCAAACTCTCTTTCAATTTGCTGCTCAGCGTCAAATGTGCTGTAAACAGCTTTTGAAGCAGTGAGAGTAGAAACTTGACTTTGAGATATTTGCCTACTAAAGGGAGTTCCTGACCGCAGTCTGTTTTTTTCCTGAATGCAGGCGAAGTAGTAAGTGGGGCCCTGGCCAGCGTTTTGCCCCGCAGATGGGCAGCAGGGTCTGTGAACACCAGTGTGGCAGTTGGCAGGGACTGAGAAGGGGGATGGGCAGATTGCAATGGCACACATGCTCCAATTCAAATTATCCCTGGACCCGTGCAGCAGTGGAGGACCTGCTGGGGCCCAGGGTGGCATTCATTATAACCAGACACAGGCAGGTTTGGTCAGCGCCTCCATCATGTCTCCGTCAGTCCCACGTGTATGAGATCTGAAGCCTCTCCATTCACATTTCACCTGCTTCGGCAATGGTGCCGCGATGAAGCAACATTTGTAAATTTGCAGTGTATAGACTAGAAATTGTCACATTTCAGTTAAACGTCAAGGACTGAACGGCAGGAAGATACTGAGTGTGCCGGAACAGTGTAAATGGGATTGAAAGCATTAACAATGTCGTCGAGGTAATAAGAGGCGCACCTGATGAATGTGCAGCATAATGACAAAATGACGAGACTATTACATGTGAATTAAAGAAATCCAAATCAAATTACACGTAGAAGAAATGTGTTTTTAAAGGAGCTAAATGTTTCTCATTCGAGACCTTTTTTCCTTTATTAAAGCCGCCTGTGCCGTACGTATTCATAATCTGGTGGGAAGTTACAATTATCTCTCTAATTACATCTGTATTACTTGCATGAAAAATTAGCTTTCTGGCATATTGTAATGCTGCTAAAGAGCTGGTGAACGGAGCGAGGAGGGGGACACCCAAATCTAAAGACTGAAAATGTAATGATCTACATTATGGCTAACAACTACAGCTCTTCCTCGGCCATGGTGAAGTTAATTAACAGATTAGGGTGTTAGTGTATAACATATCCCACACTGCCCTGGGTGAAATCGGCCAGTGCCAGGACCAGCTCTCTTTTTTTTTTGTTTCTTTTTCTTTTCTTTTTTTCTTTTCAAATAAAAAAAAGTCTGGGTCTTGTGTGTTTATGTCAAAACCAATCACATGCGAGATCATATCTGCTGCACATCAGTGCAATTTAAACATGCCCGCGGGGGGATTCATGTTAATGGGAGTGTTATGACATAATGAAAAGGAAGAAAAAAACAAAACCAATACGTTATGTAGCCTGCCGAGAATAATCCAGCAGAAACATGAAGTGTTCAAAATAAAATAAAATCAAACTGTTCCTCTCGGCTCATCACTGGACATGTTGATGGAGGGAGGGGGGGGGGGGAGACAATATCATTGTGGGAGCGAACTAAAGGGGCGACGGTCCGCTCCGCTACACTGAAGTAGGGATGTCGACAGTGGGAGAAGAAGAAGAAGAAGAAGAAGGGGGAGGGTACCACTTTGTCACAGGCTGCTATGTAGATTAACCTTTCAATTAGTTGTTATCAGGTCCGCTCCATGCCTCGGCGCAGCCTCCCCCTGCCCCTCGCGTCTCCTGCAGGACGGACGACTCCCACCCGACCGACCGCTCCGACGTGTCGCGGCGCATTTGTCCTTCGCCGGTGATGAAGAGGAGTCTCCGAGGGGGGGACAAACTTGAAGAGGTAAAACTACGAGCGAATATTGACGGTAGCTGCTGCCCCCCCCCTCTCTCTCTCTCTCTCTCTCCATCTCTCCCTCTCTCCTTCTCTCCTTCTCTCTCATACTACTTATATGTTCGTCCTCGCATTAAAACTTGAGCGATCATGTGTTGTGTGTTCTCGCCCGCGGCGGGTTGTGGATTATAGGCAGGGTCGGTTTGTCTGACGGGGGGAGAGGTGGTGGTGGGGGGGGGGGGATACATCGGTGTTGAAATGTTGCAGAGGAGGCATGATCTGTTGTGTATCGTCTGACTGATATGAAACCGGGGAAGAGAGGACGACCGGGGGGAGAAAGGCAGCGATGCATCCTTGAGCAGCGGGGATGGAGGGAGCGGGCAGTCGTGTTCAACTTGTATTCCCCCCTGAACATCTTCTCCGTCTGCCCCCTCCGGGGCTCTCGTTTTTATTCTTCCTCCTCCTCCTGCTCATCGGAGATCGATCCGATAGTGAATGGCGAGAAAGAGGTCGTGCCATCCTCGCACCGCGCAACGTGTCGCTGGCGGAGACGCGCAGCGCGCAGGGAAGAAAAACCCCACTTTTCATTTTCGTCTTGACGGATCGTGTATGTGTCGCCCCTCCAACCGCGATTGAACACACACACACACACACACACACACACACACACACACACACACACACACACACAGTTTAAATGTTTAACATCCGGAGTACGAACGGCTCCTCTCGGGGAAGTCATGGCAAAAAGGGAGGAAGATGAAGACGAGGGAAGGCGATAGCGTAGACACATTTAGCCCCGAGGAGTCTTGAATATGCTTCCTAGAATGTATTACATAATTATATTTTTAAGAAAATGTTATATAAATGTTTTCCACTTTAAAACCAACGCCGGGGCCGTTATAGGTTGTTTTTCTTAGATGTGCAAACACATGATAGATTTAACAAACGGCCAATTAAAGTCTAAAATGATCCAAATCACTTTCAAGTGTAACCAACTGTTTCAAGGAGGAATCTCAGTAAAGGTGGGCCGGAGCGAGGCGCCTCGCGAGCGAGGTTGAAATATTCATCGGGTTTGATCACCACTCGGCCTTGCGCCTGCTCGTTACGGTTGTATTAATAAGTTAATAAAACCCCGTCGCCGCGGCTTTCCGGAGCCCCGGGTTCACGTGCTACGCGCGTCGGAGGCGAATGATAGCGCCGCATCACCGGGGGGGCCACCTTAAGAGGGCGGGTCAACGGAGGGGAAGTGACAGCTCGCGCAGCCAGTGGCGTGCCTCGCGCGTTGCGCTCACACACGGAGATTGACATGTGCTTTATCAAACCAGAAATCGGATCTCGGCGTCCGCAGCCAATATCGAAGTTGCCGGGGAGGGCACATTAGCGTAGGTGAGGTTTAATGAGACTCCATTGGATTGTAATCAGCGTCATGTCGGATTCATGTAAACTACAACATTGTAACAAAATGGCGACTGTTTAGGGTGACATCGGCAACGCGGGGCGAACCTTCGCTTGTCATCCCACTCTCGGCTCAACTCGGCGGAACAACAGCTTTCGAGAGGTTTGTGACGCGGCCGCCGCCGGATTCCTCGCCGTCGTCGAGCGCGCGCCGCGTTTAACGGTCGGCAGCGGCAGCTGTCAGGGGCGAAAAGTGAGCGTCGGACATGCAGCTGTCAGTAAGGAGCTCGCGGCGGAGCGGCTCCGTCGTGGCGGACGTCGAGCTGTCAGAAGTCGCGTGCGGACAAGTAACGGCCGAACTTCTCATACGTTCTCCATTTTTGATTTTTTTTCCCCATTTCTTTCCCAAACGTACTCCGGTCTGTTTTGTGTGTGTTTTGCAGTCTTATGACATGTTGTGGTGACATTGCGGGAATGGCGTGCGGCGGCGGGAGTGACTGTTAACTTCACCACCGGAAAAGCCATCTGAAGCGCAACATACGTGTGTCTGTTTTTGGGAGACGTTTTTTTTATTTTTTTTATTTATTTATTTATTTTTAAAATACTTTTCCCAGAAGTCTGTAGAAGTTGTTTTTTTTTCTAGTGCCATGTCACAGTGTGAGAACTTGTTACTTTTTTCCTCTTTTTTTTTCTTTTCTTTTTTTTTAGGAAATAGTGTGTTTAGGAACGGACATGTGGCTCGGGTGTGCGGATTACACTGTCAGGCGATGGATTAAGTCTCATTTCTTTAGCAGCCATGACAGCTCCTGCATCTGCTTTTTATCCATCTGCTACTCATGTTGTAGCACATCTTAAAAGTGCTGCATTCCTCCGGCTCAGCCTTCATGTCCAGCATGCTCCAGCCCAGTGCACACAGTGTGAATGTTATGAGAAACAATCACAAGATGGGTGACTTTATATATATATGCTTTTGACTTATTTGTTTTCTCCCTTCTTCTCCCTTCTCTTCCAGATTTGATCTGGGATTGAATCAATAAAGCTCCCGGTCAGCTGGTGACTACCCGTTTGTTTTGTTTTTTTGTGGAAATAACTAGTGCCAACTTTTTCCTCAACTTCGAAAACCCCCGGATTGAGAAGAAATATGTGGATGCTGGCGCGGAAGAAAACTTTTTGACCTCGTCAAAGGATGTGGATGTACCCAGTGTTCCGCAGCAGAAAGGGGGAATCTTTATGGATCACACTTTCCTGCGTCTAATTGTTCAACCATGGTAAAACTTGCGAACCCTCTGTACACGGAGTGGATTCTCGAAGCGATACAGAAAATCAAGAGGCAAAAGCAGAGGCCATCGGAGGAGAGGATTTGTCATGCGGTGGCTACGTCGCACGGACTGGACAGGAAGACCGTCCTCGAACAGTTGGAATTAAGTGTTCACGATGGCTCTATTCTCAAGGTTACAAATAAAGGGAGCACCTCCTACAAGGACCCAGGAAATGCCGCAAGAGTCGGATCAATCCCGCCCGCAAACGTGTCTGTGCCATCAAAGGAATCTATATGGAATGTGAGCGATCTGCGCCATATCGATTGGAATAAAATAATTCACAGGGCCATTGAGGGCCTGGATGATACCCATGGCTCCTCGCTGAAAAACATCGAGCGGTATCTGAGGAACCAGGACGACCTCTCCAACGTTGTCGACAACCCTGCTTTCCGGCAGAGGTTGCGGCTGGCGGCCAAGCGGTCGGTCAACAACGGCAGGTTGTCAAAAAACGGCCCGCGGTACAAGCTCAGCCACAGCGGCGTGGATGGAAGGGGCTTCAGGTGTCCAAGTACTTCCCACTTGCTCCTGTCATCAGTGACGCTCCTCCCCCACGAACGAGATCAGGTACATGCACCTCGGCCTCTGCACGGTCCCATGTCACCGTAGGACCTTTGCTGTGTCTTGTGTTGTTGTTGCCCAAAAGGAGCAGCAAGTAAAAGTTCTTTCTGAATAGACTTGTTCTTAATATGTCACTGATTTCTCTTCTCACCCAGCCTCAATAAAGCTTTTGTTTAGGGAGAGAACTACGGACTTTTTGGTACTTCCAACTGTGGCATTTCCATGAAAGCACCACCAAGGAGGAAAGGGTAAAAGAAATGGCCACCACTAAGAGGAATTTTATTGATAGGACGAGCTGTGGTCTTAGCTCGGCTTTCGGGACTGTAGGCCGGCGGATCAGAAGCAACGACCATCGCGAGTGTGTCCGCTCGGGGCTGTGTTTCTGTTGGTCTCCATAATAAGAGAGCTTGGATAATCAGAAAGTCATGCTGACAGTGTGTGGTAGGCAGTCTGCTGTAGGCTTCCCAGAGGTTATGTAACTCTAGCCTAATGACCTTAAGGGATGTGGCTGGCTGTCTTGTGAGTTGCAGAGCATTAGTTAACGGAATCAGGGAAATTTTATTGGTAATTTGCGAGGGCTAGGGCATGGAGTATTTTCCATAAGCAGCACTGAGGAGTGAGGGCCGAGATATGTGAGCGGTAGGACACAATATTGTTCGCCGACTTCATGCAGCTGTTGTGACCTTTGTGCTAACTGAGATGCCCCAGAGAGGAAATAAAAACCAAATAAACAAACTTCCAGGTTGCATTGTTTCTGCTGCTTTGGCACCTCGGGGTTGCTTTATGGTTTACAGAGATTGTGTGTTTGTTATATCCCTTAGCTATGACGCTCACTGCAGAATAAACGTGTGTGAAATTACAGCATTTTCTTTTCTTTTTGCACTTGATTTGCAATGCCAAAAGGTCACGGTCTCTTTAAAGCACAGGAGAGTGTGTCATGGAAATTGTTTTGTTTTGTGCGGCCCTAAAGTGCAGCGTACAGTCATCTCGATAGTTTGTTGTGAAGTCTTGTGCTGTGAGACCCATCGAGGTGAAGTGCGTTCTAATAGCGTGTGGTGTGCACAAGTTATGCAGCTAAAGTTGCGAGCGCCACCATCACCCTGTTCCCACCAGTTTCACAGTGCATAATCCGAAAGCGACACCAGCAACACTGCAGCCACAACTGTGACAGTGTGTCTGTGGTCGGGCCAGAAGTGAAACCGAGAACTGTTTAGAGACACGGTGTCCTGCGACGGCTCTCATAGCTGAGCAGGGCCTGCTGTTTTCCATTTGGAACATTTCAATCCATTGCTCTGGGGCTGATGACATCACCTGGACCAGTGCAGGTTTACCATTCACTTCAAAGGATGAGACGTTGCCCTGCCTGTGCAGTCGCTGAAGCACAACGTGTGTTGAGAATAAGAGATACTTTGAGGTAAAAAAATAAATAAAAAAGAGCAGTCTTGGTTTAGAGTTTATTAGATTCTGAAGAGACTCTGGCAGGAACAAAGGCAAGGAATGAGAGTTTTTTTTCTCCCCCTGCTGTGTTATGCAACCACTTGAGCTCTCTCTCTCTCTCTCTCTCTCTCTCTCTCTCTCTCTCTCTCTCTCTCTACCAGCAGTGTTCTAATAGGACCCCACCCCCTCACTCAGGACAGCCTGCTCTTTTGAAGCAGCATAATTTCCTGTAAAGTACTTAATTTAGAATCCCCAAGTAAATCATCAGCATCTCTTCTGCTGTGTTTATTTCTCTATTTGCACATTTTTTTCTTCTTCATGCCGTGCCGATTTGCAAATTGCTATTTGGTTTTAATCACCAGGCCTAAGAATATTCCTGATTGAAATTAATTCTCCGGTTTCCTGGATTAGACTTCATGGCTCAGTCAGTGGAGACTGTGTGTTGTGAAGGGAAGACTTTCACTTGCCGAGCGGCTCATTTCATCTTCAACATGCACAGGCTGCACATTAGCACTGATGTCTTATTCATCTCGAGCTCTTTACACGGATTTCCTCACTTGTGTCTATAATTCTCTCGTAAAGAAATCATACTTAGGATCTTTGTCAACCCTCAAATCAGGGCTTTGTGACTCACGTGAACATTGTTCATTCAGTAATTTCAGTTTGCCTCCTGGCTACGCAATATAAATGACACATGTGGTTTTTGTACATGAACAAGAAGTAATCACAACACCGAGGCCTTGTTTTCAAAATGCCTTTGGCTGTATTTTTAGCAGCGACAAAGTAGAATGGCAAGTGATCAAGGACAAATGCTAATATTTCTCACGCTCTGCTGTGAGTGAGTGTGATTTGAACTTTGACGAGCCTTTAATTGAGACTTTGTGTACTCGAGTTCACAAAACATTTGGAGTTACATGCAGGGCTGCAACTAGCGATTATTTTCATTATTGATTTTAATGTTTTATTAGTCTTTTAAAAATGCCATAGAGTAATGAAAAACACAGATTACAAGCTGTGAGATCCCATGATGTCACCTTCATATGGTTTGTTTAGTCAGATCAACAGTCCCCAAAAAAATCTATAAATACTTAATTAATAGTGTTGTAAACTGATTTCTCATTTCATTCATTAAATTGTTGGCAACCTCCTTTTTTGCCAATCATCCAATGGTTTAGACTCTGGATATTTTGGGATATGACCGATTCTTATGACCAGGACTGTTCAAAAAGCTAAGTGTATTTAATTTTTCTTCTGCAACCTGAGACAGTATGAAAAAAATCACAGATGATCACAGAGAGGTGTAGAACTCATCACACGGTAGCATTTTGGTGTTTTAACATCCGTAATCACATCTTCATGAGCAACAGTCAATTCCAACAGCTTGTGGCCGGTTTCGAATATTGACCTGGCAGGTTGCAAAATAGAGTAATCATTGACGTGGTGGTGAACTGCTTCCCCTCACCTAATTGATCCAACAGCCCCCGGGGTTCAATTGGATGGCGTGACCAGTTGAAAGGATGTTCCTTCCTTGACTGACGAAAAACAAGATCTCCTTTAATTCAAATGTTGGTCTGAACCTGTTTAGATTCAGAGGTCACAAATTTGGTTGAGGACAGGGTGATGATCTGCGTCACAGACGCCAGAAACTAATTATGGGCATCCCCAGAGTGCCCTTCAAAGCTCCAGTCAATTGTCGAGGCCTTGGTGTGTAAACTGATGATGAGGTTTGTTATTTATGGTCACACCCCGTGAGTGTTATTTTCCGTTAAGCAATTCATCTTAAGCAGCAAAGGAGGCAGCAGCTTGTTTGATGCCCCTCTGGAGGCCTGTGTATTGGATGTACTATTTAAAGGGACACCTAATGAACGCCATAATGCATCAGTCTCCTGGTTTTGGGTTTTGACTGACAGCTGTGTGAAGAGATGACACAAGTCTTCTCCAGTTTCCTCTGCAAAGTCAGCGTCTCTTCATTCTGGGTGATCAATGAGGAAATCCTCTTAAACCGTGGGCTCATATTTCACTTCTGAACTTTTCCGTAAGCCCTTAAACGAGTGTTTGTTCTGAGACTTGCAACATTTACTCTGGATCATGGCAGCAACAATGAGAGCATGTTTTATTATTGAGGTAATTTGATTACATGCTGGTTAATCCTTTCAGACTGGAGTGCAAGCTTTAAGAATTGGATTAAGCCCTTAAACTATGATAACTAAGATCACTTACCCATTCAGATGTAATGGATAAAGGACGTGGATCTCAAATGCAGCACATCTCTGAGGATGAGATTCATTTATTATTAATTTCAGTCTGTGAGAACTCAACTCTTTTTTCATTCTCTGAGCTTATGCTTCCAGTTCATATTTTCTAGGCTGTTTCATAAAATCCACACACTGACTTTAGCCTCTCGCCATAACCAGCAATATGTCTACAGTGAAGTCAGAAATCCCAACAAGATAAAATGTCTGAAAAACAAACATAGCCTGTGCCCGTTTCTGTTTTTTAAACAGTTTGTCTCTGTTTGTGTTCCCACCCAGCTCCGGGTTGACCCTATCCCAATATGCAGTTTCTGTCTTGGAACGAAAGAGTCAAATCGGGACAAGCGGCCAGAAGAGCTGCTGTCCTGTGCAGACTGTGGGAGCAGTGGTAAGTCGCCTGCAGTTCTTCACTCGATACCAAAACATATTATTCAACCATGGAACCAAATGTTGCTAGTTTTGTACCTTCTGTTTGCTTGGAATCTTTGATTTGGACCACAAGATCTCTACATTTCATGTAGCTATTACATGAAATTATGAACAAAGAAAATAATATGGAATTACTGCCCAGTCCTTATGACAAATGTTAGTTTCAGAATAGTAGCAGGGTAATGGTGGATGACAAGCAAATTTACATCACAGTTATAAATAGTATCATTTCATTCCTGTCGTCTTTTAGTATGATATGAGCCGTGTCCCAATTCAATGACAACCGCCTTCGGAGGTTAAATTTGAAAACCAATTGCGTCACAGCCCCGGTCTCGGCTGTGTGCCATTCCAAGGGCTCCTTCAAACGTGGACGACGTGTCCAAATGCGTCCTTCCTTTCCCGAGCAATGAAGGATCCAACGGGTGGATCGTTCCCCGCTCAACTTCTCCCATGATTCATTGCGTGTCGGTGTCGAACCATGGCCAACTGCAGCTCCGTTGCTAGGAGACAGCAGTAAGAGCGGTACAAACTTGTGACGGCAAATAGGAAATCCACCATAGACCAGACCGTTTTATTTTGGTTTGGCCATCGCGGTCTAGGCGGCCGACGAAAGCGGGGGGGCCTCCACCGGCCACGTATACCGCATGCTCAGCAGGAGGCAATCCCTGAAATGTGACACAACTTTAGTGACTTTTCAGGAAATTCAGTTGGCCAAACATTTATGTATCTTTACTGAAAATGTCTGAAACACCTAAAAAAAAATGTTTAAAGTACCTCACACACATTGATGCCCAAAGCTTACAAATTCAATATTTCCCATAAAGCAATCCTGCTCATTGACATCATTAGTGATGTAACAGTAGTTATTAAAGCCACCTCAACATAAAGTTCAGAGAGAGATCTGTGATCATGACACAATATAGAGTTGTTCAATCACATCGCCAAACCCTGGCAGCATCCGTTGTCAGCATCCGTCGAGCAGATGTCACGGTCTTCCTCCACATTTTTTCCGCTTCCCTTTAAGGGATTTATTGGAAGAGCAGTGATCAAATTGAGTGTTTGAAGGGACGCAAATTGCTCTCAACCCTCAGTGCGCTCAAGAAGGGCAGACACACCATAAGTGGCCATTAGAATCTAGATCATTTTTTGCTCGATTCAGATTCTTCCTACAGCGTGCACAAGGCTCGGTGGATCAAAGATCAACCCTTTTTTCCCACCGCAGATTGGTGGCATTTCCTTTACAGTTCTTTTGTTCCAGGCAAAACTGCTCCATCCCCCCACCCATAAAATTACCTCTGCCAGGAGTCATTTATGTTTGAACAATTATTTTAAATGCCGTAAGGAATTGTTCTCCCGGTGACATTTTTATAGCTCAAATTTGACTAAGTAGTGTCGAGGTGGTTTTCATTAACCGCTCGTAGTGTACACAAATTGTGCTCTCACTGTAAAACAGCTGTTTTACAACCATGAGAGGGAGCAGGGTGAGGGAGAAGGCAAGCTTTTACATGACTTTCATGGATCGGCTTCCATTAGAATGAGTGCTGCTACTGTTTCTGCCTCATTAAGATCAAATTATCTGTAATTAGCAGCTCAGATGTTTGATCATACTGTTTTTAGACACAACTTGTGGCGGAGGGTAAAAAAAAAGTGTTGCGGACATGTTAGGCAGCTCACCATTGTTTTCGATGTTGTAATGTGTTAATATTTAACCTTACTGGGTGAAAACCTGGTCTCTAGCTCTGTGACTTGAGTCAATGCTGGTAAAGAATGTGTCATGCTAAAATCCATGTCTGATTGCATCTGAAGGGCATCCATCCTGTCTGAAGTTCTCCCCCGAATTGACCTCAAATGTGAAGAGATTACGGTGGCAGTGCATTGAATGCAAAACCTGCAGTTCCTGTCGAATACAGGGGAAAAATGCTGTAAGTATAACGTTGCATACACTTTAACTAGCACCATTTTTTGTGTGTGTAGTTGGCTTGGAGGTAGTTCCCTGAGGATTTGCTGGTTTTTCTCTCCGATAATTTTTTTTTAAGTCGCTCTTGTGCACAATTTGGTTTTTTTGTTTTTTTTTTCAAAAGACAGAGGGTGTTACATGTATGCAACAGGGACATCCCTTACACATGCCTGCTGTTCCCTTTCAGGATGAGATGCTATTCTGTGATTCATGTGATCGGGGCTTTCACATGGAATGCTGCGACCCACCGCTTTCAAGAATGCCAAAAGGTGAGGTGTTTACACTGTCTGGCTCCTCTGTTTCCTTCTCCGCTGTCAATTCAAAGGCTTTCCTTCACAGACGGCCATTTGGGGCTGTCACTCAGCACACAGTGAAGCTGCAGTGGCTTATTAGGAGCTTTGCATGCATATCAAATTATTCCACCATCCCCGGGGAGATTTGCTATCTCTGGATTACAGCACTGACCCTACAGCGACACTTATAATGTAATGATGGTACACGTACTGTAGTAAGGACATTTGGCGAGCAATTCATACAAGTCACATAGCTTTGCTCAACAATCTGACACCAAGTCTATTTCTCTGGACAGAGAATTGACCCAATGTTTTTCTTATGGATTTTCGCTTTGTGCTGAGTAATTGATTGTCATTGTGAGCTGGTGGGATTCTTGCCAGTTCTCAGTATTAAAGGTAGATGTTTCAAATGAATGTACCGTATGTCCTCTGAATTGATGAACCCAACCCAAACGATACTCTCTTTGTCTGGACGCCCTCCAGGAACCTGGATCTGCCAAGTCTGCAGGCCGAAGGAGAACGGCAAGAAACTGCTGCACCAGAAAGCCGATCAGATCAAACGTCGATATGCAAAGCCAATCGGAAGGCCCAGAAATAAGCTCAAACAAAGAATGTAAGTGTGCAAAAATCTGTCGAAAGAGAAACACCTGTTGAAAATAATGATGTGGTCCATCGCTAATATCTGAGAATACAGCAGCAGTTCTGAAGAGAAGTTCAACAGGGCCTCAAATACAGTTTTAAAAACAAACCTGCAGGTTAGCATAACAGTAAAATTATAACCTCAGCTGTTCACTGTTAACATCGCACAGGCTGAATATGTGGTTCAGCTTTTACCCACTGATGTGTTGTGCAGTGTTGTGAGTTTCCATATATAAGCAATTACCTTGGTGAGCACAATCACGGATAACAGATAAAAAAAATTATTGTCAAAACTACCAACCAGAAATAAATTCGAATGAGCCTTTACACAGAATAAGAGCACACCAAGCAATTAATGAATTAATACGAAAAACAGGGAAATCTTCTAGATTAATATAATAGATGATTTATAACGTTGCATCATGTTTCAGAAGTTGATGTCGTGCTTTTTTCATGCACGTCCTTATCTTGCTAGGTAACCAGTAAATGCAGTGGGGTAAAAAGCACCAGTCAATAAAGAAGCTTAATATGGAAATACTCAAGTAAAGTACCTCAAAATTTTACTGAAGTACAGCTGTTGAGTAAATGTACTCAGGCAAAGTGAGATGTGAATTTCTATAACACTCTTTGTTGTTTTCGCAGCTCTGTAACCAGTGGTGACGGCCGCATGGTAGCACTTGGAGGAAGGGGGTCACCTGGTAGGGGTCAAAAGATTACCGTCTGTTCCACACCTTCATCTGGTCATGCTGCATCTGTGAAGGACGCCAGAGACAGATTGGCTGTTGCAGACCCCTGTTGTGTGGTCGACGCCACCCAATTCACCACTTCCACCCCCACCACCACTCTCCCCCTCACGCCCACCTCCACCCCAGCTACACTCACCGTTAACAAGAAAACCAAAGGGCTTATCGATGGGCTTTCCAAATTCTTTACCCCTTCTCCCGTGGGCCGTCGCTCGCGAGCTGTAGCCGTCGACTCCCCCGCCAAACAGTTAAGCTCTAGAGACAAACTGCCCAAACTGTCCACACCCCCAGAGCCTTTTACCTTTGCTGCTGACGCCACACAAATGATAACCCTCTCGTCCTCTGCACTTCCTCCGGCTCCGACGTTGCCGGGATTTAGCCCCCCCTCGCAGGTTTCCAGCAGCTCCACCTCTGCTAACTCGCCCCAGAGCTCTTCCAGCCAGTCTAGTGTTCCCTCCCTGAGTAGTCTCTGCAATAGCAGCCAACTTAAGGGACTATTTGACGGACTTTCTCACATTTATACTACTCAGGGACAGTCGCGGAAAAAGAGACTACCTTGCTACGCGCCACCTAAGCGCATGCATCATAAGCAGGATTCACCTCATGCGTCCAAAACGGGGCCCCAGCCCCTTGGAAAGAACGATTTTATTAAAAATAGGCTACACTCCACATCTGCGGGGCCGGGCCGACCCAGAGGACACCCATTTAAGATGGTCAGTCGTTTCAAACGTAACCCCTTCCTTAAAAAGCACAGGACACTAGGCAGGCTGAGGTATAAAGTGAGCCCCCAGAAGGGAGCCCCCTCACCAGGAAAGGGAGACTTGACAGATGGAAGAATTAAGCCTGAGAATAATCATGGTAAGCAAGGCTCGAAACTCCAGTCAAGACCTGCGTCTCCTCACCTTTAAGTTTCTCCTTTGTTTTGTTTTTTTTAAGGCTTAACACTCGCAGTTATTTTTATTTTTCCAGACTAGAGCTAATATTTTCTTTGAGAATACACCCTCGACATTCTAACAGACTACTAATCTTCTGCCTAATTTGAATTATTTTAGTTTCTTAACCCAGTTTCGTTGCGTTTTTACTTGGCTGCGGAGTTTACGTGGCTTCCATTTCTCTCGCCCGTTGGCTTTTGTCATAGTGCATGGCCCGCTAACTCCCTCATGTTGCTCCTTGCTCTGTTCTTGACCCCTGCGAAGTAGTGCACACATTGTGATCACTACCTCGTAGAGGCCTTAGTCACATCAGTGCTCTTCCTCATCCCACCCTCACTCTTAAAATCACTGTCTCCACTCAACCTCACTTCCAGTGGTCATTACACACAACACAATGATTCACCCACCCAAGTTGACTAAGAGCTGACATGATGATTATAGCCAAGAAGTGCACCCAACTTTACACTTCACAGTTTTCAGGAATGAAGTCACAGTTAAAAAAAATAAATAACACGTATATATGTTTGAAGCAGTTCCTAACAATATGCTGCACAAACACGTTTCACACCAGCACATTTCCATAAAAATGTTAATGACTGATCACTTCCACATGTAATGGGTTTTTGTTTTGGTGGTTAAGTCATGGTGTTGATGTCTTTCATAAAATTGCTGCCTGCTTTCCAACATCAGTTGCTTTTCATGTCGACACTTGCTCCCTTCACTGCATCTGCTTCTTAATTCATGGGAAACTGTCTTGGTGGATGACTAAGCACATGAAAGCGGTTACGCAATTAGAGTGATTTAGTTTCACTTCATTACATTAGGGATTTTCATATAAACATGCAAAGATGATACATTATGAAATTCCTCAGAGACATGGCCTCAAACAGGCTCAGCAACAGCACTCACAGTATAAGCACATTTGCATAAAATGCATTTATGAGATTATTCAACCGCGGCTGCTTCAAACAAGCCGGTGCTGATCTGCTTCCTGATGTGTTGATGTTGTGTCAATTTGCCTGTAACAGGCCACGACGGGGACCTGCGTGTGAAGCAGGAGGCCCAAACGGACACGGCGGCGATGTCCAGAGACCACGTCGCAGACGAGGACATCGACACGTTCAAGTGTGTCCGGGAACTCGCAGCGCAGGTGAACAAACTGGGGGAAAGGGCTAAACTTCTTCGAGGCTTAACCAAGCAGTTCACTATTTTATTTTTAGTTAAATAAGTGATGTGACATGGGAAATTCAGTTTTGTATTTATATTTAATTACTATCCCAATCATCCTGAGTCATATATCCAGGTCAAATTCTCTCATTGTCCCACTAGTAGGACTGGGCGATAAAACAATAAAGATATGTATCTATGACGACAGACACGTAATCAATATCAATAGAAAATGCGTCAGATAGAACGTTTCGATAATTTTTTTTCCCTCGTTGGAAGAAACCGGAGCAAAGAGTCTAGCTACGCCGGCTGCTAGCTACGCCGGCACTCGTCCTCTGGTTCCTTGCAACGTATGGAGTGACACGGCTAATAGCCAATCCTGTAACAGTATCACGTTTGGTTGCACCATCTCGTTGGCTCGTGTTTGTGTTTCTTAGGTCATAAAAATTATCAATAATTATTGATATCGACCGATATGAAATAGACACTGTCATTGAATTATCTGCGTCACTATATTTATCTATTTTCCTTTTGTTGAATCTTTTCGCAGAGAACTGGATCTCTGATGAATACAGACTCCTTGCGATGCCCTGCCCTTATTGAGTTTGGGAAGTATGAGATTCAAACCTGGTACTCGTCACCTTACCCGCCTGAATATTCGAGGTAATGTTGATATCTTTTTTTCTTTTTTTACACAACAATTTAATGCAGGTTTCTTTGTCACTGGAGTTGCAGTTTATTCCAATGTCCTTTTAAAAGAAAATTACCTATTCCTGCTGAAGCACAAACCGCCGCTCTCCCCTTTGTCTTCACCAGATTACAAAAGCTTTATCTGTGCGAGTTCTGTCTGAAGTACATGAGAAGCAAAAACATTCTCCAGAGACACACAAAGAAGTGTGGCTGGTTCCACCCGCCAGCCAATGAAATCTACAGAAAGGACAACCTTTCTGTGTTTGAGGTCAGCTTCCCTTTTCAGCAATAAAGCAATAACTGTGTGCTGCATGAGATTCCACTGAATGGGTTCTGGGAGGAGGAGGGAAAAAAATGAGAACTGTTTGAACAGTGTCCTCTTGCTCTTTTTTATTCCGTGCTTAGGTTGATGGAAATGTCAGCAAACTATTCTGCCAAAACCTCTGCCTGTTAGCCAAGCTTTTCCTGGATCACAAGACCTTGTATTATGATGTGGAGCCGTTCCTCTTCTACATACTTACAAAGAATGATGAGAAAGGCTGTCATCTTGTGGGCTATTTCTCCAAGGTAAGAATTACAGAGTGATTATATGGGCAATGAAGGAATACCGCACATTATTTCTGACTCTTGATTGTGATGCACAGAGACCTGTCCATTTTTTTTGAAGCACTGATTTACTATTATTCACACAGTTAATCAATAAGTCATACAAAAAAGTGTTAAACATTCATAGGATTTGCTGCTTGTGTCTGTTTTACATCATTTGAAATTGAAATATCATTAGGTTTTGGACCGTCGGTCAGATAAAATAAGCAATTTCACTATGAAACACTCATATATTTAAAAAATAACTGCCAGATTAACCGACAAAAAGTGTATTCAGAGCAGAGTGATACTTGTGTGTGTGTGTGTGTGTGCGTGTGCGTGTGCGTGTGTGCGTGCGTGTGCGTGTGCGCGTGCGTGTGCGTGCGCACAGCCTTAGACAAGGACAATGGCAGGTGCAGTAAATTGCCAGCTTCAGCAGAGCTCTGACATACTTGATCTGTTTCTCCTTCCCTCAGGAAAAGCTTTGCCAGCAGAAGTACAATGTCTCCTGCATAATGATCATGCCTCAGTACCAAAGGCAAGGATTTGGAAGGTTCCTTATTGATTTCAGTAAGTTCCTTAATGCTTTCTCAGACCGCTGGACTGGAGTTTTCTTTTTCATTCTCTTTTATTTTTTCTCATTACAAACAATTTCAGATTAGGAGGTGATTTTGTTGCTTGTGGCAAGGTGCTGTTATTTGGTTAAGGCTTTGAAGTGGCCTAATTAAGAGCATTCATGTTCAGTGCTCCGGCGATCGCAGCAGATTAGGAGTGATAAACATTACACTGTGACTGCATACATTACTGTATTTGATGGTCAATAGTAT
Organism: Scophthalmus maximus; assembly: GCF_022379125.1. Classification (NCBI taxonomy): domain Eukaryota; kingdom Metazoa; phylum Chordata; class Actinopteri; order Pleuronectiformes; family Scophthalmidae; genus Scophthalmus; species Scophthalmus maximus. The sequence goes on from NC_061530.1 coordinate 14,401,850, forward strand.
TTCGCTGTCGCCTGGAGAACGTTTTCAGAGAAAATGACCCAAATTCTCTCTCCTTCACACGTGATGAAGTGTAGACAATTTTTTTATGTTTCAGTCCAGTAAATGCAACACATACAATATTTAAAGCCTTCTGGTCCACTTATGAAAAAAGTTGCTGCCTTGAGTGGATTTCTGTGTTCAGGTTTTTTTTTTGTCATTGTGGACGTTTTATTATTTTCCAAGAGTTGTCTCTGTGTTTGTGTGTGATGAAGAGAAAGGAGAGGAGCAAGTGAGTGCGGGGAGGGAGGGCGGGCGGGCGGTAATGGAGCATTTGATTTCCTGTTCACTTTGGGAGCCATTGAGACAGAGATGCGAGAGGATCTGTGATATTGAGAGTGTGCTGATAACAAAGACGGGGATTAAGGGAGACTGAACACAGCTGAGTTCTGAGCTCTTTGAAGGCTTTATTGGAAAATGTAGCTTTGGAGCTGGAAGTTGTTTAGATTAAGCTTTGCTGTTATATTTTACTGTATTAGAGGAACACTTTTGTCTCAGGTAGCTGTGAGAGCAGAGACTTAGTGGGAAAAAAATGTCTTTCAAGTAATAATTCAGAGGACTTGGAGTAGCTCTTTTGTTTCGCTTTATTAATGATAATATTCTTGTTAAATTACACAGAGTGAAATATTACTTTTTTCAATTAATTTATTGGAAAATTCATCACTGGGCTGTTTGTTATCGCAGCCTCCTCTTTTTCAGCTTTAGTGATGAATATTGTTATGATTACTGCAATATTATGTGTTTCAGTGTTTGGTGATTAGATTTGCTTGTTTGGTTCTCGGTAGTGGGTGCACATTAAAAGGCATTAATTAATTTAATGCCACTCATAATGGATGACCCTTGACAGCGCTGCTATAAAACTAATTACAAATAGATACACATTAGTATTGGGGTTTTTTTTGCCTTCCCTGTTCGTTATCTCTCCTAAGTGCAGTCTCTTGTGAGCAATGATATCCAGCTGCTTCTCTGTTTCGCTCTGTCGCTTTGTTTCCTCTTTACTCCCCTCTGTCAACCTGCTTTGTTGCCCTTGCCAGTGTGTATCATAGCTTCTGACAAAGGTTGGAAGGGAGGAAAAGTGATTGCCTCGCCTCCCTTTTTTACTATTTGAAGGTGAAATCCTAAACAGGGTTCAGTGTCACATCCTTACATGAATACACAATCCATAAGTAAGGGAGTGTGTTGGGGGGGTATCGAATTTCAGTTTGAAATAACCCAGCAGCGGCCTCCAGCTTGACTAAAGCATTTTGTTTTTTGTTTGAATTGTGTCTTTTCAGGTTACCTTCTCACCAGGCAAGAAGGACAAGCCGGCTCCCCAGAGAAGCCGCTGTCAGATCTGGGTCGCTTATCTTACCTGGCATATTGGAAAAGTGTCATACTGGAGTACCTTTATAAGCACCCAGATAAACACATCAGTGTTAAAGGAATAAGCAGGGCCACTGGGATGTGTCCGCACGACATCGCCGCTACTCTCCAGCAGCTCGGCATGATTGACAGACAGGATGGCAGGTCAGTTTTTCCCGAAGCCGCAGTCCCCTTCAACCTGTGCCGCCGCTTCTGTATGCTGTCTGACTTATCCAGGCCATGGGGTATTTTTAACAGCATATCCATTAATGCCGCTGAATATTGACAGAAGTAAGTCAGGTTAAGCAGCCCCAAGGACACGGAGCACCTGCTGTCCCAAAGAGATTGTCTTTGTGCTCATATTTAACCACATGTCACCCTCTGTCTGCCTTCTGTCTACCATGGCTCATTCTTTTGCGGACGTGAACTCATGGGCTTTTCTCACTGTGACGTAGGATTGTGTTGGTCAGAAGAGAGCGACTGATTCAGAGGCACAAGGAGCGGCTGAGGGCAAACCCACGTCAGAACAAGGTGGATCCCGGTGCTCTGCGCTGGACACCTTCCACGAGCATCAACGCCGTCCTGTCTGAGGAGGAGAGGGAGGCAGAAATGGATGTATGTTTCCCCGCTCAATTATCAAGTGCTAGTTATTTGGTTACACATGCCTGCAGTGTTGTTATTGAATGTTTGTCTGATTAGCCAGGCAGTTCAAATATAGGGCATTAACGGGAGGCATTCTCACTGTCAGCAGGCATCTAATGTTGTGCAAAATTGCCCTAAATCAGTTCCCTACATAATTGATGGTGCTGAATATTCCATGAAATACAATCTTTCCACGGTTGCTTAATGGAAATGTTTCCTCCATGACGGGCCAACATCCAATCAGCGCGCTGCTCTTATTATCAGGAGAAACCAACACTGATTCATTTGTCATGATGTTAATTCAGATCTCTTGTTTTCCCATTAGCCTCAGTGCTCAGATGTTGGAGCCGTGTGTGTGCGCCTTTCCCAGAGATAATGCGTCTTGTCTGTTTAATTACCAGGCTGAGCGGCTGAAGGAGCAGGCCAGTTGCTGGGAAAAGGAGGAGAGAGAGGGCTACATGATGACTCACGGCAGCCGACAACCTCTCACTAAGGTCCACTGCAAGATTCCCTACAGGACGTATGAACGCCGCCCTGCACCCCCCTGGACCAGGCGCATCCAGCAGGCGCAGGAAGTCAGCGATGACGAAGCTGATGATGACGACGACGACGACGATGATGACTCTGATGGCTCACCACCCATCCTTACAAAAGCCCATGCGATGCTTGCAGCCAAGAGAAAGGTGACTTCTGCTGTTTGTTGATGTGAATCATGCTTCTTTTGTGCCACAGTAGCAAGTCAGCTTCTCTTTTTTTCTTTTCCTCTGGTGGGATTATCTCCTTGGTTATCTGGAATGTTTTTTTTCTATGACAAAGTGGAATTGAATGTATTATCATCAGATATTTTTCCTTCATTAGGGACCACGTTGTGTACTCGGGTGTGATGGAAGGTTTGATAAATATTCATGGATTCACTGGAAGGTTCAGTGGCTCCTTCATGTCACCCGGAGCCTCCCTGCATGCCTGCAGCTGTAGATAATAGATTGTGTTTTCACTGCTAGTGCCGAGACTGTGCAGGATAAACCTTGTACCATTGTCAATGGTCATGGTTAATTTACTGCCCTCCTCTGCGGCTCACATCTGTTCTGTTTATATGGCACTGCCCCCTTGTGCTGGAGATAATATTACAGCCAGCTGCATAATGTCAGGGAGACCTTATCAGCAAAAGCAGTATGGAAACCCAGGAAAGAATGACAGTGGCTGTTGGGGTTTATTTGGTGCGTTAGTCACAGTATTGATTTCGCATTCTTCTTGTGAAGGATTTCGGAAAGGGAAGAGCGGTTGAGTCACAGGCAGCCGGTGGGAAACAACTGGAGAATGTAAAATATAGACTGTGGTTTCTGCTTACTTTGCCCATCTCATTTGTGGTCCTCCACGCCAGTCTGCATTGCTCAAACATTTAGTCAAACGGTGTGGTTTTAACATTTTACATTTAGCTCAAAAGCCCGAATGAGTTTCTGCCAGTATCTCGTGGAGGTCATCCACCTAGTGCCCTAGTTTTCAGTCAGCAAAGAAAACAACTTGGATGAGGTTTGATCCTGTTTTCATTGGTTCTTCTTGTATTTGTGTTTCAGAGAACCATCGTGCTCAAGAAGAGAGGGCGTAAAAGGAAGAGGATAAACAGCAGCGTTACAACAGAAACCATCTCCGAGACGACCGAGGTGCTGAACGAGCCCTTCGACAACTCTGATGATGAGCGTCCTATGCCCATGCTGAAGCGGACCTGCAGAGTGGGCGAGGTGGAGGAAGAAGAAGAGGAGGATGAACAGGAGGAGAAGCAGCCGATTATACCAATGAAACGGCGGCGAGGTCGCCCGAGGCTGGAGAAGAATGCACAGAAAGACAATCTTGAACACTGGAATGAAGGTATTTGCATCTTGACCATCATAGAATACAACTCTGTAACCTCTATTGCACTACTTTATTTCTCATAGAATTTGCTTCACAGCTGATTTTTCCATCTCTCTGACCAAACTGTTTTTGTTACTTTTGACCTGTAGGAGCCGACGTCCTCTCCAAGAGACCAGGAAGACCCCGTCCAGTGAAACGGAAGAAAGGCTGGCCCAAAGGAGTGAAGCGCGGTCCTCCGAAATGGAGGCTAAAGAATGAACGGAAGATGGGCTTCAAGCTCAACCTCTACACGCCCCCTGAAACCCCCCTGGAGGCGGAGCAGCACCACATTCAGACTGAAGAGGCGAAAGGTGAACCAGACCAGGATATCATCAGTGCAGACAAGGACAGCAAAGCAGGCAGAGGCTTGGCTCGTCCAGATATAACATCCGAGAGGCTCCACTCTGAGCCCTCGAGTCCGACAGACCTCGGCTCCCAGAAGTCGAGCTCCCCCGAAGGCTCGCCGGTCGCCTCTCCGGTCTGCTCACCTGCCGCTTCACCTGCTCCCTTTTCCCCCGCCAACAGAGGCGATTCCCCCGAACCACCTGAGGACGAACAGCAAGAGAGCGAACACGAGCAGGAGTTCCCAGCCAAAGATGATGCAGATAAAAGCGCGGAGGGCGCTGTATCGCTGGAAAATGTCAATGAAGAAGACGAGGAGGAGGATCAGCAGAGAACTCCAGTAGAGGATCAGGATGCAGATGATGAAGATGACAGCCACAGCAAGACAGCTGCACCTGAGAGCAGCATTGCAGAGTTGGAACAGAGTTCGGAAGAAATGGCAGAATGCACACCACCTTTTTTAGATCCAAAAGACGACAATGACTCTGAGCTGAGTCAGCAGGTTTCTACAGTCCTGTGTAGTGATGAGGAAGCTACTGCTGCAGAAAGCATCCAGGAAACAGTGACAGACACAACAGTAGCAACACCACCACCTGAAGCAGTAGCAGTGGCTTCGGTAGCAGCCGTGGACTCTGACAACCCTGTGGACTCTGAATCGGAGGAGGAGAGCACGTCCAGTCCTTGTCCGGATCAGCCACCTTCTCAGACTGCAGGGAGGCAAACACTCAGCCCAGTGCTGAGGGAGGATCCCCCGGTCTGCACAGAGATCGACTCGGAGACGGCCCAGGCTGTTCAGGCCCTGACGCAGGAGACTGAACAGGAGACGGTTTTCCAAGAGTGTGTGGAGAGCCAGGAGCCCTGCAGGAGCCTGCCCACCTATGCCCACGTGGCCCAGAGCCCCCAGCTCACCTCGCTGGATGACTGCCCACAGTCAGACCACAGCAGTCCCCTCTCCTCCGCGCAGTCCCATCCCAGTCAGTCTGTACGCTCTGTAAACAGCCCGGCCGTATCCATCCTAGAGAGCGGCTACACTCAGATCAGCCCCGACCACAGTGCCATCTCCGTGCCCTCGCTCCACAACATGGAGACGAGCCCCATGATGGATGTGCCGTCGGTGTCGGATCACTCGCAGCAGGTCGTGGACAGTGGCTTCAGCGATCTGGGCAGCATCGAGAGCACCACGGAGAACTATGAGAACCCCAGTAGCTACGACTCAACCATGGGGGGCAGCATCTGTGGGGCAGGCCCCTCCCAGAACAGCTGCTCCTATGGCAGCCTCCCCCCCAGTGGCCTGGCCCAGAGCAGCTGCGCTGTGAGCCAGCAAATGGCTGCTGTCAACCCCGGCAGCTGTGGGATGATTCAGCAGAACAGCCTGAGCTCGCCGCCGCACTGCAACGTCAAGTCACCACAGGGCTGCGTGGTGGTGGAGAGGCCCCCCAGCAACAGCCAGCACAGCCAGCACAGTCAGCGCAGTCAACACAGTCAACACAACTCCCACAGCAGGCACGTCCCACACAATCAGCACAGCCAACACAATCAGCTCGGTCCACACAATCAGCTAAGCCAGCACAGTCAACACAATCCCCACAACCAGCACAGTCACCACCACAATCACCACCTGCAGCACAATCAGCTCAGCCAGCACAATCAGCACCCGCAGCATAGTATCCACAATCAACACAGTCAGCACAGCCAGCAGCAGCCCATGGCTCAGTGCGCCATACCCACCAACTTCACCACCACCATGCAGCTAGCAGACATTCCCGAGTCTGGCAACCCAAACTTCACCCTCTACGAGAGGATCAACCACCAGGGGGAGTACGGCGGCGGGCACTACTCGCAGTCGTCTGGTCTCAGTCTGGCCAAACTGCAGCAGTTCACCAACACGTTCATAGACCACCCTCACTCGCTGCCTTTCAACCACTCGGCCTCGCACCCCATCACATCTTATGCAAACACCCCTTCGCTCTCGTCGCAGCACTCCAGCCTGGTCTCCTTGTCCCAGACGCCACATCGAGTCCCCAACCCCCAGGTGCAGGCCACCATGACCCCTCCCCCAAATCTCGGCTCCCCGTCAGCCATGATGCTGCCGCGCAACATGGGCATCTCGCCCTCGCAGCGGATCCAGCCCCAAATGGCGTCCAAGAGTCACATCTCTGCACGCTCCAAGTCGGCCCCGCTGTCGCACCACCACCAGCAGCAGATGTACGCCAGGCCGCCGCAGACTGTGGCCATGCAGGCGCCGTCCAGGACGCTGGCCGCCATGCCACGCATGAACATGAGCGTGAACATCATGCCGGCGCCAGCCTACAATGTCAACTCCATGAACATGCCCTCCCTCAATGCCATGAACGGCTACAGCATGAGCCAGCCCATGATGAACAGTGGCTACCATGGCAACCATGCCTACATGAACCAGTCACCCCAGTACTCTATGCAGATGGGCATGATGGGAACACAGCCATACCCCCAGCAGCCCATGCAGGCTCCACCACATGGCAACGTGGTGTACACTCCAGCTGGTCACCATGGTTACATGAACACAGGCAAGCCCTTGAAAGGGTCTTTCATCAGGCGGTAACTCTCCGCCGGACTGAGCTGGTTCCTCTCGTGTGCATTTAGCTGTTTAAAGATGCACTGATCTGGCCTTGTTTTTCTTTTCCTTTTCTCCGTGTGTGTATTTCTGTTCTTGTTTATGACTTATAAAAACCAGCAGCAGCACTTGGAAAGAATGCAAATTTTTTCATCAGTGAGTAAACTTTGAAGCTAATGTTTTAAAAAAAAAAAAAAGAAGAAAAAAAAAAGTATTTTTGTTCCTCCAGACGGGGAAGCCTTACATCATTACGATGAAAATCTATTTAATTAGTGTTAGTGTCTCTGACGTGTCTTTGTAGAGCGGGCGGGTTCGGAGCTCGGACGTGGAGATCTCATCAGCGCTCTCGCTGTCGTGTAGCAGCCTCAAATGAAGCCATTTAATGTGCCTGCTACAAGTGGAGTTAGTGGCTGTTTGAACCTGTTCAGTGTACCTGTCTAACAGTGCTGGCAATTAGTTTGTACTATACTCATGCCTTTGTATATTTAAATTATTGTACTTATTTTGTAAAGTGACAACTAGCATGCTTCAGTCTCTGTTAGTGACAGTGCATTCGAGTAGTACTGTACAAGTGTTGTGCTTAATAGCAAAGCCATTTTAAAGATATCTGGCCTTTTATTAGGTTTCCCTGCGGGGGAGAAAGATGAAACTATATTTTGTTAATTCTAATAATGTAAAAAAAAAATGTAAACTTAGTTCCCTGTTTTCTGTTCGGTTTGAGAGGTTTTATTGCGATGTATGTATAATTCTGAAGTCTTTTTGTAACAGATCTCCTTGAGGCAGCTTTCTGTTTAATAAAGCAGACTGATTTCTGTCAAAAATAACAAAGCATATCTCAGTGTTTGTACCCTGAAAGATTCTCAAACATTTGTCCAGAAAGTGTGGCGGAATTTAAAAAGAACTAGATGATTATAACGAATGAATAACAATAAAGAAGAATATAAATTTAGTCCAAAGTTGATATTTTACATAATGCCTTTAAAAAGCTACGTTTTCATTCCATCTGTAGATTTGTTTTCTATCTTTATAAAATGTTGGATTTATATTTTACCGAAGTGTAGGAGAATAGAGCCTGTGAATAGACCAAACTAAGCTAATGGATTGCATGTAAAACGCAACTTGTACTTGTGTTTTTGTTTATATTGCTCTTTTGTAGCCTTTGTACCTGTACAGAGTTGCTGGTAAGAACACGGGGGGGAAATACCTGGCTATGTGCACAAAAAATGGGACAGAATGACATTCTTGTATTTATGACTTTTCTCCTATTGTCAGTCACTTCAAAATGCTGTACATTTTAGCATAAGAATAAATTATGATTGACCATGTACTTGATTGTTCTCCTTTTAATTTGAAACCGCCCTGAGGCGTGTCAAACAGTGAGAGCGGGGAATTAACAGACAGCTGTTTTCTCTGCAGGAAAGTAATTTAGAATTTTAAAAACAAAAAAGGAAACTTGGACTCCACTGCTCCGAGACTTCAAATTTCAACCTCTATAAACTTGACATGAAACGTCAAAGCATAAACAGTTAAGCCGCAGTAAAGTCAAAATAAAAATCAGACAGCAGCAACTTTATGTTATTATGGAGAAAAAAATGGAATATTCATATATATTCATATCATTCAGCATTCAAAGACCTGATACACTTTCATGCTGATTTGCCATTTGCTCAGTTTGGCTTCACACGACTCGAACCTGATCTCTGGAAGAACTTGAGTCTTTATAAGAGTTTCACTGGCAAACTTAAGACTTAACTTTTGGTCTTGGTCTCGTATCCCCAGTGACGAGACTTTAAGTTGTCTTAAAATTACTTGTGACCCAATTTGAACTCTTAAAGGTCTTCACTGGGGCTCGGTTTGAACTCACTTCCAGATCCGACTTGGGCTTTTTCACAAATAGAGAGTAGGAGAGTTACTGTGAGAGTTACTGTGATAGACCTAAAACTCGACTAGGACTTGTTTCTAATAACTTGTGACTGAACTTGAATGAATATGAGCTGTAATCTCTTTCAACTCTGGTCTGAAAATCATCTGGGCTCTGTGGAGTCTCTCTGCTGCAGGAGCTGCATGTCCAGCTCCCTCAGCTGCTTCAGGAAGCCCCAGTTGGGGATGATCCGCCTGCGCCTCTTCACGTGCTCGATGGCGTCGACCACCGTCATGCTCTCACAGATCATGAGGTACGCGAGGAAGAGGGTGGCGGACCGACTCCTTCCCATCACGCAGTGCACCAGCAGTTTATCTGCAGGAAAGGGTTGTTTTGTCAGTTTCAAGGTTGTGTCACCCATAATACAAATGTGGGGTTTTTTTTTCCTTCCCTTTCTTATTAATGGATTTCAGCCATGCAGAAAGTTCTGTTTTCATTTTCTTGGGGGTTTTTGAGGTCCATCTTTCTGCAGCCAAATTTAATTTGTGGTCTCCAGAGAAACAAAGTCTCAGATAATCCGCAGACCTTCCGCCCCCATTCCCCGTGAAAACAACAGCACTCAACTGTGCCTGTGAAAACTGTCTGCAGAGAATCCAGGGACATTTGTTCCAGTAAAAGATGAATTGATTTAGTTTATCATCGCCTGGAGCTTCACAAACCATAATCCCCTTTTTATGCCTACTTAGAAAGGAAGAGGCCAATATGGTAAAATAAAAAAAAAACATAGGCACAAACAACAAAACTAGACCACTTTCTGGAATCCGTTGACTACGCTCATTCTTATATACAGTCTGTGGTTAAAAACCAGAACTATCGAGGACAGATACCACAAAGTCGATAATATCATTTGGATGAAATCCCCCTTTGGCTGCGTGCAGTCTCACTCTGAGGGTTGCTCAGCGTTTCTTCGATGAACCGGGCAGCCGAGGAGAAATGCTGGCTGAGGTCAAAGGTCGCGACGTCCTCTGCCTCCACGCCGTAGTAGACGACGTCCATGTCGCCGTAGTAACCGGCTCCGGTGTCCACGTTGTTCCACGTCCCCTCTGCTGCGTTCAAGATGTGCGTAATCCCCAGCCTTTTCAGATTGTACTTGTCCTTTGCGGTCTGCCTGGAGAAAAAGAGGGAAAAAAAGACGGCGTGAATATTATCTTAATCCTCTATTGTTTTTTTTATTCGGTTCAAAAATGTCATACTTTTCTTACTCACTCGTCCCCGATGTACACATTAGGCCAGACCTCGTTGACATGAGTGTAAGCCACACTCCCACGGTTGAGGACTTTGTCCAGCTCGTAGCCCCCAGGCGTGACGTACTCCTCCACTGGACTGGATTCTGCCTTTGTAACGTTTATCTTGGTGCCAGTCTTCGACTTGTGAGAAGCCATTTCCTCACCGCGGCTCCTTTTCACACAAGATTTATTAGCTTAAGGAGGGAAAAAGAAACACCGTCCACTCCTCTACCTCTACGATCGTGAAAAATTACACTTTGGGGGTTGTTGCTTTTCCCCCCACGTACATATTCAACACCACTCACCGAGAGAGTGAAGTCTGTTTTCCTTCTTGAGAGTTGTGTTTTCATCATTCTGGCAGCTTGTCCTTAAAGGCAGAACACGGTGAAGGTTTAATTCTAGCAGGCTCCGAGTCTGGGCAGCGATTGTGTAACCGCTCGGTGACGGGCATCAAATGCGGAGGATATTTTTAGGGCTGTGATGTGGCAGGCCCCTGACCTTAGTTGCCACGTTCCCTGCCTGTGGGGGAAACTTCCACCCAGCCAGTCCCTGCCATCCACTTCTAAACACACAGCTTTAATCTCTGCTGCTGGCAGGGAGCTGTGCTTGTCCAAACTTTGCGTTTGCCAAAGGATACCCATATTCACTGGAGTGAACAGGGCCACTCTGAGCGCTTGCTCAGCCGTACGAGCAACTCCCGGCAACGGTCTCAGCCTCTCTCAGCCCTTTCTGCACATCTGCAGGCCCGTGTGAGCGCCGCCTCGCAACACCCGCTGAGGATGTTCTGCGCCTCCTGGAGCCTCTCGGGGGCCAAAAGCGAACCGAAACGGTGTCAGGCGGTTAGACAGATGAGCTTCTTTCACAGGCTGGCACATGTCTTTGATTCCCCCCGTTATATGATATGCATGGTCCATTCAGTGATCTAGATGCGAGCCCCCAAAGTGAGAGTGTGATGATGGCTGTATTGCAGAATGGCGGGATGAAGCTGCTAACATGTCAGACAGAGTTTTTCGCACCATCAGACTCCTTTATTTTTCCCTCATATCTTCATACTCTGCCATCATTCATTCTGACAGTGAAATCATTAAACCTGTGATATCCAATTCCTTTTATTTTGACGGCATCTCTCTCACTCTCTGTCTCCCACTGTGCTCTCGAGAGCATCTCTTATTAAGATGGCTCCGGCGTTTCATCTCCTTTCAAAGTCTGACCTGAATCTGTACACACGCTCAGAACCACGCTGGCATATTTTTGTCATCTTGTATCAAGCCTCTTTAGACATCACAGTTTTAAACTGTGTGACGCTGGATTGCAGCGGTTCAGACGCAGTATTTTGAGAATTGTGAATAAATAAGTGGAGCATTGTTTATTTTTAGGCAAACACTGTCTTTGTGTCGTCTCGAGTGCAGCGGGGGTTTTGGCAGTTGTGCTACATTTGTTTTAATGGGCTCCGTAAGATTGATTGTGCCATGTGGTAGAAATAAGCTTAAAGGACCATTCTGGTGTTTTTTTAAAGGTGTTTCAGCTCCTTAGCTAAGTATTATTTATCAATTTTTGCGCATTTTTGACTGTTACCGTATATTGCACATAATCCCAATAGAAGATGAATTTGAAGCAGGGCTCTCTTTAAAGCGTTTCTGTACCAAGTCATTGGAGACAGTTTGATACAAGTACTAACTAGTTCAAGTCAATACCCAAAATATTCAGGACACGCCACAAATCATTCAATGCTAGTCTAAGTCAAGACACGAGTCGTTCAAGTCGAATCTCAAATTCCACTCTGGTCTCGAGAAATCAAGTCTCAAATAATCAAAGACGAGTCGTAGTTGAGTCTGTGGACGAACTCTGTCGTAACAAGTCAAGACATCTCAGGTCAGTCAAAGATCCAAGTCAAGAACCAAATCTTTGAAGTGCCTGGCATCACTTTCCACTCATGTAAATGGACCCCACTGTGTGTTATGTAGTGTGAATTCACGATGCTAACTGACTTTGAATACATGCAGAAATAAATGGAGAACCATACAAAAATCGAACGGATTGGAGAACCCCTGTCGGGTCCTTTAACATCCAGAGAAAGTCTGTCCCATGGCTCTTATCCCCACTTCTGCATATTAGGTTGATCTCCTCTGCACGGCCAAGGATGAGTCCAGTTGACGGAGCTGGTTCAGAAATCCAACGTTCGGAAGAATGTTTCTGTTCTTGCGAACAGCCTCAACCGCCTCGACGAGGGGGAGTCTCTCTCTGATCATGGGGAAGGCCAACACGAGAGTCGCCGAGCGGCTGATTCCTCGTGCACAGTGGACGAGCACCTTACCTGCGACGACAAGACACAACGTCAAACGACTGAAGTAGGTTTGCTCCACTTAAATTTAACAAGTTGACACCATTTTAATCGGAAGGAACGTAATTCATTTGCGTGTTTCCAAGTAAAGTAAACAATATTTTGCTTCGGTTTAGTTCAGGAGCTTGTTTTAGACTTCCTGAACAAGGACATTCGCTAAAAGAATAAACCTGAGCCTGATTTTCAAGCAGCAGCTCAGAGTCTAGCTGTGATGGGTGACATTTGCTCGCTCCCTCTGGCATTTCTTCATACTGTAAATGCAACCTATAAATAAAAATGTGCATATACTTGGGCCGTCATTTCTCAGGTTTATTCAACACTACAGGCAGATTTTTGCAGCTCGATGATGCATGTTGTCAAATCAAATTACATGATGCTCATCGCCTGTTGTGTCGTCCCCCCCCCCCCCCCCCCCCCCCCCCGCCTCCTACCTTTGTGACTCAGAGCACCATGAATGAAATCCGCCGTCTCGGTGAAGAATGGGCACAAGTCAAAATCTTTACAGTCTGGTGCTTCGACTCCGTGGTACAGCACGTTGGTGTCTTTGTAGAAACGTGACCCCGTGTCAATGTGCCGCGGGCCGTGTGCAGCGTTCACCACGTGTGTTACCCCCAGACTCACTAACGGGGCTTCATCCTGAGCCGTAGCCCTGTAAACGACACAAAGACATGTGGTTTGTCGTGGGGTTTCTTTCCGTTGCCGGGGAGCAGCTCCGTAGAGCGTATGTTCGCAAGTGCATCACTTGTGACTCAAATGTACAGATTTTAAATTTGTCCCAGCAGTCGGCCTAAATAGAGGCCCTGTTTGCAGCGACAGTTTCGCAAATCAGATCACCATATTGCCGCGGGGCCCCGAAGTGAGAATGTCACCTACGCGTCTCCGATGTCGAGGTTGGGCCAAACCTCGTTGACAGCTCCTGTGGGGCGTCTGTTTGCCAGCAGAAGGCTGAGCAGATCGCAGGTGGGTGGTGTCTGATGCTCTTGCTCCGCCTCTGTGCTCATTGCCGCATCCTTCACGCGGGGCCTGTCATTGCAATCATCACTAGTCACATGCAGCTCAACACTCTCATCTCAACACCATAACGTTCCCAATTACTTGATGTTCTTGGACGGAGAATTTGAGAAGTTGTTGCGGCCGTCCTGCTCCTGCTAGTTTGTTCTTTTTTCTTTTTTTCCAGTTCCTCCCCTGGTCATTTGGAGAGGAACCACGGTAAACACGAGCCTTGTGGCCTCAGCTTTGCCCTGTTTTCCATCTGAACTGGATATCAGTGTTGTTCAGTGGCGGAGCCCCGCTGGAATGAGACAGCTGAAGATGCCAGAGTCTGGGCAGGGAGCAATGTGGACTATTTATTCCTCCGATGACTGTGACAGAAGCCAGGCAGCTTGTGTTGTGACAACTTTAACTGCAGAACCACGGCAGCGCTCACACTTTTAATCGTGCAAGTGATTCAGAACATGGTGGGACATATTTTTGGTATCAGGCCTCCACACTGAGTCAGTTCAAACCACATCAATTTGTACTTGATGCAGGGAATTTCAAGGTTATATTAGCTTTTAATTCCAAACAATAAATCATCTACAAGGACACTATGCCAACAATGAAGTCATTTTACAGACATATTGTAACAAAGCAAACATAGAGACATCGATTAGAGTGTTACCTTACACTTGATTAAACTGGTGTAGGTTATTAAGTTAAGATTGGTGAAATAAAATGTCAACTCGCTTTTGATTATGGCAATATAATTATAGATGCACATGTCCTCCTTTTGTTTCCCAGCACCTCACCAGTTCCCCGTGGAGTTTTCTTGTAAACCGACAAACATTTACAGTCAGTGTTTCCGTGTTATATCGTTAGAGGTGTCACATACGTCTTCATGTGTTCCCTGATTCATAAAGTTGGCAGTCTGCTAACTTTGCCTTGTTTTGGCGCATCACGACACTTCTTTGCTCCCTGCTGCCACCAACAGTGAGTCAGTGGAGGGGTGGCAGGAATGTGTCTCGTGTGTCCTCGTGGGCATCGAACAAAACTGGACCTGCTCATGAAAACCTCGTCTCCGGGGCCGCTGCGATGCCCGTGTCGATGCAGACGCGATACAACTCAACACAATTTGATTCAACACAATATGATGTTGTTTTTCAGTTTGGTGCAGATTCGTTTGATTTTAATTCTTTGGTTCTTCTTGAGCAGACAGAGAATGGCAGTACATTTTTGACTTCCCATTAGTTTCTGTAGTAGTAACTCAGTAGTTGATTCATGCTGTTTCTGTTGGACTTCCAAAAAACACATGAACCCTTTCACAAGCCCCTTGTAAACAGGTGTCTGGATTTTGCTTTAAACCAGTTCTTCTTTCCCCTTCCATCTCTACCAGTGGTCGGAAAGTCCTCTGGGAATCTTTGAGGATTTCTCCTCTACACTGGATCATAGTTCATTCGTGAACTCGACAAGAACAGTTGACAAAACAACAAAACCTTGAGGCCCATTTAGTAGCCGTCCTGCCTTTACACTGGTTTTGTTCATTGGTTCATTGTAATGAAAAAAAGTAATATGTCATCCCATCATCTTTAATCATTTGTTCCTTAACTTGAACTTGTTATTAGGATGAATTCCCAATTGGTTGATCTTTTAATGTTTTTTTCTGTATGACAATGAAATAGGGGTAGTATAGGGTACTTTTTCTCAAAAAAATTCTGTTTATCTTACAAATAAAAGTCAATTAAAACACCTCCTCACATTTCTTCCAGTTTATAGCAACTCCAAACCCTAATGCTGACAGGGGGAAACATGATAGTCCACTGTTGTGGAATGATTCTTATCTCAAGTGCCCCCCGTTTGTGTTCCAGCTCCTCGATGGTCCTTGGCAGCGCAGCTGTTTGTCCAGCTCCCTGAGCTGCTCCAGGAAACCGGCGTTGGGTGAGATGTTTCTGTTGGCACTGACAGCTGCGATTGCGACCGCCAGCGTCATGTTGTCGTGGATCATCAGATAGGCCAGGACCAAGGTGGACGAGCGGCTCAGACCCATCGCGCAGTGGACGAGCACTTTACCTACCCAGTCAGTGGAAAGGGGAAACCCAACGTCATCTCAACTGTGGATCACTCCAGAGCTCAGCCACCACCTCTGTCTGTGTTTATAAGCATGCAACGACTGGATTATTGTGGTGTACTTTATTCTAACTGTCTAATTTTGTTGCCCCCTCTGTGGATTCAAAAAAAACCCATGCACATCGCAGAGAAGAGTACTTCTAACTCCTGACTAAAAGTTTTCAACAATGTTGCGACCAATGTTCCTACACACGGTAATCCCTGGTTCCTTATCGGGGGCCTGAGGATTAGGGCGCAGAGGAGCGCGTAATTGAACTGTCTCGGCGTCGGTGTATTTCTGCCGGGGATTACTGCGGGCCCCGCCACACACTGGAGCCCGCGATCAGCCAGCATGAGAAGGAGGGGGCCACATCTTATTACTGTCATGTCAGATACTGACTTCACTTTGCATAACAGGCCATGCAGACACAGGCCACAAACATAATTGTGTAATTTCCATGTCCAATAAAAGGGTTGCTTACAAATTACCAGGGCAATCCATTTAAAACCAATTTTCCTGGCCAAGGTCTGAGCTTTATGAGGAGATTACCGTGGGGGAAAGATATTAGCTTGATATTATGTTTGGGGTTTGATTTGCATTTTAATGACTAATACAACTGGGGGCTGCTGTAATGGGAATTGACTGACAAATGTTTCTTGCAAGGAAGAAAAAAACAAAACATGTCTCCCCCCAAGTTAATGTGTGGAAATGATGAGAAACACCTCGAGCCCAGTGAGGGGCTCCTCACCTGTGGGCGCGCTCAAAGCGTTCTTGATGAAACTGGCAGCTCGGTAAAAGAAGGGGCTCAAGTTAAAGGATGGCATGTCGAAAGCTTCCACTCCATGATAAGTGATATTGGCGTCTCTGTAGAAGCTCTGCCCCGTGTTCACGTTGAACTTCCCATCAGCAGCATTCAGCACATGGGTGATGTGGCGAGCTTGGAGAGTCCTCTTGTCTTTGGCTGCATACCTACGGAGGAAAAGGTGCAGATGTCAGTGCAGATATAAGTGTTTTTGACGTATTGACATGTGGATTGATAGGAGGTGGATTATCAATTATGTTGTTGAGATCAGTTAGTTTGTACCAATATATAGTCATTGGTTTGTCAAATTTGATTCAGATCCAGTTAATAATCTGGGTTTGATGTAATCTTGCATTCTGAAAAAAAGATATATATATCAATATCATTTATTAGTTGCTTTTGTTTGTGTTCCGACAAAGCTCACATGTCTCCAATGTAGATCCGGGGCTGAACCTCATCCAGATGGTTGCTGGAGCCATTCTTTGTCCACATCAGCCTCTGGAGCTCTGAAGCCGGGGGGGTCTCATACCTGCCGTCTGCCCCCCCAGGGCTCGCCAGGCAGCTGAGGCCTCTGGGCATGTCTGGGCGCTTCACCTCTTCTTTTTACAATCTGTCAAACAGAAGTACCACATATCTATGTTCTCACAGAGCCTATTTTGACAGCATTGGTTATTCAATTATATCTGGACCACACAGAGTGCTGACAAGACATCTAACACATTATTGTCAGATGGCGCTCTCATTATCTGAGCTCCAGTTCAGTTGCACTTGGCAGATTTATTTACCTCCGTAGATTCAGAAAATTGGCATTCAAGGCTCGTGAACATCAGTTTTCATTTCCTGCAGGCAAGTCTAACCTGTGCATTTACAATTTACACACTGGGCTTTGGAGAGATTTATACTATGCATACTGTATACATTAGCATCCATTTAGGCAGCGGTGTGATTCCGCTCCGGGCTGGGGATGTACAAGTGTTGTGCATGTATTGTTAAGGTAAAGAAACCGATGGGCAGCTCATCCTCCCATTTGCATTCTGCCGGTGCATGGAGACTTAATGTGGCACTCAGGGTTTGGCGACTTATTGTTGTGTCCACAGGGATGAGTCATTGAGACAAAATCTGTTTCCGTGACCTTTTGTTAAGCTGTGGCGGCATATGGAGGTGCACTCAAACATCACGGTGGCTCTATCCATCTCTGCACGTGCATGTGTGTGTGCCACTCGGAGCATGTGCAGGAAGAGGCTGCATCTGATCCAGCATATGCTCCGTGCACCAGAGTGTGTGAGTCTGGAAGGCAGAGCAAAGTGTGTCTTTGCACAAGTACAACATGTGCCCAGAGTACCTGGAGGCGCTTCTTTCTCCTCATTGATCTATAAGTACAACCCTTCCCTCCCTCCCACAGTCAGGGCAGAGAACTGATTTCCCTGGTGCACATGTTTAAGTGCAGCGCTGCTGTCTTAGCCTCCCCCCCTCAGGCTAACCTGTGCTTCCTGCTCTACTTCTGTGTAATTAAAGATGCTATGTATGGGAAAGTGCCCACGGTTAACGTGGAGGGCAAATAAAAATGTCTTTTTTAAACTCCTCCGGGCCTTTTCTTGGTGGTTTTATGAATTACACTTCCCCGTTTAGCCTTTTGGATGTGGTTCGCCTGGATTTCTGCGCTAATTAATAAAAGAAAAAAAAGAGTTATTCCATCAGACTCCTCAGTATCATCACAGAACATACTCGTTCATGAAAGTGCTTCATTAACATGTTTACCTTGCAAACAAAGGAACAATAAATCCATACACTGTACTTATTATGTGTACTGTACATACTACTAATTATTTTCCAACGTTGACCTCTATCTGCAACAAATTCGTAAGAACACATTGTTTGTAGAAACTTGCCTTGGCTGGAAACGTTGCCTTTTCACGGTCTCTCTGCAGTGCTACATGTAGGTCGAGCACAACTGTCTGCGTTCTACTTGGTAATCTACCCTGCAACCTTTTTTGCTATTTTAACATCTGAATCTCGGCCCAAAATAATTCTGGCATCATCTTCTGCATTCCTTAAAGGTTACCCGAGCTGCCGGCGCAGGAGGCAGGATAGGACGGCGCTTTTTCAACAGCAAGAGAATAAGATCAGTGCTGCTGTACGTGTGCTTAAATCTGACATGTTCTTCTCCACAGTCAAAATGTGTTTAAATCAAGACCTGGATGTTTGGTCTGGTCAGAAGTTTCTCATCTCTTTTACTGTATACGTGCACCATCAAATTAATGAAAGTGCATGAAAGTGGATTTGTTGACCTTACTAGGTTTCAACACACCAGTGCAATGTGCACGTGGTTTAGTCTTGCCTACACCATACAAATTGTATATGAAAAAGTATTACACAGGTGTTATTTTTATCACGTAAACTCCATAAATGTGTCATATCTTTTTTTCGTGTATATCCACTGAAGCAGCCCACATATTGGAGCTGTGTCTCCGTCATAACTATCCGAGGAAGCTGTTCATTTATATATCGATACCAATGTGTGGTTGTGTGTGTGTATTTAGAGGGATTGACCGGTAGTCATGTATGGCAGGTAGAAATCATTATTGTCAAATTCAACTATACAGTGGTTGCATGTATGTACATTTGTGTGTCTGATATTCTTAATGTTTCCGCAGAGAATTTCATGGACGAGGCCTTTTGATGTGCAGCAGCGATCGGCTCGACGAGCTTGACGAATACACCAAAGCAGATTCACACTGTGAACACTGACGGGTTGGTCTTACATTTCTCATCTCTTCTGAGTCATCTACGGAGTTTAATAAAATATGATACTTTGTAAAACATTAGACATTTGGTCCATTCTGCTGTGATACAAAACTGAAGTGCTGAACAAAAAGTCATCTTACATGAATGAAACATATTTCAAGACATAGTCACAAAAATTCCAATATCTGTAGCACTCTTGATTAGACGGTAAGGTTTTTTTTTGAATAGCTGACTTTGTCAGTCTCAACTGTACTGAATGTTAACGCGTATTAATGTGTGACTACAGTCACACTTTCACGTGTGTTAACAGCTGTTTACATACTGTTAGCATCATGTACTGTACATGTACCATGTCAGTTCTAACACAAGCATGTTAATCTGCAAAATGTGCTCACATTGTTTGATGGTATCAAAAAATGAAAAGAGTTGCATATCAATATATAACACGCTAATAAAAAACTGAGGGATAAGTAGATGAAATGCTGTGGAGTGGATGTATGTATTTTTCTTCATGTTTAACATTCTAATGTGATATGCGAGTTAATCGAAAAGTACATCTGAGTCTGACAGACATTTAGTCATTAGTGGAACAAAAATTTTTTACGACAGTCCATTGGCTGTAGAAATATTTCCGACTCGACTGTTGGCCTGATGCGGTCTGACCGGCATCGCCGTCCCCAGAAACCGCGCCGCAGAGTAGCTAGAAATGTGTAAACGTCAGCTCTTGATTACAGAATCTGACACGTTTTCTTTTTTCTTTTCATCTGCAGATCCAGGTCCAACAGCAAGGCCAGGAAATTCTTGTTGGGGTAGATGGCTCTCTTCTGGATCAACTTCTGCAAGGCCTGTTTGAGCGGGAGGTGGCGGTGGATCATGAGGTACGCCAACACCAACGTCGACGACCGGCTCATTCCCATGATGCAGTGCACCAGAACTTTCCCTGCGGAACAGACAAGACGAAGTCAAGGGGCATGTAAAGGAAGGATTAGTGAGAGGCCTCGGTCTTATTAATATCATACATGACTGCCCATCTCACACTGTGGCCTTTCCTTTCTCCTGCTCTGAGCTAAAAATAGAACCAACAATTCACCGCCTTTGTTCATTTAAGGTTCCTTTGTAGAAGGGGCCCGACTGTCTCCTTAATCCCACCTCGTCCTCTGCTCGATAGGTTCTGTGAAAGGTGCCATGGTCACTTTATAAACTTAAATTCTCCAAGGTAAGACCCTTATTATTACTGCTGGCTGAAAATACACTTACATGCCATGACACGCTGTTACATTGTGGTGACAGGTGACATTGAAGGGACGTCATGACGGGTTTAAGGATTTACGGAGTGAAATTAAAGACGTGGTGTGCAGGAATAAAAAGGTGCAATATTTTTTTGCAGTAAATTACTAAAACTAGATAGTAAATTCAATAATTAAATCCCACTGTGCAGAAATATTATAATGCATGCGAAAAAGAAGCCTCGTGGAGTCTTACCATCAGGTGACTTCAGAGCTTTATGGATAAAATCAGCTGCAGGTTGAAAGTAAACATCCAGATCAAAGTATGTCGAGTCATCTGCTGGAATGCCACAATACACAAGGTCGTTGCCATAAAAGCTTTGGTTCCCTATGCTGCCTCGCTTGGAGTGAGCAGCGTTTAATACATGAGTTATACCTAATTTCAGCAAGGCACCCTTGTTTTGGGCTACTGCCCTAGCAAGACAGAGAGACAGAAAGAGGTTCAAGACTTATGTGAAGGCTTAGCGTCACATTACAATGTTTTAATGTCAAAGTTAATGACCTTGGGAAACGGTTCAACATTAAAAAGTAACACATTTCACTGCAGGGACAAACTCAAAAGGTGCCTGGTGTCAATTTAAAATAAAATGCATACTTACACATTCCCTATGTATATGTTTGGCCAGACCTCGTCAATTTGATTAAGATGTAGTTTGCATGAGTCCAGCACCTTCTGCAGATCCTTCACAGATAGATATTCTTTTCTCTTGCCTTTCAGGGCTGACATTTTCTGTCCAAATCCCCCCTCTTGGATCAAATCCTGGTCCAAATGTTTGTCGTATTAGAGCAGTTCACCGTCTATACTCTGGCTCAGGATGATCCGCACGAGCAGGTGTTTATCCGCTGTCACTGGACAGTTACCTAATTTAGTGCTTAACCTAGCGTGCAGTCTGTTACGTGCAGAGGGCAGAACAACAAACAGTGCAGTCCGGACTCTGCTTTTTACACCGCTGTGGGACTATAATTTAATAAGCCACAAACTGAGATGAATCATCCCATAAAGCCGTGATAATTGGATGTAATTATGGAGAAAATGTTCAAGTGCATTGCTTGTACTGGATTATACTGTGAGTGCACCATATGTCAGTATTCATGGAACAGGAATAGTGTAACAGCTTCGTGCAACCAGTTTACTGCTCTGGCATTAATATCTTGTGCAAGCAAATTGAATGAAAGAGGTGGAAAAAATTAAGCTTTGCCGTTGGCAGCACATGACATGAAACAGCACTCACACTGCTGCAAATGACTCTTTAACCCTCATATTATGTTGCAGGTCAATTTCACACATTGCAGCTTTTAAACTGCAGAAAAACCTAATTAACCTCTCTTTTAAGCCATGAAATATAATGACTCTTCTTCATTTGGGGTCATGAATGTGTATGTACCATGTGGGCGCAATAATGTATTGTAAAATGTCAGCACTGTTGTGTACAAAATCAGTCAATAAAGGTCTCCCGGTCATTTTGACCTGGAGACGGTTATTGATTCATTGTCTTAGGTGCTGCTTCTGCTTATTGATTACAGACGAGTGTGTGTGTGTGTGTGTGTGTGTGTGTGTGTGTGTGTGTTGAGACCAAAACTCACTTGGGTATGTACATATTAACTGGCAGAATATGATTCGTATCTGCTGGTTAATGAATCAACCCGTGATTCCTGTGTTTGAATAGGCTTATTGTACTTTGTATTTTAGAAGGTGTTTCTCAAGCACATCATTTTTTCAAAAGAGACAACGAGCTCAAGAAAATTCACCCGGCAATTGGAATTGTATTGTACTCTGAAAAGCATAAAAGATAAGAGGAAGTTGTTTTTGAGCTGTTCATGGTCACCACCACCGCAGCTAAGCCAATACAGACTGAGATTTTAAAAGAAAAAAAAATTATAATTCAGAGAAGGATCCTGAGACACAAAATTGACATTTGAGCCCTGAAAAAACGACACTGGACATAACCAGTGTGGATGGAAGCAACGCTTCATTCCTTTGACCAGGGGACGAAGCTGATAAGCTCATCCAGTATGATCCCCTGCTGCTGTGCAAAAAAAAGTTCAAGCTGAGACCAGAATCTGCTGCAATCAGGCAACGGAACTATGAGACAGGTTGGTGAGTAAAGTGAAAAATATTGGGTTCGTCCTCATAAATATGACCATGAAATCAACACCACACATGGAAAATTCAGGAAAAGAAGACTAAAGGTCTGCAGCCATCGACTCTATGAGACTGTACTGAGACGCACCAGAGCTTTGAGCTAAATGCAAATATTGGCAAGCCAATGTGCTCAAATGTATAATTTTGCACCAGGCGTTAGACATGTTTTAAACTGCTAATAACTAGATATGGATGCTTCATATGGTGATTTATAGTTACATTACATTAATAATCAATATAAATTCTGCTTACTAATGAAGTGTGTAGTAGACTAACACAAATATACAAAATATAATGAAACAAATAAATTATTTTTTATTATGTTTAATATTTATCATTTAAGTGGAAACGGTGTGTTTTATACTGAATGTACAGTGGCGTTTGAAACATGAACAGAGTCTTGAACTGTATTAAAATTCATACACCTCATGGGTTATTTCGACTCACAATGTCTTGGATGCAATTTTTCTTCAACACAATACAAAGGTCATCATGACTCATATTCAGTCTTAAAATTGATTCTGCCCAAGGTTGATTACACTGATCCATTAAAATGAGGATCAGTACCTTGTGGCGAGGCAGCATAATTCATATCATACACAGCAGCAGATTTAAGGAAAATAAATTTGATTCAATGCCACCAAGCTAGTACAGTACAGTATCTCCCTCCACTGGCAGATACTGAATCATTCACTTGTCTTGATGAAAATACAAATTTAAGGTTAAGTTAAGTTAAATAAGTTAGAATATAGGTAAGTCAACTAATTTTGCTATTTCATTTATTACACAATGTTTTTGCGTAGTTTCACATCCAAAGCATGGAGCTGTTTGAGGAATCCTCTGTTCGGGAAAATCCACCTGCGCTCTTTGACCTTATTGATGGCCTCCAGCAGGGTGTAGCGGTGGTGGATGATTAGGTAGGCCAGGACGAGGGAGGCAGACCTGCTGACTCCAACTGCACAGTGGACAAAAACCCGAGCTGAGTATGAAAGGATAAGATTACAATGAGCCTAAAGCACAAATGTTAAATGTTATGATATAGAGAGGCCTGAACATTAAAAAAACGAGTCACATCACAGCAACATGATGGATATTTACCACCAGTCGTGTTAAGTGCATTCTGGATATAATCAGCAGAGGGAAAGAAATAGGGAGAGAGGTCAAAGGATGGTGAGTCATCTGCAGGCACTCCATAATAATCCACTGTGGATCCATGGAAGTCATGGCTCCCCTGACAGTACATCCTCCCATGCGCTGCGTTCAGGACATGAGTGATTCCCAGCTTCCACAGACTGTAGCGATCGTTGGCCACTGACCTATGCACGAAGGAAACAGGATTAATTATAATCATAAACAGATTATTTTATATGCTGCCAAGAGCTGAGCGCGGGCTAAACTTACATGTCGCCAATGAAGAGGTTAGGCCAAACTTCATCCACATGATTACCAAACCTTTTTCCTCCATACAAAACCTCTGTTAAATCTTTCACAGAGGGAATGGTGGGGAAAATGGCGTAAGCACCCTGTGGATTATTCATTGTTGACTGCATCGACATTTACAGTTGCCTAAAAGAACAAACTGCTCCTCTGTAAACTCTTCATTTGCATCATTTCCTCTGTCCAGACTTGTTGTCAAACTCTGTTGAGGCTTTACTACAACCATGCTGGTACTGACAAGGACAGGTGCTCCCTGTCTAAAATTAATACAGTGACCTTTATTCGAAAAGTTGGTCAACCTCGACCTTTATACATCCGTATCAACTAGAGTTCATGTGAGACCACGAGTTTTAATTTTTGGGCCTAGTTCAGTGATTTTGAAGTGGGGTTGTATGAGTTACTATTGCATAGTTTATATGTTACCTTATGGTGATGGAGATCAGCGATGTCATTTAACGGAGTTTGGAGGAGAAGTGGAAGAAGCGAAAGTCTGAGTCCCACTGTTTCAGTGGGGACCACCGAAAACGTCTTTTTCTAAATATCTGGCCGAAGTATGCTTGAAAAAAAAGGGCAAACTTAAACGTCTGTCTGGCGGAAAACTGAAGCAGTGAAAAAATACATCCTTTAGCATACAATTGAAGGGATATTTTATTTATAGTTAAGCATTTAAAAAACGTGGCGAAAAAGACGTTTTTCTGTGGTCACGTCCGCAACAGTGGGAATCTGACTTAGGCTACTTCCACTTCTCCTCCAAACTCCGCTAAATGACCACCATCTCCATAAGGTAACATATAAACTATGCATGAGTAACTCATACAACCCCACTTCAGAATCACTGATCTATCCCTTTAAGTGCTCAAAGAATCAGAAGCTTTTCAACACCGCCGAAGAAGTGCGGAATTAAAGACGCGGCCGTTCCCCGTGTTCGCCAGTAGGTGTCACTGTTGGCCAGGTAGAGCCCCGGTCTGCGGGCACAGTCAAGCCCCGTGTAGCTGATTTGACGTGCGCGTCTACACTGCACATTACCGCCTGGTGTTGTCAACAGTCATGCTAACCAGCGCGAAATGATTCCCAACAAGCCCCCGTGTCACCGCAGCGAAGGCTGGCCCGTCCGCAGGCTCTCGTGAGATGCCGCTCAGCTAGCGAGCGGAATAAATACATTCCCGTATCGTCTTCCATGTTTGACTCAGTTCCGGGTGAGTGAGTGAGTGAGCGAGCCCGTGGCGCAGGCAGCGATAAAGCTAACAAATGGTGGATGCTAGCTAGCTGTTAGCTGTTAGCTTAATTAGCCTGCACGGTTTGTTTGGGAGGGGGATGCTCTCGTTTGCTCTTTGTCTTCCCCCGGGGATACACACACACACACACACACACACACACACACACACACACACGTGGTTGCACACACACTGCAAGCTGCCAGAGGGGCTAGCTGTTACCACCAGATAGTGAAAGAAATCATTTGTAGATTAGCTGTCATTGATGTGGGTCATTGCTGGGGGGGGGGGGGGTCACAGCGGTACCGTAAACCACAGACGCCACAGTGCCATCATGTCGTTAACATGCCGACACTGTGTGGATACATCGGCGATCCTGTGGACAGGATACAGAGGCAGGGGCTGTCGCCTCTGGCACTAGATCTGAAAGGGAATGAGATTCATGCCGTTCAAGGTGTCATCCTGCACTGAGACTGTGATGATGATGATGATGATGGAGAAGTCCTTATCTGTAACTAGCACAGAAGTCACTGTTCACCCTGGTGAGTGCGTCTGCTCTTTCACCTACATTTTCGGGGTGTGGTTTTTTTCAGCAAATTCTCGCCAAGTGTTTGCCTCATGTACTTGCCTAAGTTGCGGCTGGTCAGCCTGTCTGGGAAGCTCGGGTCTCGTCTTGGTGTGTTTGGAGTTCATAAAGGTGATTCAGTAGAGATTAAGTGGGCCTTCATATTGCTTCTCTGAAGATCACTAGTTCTCCTCAAGAGTCCTTTGTTTGTCGTAGAGGAAAGTACACAAGGAGCTGGAATCGTTGTTTGAGATGCCCTTAAACTGAACAAAACTTCTTTTCTCCAGCCTTTAGAGAGAGAAGGAAATGACTCAGCTGAGTGTCCGTCGCTGGACACCCAAACACGTCGCCAAGTGGCTGAAAGAAGAGGGCTTCTGTGACTACGTGGACCTGCTGTGCAACAGACACCGACTGGACGGCACCAGTCTGCTCGCCCTCAGCGAATATGACCTCCGCTCGCCGCCTCTGGAGCTCAAGGTGCTGGGGGACATCAAGCGCCTGATGGTGTCGATCCGCAAACTTCAGAAACAGAACATTGACTTGCTGGAGGAGCTCGGTCTTCCCTTCGATGGCCACTCGCCCACCGGCTCCGGGGGCAGTTTGGAGTGGCTGTGTAACGGGGACCCGGGCAGAGACTGTGACAGCACTGACACGGCACCGGTTGGAGAGGAGTATCACCAGTACACGAATGGAAAGTACAAGCAGCAGACGAGGCGTCTGGATCCAGAGTACTGGAAGACAGTGCTTAGTTCCATCTATGTGGTGTTTGTGTTTGGGTTCACATCCTTTGTCATGGTCATAGTACATGAGAGGGTGCCCGACATGCGCACATACCCTCCCCTGCCAGATATTTTCCTAGACAGGTGGGTGTGTGATAGCTCACATTTGTTTTTAAGACACTCAAGCGTTATTTTACTGATGAAATATGTATTCTTATCAACTGTCAGGAGATCGCAACAGATGGTGGACAATATAACTGCCCTACTTCCTTGTGGCATGGTTCTATTATTGTCCTGACATATTCCTGGTGGACTAGCTTTGGTTCAAAGAGATCTTTGAAAGTTTTTTTTAAAAGTGACCTACTTTGTAGTGTGAAACGTTGTCTATGACCAGTACTGAGATTTTCATTAAATGTCTTCGCTTCTTGTAAGAGTCTGTCGATTTGAGGAAAACAAGCTAGATACAAACCTGTAAATTGAGTCTTTTTGCTGTTTTCAATAGTGTGCCCAGAATACCATGGGCCTTTGCCATGGCTGAGGCATGTGGAGTGATCCTCTGTAACATCTGGTTGCTTGTTCTGCTGCTGCACAAACACAGGTAAGCTCCTCACAGTCTTTCACATTAGCGCGATGTTGTCACTGCAGGGATTGTTCTGTGGGTCACCTAAAATGTTTCTCATAAATCAATAGCATGGTAGACTCGGGATAATTATTCCTCACTGTTTGTAGATCCATCCTGTTGCGGCGGATGTGCAGCCTCATGGGGACGGTGTTCATGCTGCGCTGCATCACCATGTTTGTCACTTCCCTGTCAGTGCCAGGACAGCACCTGCAGTGCTCGGGAAAGGTAACACACGCACCTGGTTTTGTATTTATCGTGTCTTAATACACACACATTGGTGTCTCTTTGAGAGATCGCAGCAGTAACAGTTTCACCTCTGCCCTCCCTACTAGATATATGGCGACATGTGGGCCAAACTAAAGCGAGCTGTGGCCATCTGGAGCGGCTTTGGGATGACCCTGACCGGAGTGCATACCTGTGGTGACTACATGTTCAGCGGTCACACTGTGGTCCTCACCATGCTCAATTTCTTTGTCACAGAATGTGAGTAAATGTAGCTTAAAATACAGTTAATCTGTAAACCTTAGACAGCAATTATTATTCGGTTGGGAACAGAAACACTTAATATTATACTTTAAGAGCCCCTTGAATGTTTTACGATAATATTCAGGTAAAATGTAATCAAAATAACTGATAATGATGAATAATAACTTTATCTATCAATCTATCTATATCTATCTATCGATGGCACAAGCTTTAAATAATTAGCACACACTGAATATGAAATACAGTATGATTTCTGTGGTATGAAGGCTTCATTAACCTTTAAAATGCCACAGTGGTTCCAGGATTTTGTTCATATTCATTCATGAACATCACGAGAAATAATGAACTGTGAACTTAAAGCTGTGAAAACAGAGTTGAAATACTAAATCATGATGGAAGAAAATCTTAATATATTTGTGAATTTGTTGCCTCACTGTGTTTTTTCTTGGTACTGCAACTGACATTTAAAAAGGAGAGATGTAAACTTTCACACAAGTAATGCAATTTCAAAAAATACTCTTTCTGCTTCTCTAATACAGACACTCCACGGAGTTGGAACTTCATTCACACCTTGTCCTGGGTCCTCAATCTTTTTGGCATCTTCTTCATCCTGGCTGCACATGAACACTACTCCATCGATGTGTTCATCGCCTTCTACATCACCACCAGACTCTTCCTGTACTACCACACTCTAGCCAACACCCGGGCCTACCAGCAGAGTCGACGAGCTCGCATTTGGTTCCCAATGTTCTCTTTCTTCGAGTGCAATGTCAGAGGACCCGTTCCGAACGAGTACTGCTGGCCCTTCTCGAGACCCGCCGTGATGAGGAGAGTGATTGGATAAAGAACAGGAGTGACAGCGGTACTAACAGAAACTACTTAACCCATAGTGTTTTCCCTGCTTTGTGAAGTTGCCAACTGAGGTGGTGTGTGATGTCCTCATCAAGAAAGACAACTGAAAGACATCCTGTGGGCACCAAAGCCTGATGGGATGCACAGAGCCATACCTTCTTACATTCTGGGACTTAGTGTTGAACCTGCCACCAATTTTGGGAGGATTAAACTAAATCCACAAAACCTGCCAAGTTTAAAAGCCCTGTTAACACTTTCTGCTGGATTTGAAAACTAAACGCTGGGGATACAGCACGTCTCATTGATTGGGTCAAAAGGGATATCATTTTATCATTAATGTAGCACACTCTTTGGTACCTCCCAACTTGAAAACATAGTATTTGGACATAGAATTAAGATGTATCTAAACGTTTTCGGGCAGCAGTGTTCCTAATCCTTTCCAGCAGTTAACCATTTCCCATGCAATTAATAATAATTTCAAGGTTTGGATCTTGATTCTTGACTGAAAGTTTTGTATTACGTCTCACTTTAATTCATCAAAACATAACTCTGTGGACCACTGTTAAAGCAATATGTAAAGAGCTACCTTACACCATTTTTTATTTCTGTATAGCAGTTTTTCCATCATGGTGAGTATCGGATGTGATGAAAGTCTCCTGCATTCCTTGAGATTATGCTTACATTTTGACAGTGTTGCTAAATGCTAACAGAGAAACCCATGGCTCATCGTTAGATAAACAACATTAACTCTTTTGTTTTTATTGTTTATGTTGCCTGTTTTTTCTTTGTCAGATCTAGAAAAGATACATTCAAGAAATGTCTTTTTCAGCCAAAACCATGGAATGAATTATTTTTCCAGGTGTCTTAAATATAACTCCATTTGCCAATTATCTTTAGCATCACTATAGTTTTCTCTGTGTAGATATGTCCCAAATCTTATAATTTTTACTGTCGGGTAGTTGTATAGTGCTTTTCTAAATTGTCATACACTGTAAATGACGAGAGCCATTTACCATTTGAGCTTTACCAGATAGTAATTCTTTGACATTAATCTGTAGTTGTTTTTAAAAAGGACCCGTACATTTGTAGGTATTTGTTTATATTAATTTATTTCATTTTGTAAATGTTGATAGGTATTTTTATATTTCATGTACAGTTGCAGCAACATGCACATGGAGAAATGTTTACAGTTGCTCGTAACTATGGATTTGTTTGAAACACAATGTGCTATTTAAGTGTAATGTTCTTGTCAGAAGGGCCTCTATTTCACTGAGTGAAAATTGCCACAGTAAGATGCAGTAAGATATGTTGTCATTGATCTGGTCATTACAGCAGAAAATGCTCTTATGTTCATATGCCCCTGCAAAGCCACTTAACTTGTTTCATGTCTCCTTCAGTAATTTCCATCATTAAAGTGCTGAAATCAAAGACCCAGTTTCTCATTTCTCCCCACTTACTGTACAACCATATACATAATGTGGGGAGGTTTGTAAAATTATAGAAAGCGGCTGTTTGCTGTGCATACCAACCAATAAGAAGCCTGTGAAGGTGAGGAGACATACATGAAGTACTTGAAACTTACATTTTATTGAAGGGTGATAAACATTGTGTGGGTAACAAAGTAACTATTATTCCATGTAAGATCATATATATCAATTAAAATATCCTTTAAGAAAACATGTATTAAATAATTTTATATATTATATAATATATTTAATTTGTATACATTATATATATATTCATATTATTATATACTGTATATAGTTGTATAAAATGTATTTTAACATGCATCAGCGTTACATCAGCGCATTGGTTGCTATGGCGATTTAGCGGTCTTCCACTTGCCAGTCTGCGCTGGCAGCTCAAAAATGGCATGAAAAAAACTTTACCATCAGCCAAAAAATCACGGTCCCTCACGTCAAACTTCAGGAAGAAAAAATAATACTTGAACTCGTCCAGAATCACAAAATGATTTTTCTGCGATTTCAGACGGGCGCAAAACGGGCAGCTATATTTCCGGGTCCTGACGGCGCCGAGGTCAGGAGGGTGTTCGTTGCGGCGTCTCCTCCATATCGTCCTCCACCTGCCTCTGCCTCTGCGTCTTTCTCTCCGCCGCCCCTCTGACCTCACAAGTTCACAGCAACAGCATCAACAGCGACACGAAGACGTGTAAGTAATGAGTCGTGTGATCGCTGCGGCTGTTCGTGTTGTGTGGTTGTTGTCACGTCGCTAAGGTTGGATGTCAAACCGCTCGTATGCTAGCTAGAAAACGCCCCCTACCACACTGTGTTCAAACTGCTTGGGCACACACAGACGTGTGGGTGTTTCTGATCGTGCTATCACTTCTCATCGAGTTCATTCCTGTGTGAACGGTCACAAAAAAAAAAAAAAAAAATACGAACACGTCATCCTCCACATCTTATTAACAGGAAATGTCAATTGATGTCAGTTGAATTTGACATTGATTTTATGGAACCTTTTTACGCAACACATGACTGCTTTGATAATGATGTTCACACCGACAGAGACGTGTTCCCCGTCACTGTAAGCAGACAGGGAAGTGCCTCCGGTGTAACCTTGACGATGAGCTGTGGTGACAGCAGAAACTTAAAGTCACAGTGTCTGGCAATGCAGCTATATCTTAAGGTCAACATTGTGATAACTACACAGAATGATGCTCGAGATTAGAGATTACCTTGACTCTAAACTTCCAGTTCAGAATTTACAATCCATTTCCCCCAATTGACAGATTGGTCTAAACATTATTGTCATTTGTTCTCCCAATACAGTGTATTCACTGTATTGTATTGGAACTGTAAGGACTGCAGTTCTGGTGAGGGAGCAAAGAAGTACTGTTATCAATATTGGGTAATTAATGTAGTGGATTCTGCTTCAAAAGGTGGCACATTTGTAGAAATGACACATGGCCTCAGTAATCCCAATTGGACCATCATCCCTTGTTTTCGTTAAACTTTGCCATGCTTCGGGGACACGAGTATCAATCAACAAGTACATTTATTGGCCTTTTTACGCTCTTTGAATTTTGGTATTGTGACAGGCGTAATGGCAGTTCCTCCAGCATATGCAGACCTTGGAAAATCGGCAAAGGACATCTTCAATAAGGGATACGGTAAGTGGGAGCAGAATGAAATGGCCGTTTATAAGAGTGTATGTAATGACCTTCATTTAAGCCCAAAATGTATTTTCTATATGTCTCTGTCCTTGCAGGTTTTGGACTGGTCAAACTTGATGTGAAGACAAAGGCTTCATGTGGGGTGGTGAGTGCAACTGTTCCAGCACATATACCGAAGTGCATTGTAGGTCTTATCAGCTGATTATAGGTTATCATGTTTTTACCACCAAGGAACTGTGTAAATGTAATTTAGCAGTAAATAATAGATGATTAACATCTTTTACCTTCAATTCTTCAGGAATTTAAAACATCTGGGTCGTCCAACGTAGACACCAGCAAGGTCACTGGAGCCCTGGAAACCAAGTACAAGTGGGCTGAATATGGGCTGACGTTCACAGAGAAGTGGACCACGGAAAACACACTCGGAACAGAAATCTGTGTTGAGGATCAGGTAATCTGAAAACTCTATGACATTGCTGATCATTCCAATAATGGCACACTCCTGTAACTCATGAAAGGATCTTCTTCTTTAGATCACCAAAGGCCTGAAACTCACTTTTGACACTACATTTTCACCAAATACTGGGTAAGCTGCAGTTAGTTTGTGATTTAAGTCACTGTTTTTCTAACCTCTAGCTTCTTTAATTTTCATTTTGATGTTTCACAGCAAGAAGAGTGGCAAGGTCAAGACAGCTTATAAAAGGGAATACATTAATGTTGGAGTTGATGCAGATTTGGATTTTGCTGGTCCTACTATTCATGGAGCAGCAGTAGCCGGCTATGAGGGCTGGCTGGCTGGGTACCAGATGACCTTTGACTCAGCCAAATCCAAGATGACCCAGAGCAACTTCGCGGTTGGCTACAAGACTGGGGACTTCCAGCTCCACACCAATATGTATGTTTTAGCTTCAACAAAATAATTGAACCAAGCAGGACGTTAAACTTCCCTGCAAATAGCTTTCAAAAGAACTTGCTGATCTGTTGATCACGTCATCTCATATTTGGTCATGTAAAACTTTTTGAATAATATTCGCATGTGATGTTGCACTTTTTCTTCCCCAGTAACGATGGTTCAGAATTTGGCGGATCCATTTACCAGAAGGTAAATGACAAACTGGAGACTGCTGTGAATCTTGCCTGGACGGCAGGTAGCAACGGCACTCGCTTTGGAATTGCTGCCAAGTACCAGTTGGACTCCAGTGCCTCCATATCTGTGAGTGCCTTCTTTTTACCTCAGCCAACAAGGTTATATTTACCGTTCTGTTTCAGTAGAATATCTCAAAGGTGTGGTCAAATTAGGTCATGTGCTAACTGCTAAGCAACAGTTGATCAGTCTTTGCAGCCGATGCAGTAATTTGATAACAGATTTCTTCAAATTATGAGACATTTTTGTGCTATTTTCTCATCAACTGTTGTTTTCTCAAAATAATCTGGTGAATTTATACCATGATTGTCCATTACTGTGTTTTATGTATAATTGGATCCACATGTGCTCATTGAGAATTTTCTTGTTACATAATATGACATTTTTTTCTCCAGGCTAAGGTGAATAATGCCAGCCTGGTAGGAATTGGATACAGCCAGACTCTGCGGCCTGGTAAGGAAAATCTTCAATTTAGAGTTGAAAATACTGCCAAATATCATGGGCCTTGATTTCACTTTTGAAAATGTATATGACATTTTTATTTCAGGTATAAAACTCCTCCTCTCAGCACTGGTGGATGGAAAGAATATCAATGCTGGTGGTCACAAACTAGGACTGGGCCTGGAGTTGGAGGCATGAGGATCTGCTCTGCCAATTCATTTGAAGATGAATATCAGCTGATTCTGACCCTGGGTCTGATCTGGTCAGCAACAGATATTTTAACGAGATGAAGCCAAAACAAATACTCAAACCGAGTTCCCAAGCACTGTTAAGATGGAAAACTTTCCAGTAGCCTCCTTTCATTGTGGTTACATTAAATGTGTCACGTTTCAGCTACATGAATTTATTAATCAGTTGTTCCCTCTGCCAATTTATTCTACATAATGAAAGAAAAACCATCCTCTGGGTGTTGGAG
Source organism: Scophthalmus maximus (assembly GCF_022379125.1). Classification (NCBI taxonomy): domain Eukaryota; kingdom Metazoa; phylum Chordata; class Actinopteri; order Pleuronectiformes; family Scophthalmidae; genus Scophthalmus; species Scophthalmus maximus. The sequence goes on from NC_061530.1 coordinate 14,435,328, forward strand.
TTGGCCTCCTTTCTTTGACAATCCAGGAATGGTTAAAAAAAAGTGTGATAACTTAGAATGTAAATCAGAGCTGTTATTTTGCACAGTAGAACACTTCCCTTTATTTAAGCTCTTTCTCCTTTTGTGTTATTTGCACATTTTATTCATATTTTGGGAGTGACGTTCTGCCTGTTGGAAGGTTAACTACAACAAACAATACTTATCAAGAAAGGCTCATCTTCACTTTCCTTCTAGAGAAGCTTAATCGTGCTGTGTGATGGGTTTTAGACCGCCACTACCTTAAATACCTGCTTTAAGTTCCAAGAAAATAAAATGGATTTTGATTTTCCTCAGTGTGACATGGGTGAAAGAAAATCCTAGTGTATCATCCATTTTTCTTCCCATTCTTGAGGATTGTGACACTTTATCAGGAAGCATTTTGTGTGTTGGTGTGCGTCTACCTTTGCAATAAAGTCCTAAAATCAACATTTGCCCTCCTGTAATTTGACTGCAATACATAGTGTAATTAGAAAATGTGGAGAAACATACAATGTGCTCTGTGAAATAATGACACACTCAAAAAGAAATGGTGTACAATTTTTTAAAATATCAAATTCGGTATAATTCATATGCTGCACCTTGGTTCGTAAGAAAACTTGACATTGAAATTTCTTAAAAAGTGCTTTGGAATCTCCATATTTACCTCTGGTGGTATGAGTCCAGCCAGAAATACACATGTATATTTCAACTACCATCACATTTGACCAGATAATAATCCACCCAATTTAAAGATGACCTACAGTATCCTAGAATATCCTAATTTCAAAGGCCTATAATTCATTGAAATGATCTGACATCTGTCCTACAATTTGATGGCGATCGTGACCCCATCTCCCACTGTGAGCATGCTGATGCTGATGCGAGTATCTTTGTGCAACTTCTTGTTCAGCTTGTCAATGGCCACAGTGTCTGCATCATCAGGAGTTGGATTCAGCACCTTCCCACCCCACAGCACCTGCAGGAAAAAATGTTTATAGCATTAGCTGCTAGAAATAAATTCTTACAAATAATATTGGCTTATTCCCACCCTTTTTTTTTTTACATTGTCGATAGTAATGATGCCTCCTTTTCTCAGCAGCTGCAGAGACTTTTCAAAGTAGCTGTCATAGTTAACTTTGTCTGCATCGATGAAGACAAAGTCAAATGTTCCAGCCTGGTCAGCAGCAAGGAGGTTGTCTGAAAGAAACAAGAGGATAAAGAGAAAGACAAACAGATTTAAGATTGTATGGATCTAAAAACAGTAAACAAACATCTGTCTCGTGCTAGTCAGGTGAAGTCCCACTGCGAGATGAGAATCACATCTGGAAGACAATGGATGTATTATAGGACCATGATATAGACCCTTGTAGATTCTCAACAGCTAATAAAGTAATATGTTTACTTTAAATGACCTATTATTAAAAGAAAACAGGTGTAGGGTTTCTCCTTGTTGCTCTGCTGCGACTCAACAATGTGCAACAATAAAGTATATTTTAAATACTATCATATAGCACATTACATAATGTAATTATGGGGGTGAATGAGGTGGTATAATTTATACACAGTGGTATTTTAAACATGTTTATTTAAATGTTGATGAAAAATACCCTGAGTAATACATTTATATGTAAAAGTAGGGATTCCACCAGTACTACAATACTAGTCAATAACGTGAACTTAATTAAATCTAATAAATAAATATTTAAATTTAATCACAAATGAAAACGCCACGACTTCTTGTACGCTTCTTCGTCTGTGATGCCGGTGACGTCATAAAACGTCGTCACGGTCGCGGCGCCGACGTTTAGCGTTTGTTTGGAAAAACTTTACTCGATTGATTCCGTGGGAGTTCACGCCACAGGTGTGGACCGACGCGTGTGCAGACAGTTAGCGGACGACCTGGATCCAGGTATTTGAACCAAACCTTTCTCACCTCATGGTACACTTTGGTTGAAACCATAGATCGACTGTTTGAGCTCTGCTGTCGTCGATGTTGTTGTTTTGCTAATTAGCCTAGCTCACCTGGATAACTTACCCCAACTAGCCTAGCTCACCTGGATAGCTTACCCCAACTAGCCTAGCTCACCTGGATAGCTTACCCCAACTAGCCTAGCTTACCTGGATAGCACCTGGGTGCAAGGTTAGACACGATTGCTGTCAAATTGTAATTAGGGAAATTGATTTCAGCCTCTCCATTTGATCAACCCCATCGCGAGGTTCTTGGTGAAGGATTTATCACGGGAACAATGCACGGCGTGTAAAGGTATTTATTATGTTTACATTTTTAACTTTTGCTACTTAAAGCACAATGTTCAGCATGAAAGGAACCGTTGTCATAATACAACGTTTGATATCATTGGTTTATATAATGAGTGGGTAGTTGATGAAGAACCCCTAAAACTAATTCAGTCGAATCATGCAATAAACCCTACAGTCATGAATGAAATGTTGCAACAGTTTGAGAGGTGTTGATTCAGGTGCATGATCATTTTGGAGGCTGCACTTTCAGGTTCTTGGTGCATTGACTTGTGCATCACCACTGTATTGTAGAAGCTGATAAAATAGGGTTTAATTTCAATTGTTTTGGATAAAGTCTTGTCTGTTTCTTATACCAGTTCAACGTGTTGACGCGGGGTTCTTTTATGTACAGTTTTTATGTTGTTTGTTTTGAGTTGGTATTTTGTTTTATTCATTGATCATTTTTTTAAGCTGCTACCTTGGCTAACTTGCAAACGAGATTTTGAATGTCAATGGGAATATTCCTGGAAAAATAAAGTTTAAATAAATTAAAAAATAAACACAAATTGTGTAGCAGACAATGGACACACTCAAGTAAAGTGTAAGTAATACGAAACTACACTTACAGTAAGTGCAGTACTTGAGTTATTGTTAGTTACCTTAGCCGCTGAATAATCATCACTTTTTTTCAGTTTATTCTTTAATTACAAAAGTGAATCCAGGCCTCTGAAAAAGTTACTATTCATAATCTACAGCAGTCTGTTATTTTTGAAATATTACATTACAATAACATTGCAGTGTGATCTTACACTACACCGTGCTATTGAGTTCACCTGTAAAATATTATGAAATGCAAAATTTGTACAATAAACTCTACATTGACAGACTCCATAAACCTCTGTTAAACCTCAGAACAGTGACCTCTGGTGGCCTTTTTAGATGATCTCTACTGGACACAGAAACCACTAAGACCTCAAGCTAAGACAACAGCCCTAGAGATAATACAATTTGTGGTTGTTAAATTCCTTTTAATACCAATATTTTTCATTTCTGAAAAATGTATTTCTATCAATTTAGAAACAGTGCGTTAAGAAAAGCAATGTATTACTGTACCAAGAGTTTTCAGTGCTGGCTGTATGCGAAGATCAATTTTTTGCTCGACTCCAGCCTGTAAACAAAGACACAAATGTTTTAAAAAGTGATATAAGTTGTCTGATAACAGGTGAGAAACAATGTATTGCACCATATCAGGATTTCTTTCATGAGTGTATTTGCATGCATGATAATATTTATTCTGTTTATGAATTGGTTGTGCAAACGTGAGGCTTGCACATCCAAGGTGCTGAGCCACATTTTCCAATGTGTTTCTTTTGATAATCTCTCATTACACTCCATTAGGCTGCAACTAATTGTTGAATTCATTATTAAGCAGTCAACTAAATGTTTTGCTTGATCATTGAATCAAAAGCATAAAAATGCAATCTTGACATGCAGATGAAACAAACCTGCATCATATAGTATGTCGTCTCTGCACCCATCAGCACTTTACAATATAAGAATAATACAGCAGTATTACACATCATATATTGAACCCCACAGTGACCCCCCCCCCCATGTATTTTGACAAATAATGATACACCCTGCTGGTAGTGAATTGTACCTCTTTCCAGAAGGGTTTTCCAATGTTAGTGTACTCTTCACTGACGTCACATGCCACCACAACACCGTCATCAGGCAAAGAAAGAGCAATGTTCAGTGTGTTGTAACCTGTGTATACTCCTGCAAATGCAATGAATAGGCAGTAAAATCAACAAGATGGATGACGATAGAAAGGGCAAAAAGAACACTTGGAGCACTTTTTTTTTGCAGGCATATAGATAATCTGGTTACTGTCAACTTTCTGTAGTAATCTGATTTCTTAAATATCAGGAAGACACTTGTACAAGACATTCAATTTCTGTTGTCTTGGTATAGGAAAAGAGTAACCTGATTTTATCGGCTAGATTTTTTTGTGCACTAAACAAGACTTTGGACAGGGTAAATATCGCAGTTATAAAGCCGTATATGAAAAAAAAATATATCTGAAGTTTCCTTAGTTGTTACTAAATGACAGTAAATACTGTTACTTCATTTTGCATTACTCATTCCCTTAAAATAAAAACATGTAAGCCATTGTTTCATAATCAAGTTGAGTTAAGGATTGCGGAAAATCAACGAGGACGCATTTGCAGAAACTAGATGTGACGTGGAAATAAGACTCCATTACCGATCTCTAATGCTTTCTTGGTTTTTATCAGTTTTGCCAGATTGACCATGAACTGTGACTGCTCACAGGATACCATCATGATGCTCCAGGAGTCCTCCAGTGTTCTCTGAAAGCAATGAGTGGAAAAAACAGTTGCATCGGTTTCATAAAATGACATGATGATCACATCTTTTGACATTAAGTGCCTAATTGTGCCAGAGCATGACATTTATCCGGATACAATGACATCCTTACCAGCCTGAGGTTTTTCAGAACCGGATGCTCCCTCATGGAGTGATTGAGGACGTACTGTAACAGTGGGTTTTCTTTTCCCTCGCCGTGACTTTTGGAGAGGCTCATTCTGGAAGATTTCTTTTTCCCTGCGGACGAATACAAACATTGAGACAATTATAAGGATCTTAAGAGCACGCTGATGTAATGAGGCCCACCATCCGACTTAAACATCTCTTAGGAAACAGACGTCTGATTTAGATTAGATCAAACTCAATGATCTCAATGAGGAAATGCAATTATTGCACCAGCAGCAACAGATACAGAAATGAATACTGGAAATTTTTAGACAATCTTGCCTGACATATTGACGGTAATACCCTGATTCAGTCTAGATGGACACATCCATGGGACATCTGTGTTCCTACTTTTGTAGTTTGCATGTGCACCAGGTTGTTGTAACATTCCCCAGATAGTTGCCCTGGTTTTTGCACGTCACTTCAGGGCAGGACTGTAAATTCACCGGTGAGTGAGTAGAAGAGAACTTTGTACTGGGTGGCTGTGCACTTGTTGTTAAACTGTGCAACTCTGTCATTGTCTATGGAAAACACATTTCATTAAAATCATTTACCTTCAATGAGTCAACACATGTTATGTTTTTTCTGTCAGTGGAAGAGTTGACATCGAACGTGTTGTGTAATCTTAGCAGATAAAAGGTGCTTCACCTTAGGTTGTTTCCTGGTCCCGAGCACTGACCTGCACTGACCTGCACTGAAAGCCTCCTTTACTCAAGCAGGGGTGCCAATGTTTTAATTCTACCTGTCAAATCCAGATCCGCACTGTGCACTGTGGTCAGAGGCCACAACCTGTTCCCTCACTGCCCTTCACGCGCACGCGCGCACGCGCCTGCCGACAGGTTGCCCCTGCGTGCTAGCGGCGGTATAAAGTTTGTGGTGTTGAACTGCTTCGCTCTCACCGAAAACGTAACCGACGATGAAAACGACTCCGAGTGTGATGGATCCGACCAGCGCCTCTCTGGAAACTGTGCGTAAAGACATTTGGACTCGACCGCAGACGACACCGCCACGCGCTCCACACCGGCACCGCTCCTAAGCGCTTCCTCCTCTTCCTCCTCCTCCTCCTCCTCCTACCGTAATACCGCAAGTAGAGGCGAAGTGACACTGGATGATCAGGCGGATCCCGACAACCATCCTGATAACGAGCACGCGTTCTGCTGCGGCGCTTGTTCGACCACATACAGAAGACCCCCCCCCCCCCCCCAACACAGAGCAGATTTAAGGCAACAGGACACAGTTGCAAACCCAAACGAGCGGTGCAGGTTCCTCCCTCCATTGAAACAGCACAGACACTGCGGACCGTGAAACAACTCACCGCAAACGTTGCGTCCGAGAGGGTCGTCGGTTGTGTGTGTGTGTGTGTGTGTGTGTGTGTGTGTGAGCGAGTGGAGCGGATTCCTGCTCTAATCAAGCATGAGAGTTTGCCCGGACGTGTGGACATCACGGTCATATGACCCGCTGTTGCTATAACGATAGGATTGTCATCATGCCAGGCCTACGTAACGACGGTCATATGACCTGCTGCAGCTCTTATCATAGGATGGCAAAACACGCCCACCGCACAAGCAAAAATATCATGTCAAACTGAACTGAACAGCGGTGAAATAAAAATATCATTTGAGCTTTTAGAGTACAAATGCCATACCACCATGCAGTAGTGCCTCATGCGATCTCTGGGGATCAAACCAAATGGAAAAACAGCCCCAACTCCCACCGCCCAGCACCAAGAAACACGTGATGCCAAACCACATAATTCCAATCTTTGAGACGATTGTGTTATCATCAAATAACAGCTGTAGTGCTTTTGGTGCTTTAAGTGCAAACCACCCACAACCATCCCAGGCACATCAGGTGCACACATTTAGACATTTTATCAAACCTCTAAAATTTCTAACCTTTTGGCAGAAAGATAGTGGCTTCTGGTGGCCTCGTTTGGGCGTTTCCTTCTCAGTCTCCTCCACCGTGTAAAGTAAACTTTTGTGTTAATTAAAATCCATGTACGGAGGATCTACATGAATGTAATTAGAAAGGTTTTTAAAAAATGGGTCGTCTGCACTGGGTCGTCTGCACTTTGTAAAAAGGTTTACGTTCCTTTGACATCTTGAACCATAAGTTACCATAAACTAAAATATTTTATGCCTCCCTTGCTATCTGGAGTTATTGATGTTTTCAGGGTTGTCTGTCTGTCCATCCCACTCTAGTAAATAGGATATCTAAAAGTAATGCTATGTATTCATTATTTATATAATGTTTATTATGTAAAAAATGTGATAAATGTAAATGCATATACACAGGTAATGTATGAGACTGTTCCTTTGTTACATACAGTAAAATATTTTAAGTTGAAGACATGTAATATACCGGCTCGTACAGAGAGGGGCAGTGTTGTCATGGTAAAGAAGCTCACTTATGCTGATGTTGGATATATTTCTTTTCCGAGTATATAAAATGGATACAATGAATAGGAGAAGATAGTTTGCCATCTGACCACATAGCAATCATTTTGTGCCCGTTTTAGTCATTTTTTGACTAAAACGGGTACACGGGTGACCTTTAATACAATCTCTGGTTTGATAAATTGATACCACCAAACGTACAGTGCTTTGACCCCCAGTGTCATTGCTCTGTGTAAGCTACAGTAGAGATCTTGTGATATATACAATTACACACTGTGTGAGTCTGTTTTTGTTTCTGGCCTGAACACGTCACCTCTGCACCCAACACTTAGTGTGTGTGCATGTGTTTTTATGGTGTGTTTTGGGGATTTCCCAAAAGGATTTCCCAAACTGTTACAACTAAGCTTTTATTCACTTTTCGAACAGCTCTTATTAATAATCACAGCTTTTTATTTACATCTGATTCACTGATTGACTGCAAGCCCAAGGCAAAGAATCAGAGGTATGTTTGTGCCAGAAAAACAATGGGGCCGTGCATTAGTGGTGAGAAGTTTGTTTGTTTTATAAGGTGGTAAATGCATGTTGTCTTAAAATTAACACACGAGCCCACATGAATCTCCCACAAATGCAGGTTAGTCTACCTATACACTTGAAAAGATCAGAACCCTTTATTATTATAGTTAGATCAGTCCGTGCAGCATAATCTAAATCTAAATCTTTGTTATACCTGTTAAATGTGCAATGCATATTTCACCATAACAGTGTAAAATGTTTAAATGCTTTAAAGTATTCAACTATTCAGTATAAACAAAGCTCTATGGCTATAATGACCCAAGAGCATTCATGTTGTTTACACTTTTTTTATTTTCGCTTATTTTCGCATCTTTAATAGTCTCCACTAGAGGGGGTTAAAGCGCGTCAAACAGGTTCCTCTTTTGAGTGCTGCTTTCCAAAGAACAGTATGATACACAAATATTTCTGAACAATAACACAGAAACTCTATCAAATACAAACAGTGGCAACAATTCCATTGAATGCAGAGCTTGGCGGTTATTGTTTGACGATTAAGGTTTGCGTGAAATGGTGCTCATTCTCACAGAGAACAAGATTTGGACAACTTGCTGTGTTTTAAATTGCATATGCTTTTAATGTGTTCTATCTGATGGAAAACCTGCTCTCTGACGCTGTCCCCCCCCCTCTCTGCTCACAGATGTAACAGGTTCTGAGGCATCACTGGCTGCCTTGCTGCCACTGCTGGTTACACACCGAGTCCGGACAGCAGGGGAGGATAGAGTATTCCTCCAGAGGGCCGGGATACTTACAGCTGGTCTGCTGAGGTGTGGGGCTTGCCTCGGGGGTAAGCCTCTTGTGTGAGTAAACACAATCACTATCCAGCAGAGAGACACGCTGTCCGGGTCGGGGGAATTTTCTGCTACGCCAGAACAATGTCTGACACTGTTGTGATGATTGAATTTTATAGGCCGGCCTGACTCGAGTCTACTGTCTGTGAGTGTTTTATGATGTCCCATGCTGAGATGATTAATGTGCTGTGAAATGTGAAGGGCCTTCTTTGTATGTGTGATGAGGCAATATTCTGTTTATATCACAGAGTATAGTAAACTTAATGAGCAGTTGTCAAGATGGAAGTGACCCACTGTATCAGTCACTTTATTACTTAGCAAACACAACCCTGCAAATTTTAAAGCCAGAGCCGAACTGTGCTCGTCAGACATCTCTGCTCTCGCAGACAATGACATGTCATGTAAGTCTGCTCCTCTCAACTCTTGAATTTGACTTTGGCATCAGACTTTTTCTTTGACTGACAGATGAGTGAGCGATACGACTCCGTCTGAAAGTGCGGCCTGACAATTTGATTTGACAACCCCTTTCAAGTCAAATATACTCCTTGTTCCTGGTACTACATCATCTTGACAAGAAGAAAAGTGGTAAAAAAAAAAGAAAAGATGTAGATATCTATTCATAATAATAGAAACAAATGCCTTTGTCTGTAAAGTGCTAGCCACTCAGTCTTTTATCCTTTTCCGGCTGCAAGTATAAAATGTGAAAAATTGCAAAATATTTGCCTGATTTTTAGACTGAATTGCCGTTTTAGTTTCACGTAATTCAATTAGCCTAACAGAATGTTTTCTGTAAGGCTGTTAGGCAAAAAGGACACAATCGCATCACACTTTATGGAACTCAAATGTATAGAATATACGATGTGGAGGATTTAGTTATATTGACGCATGTTGCATCTCAACGTACACACCAAAGGAACTTTTAAAACCTCAGGCCTGTGGGTAAACATGACCCTTAAATTTCCATTAAACATCATCTTTCATCAATTATTTATCAATGTGAAATGTTTTCTGCCATTAGCAGAGAACCTACATGGAGTTGTGATAAAGTCACTAAATATTCTTGTACTTGCATGCTGTCATCACTGGAGTGTGTACATCCTTGTCACTGTGATATTCCTACATTCTTCTCTCCCATTTAGCTAATAAAATGCATAGACGTAAATGATTCATGCCAACCATTTACATAATTCATAATTAAATCATACCCCGACGGCTTTGAATTTATTAATAGTGAAAATGCATGTGCTGCCATCGCGATATACTAATTAATATCTTTAGTTATCGTTGGCACATTGCTCACTCGACTGGGGTCTGGTTATGGGGCAGGAATAATGCAATGCAACAACAAATTATCTGTGCATTTAAGTGGGAATCTCTTGAAGTGATGGCCACAATATGCATTTGCCTTGAGAACTTAATGGAGGAATCTGCTTTATCAGAGATGTCACATGTTGTGGCTAATCATTTTGAACACTGTAAAGATAAGAGCTAATGCATTTCCCTCCTCGAGCTCCAGCGTACAGTTGCGGGGCGCCTCTGATCGCACTCTACACTTTTCCCACAGTCCACAAAAACATATGCCACACACGCTCTGGGTAACCCAATTTATCCGCAGACAAAGGAAAGTAAACTCAAAACAGCACATACAACAAATCATAAATATATTTCTTGATTGATAACTTCATCGATGTTTGTGCTAATTTGTCAACACCACAAATTTGATTATGGATTCATTGTTCTGAGTCATGTTTCAAAACAAACATACCAAAATTTTGCATATCTGGCTTGTCACAAGTAAGAATTGGTTACTTTCTGTTTATATCATTGTGAATTGTACATATCTAACTATTGTTAGACAACACAAATAATTTAATAAGGCCACCCGCCATGCCCTTTTCACCATTTTCTGACTTTCCTCTATGATTATAAACTGAAAATCTTAAGGGTTTGGTCTTTTGTTCAGATAAAACAAGACATTTTAAGATATCGCTGTGGACTGTAGCAGCTATCTATCTGCATAGCCACTTATTTGAAAATATAACTGACAGATTTATGGATAAAGGAAATAATCTTGCAGCACAAGTTGGTTGCAATGCAGGCCTGTAACAACAATAGATTGCCTGTGTTTAATGAAAAAAAGAAAGAGGTTGCTATGACCTCATAATGATATTCCACTGCTTTCAAAAACACGTCAGGCTAATGAACTCGTGTCACCAAGCACCTCTACCCTTTTCTTATGAGCTCAATGTGGTCTTAGTTTCAACATTTAATTCAGAACTGAGCATCCAGTAGCTCTCCCCACCAGTGGACAAACAAAGAGGTCCTCTTCACTAATGGTCCCTGAGGCTTCACCACTATCTATTGATCTGCTGTCACCCAATTTCTCTGTGACTTATGCCCTGCTTAATTCCCATTACTGTGCACACTGAAGCCTTATCAGGGAGAACAATAGGCTTGTTGTCACTGAGGGCAAAAATATGAGCGGACCTGTGACAGTGTGAGCACAAACTCATGACTTCAGCTCCTGGAGCCCTCTCGGTGACCTCTACGCTCATGTAGGCCAGTGTGAGGCCCGGCGTCAGAATACTAAACTTAGCCCGCTCTGTTTGCAGATGAATCAGAAAATTGGATCTCGCTCGTTTCATAAAAACGAGCCCCAAAAAACAGAGGCCCGGCTCCGTAGCCATAAAACTGTCGCCATGATATGTCTCTAGCGATGATGATTCTCAGTTTCTGCATGCCCCCTCTCCGGCTCTTCCACCCAGTGGGTGCTATCTCTTCGTTTCAATTATATGTTTCTTTGCTCTTTTAGACAAAGAGTAATAAAGCTATAAATTGTGTATGCAGCAGAGGGTATGGACATTCTGTCTTTGAACTGCTGTTGAAACTACCATAAACCACCTACAAAGTCAAAGATAAGGATTTACAGTTATTTAACATCATCCTTGTCCCCTAAATCAAACTGATAAGAGAATTAAGTGATGGCTATAGGTTCTTTGTCCTCTAGCTATTGATTTTTTTTTTTTTTTTTTTTTTTACTGAGAAGACCAGTGCAGTGTTTTTATTGAGCATCCTATTTGCTTGAAGCTGAGGAGTTAAAATTGAGCCATTTGGATTCTTTTTATTGAACTCCAGCATCTGCACTCTGAATTGATTCATCTGATACTGAGCCGCCGCCTTGTTTAACTTGCATTCACTGTGAAAATGTCTTTGAACATAGATCCAGACAACATGACGGAGACGTTGCTAATAGAATCTTCAGTATCGTAGTTGTGTTTGCCAAGCAGAAATAAGCTACCTCCTTGAAGAGCATTAGAACAATTTATGTAGTTAAGTTATATATTAAGGACAAGTCAGTCTTTATACCGATTGTTTTTTGGTACGGTACAATTATGCCCCTCAGGCACAAGGACTGAGTGTGCTGAAATTAACTACTCTAAATAGGCATGATTGTTCCTTTTTGGCCTCTCTAGACAAAACACATGACTTGATTTTTCAGGAAGACATTCCTCTATAATAGTAATTGGTATTAATTTCAAAAGTAGCAAATACTGTGCTTGTTAAAGCGGCCATTATCTCCCCAAGCCCAGACTGCATGTCCCTCTTAGCGCACACTGTCCCAGTTTGAACAAAGACGTGTTAAGCTTAGTGGAAGATAGTCACTTGTTTCAGCATGAGGACACTGATGTCAGTGCCTTCGAGTCGTTGAAGCTGCAGCCGTTCACATTTAATGATTCAGTTGCTGTTTAGCTCCAAGTTCACGACCCCGGAGCTATGATAAATGTCAAGCGCAACAATATCCCGCTAACTAGACACGCCACTGCCAACCAATCATCTCGTTATTGACTGGAAAGGCATAAGGCGCTGTAATGTGACTCTACATGCTGCGTTACGGTTTCTGTGTAACCATGTGGGCCAGTGATTTGGCCTGGTTCAGCAGGCTCCGTGCACCACTGTCAGTTTCTACTCCCAATCACACAACAGGCCTTAGAGACGATCTCTTATAAAGTGACCGTACTTTCATTAAATGTCAGGGTGGAATGTCAGATATTCGTGTTGAAATAAGCTACAGGTTCTGAAAGAGTTTGCTCAAGTGGTTGGACCATACAAAGTATGTATATAAAAATGTACGTAAAGGGAAGCCAAGTGCCTGAAACCTGTATTCTCTCGAATGACCAGCAGATGACCTCTCCTCTGGTAGCAAAAAGAAGTCAGTTCCAATAGAAGTCAATAAGAAAATTACTTAATTCATAACCCGAGTATACATTATCATTACGCGTTTATGGTCTCAATCTCTAGTTTCAAGTCTTCTTCATTACAGCCTGGTGTTCATTTTGTAAATGATGGTTGATTTAGAGTTAAATAAACGATTAAGCACAGTATGCATCTGGGCGTGGATACTGCGTGATTGACAGATAATACCGTCCAATAAGTGGATGGTTGCAGATGTAGGTGGACATGCAATGCACAAGCTCTCGGTCAGTCACCAGCCACCTCCCCCTCCTTTATTATGACCTCAATGTGTTCTTAGTTTAGACAGTTAATTGTGGTAATTATTGAAACATTAGCATGCAGGGGAAGATTGATTTACACCAATACCTTCATTCAGGCTCTGCCACATGCGTCTCTGTTCGCGCCACCTGTCATTAGCCTACAATATATTCTACTCCCAAGATCTCACCCTCCAACAGCTGTTAACTTGTTTTTAGAAATGACATTGTCCTACAATATTTGTTGAAAGCTGTTCATTTGCCTGGGTGTTGTCTCCTTTAGCTCGTCCGGGAATTGATGTGATGACAGCAATTAATTGAATGCACTGTTTTTAAAATAGCCCTCTGTGTGTCATTGCCTAATCAACATACCTTTCACATAGGAATGAAGTGTTGATATTTAGGTCTAAGTTGTTGGTAGACTTGTCATTGATAGCTGAGTGTAAGGTTTGATAAATGAAAAGGTTATTCTTCCTGTGAAACTGGGGATCAGGACGGACCCACACTGCTCTGGGATGGGAGGTATTTATGATGGTTTAAAGCTGCCGGGTGGGACGGCTTCTCTCCGTCATGCTGCTACCATATATCAATCCCGGAGAGAGCTAAAGGGCTGCTTCTCTATGTATAGCCCAGCTGGGTTTTATTTTGGCAGAGGGTCATTCCATTTTGTTCATAGACCTCCCAGTTGGTCAGTCTTAGTATAATGCCTACTGAAGAGGCGTTAAGCAGGTGGCAAGAAGGCAACAACGCTGACTGAATGTCAGTGTGCTAACTGATATATTAATCCTGGCTCTGTCATTAAAATGTGTCTTTTCAAAAGCGGCCACACAGAGGAGAACATTTGAAAAAAAACTTGAACTATAGCTATATCAATATAAGTTTTTTATGAAGTTGTCCAGAATACTGGAGTTGGAATCTTTCAGCAGATCTGGAGACATAGAAATCCAACAAAACTGTAAATTTTCTCCAGTGCTGAAATGAGTCATTGATACATCAGTTAGTGCACTGACGTTGTCATTGACAGTTTTTGGTAATCAACTAGCAGTTTAAGTTATTGTCATGTCAACAAACATAGCATTTCCTTGTTAGCTTTCTTTCTTTAACATCTCCCTAACCCTATGTCAAAACAAAATATTATACACCATAATTAATGAAATAAATAGATACGTTGTCTACAATGTAATGTCTACAACCAAAGTATCTATGACGATTTGCAGCCTAAATTAACCTGGAAAATGTCAAATGAGCAAGAATAATATAATCACCTTTTAAAAAAATCTTTTAACATCTTTTTTCTTTGGGGGGGGGGGGGGGCTCTCAGCATCACTGCACAAACTGCCCTTTTGTGACGACCATGGCCACCGGTGGTGCTCTCCCTCATTAGTAAACTGTGGGAACAAAAGACAGAGCAGAGGAGTCCTAAACCCACATAAATACAGCTGAGAGGATATTATGCTCAAATGTAAAACTCCCAAATAAAAGAGATTGGAAAAAACTCTCCGGGGCATCTTCTAAACTTTGCTGCTGTCATCAATCAAGAATATTGCCACGCAAGTCCATACAGGACTCGGACAAACTGCTCCTTTAAGCATTTCTCCGGGAGGCATAAAAGTGTATTTATGGTCACCACAGGCAGGTGTAAAGGAAGATTGGCAAACATGAAAATAAAGTCCTCTCCCGGGTGCCATCTAGCCCTGCTCGGCTGTGTTTAAATCATAGATGGAAAGAACAACAGTCTGGTGGGACAGCAGTCCAGTCTGATAAAGCACTGCCCTGGGCCTGCGTTTTACTTTCTCTCCAAAGCCCATTATTGGAGACAATGTTTTGTCTTCATACCTGTTTTCAGCTCTGTAATGAACGCCGTACGTCTTATTTGGCACAGTTTAACGTAAACTACATTTATAGTGCATATTACCCGATGCCAAGATTTAAGGCTGCAGAAGATCCTGTTTCTGCACTTAGCTGATGTGGGATTGATTTCCTTTACAAATGTATGAATCACCGGGGTCATTACTGAGCCAGACTCTTTCATCAAATTGAGCTATATCTTATGCTACTACTCAAGGCCTTCTGAGAGCCCACCACCAGGAATATACTGTACAGCTATTGGCTAATGCTGAACATTGACCCTCTGTGGAGAAAATAGGTGACAACGTACTTTTGGAGCCTTTTAATAATTCAGATGTATGTGGAGGGAATGTAAACACATTTATAAGTGGAATCGGGTTGATAAACGGAGAAGCAAGAAAAATCTTGTATTTATTTGAAAGAGTAATATCATGAGTGGGAGAAAATTATGAATATAACGATACACCAGTGTACTCATATACACGCCAGCATACCTTAATGCTTTCCAAAACTGTTTTAATTGGGAGGCTTCTAACGGATCTCTGCAAGTCACTCCCACTAGAATATTCCTCACTCACACGCTCGCGCACACACAGGCAGTATTGACTTTTCAAATAAAAAGACATTAATGTAGATAACGGCCATTTTGAATCCTCATTAGTCACCGGTAATCTAGAAACATGGGCGATATATTAAGAGTGGTGTTCGCGGCTAGTCATTAAAGGAGAAATAAAAGACAAAATAAATCCAATCTTGGAATGCCTGCGATTAATCATGTTGGCCACTGCTGGCTGGCTGGCTGCTTAACAGTTTTATTGACTCATTTATGCTGGTTTCCCTGATAATCCATTTATTCAGAATAATGCCTCCCTTCATGCTCAAAGTGCTGTGTTCAGGTGATACCGCTATAAACTGTAATTTTTTTCTTTATTCCCTTCCCCCTAGACAAAAATATATTACAACGATTATGTGCAATGGCTGACAGAAGAAAGGCAACAATTGCACATTATTCAAGGAAGCTTTTAATGAAAGTGTTGATTAAGTATATTTTCAATTATTCCTTTTAGGGGGATCACAAACTAAGATAGTATTGTGAACTCCAAAGTATTTAATTAGAACAATTTTAATGTAATTTTTTAACAGCAGAGAATTACTAAACAGGAGCAGCAACATATGTACAAAGGTTCACCCGTGTCCCTGAAGTAGCACAGACGGCCGCGCATAGAATCATGTGATGTGAGACAATGGGGCAATAAACCACGATTAAGATGTTCTTGTGTATGACATAAGGGAGGATCACATGCAGTGGCTGTGAAGTGTCCAGACTCCTTAAGCAGCTCCGACAGCTGTGCATGTGCACCTCTGACAAGATTCCTGAGATACAAATGCTAAAGTCCAGAGTCCCCCCGACCCCACTTGACCCTGCTCCACCAATCTGCGGTGAGAATCTCCCGTCCATTGTACAGTGGTGTGGGTTTACATAGGTGTTGGTTTACATTTATATAAATTAGCTGATAATTTTGGCCAATAAGAGCCTTTAACACCCATGTCTGTATCAGCCTTTGTATTTGTCAGTATGCGCCGACATGAAAACAATTATTTTACTGAAAAAACAATACAGACAAAATTTACATTAATTCGTATTTTCTCAATTCAAGTTCTATATATTTGGTTCTAATTGTGTTTTATTTTTGTTTATATATTTGTTAGAACAAATACAATATAATAGCAGTAAAATATTAAGTATTAGTAACATTTGTTTGTATTTCTTTGGTCTAATGACATCTTTGGAACCATTGCCAATTTTTTATATGTATACATGTATTTCCTGATATATTGGTATCGGAAATGATTTATTCCTTATATCGATATCTGCATAGGCTGGCAAAAATCCATATTGGTTGGGATCTTCTTAGAACTAATCACTAGTTCCAACATTCATCAGACTTCGTCCTTCTTCTCTTTTGAGATATCTCAACAAACAAAAACAAGGCCTTAAAATTGAATTAAAATTCTGAAGCACGGGTAAAGAATGAGAATCACGAGGATTATCCCTTTAAGCATTTCAAGATTTTATTTTTAAAAACTAAAAAATCCCAGCTGCTAGTTTTCAGGCCAATCGAGAACGGCCTGTTTCCGTTCAGCATTAGTAGATGTTTGCTTGTATATATATCGTAATGAGGACTCTGAGTTTTCTCAGCACTGTCTCCGGAGACTTTCTTGACCGAGAGCCTGAAGCCTATCAAGTATCCCACACTGCACAAGTCCTCGCACCTGACGACATGGTTCTGCAGGGAGTTTCTGCTGTCACAATAAATCAGGAACGGACAGGATACAGTGTAATCATGCCGGTATCCCGTTTCACTCAGCCCCTGTCAAATACTTCAGCAAACTCCAAGCTGCACATAGTGGCACTCACACACCACCACCACTGCACATGTTGCCATATCCGCTGCGCTTGATGGTTGACTTGAGAGGAATAATGCGTTGGAGATAACATACAAAGAGCTGTTGATGGTTTATGTTGCATGTCTGTTGTATTCTATAGCTTCCTTTGTTCTTAAACACCCGTCACTTTGAGAGCAGATGGAATAAATTGGATGCCTCTGAGGCAAATAACCCTGGAGGGTCTGTTTTATATCTTAACATGTAGCTCATACCTTAGAGCTGAGGCGTTAAAGATCTTTGACGATGTTTGAAAACAAAGTGCTCCACTCTGTAGCTGTATGAATCCTATACTTCAAAACCAAAGTAAACTGAGATGCCTGAAACTGTCGGAGCAGAGACCCGTGCTGTGCTTATATCAGAGCTCCTTTCCCTCCATAAAGATGGATCATAATGTCTAATTCTCACAAATTACCCAAACATTATGTAGCCTTTTCCTTTCCAACACTGTTTAATCTGTGTCTGGAGTATTCGCTGTCACTTCATGTTGCAAACACTCCTCTCACTCTGGCAGTTCATTGTCTTTTGATGGGCCATAAAAGGCCCGGTTTGATGGATGATAACTCGGGGCGTCTCTCTTTGTTGTGGGATGTGACGACTGAGTGCATGTGAGACGTGAGGAGAAGACGCGGTTTGAATGGAAGATGTCGTCAATGTCTTGCGTTGACACTGAGGCCCCTAAGCGTGGGCTTTGATCTCTGAGAATTATTACAAAGCAAACACAAATAAAAGATTCCAGTGTGTTACTGTTTCCTGGGTGAAATTTGGTACAGTTTTGTGAGCATTTTCCAAGATCCCTCTCCCTGATTGCTAATGTGTTTCTAGAAGCAGAAAGGCCTGCTGATCAGGACTCTGCAGCAATTAAGAGGTTGACAAATTGGCAAAGGTGTTCCCTGGTAGTCGGAGCGTGCTGCGGCTTCTACCTGCACGTAAAACGTGATTTATCGAGAGGCCCATGTCATTGCCTTCTAATCCGGTCAAATAAATACTGAGCGCTCCGTAGGCGCTGGACTTCCTGCTGACCCGACAACATCTGCTCAGGCACTCAACTACTTAATATATTAGCTGTGAGAACAGGGCAGGTGTTTCCAGCCGGAGCCAGAGAACATGAGAAACAGATTGTGCCTCTGGTCCGTGCAGTTGAATTAAAATGAGTCACCGCCAGCTTTTTCTCGTAAAAATGAAAACACAAATACTGTTATGGCATGAGGGGCAGGTGGGGATATTTCATCGGTCTGCTTGATGGTGGTAAGAAAACTAAAAAGTATAATTGACTGCAGCTTGCATAAGGAATCTATTATGAGATGACAATTCATGATATAGATATACTTCATATAATTTCAACCTTATCAAAAGCAAAGGCTTACTAGGCAATGAAAATTTTTACTTTCCAGTATATTGCAGCCATAGTGCAGCTCTGCGTGTCCATGTGAGTCTCTCTGTGGTTTGTCTTTGATGTTTACAGCTGCACTTCATGTCCTTTACGTTGTAGATTGCAAAAGGAACACTTTAAAGGTCCTATTGTTATGGTACCTCAGCACATCAGCGAACATTTACCAGCTATGAGCTTTAACTATTAAGAATCGAAAGGAATTAAATATGTTTGGGAGCCAAGTCATTAACAGAATCCACCAGGAGGCAATGGGAGAGGTTGACCACACTGATTACACAACATGTGGTAAATACAGTACGTGCCGTTTTGTGTGATAGGCCGATTACCTTATGCGTATCTGGTGCTTAGTTTTGTCCCCTGAGGATTTCATTTGTGATCTTTTATAGAGTCGGTATGAACATTTTATTATACAGTAAAAAAGTTTGTGCAAAATTGGTCCCATTGCAAGATTCTTTTATACCGGGCCATTTCAGAGAAACGCAAGCTGGTATGAATACAGCAATTTTTCTTTGTCACAGAAACACTGAACTGGGTTTTCATGGAGTAATTCTTTCATAGAAATAAATGGTTGGTTTGTGATTTGGGTGAACAAAACTAATAATAAGTAAGTTTGGTTCTTATACAAATAATGTTGAAATACATTTTCGATTTAAAATGACAACATTTTGGTGATTTATTCCTTCATCATGACAAACATGGACATTGTAGTTTATGGCAACTGTCATGCTGCTGTAAATTATCATACACTAAATCCTCAGCTAATAACAGACCCCAACAAATGCAACGTTTACTCTTGTTTGAGTAGCATTTGTGAAAACTCCACTGGACTGCTGTTTTAGGTACTAAATTAAAAGTTCAAGTATATGTTCTTGGCCAATTTTGAAAGGTTTACATCTCCAGTAGGCACCAAAGGACCTGAAGGTATGCGCTACAAACTGAGACTGTCTTTTTGTGGAAAATAACAAAAATAAATTCAGCTTTACCCTTTAAGTTCTGTTGATGAAAAAAAGTCCCACTGTTACAACTCCTTTAAATAAAAAAGTACGTGTAGAGTTTGGCGATGGGCCAAATAGCTAATTATAATTTTTTTGTGCATGTCCAGAATTTGTTTAAAAACTTTGTTAGGTACCTTTAAACATTTTTACTACTCATTTACTTCCTCTGCAGTTACTTAGAGAATAACAATCTAGCACATGTGGTTACATTATTGTGAATTACTGATTATTCGAATGCCAATCTGGATGCTTAAGCGATTTTAACAATTTCTTATTGAAATTTTGAATATTTTTTAGCTGTCTAGTTGTTTAGAAATCATGAAAATAGCCAAGAAGGACTGTGGAGTTTCCACTTGTGCTCACCTGTGTGGGTGCACCACAAACTGAGACCACATTTAAGTTCTCCTGTCAGTTGAAAATGAGTAGTGCAGTTCATAACCTCGGGATGAAGCCATATCTGAAGCAGTATTTGAAAAATATCAAAAACCCTGGGTTTACCTCAAGTTTACCACTGTCATTCATTTCCTTCAACAATGTATGTGGTGTGTTTTTTTCCTTCTTCTTTCTGGACTTTTGAATCTTTTTCTCATTCAAGCTCAGCTTTATGTTGTACACTGCAATCTCCAACCATCTGGTTTTCATTTCCTGTGAGGTTCAAGATGGTAGGAGAGTTTAAAAAAAGGAGCCTCGTTTGAACTGGGGGCTAATGTAGTCAGGATGGAATCTGTCACTCAGTCTATTGCATGTTGATGACTAAGGGCAGTTTCAGCTGTAAGCAGTCCATGATTTATGGACACTGAGTGAACCCTTGTAAGCAAAAGCCAACTCGGAGTTCAGAGCAGCAACTGGGCCCTTTTTTTGGCCGCAGCTCGCCTGCATTTTCTTTCCATTCATGCCAAAGCATTTCGCACGGCAATTAGCTCCATCCTCATTTGGGCCTGCAGTCCCACAGGGTTAGCAAAGCCATTTATCATCCTCAGGGCTTGGAACGCCGCAGCCCCCGTCTCAGGTAGTTTCTGTAAACAGTCCTCGGCCGGGCCCCTTCCATTTCACCAAATGAAAAGGAGATACAGTAGTTTTGAGGTTCCCGCCATCCATCCATCTGTCGGGTTCTTTGCTTTTTTTTCTATCTACAGGTGTGAAGGCGAACGGGAAATGTCATTTCACATTGCTCATTTGTCATATGGTAACTACATAGTTAGATAGAATTTAGTGATGACAACGTGGCCCCTTGCTTTTTTCTCGGAGGGTCAACTTCTTTGGATTTAAAGTGCAGAGTGCGGGCAAGACTAATGACCATTCTGTACATGGCTAATGAGGAGTAAGAGGACTGGAGTCTGTCTTTTTTTTGTTATTATGTCTTTTACAGTGTGGAATTTATAGAGGTTTTTAATAGCGACTTTGACATTTAGTGCATGTGTACATGGATACAGATTGAAGATATGTAACCCGTTTAGGCACACATGAAATAACTATTCATGTTTTCTGCTGATCTATGCATTGTTATATTAAAACATAAATGTTGTCGCTGCTACGAGTAGTTCTATAGCTTCCAAATGACTGTGGGGCATCATTAAAAAACATATTTGAGCAGACAGAGTCGTAAACGTATGCTGGATATATTTTTTGTGGTCTTAGCCGAAACATCTACAGATGCCGCCAGGAAAATAATTGAACTACAGTATGTGCATTTTTCTGCTCTCCCATCTATCCTTGGAGTGTCATTACTGTACAAAGAGCCTGCCAACTGATTCCGAATCCATCATTTGTTGGACCGATATATTGCGGTCCCTGTCG
This sequence comes from Scophthalmus maximus, assembly GCF_022379125.1. Lineage (NCBI taxonomy): Eukaryota > Metazoa > Chordata > Actinopteri > Pleuronectiformes > Scophthalmidae > Scophthalmus > Scophthalmus maximus. The sequence goes on from NC_061530.1 coordinate 14,456,862, forward strand.
CTAATATGTCTTTATCAATCAGATTTAAGGAATTGGATTAAGCTCTTTGGTTTTCTCCTCCTTCACACTGCAGTGCAGGCCCAGGGGTTACAGGGAGTACGAGAGGGGACTAATTGTCAAGGTTATGTCCCAGCGGATGATTGATGCGAGGCCAGGCTGTTTTTGTCAGCCTGTCAGGTGGCTGGAATGTTTAATGTTCTCATTATTGGTTGCTCTGTTGTGTATATTTCTCTGTCAGCACCGCTGAGCCATCTGAACTGCCAGAGCACTTCAAAGGCCTGCAGGTCATCCGTCTTCCCCCTGACGCCCTGAATGTTCAGCCTCAGCTGAGTGCTGGTGATTTGTTATGACTTGAGAGCCAGCTGACAGACAGGTCTCTTATAAAAAAACATGCACCCATTTCCCTTTTGTCGTGCAGTGAATGCGTCGCCGCTCCTGTAATGTGGTGGGGCGACAACTGTCACCTGACAGTTGTGTCATCTCACTAATTTGCAGACAGGATGACTCCAAGTATTTTGTCTCCTTTTTTTTTGTGCCTCCAATGTGGATTTTGGTTCTGGTGTCGCAGACTCTCACAGGTCACCATCTGTTCTGGAGTGCCACAGGGAACAAAGCTGAAAAGGGATCACCTAAGTTAGGCACGTTTTCATATTCATCACTAGTCCAGGGCACGGTTTTACGCCATGTGATGGCACTGAGCAGAGAGCATCATAGGAGGATTGCCGATGGCTGCAAAGAAAAGTGCAAGGTGAGATGCTCGAGACAAGAGAGGGGAAAACAGAATCCAAATCTCAATTCTTTTCCCAGGCCCTTTACAAGATTGATTGTTTTCTGCTGATCTAATTTTGGAACGTACAAAAACAGTCCATTTGTCTCAGAGAAAAACGATGTGCCACATGGTGCAGATGGAAATTTTTTCTGAAAGCTGAAAAAGATTAAAGAGAAACTCTGGTCCTCAGCCCCAATCATGAGCTGTAGATTACTCTGCCGATTTAAGCAGATGGCAGGCCCGATTCTGCAGGCCCTCCTGTATATTAATGAACGGCAGTCTGTTATATTTGACTTAGGTAAGTGAAATGTCCATCACCTGTAATGGTCTGCCAGCTGGCATTATGCATTTTGCACCACTTTGGGTCCACGTGTCATTTTTCATTTGCAACGATCTTGAAGGAATATTTTTGTTCGCTGCTTTTCTCTGTCACTGTCACTGTTCTGGACTGGTAAATATATATATATAGATATATATGTGTATATATATCTATATATACACAGTATATATAGATAGATATATATGTATATGATTTTAACTAGGAAGAAAAGTCTCAAAGTTGTGTCCTCGGCTAATTTCCTCTCATAGGTCAAGGCAATAATTCTGTCACTAAAACTGTCGCGCTGGGCGAAGCACACAAGTTCGATAGTAACTTGATTAAGTTAGCCTGTCGACATGACTGCAAACACCGCAATACAGTATGTTAACAAACCTAATAATAGGAAGAGGGAGATAAAGTGGAGGGGATGGGCGCACAATTTCTGGCCAGTAGTTAGCTTGGTACAACGAGCCACTGACCTTAAGGACCACGTGTGGATTTGGTCCATTGCTGGTTAACTTTTTTCTTTGTCTCTCTATGCTGGTGTAAAGGGTTTCGTATCAGATCTCACACTGGCTTACAGCTCAGACTAGTTTGCTAAAGAAACTGATTGTCTTTGTCTCAGAATGTCAGACTGAAGGCACTGCAGAAAACCCGAAGAGGCAACAAACACGTTTGCCAGCCGGAGAGCCCCCAGAAACTCCATCCATGAATATGCCAAGCCTAATTTTAAACCAACAGCGGGGGAAACTTTTGGCTTCGTTTCCCAACCAGAAAGCACGAACAGCGGGGACGCACAATGCCAGTGTGTCATACATTTAAACACTGTTAAATTAAAGGGCTGTTTACTGTACTCAAGGGCAATTCATCTTACTCAACATTCGTCTGCTCCTTGCAAATTTGTCAGTAAGAGCTTCCACATGCCAAGACCAGGAGGGGAAAATGTTGGGGTTATCAGAGGAGGGTTTTCATAGCGCGTCTCTTCAGTCGGCCTGTAGTTAATTAGCCACCTCCACACAATGAGGCCACAAGTCATTAATCACCCGGACCCTAGCAGGAGTTGACGCACTGTGAGCAAGACATTTGGAGACAAAAAGTTTGCCGGCTATGACAGACCTCAGAATGGCCCCTGTCAGTGGTGTGTAAATTATAGGGCATGTTGAGTGCTGAAAGACAAAGACCCACTGTTTAGCTCACTGTTGCTCTTTCCTTTTGCTTTGTGTGTTGACAGATTCTCTCCGAACGAAAATTCCCCTTCTCCCCGTTTCCCATTGGCTGACTTATAACTCAAAAAGACTTTATTGTGAGTATACAGCACGCACACACTCGCGTTAGTCATATTAAGATTATCTCAGTCTACCAAGTTCATTTCCTTTCGTTACATGATGCTTCACTAGAGTTAATAGAAGAAGACAAGCCCCAAAGGTCAATGGCTCAGGAGAGCCCAGCTTTAACTTTGTATCCCTGCAGTTTACTTTGGTTGTCAAAGGGAGGAAATGATGGAGTGATGATAAATACAGGGCCTGTTTGGAGAAGTAAAAGCCTTTCTCCTGCAAAAATAAACCACCCCGTTTCGCAGCGTGATGGAAGACACACTTCTCGGCTGATTGAACATGCAAAAGGTCATCGGTTTTTCCCTCTGCGTCTGTAAACACAGGATTCCAGAGTACATAAGCACTGAGGAGGGTTTATTCAAAGCAGCTAAAGTTTATGTAAGAACGGGAAAATTCCGTGATTGGGTCATTAATACGGCTGACAAAAGGGTGTTACATTCATTAGTGTACATTAGAGTGTTTGAAAGCTGCTTGATGTGTGTTTGATCCGTCAACTTGTTCGTGAAAAGTCAATTTTCGTACATGACTGCGGGGCCTTTGGTGGAGGATCATCAGCTCAGTGATGACGCCCATTGTCCTTCAGCCATAACATACCTTAGACAGTAACACATGGCGTGCAGCTGTGCAACAGTGCCCATTTTTAACGTCAACGTGTGTCTGCGACGGGCCGCGCTGTGCCGATCTGTTCCCCCCCTCAGGTGAAAGGCTGTGAGTCTTCAAAGCGGAACAGGTGGGCCCGACCCTGTGATTCAACGCGGAGTCACAAAGTCGTCGGGTGGCAGTATTTTAAAGTCAAACATGTGGGAAAGAGATATTTCTCTGTCACGGCGAAAGAGATTGATTTGACTTTAGCTTGGTGTGATTAATGTACGTGAAGCCCACTGAGCCTGTTAATGTAATAAACAGAGACGTACAAATTAGCCGGGGATGCAGCTTGTAAGATAAAATATATGGTGAAAAGACTTTAAACTGTTAATGCGTCCACTCTTATCCACTGCCAAATGTTAATGTAATTGATCCAGCACAGCATTATAAATACTGACCGGCTCACTGATTTTCTGCAATCTACAGTGTTACTTACTGTTTGGTAGATTACCATTGGATACCATTTACCACAGCAGCATATACAGTTACATACATTTTTATTATCATACATATCTAAGGATATGTATGAATGATTTTTTTCTCTTTAATGTTTATAGCTAATGACAACAGATTACAACACAGATTCTTATAACTTGATTGTGGAAAACTGGTTTCCACTAAAATGCTAATTACTTCTGGAATAATAGCAAACTTAACCTTTAGAGACACTATCACTGTACTTGAACCAACAATTGTCAACAATTATAAGTTGACTATAAGAACAACTACGTTTTGATATATTTTTATTCACGTCGGGTTTTTATAGTAGTCTCCAATAATAGATACCCATGTACTTGCAACAACATTGTTACAAGTAATTTTTTATGCTTATTATAAATACTTGATAGGGTTAAATTCAATGTTAAAGAGACACTTACTAATATTTTTTATTATTTGTGTAGTTAATGGCTTATTAGTGTCATCTGGGATCTTGATTGTGCAACTTATTTTCAGGTCTCTCCTGGAAAAGTCTTCTTCAATTACACACACAAAAAAAAGCTTAATTGTATCCTTTTTTATAAAAACATATAATTAAGATGTCACAGAAGAAGCAAAAATAACATTAAGAAATAGTAATTGCTAATTAAATATTAATTTTCATAATTTTTTAAAGCAGTTTAGTCCCCATATTAAAAGCTAAGACATCACATCCCTCTCTAAAATCAAAATGATGTCTCAGCTGACGACGATGCTATAAAGATAAATCTGGTCAGTTATTGTCTGATTTATGTTTGTTCATGAGAGGGTGTGCGTTTTATATTACAGTATCACCCATTAAGTTCAATGGGAAGAAATAATGGCCTCATATCTTAACCCAGTTTGTTCACATCACAATATAGAGCTGTTTGAAAATGGAAGAAAAAAAAAGATGCATCACATCCGTGCCGTCTTCAAGGCTGACTGGTTTGCGGTGCTGAATTGTGGGTTATGGGGCTTTATTAACATCTATCACTGAGCTATGTTTAGGCCTCATCTACATGAGGCATGGGTGGCTTCGATGAATATGACATGTGACCATTAATGATGGTGATTTTATTGCTTGATTTTTAAATTATTTTTTTTACAGACAGTGGATAATGACACTGTTGGCATGATTTAGCTGATTTGGTTTAAAGTGCTGATTAAACAGTTAGGGCTCGGCTTATTTCATGCTCCCTGCCTCATGGCTTCATCACAGCGATTACAGAAGCCGTGGAAACGTCCCACATCTGGTGTCATTGTAAATCTTTGTGTAGCCAGCTCCCCGTTGATATCAGTAGCTCGTTTGGCTTTGTTAATTAAACTATAATCCATGACCTTGTGATGGAGAAGATTTGCCGTTGTTTTGATGAGATACTGCATCTGAACACACACACACACACACACACACACACACACACACACACTGTAGCTACAGCACCAAGTCTTGTAAGTGGTTTTAGCTTCTTTTCACCACATTATAAAGCAAAAATACCCACGCACACACACTAAACCTAAAAACATGCAAACATTTTGTGATTACATCTGTTGGCCCTTTGCACCCCCCCCCCGTCAGCCACATCACCAAGTCATAAAATAAATTAGTTAGCTTTTGCCATGACTGTCCACAATAAAACTGAATATAAAATAGATACTTTTTGTGTTTATATTTGCCACAGGCTAAGAAACAAAACGTGGATCAATTAGGTAAATTAATAAAATATTTTTGGTTTTTAAAAAAAGCCCACAGTAATCCTCACAGCCTTCAATCTCACTGCACGGCCAAACTAACCAACAAAACAAATTGAAAAAGAAAGAACTTGAATTCGAAATTTGTGATAAATTGATAAGTATAACTTAAAACTTTTTCACCTGATTTGAACTGACAAATTAAACCATGCAATAAAGTAAATGTGTATATGTGTAAATTCTCTCTAAACTTGGAGAGAAAAAAATGACTTTGTAAACACTGAGCTGTCTGAACCTTGTGAAAAGTCTGGCTCCCCACAAAATCAATCAATGCCAGTTCTGAAGAAGCTGCTCCGATTGATTTTCCACATCCATCATTCTGTCAGATCATCAGCACAAGTAGCACATCCAACCCGTCTGACCACAGCAGAATTAAAATGACTTCAGGATCAAGTTTAAAATCCATGTTATTGCTTTAAAAAGAAAGTGCTGTAGACAAAGATTCTTTTTTTTTACATTAGCAGCAGGCAAACACAACCCAATATCATCCCCTGTGTAAAATAATGCACATTGAGGCTTTTCAAAGTTATATTATAATTAGTTTTTTTTATTTTAGACACGCTTGAAGCTATCGCAAATAAATACAGTGATCCCCACATGGATCCAGTCCCTGCATGAAGTACAATATAAAACTCATTGGGCCTAAATCTCCTTTATAAATGTAGGCTATAACTCTTTGTTTTCTACTGGTATCCTAAGGCCGAGGCTGTTGTCAGTCTTTGTCCGTACAAGGCGTAGGGGGAGTAATACGGCCCCGTGGCCGCAGGCACTGGCACCGGGGCCCCGGGGGCGGGCAGGGGGCTCTTTGAATAAGGGTGATAGCGGCTGCTCAGTCCGAGAGGGTGATGGGGGCCCCTGAGAGCCAGCGTGCCGGGGCTGCCTGGGCTGCCATTAGGGGGCATATGCATGTGACAAGCCATGGCAGCGGCAGCAGCGGCGTTGGCGAGAGAAGACGAGCCCGGGTACCCAGATATCAACTTCTCTGTGCCGGCAAAGGCCGTGTGAGTCCGCAAGTGGCCGAGGAGCTCCTCAGAGGAAGAAAATCGCTTGTCGCAAGGTCCGTTAGCAGATACCCAGTTACACACGTGTGGGAGGGGGTCATTGGGCAGGATAAACCCGTAGGGATATAAGGGATGTCCACTGAACGACGGCATCGAGGAGTGCATGCTGTGTAACTGGTGCGTCGGGTACATGAGCTGGTATCCGGATTTTAGCGCGTTGGCAGCCGCAGCGGCAGCCGCAGAGTCATGTGCGGCGTTTGCGCTGGCCGCACCAGACAAATGGCTTGTGCAGTGGTAGCTCAGGCAGTAGGGGTCTCGACACAGACTAGCAGACATTAGGGACGGCGGGGAGGCTCCAGCTAAGGGACTCGTCCCCGCTTTACTGCATCCCAGTGAGTTGGCCGCAGCAAACTGTGCGCTTAACAGCTGGCTGCTGGATTTGGTGTGGTCAAGGGTCATTCCGTGAGGGAGGAACTGCTGTGGATAACCTGCATATGCACCCGCTAAACTTCCAGGATAGGACATACCGGCAGGTGGCATGGGGAAAACTGTATGACCGGGCTTATAGGGGGAAACGGGGGCCACCAGTCCAGAGGTGAGGACGGAAGATGATGATGAGGTTACACATGCCGAGTCTGATGTAACAGTCTTGGATCCAGATGTGCTCTCCTGGTGTTGGCTGCCATCAGAGGTTATTCCACTTATCCTATGGCTGCCGTTACTCTCAGTTGTGCTGCTTTTATTGCTGTCAGACTCCTTCTTCTCCTCCTTGTCGCCCGCTTTCCCTTCGGACGGCAGAGGAGAGACGGAGGTGCAGGAGCTGGGGCTGCCTGTCCTGGGGCTGAACGGCTGGCAGGTGGCGCTAGGTACTCGGAAACCGTTTTTATCTCCACCGAGGCTGCTGCTGCTCGAGTCCTTCTTCTCTGCGGATTTGGAGTAAGGTTTGAAGCTGGACTTGTCCTCTGCTCCGATGTCGCTCATTTTCAGCGGACCGGATTTGGTCTCCTTGTCATTAGATCCATTTGAGGTCACAGAGGAGAGTTTGGAGGAGGACGGCGGGTCGGGTTTGCCGATCTGAGAGCACGTCTGGGCCAACAGAGCCAGCGGACTTTTCTTGGCATCCAGCTGTGAAATAGGACAAAATACAATTAACAGAAATAATTAAAACGAGTGTAGATTCTTTCATTTTTTTCGGTGGTGCATACGCGCACAGGGCCGTTCCGGTTTTGCGCATGAACTTATCTCGGGATGAAACTCGAAACAACTCGGCATAATAGGCACGAATAGAGGGAGAGTACACTCACACACACACACACACACACACACACACACACACACACACGGGAGTTACATGCAATATAAGATAAGGTTGAAGAACTGAAAATCGTCCAACATGACCTCACAAACACGTACGCGGTCGATTTGCTGGAGAAGGTTATTGCTATTTAAAGAATCCGAATTCATTTTTACGCTATGAAAAAAAAAATGCAAACATCTTGAGAAGATCGAATCGAAATCCCGTTAAACAAATGACAACGAGGGAGCTCTCAGGTCTGATTCATCTGAAGAAACAAAATGTGTCCACAGAATCCATCCAGCGACAGCTCGGGCGCCCGTGTGCGCAAACGCGCCTTTCCCCCAAAAACGATCCGCCGCGGTGCTTACCTCGATGGGACTGATGGGGGTGGACGGCAGAGGCTGGAGGTATTCCGGGTGTAAAATGTGTCCTCCCCGAGCCGTGAGCATTTTCAAAACCTTTATGGGAAGACGACTGGCTTGGCGAGAAGGGTCTGCGGGAGAGACGGAGTTGCGGACGGGTGGCGGGCGGATCTTCAGTGCGCCCCACTCTCCCGAGGAGCCGCGCTGCCAGGCTGGATTCGTGCTATTTCTCAGGACGGAGACCGTGGGCGATGTGATCATGACCCAATTCTCGTGGAAGTGGCTGAGAAATGCATGTGTATAGGGTAAAGGAGACCGACGCTCAGATCAGTCGGATCATTAAAAGCGTTCGCCAGAGAAGAAAAGAAAAGAAACGCACGTTAAATCCCCCAAAAAAGAGACGTGGAATGTGCGAGAGCAGAATCCGGTGCGAGTGTCTGAGCCTCAGTGCTTCGTCCCCGGCGTCGCTCTCCGTGTGGCTGCGGGTCCGAGCGCGGACTCGGTTTACGTGGGTCGTGGGCAGGAGGGATCACTCCGCCTCCTCGCGCTCAGCATCTGAATTAGTCCGCGGATGACAGCCTCTGCACTCCTCCCAATCAAAACGGAGATCCCGAGTAGATCGTGGGTGGGGGGCGGGGGGCACCTGAGGGGAATGTGACGTTTCCTCCTCACACGGGTGTCTGTTTCAGACAGCGCTTTTAATTTGGAGTTTTTGATCTGCGTCCGTGCGTAATTGGCGCTCTGACGCATGCGCCGCCCCGTGCGTCCTGTGCGGTTTGGGGGTAAGTGCGCCTGGATAACAAGGAAATGAAGATGACCGGGACGTCTTTATGTCATGTGAGAAGCAGACACATTTTTTAATTAACGCGAATTATATTGCAATTTCGAGCAAAACACGGTGTATTTACATTCTCTTATTCTAACTCGGGAGGAAGTGATTTTGAGCACATTTTCATTGGGTTAAATGGACTGCGAAAAGGAAACAACAGTTCAGGCCCAGGATGTCTTGGCCTCGGAGCAAATGTGCAACGGAGACAGTCCTTGCATCATTAGTGAAAAGCATTTGACTCAAAACCAAGAAAAAGAACCAACCGAGGACTTTTTCTTTCTGCTCAGGCATTCACCGATACCCATCGCCTTGTTTCACATTTGCTGCAACCTTCTCCTCTCAATCACGCAGCCTGTCATCTGTCAGTTCCCTGTCCTGATCTGTTAGCTGTCAGCAGATCTTTTTTTCTTCTTCCTTCCCTCTCCTCAGTCAGATTCAGGTCAGCCACTGCAAAGTGACTCCACGAGAAGTGGAGAAAAGTGATGCCCCCCCCAACCCTAACCCAAAACTGCCATTTGGTTTAACAGGAAATTAGCAGAAATTCTGTTCTACAGAGACCTTAATATAACCCCCAAGTGTTTTTGTTTTGAAGATTAAAAACATTTCTTCACATTCATGCAAAAAAAATTCAACAACCCTAAAAAATTTTTTTTTTTTAAATCCTTATTTTTATTCCAAGAGCGCTTAACACTCTCTTGTGGCTGCCATCAATCATTAAAGCCTCCACATTTCGTCCCATCCAAACAGAGCCACTTATCTTATTACTCAATAGCCGATGAATGTCCTGCTGATCAGCCGAAAGTTAAACACATGCAAGTGTTTTTTGATTGATAACCGCGGCGCGGTGTTCGGCGGCGGTGAGTTACCGGGGCAGAGAAGGGCGACCATCAATTTCGACCGTCAGGCAAAAACTCCTTTATTGTGGACGTGATGGATGGCTCGCCGCGGCAGACGGCAAATTCTCGGCTTCATCTTTAAATGGCTGCACATTTCTTTTTTCCTTTTTTTTCTCCTTTTTTCTTTTTTCCGTCGCCGTAATTCATTACTTTTAAAACAGAACAGCTCGAGATCCCCCGCCAGTGAAATATGAATCGTCCATGAGCCGCGCGTGCAGAACACAAGACGGTTTACAGAGAACAAGCCTCTGCGCAGGTATTACATTCAAAGATTCATGAATACTATTTTCAATGATGCACGTTTTAGTTTATTTTGTAAAGCCCCTTGGACATTTCTGTCATGAATTCAAAAACCCACAAACTTTAGCAAATAACAAAGGAGGATACGGTTAAGGTTCTTTGGATAATTTAAACAAAATGAATTATTTATTCAATTCAGCAAAATCTACCACAACTCTTTTGTCCATACATTGGAGAAATGATACGTTTTGAGTCACAAAAATGTGTGTATTTGACACACTTTCGGTACTGACCTTTAAAAAACCCGATATTTTATTATTTGTAAAGAGTTGTTCTGCTACTGACTGTCCTTATCTCTACCCTCGTCCTTGGACAAAGAAAATACAAAATGATAAACAACCCGGAAACCAACAGGTTGGCAAAAGTTATGAATTGTTTTCAGAATTGTATTCTTAAAAGTACAAAGTCATATTTTGTTTCTCAAAGCGTTTTCTCTGTTCAGGGTCATATAAAATCTGAAAAGGGTTGAATGGGTGTGTGAGATTATTTTCCCACCAGCCTGCAGCACATTTTAAAGTTTAACTTTCTGTCATGGTTTTATGTTCTGTGGTGCTCAACTGTGCAGGAACAACTCTGTGTTGTAGACGACTTCACAACGACGACTTGGAGCTTATTAAAACAAATGAAAATAATGGCAATTAAAGTCTCAGTGACGGGAGTTCTTTTATTACTGTACTGTATAGCATAGTTGCATGGTGTAAATTTTATAATGTATAATTGCAGCCTGAGGGTTGACTAGATCAAATCCATGTTTTTAATAGTTCATGTTGGCTCTATTTTAAATGAACTCTTGGGGAGATTAAAATGTGATTCTTTGTGAAATCTGCTTTTCTTTTCCAGGCATGTTGGAGGTTGCAGTCTAAGATTTATCCATGCAGCATGAGGGTAAGTCCAACCCCCAGTGTTATGCTCTCTTTAGACACGTGCACATGGACATAAAAAGAACAACCCACAAAGAACGTGTAACTGAAACTATTTGGAAAAAACACGGAAAACTCAGGTGCAGGAGCCCTTGACATATAGCTTTCAAAAAAGGATATGGTCGCTAAATGCGACATTATAATGTCAAGCAAATGGAATAAGAAATTCCCTCGACATGACATGAAAATTCACCTCGTGGCAGCCGGCGCGGGGCGCGCCACGTCAGCAGCCAGACAGGCCGACTGGAGCTGACAGGTAAAAAGGGGAGATGATGGTTAGAAGGTGCTATTGTTTCATGCCTCTTTCTTGACCTGTCAGGTCTGGGCACAGAGGCCTGGATTGTGGAAACTCCTTGACACTTGAAAACAGTCTTAAAAGGCCGTTATCCAGACGACGGTGATTGCCCCTGTTTAATTGATTTGCTTTGCACTGAGGCCTGTCACATTAATAATGGTTAAGTACAGTCCCAGTGTGTCACACAGAGTGGTGCGTCTATCGGGAAATTAACAGCCTTAACTAACCGCTGTCTGTGAAGCAAGAACAACTGTGGGGTCGTTTGAAAAGCAGCAGTTACATACTTAAACCTGAAACTATGATATTTATAATATTGCTGCTCTGTTGATGTGCAGCAGCTATACATTTTCTATTTTTCCCCATATATAGTGAGGTCCACGAGCCTGAGACCACTACCCCATCCATGGCCTCATACTTCACTGTACACATTCACCTCTTCATTTAGGTAGCTATATATGGCTATGGTATATCCCCTACTCATTATGAACGACCATCCAGAGTAAAACAGAGCTACACTGACAACTAAATGGCGTTGAGTGAATAAGACTCAGATTACACTCTCCAGCACTTCTCGGGAACCACTGACAGGCTGCACTAGACATTAAGTCTCTCTGATATTTCCATGAATGACTGACAGTTTGAAATTGCTCCCATCACCTTGATAGCATGGTAATGCACCTTGCATGCGGACTGTCTTTAAAGTGCAGGAAATTAGACTCCAAGTTGAGAGTCGCCTTTCAAGCAAATATGACAAGAAAATAGACTGCTTTTCTTCGGCGCCCGGAGAAGGAAAAAAGGCCCCACAGCAGCTGGCACAGAATAAGAGGTTATAGGAGAATGTGTCAGGAAGTATTACGGATATTGTGTGTTTAAGACAGGACATTTCAGATACTTAGAAGTCATACCCATTCCTCTTGACTACACCCATGATATTTCTCTCCCCCTCTCATCTGTGTCAAGTATTCCAGCGTTGACTTCATTTGCACGAGCTCAAGTCAGAGCTGACACAAAGAACTTACACTATCTCGCCGGAAGTCAGATGACAGGAGCGCAGCATGACAGAGAGAGTTAGAAGAGTTGAGGTGCAGCCAAGATCACGGCGGTGAAGGGTCTTTTTCACTTTGTCTCCTCAATTAGTTAAAGCTGGTCAGGAGTAGGAAGTAAAGCCTATGGAGATTATATGCTGTCGTCCACTTGCCATCAGGTAAGTGAAGATCCTGGCGGGCTGTAGTCATGCTGTAGAGAAGAGTTAACTTCACCTACACTGCCGGTTAGCGCTGGAACCAGGGGCTCAATTCATCCTGACAGCTGCCATATTACTGGTTGAGAACTTTGTGAAAACTTCAAGAAGCTACTGTAAGACCCACCGTACTGTACTTGTCAAGTAGCTTTAGGAAAACAAGGAGTGCAACCATCAAGACACCTGAGTATAGCACGTGACTGGAGTTTGTTCATTTTGGAATTATGAAATCTATGATACTGTTAATTACAATTTCTACATATATAGATTAATAGTTGGTCAGAAAATTGTTATAAAATAATGGTTTCCAAGAGTCCAGGGTGACAGCTTAGAGATTCCCATCTTGTCCGACCACCAAATGGATATCACTGCTGCAATACAGCAGGAAAGTCTCTGGAAGATTCATAGTGAGTGAGTGGGCGTGTTGATGAACGTAAACAAATACTGCAGCAGAATTATCGTCATGTCCTGCCTGATGCATGCTCTACACAAATGCCAGAGAATGATCCAGAAATGTTCCTGCAGTTGTTAATGTGGACAACAAACTCAGGAAAATGTCTGACCCAGTGTCCCCTACAATATCCGGAAAATGTCTAAAAAACCAGCTAGAGAAAGTTTGGCATTTGATAAACATCCGTCATAAAAATTGTTGCTGATTACTTTTCAGGCGATCCACTAATCGATTGATCAACTAATGATTTCAACCCTCTCACTTGCTTGATTTCCATAAGGATTGATCTGGAATGAGCTATTTGTATGTCAGTGTAAAACCAACATCCTCCACGTCTGTACACATGCAGCACTAGATGCTGCTCCCTCACATTTACTTGTCTAGATTTAATTTATGGAGCCTAAGCCGGGGTGAGAATGTACAGGTAGCGTGTTATGACACTGGAAGCACTATGCAGGTCGGGATGAATGTCTGTGATGGGCAGATTATTCAGACTAAAGCAGGCCTAAAGAATGATCTTGTCACATTTCACAGGCAGGATTAGGGATATGCAGGAGGAGCCCTTCAGTCAGGAATTAGCGTCATGTGGTCGGCTGGAGACAAGCATGCAAGGTATTCGGTGAGACAGGCTTGGACACTTACTGCTCCATTTGTCTACTTAGTGATCAAATACCGCAGCTGATGGTTATTTCGCTGTCGTTTGTGGTTTATGTGATATGCATTCATCTCCAAGTTGTGAAACTGTGTGTATTTCAGAGATCAGAACACCCTGTGGACATCCAGAACCACGTTCATTTAGCTTCTTTTTATCCATATATTACATGCCATTAAACACATAATTTCACAATACAACATGTCCGACACAACACATGATGCATGATGTGTAGCAGCACCTGCTATATTTGTGGCTTTGCATTTTAAATGGAACGGGAGTGTGAGTGTCTTCAGGCCATCAGAATGAGCTATTACCGTGATGATTGAAGAGTGAGGGAACGAGTGAGCTAAAAGACGAAGAGGAAGAGGCCTGACAAATGAAATCAAACTTCATAAGACCTGCCAGTGGTGTCAGTTGTTATCCATATCTCAAGTGCATTATGGTACTGCAACGCAGCACACTGCCTTCTCATCTGTCGGCTCAAATTCATCACATTCTTCGACTGTTTCTTTTAAGTCACAAGTGTCAGTGTACAGCAGAGTCTTAATTGACATCTGAGTGGCACGGACGTGGACCGCTGCCTTTATTTTGGTGCCAAGAAGGGTTGTGTTGTTGTGATGAGCTATTATTGGCAGAAGCCAGTAGCAGATAGCAGTCGGCCCTGGAAATGGGAAGTGACATCAGACAGAGAGGAGCTTGTCATTGTCTTCAGGCGAGTTCCATCTAGCTGTAAGTTCGGAGGAGACTGTTGAAATGTCACTCAAACGACTTCCATATCTTTTGAGAGGAGACACTTGGGTTGATTTGGTGAAATTTACCCGAAATTATTTAGACGTTAAGCATATATATATATTTAAAAAAAAAAAGCTAAAACAGGTTGGCATGGTTTCAAGGAGATTATTTCTGCTAAATCAGACTTATTATGTTGAATATATGAAGCTATCATGAGCCTCCAGTCTTCACATGCAGCAAATTTAAAGTCTGCAACCCAAATTTGCAGCAGTGTTTCTCTACAATTATTTTTTTGTCAAATTTCACTGGTAGACTGATGCACATAGTTTGGTGTGCGTACTGTATTTGCAAATGCTGAAAAGAATCAATCTATTGAAAGGGTTTTTTTTTATCAGTAGAAAGTAGAAATAAATCCACTGTATTCACAATGTGGTCTGTGGATTATCCAGGGAAAGTAGGACATTGTTTCTAGAAAGGGATGTCGCTGCTGAATTTTTAAATGTATTTTTTTATTCATGCAAACATTCATTGTTTATTCATTGTTTGTTTGTTTGTTGGTTGGTGGATGAGTCTATAGGTCCACCACTTAGTCCCAGATTGAAATATCTCAACAACTACGGGACACAGGAGGCGACGTGTCAGCGAGCCTCTCGAGTTGTGTCTTTGCAATGTGCGACTGCCGATCGTACACCGTTTTGGGGCTTTTGTCGTCGAGTTCCAAAATTTGCCTTTGAACTACGCATTAGAATTTAGCGTAGTTCTATGCACTTCAGTTCTTAAGTACAGTCTCTCAGAGGTGCTTGTTTTAGTGCCGTGAACATGAAAAAGGAAATTCTGTTTACGTCCATTGTATTTGGGCGGAGATGGGAGTCTCAAAACATGAAATATAAAACAATCATCTGCATGGCTAGACACCACTTTAGAGCAGTGAGTGAGTGATAAAAGAATAGTTGTATAAATTGGGCAAACTGTCCCTTAAATATGATTTGGGGACCAGATTACACTCCACTATAACAATCAATATAAACTGTTAACGCTACAACCAACACTCTGAGCACATCAGACATTTATAACCAGCTCAAAGTAAATCAATGAGTCAATAGAAACACTTCATAATCACAATGTTCTGCCCTAACATTCACTCAGCTAGAGTACAGTGTAAATAAATAGCTCTTAGTGTAGTGCATCTTTCTCCACATTGATCACGACCACGAGACCCCAGGCAACAATGCACAAAAGAAAAATGGCTTCCTCACTTTCTCTCATCCGTGGCTCCGTGCAGCCCTTAATAGGCAGAATCAGAATGTCTGCTGCAGTGTTGCAGGCTTTACGAGACCATTACCGCTTTTTATTGTGTATCCCTGGACTAATGGCTTTCTGTGGTTCCTCTGATTTACGGCCTGTCAGCTGTGTGGCTGTCCATTAGAACGGGAGGTTGACATCAAGCCAGTGGCTGAAGTGCCCACTGCTGAAAATAAGGAAGTCATGTCTCACACATAGACGCCAGGCTCCTAAAACCTCTGTTCCAAAACATATTGATGGCTGCTTGTTTTCCAGCCTGTTTTTGTCCCTTTTATTTGCTCCCCCTCTACTTTATAGGTGCTTTTATTTAGTCATACTGTAGACAAATACTACACTGTTGCTGAGGGACATAAATGACACATGTCTACAGTAGGTAGGGGAAATCGTCTGTTCAATCCATTAACACTAATATTTGAAATCAGCTGCATTAAGTTTTTTTTTCACAGGTGCTTTATTATAGAGCATAAAATTGTGGCTCCAGCACTTAAACACACCATTAAATATTAGTTTGTCATAAGGGTTTTATTTCAAGCCTTGCTTTTTTCGTAAGGTGTTAATGAAATAGGTGTTTTTAGCAACAAACGAGTCACTCGCACATACAGTAGATGACACTTACCTGGTGAACAACAGCATTTTAAATGTAAAGGATCTTTTTTTTTTTTTTGGCCTTTATTTTTTATTATAGTCACCAAAGTTATAGCTGAGATCTTGTAAGCCATTTTATTAATGGTGGCTCTGTTCCATTTAGGTGTTCTACTTCGAGGGTTGCGCTGTTATGCACCAGGGCTCACTCACATTGCTTATTGGGACTCCTAAAGGAATGGAGCCATTCATAATGTTATCAGTTGCACTGTTATTTGTTTCACCTTTGCCTTTACTGCTGTAACTGGTCAAAATGTTTTGATGTTTGAATTGAAACAGCCTTGGAATTCTAATCAGATCATTTCTTAAATTCTTACCAGACAAGACTTGGATGATGATAAATTCAGACAAATCATTCCCATGCCCATTTCGAGGTATTTAAAAAAAAAAGAAAAAAAAAGAAAGAACCCTGGAAACGCCATTACGGTTCCCTGCCAGAGTGAACACATGCAAACAAACAGGAAGGAATGTTTAATTTAAAGGGGATCGTAAATGGATCACCATACAAGAAAGCCACCCCAGACTTTTATCTCTGTTGGCTCTTGTATGACCTTTTCATACTGCCTTTTTTTTAATGTACAGCAGGACTAACTTTAAAGCCCGCTGAGTCGCAGGACAGCGCTCTTACCTCAGATAATCTTCCCCTGAATCTTCCATAAACCCCACTTTATTAGCTCATACACAAGGATCATCCTTGTGGAATTAGGGCGAAAACATTTTTTAACCGTGACAATTTAACTTCCCTCAGATGTTCTGTCAGGAAATCACATTGCATAAAACACTGTCTGCGGTTGTTGTACACAGCCGCGTGTGATACATAATTAGCAAAATTTGCTCTGAAAACCACAGATACCTTGTCAATAGTTCTCCGTCTTTCATTAATTGTTAGTGCTGTATCAGAGCCACAGGCGGGGGGTTAGGCAGGTGATCCCCGACGGGGTGGAGCCGGTCCCGCTTCACACAAAATCAATTCTGGCCTTTGGTGTTGGCAAGCCAGTGGGGTTGGGGGCAAGGAGGGGGAACACATTTCTGACACCTCCTGACTTTTTCATGAGGTACTGTTTGAAGTTTTAAGCCCCCACGGAGGATTCTTGGGGCGATGAATATAAAAGGGGGGCGCAGCTTAAAGCTCAGGCATATTATCATCAATGAAGACCGTTGGGAAAGTCAGGGATGTCAAATTATTTGATTTTTATTTACCATCCCCTTTCATTTGTAGGACCTGAACAGATCACTTAACAATACTACACCAGTACAAATTTATTAGAATGTTTCTTCAGTAATGGCGAGCATTTTCTCTTATGATGGACGTGCTTTCATCATACACTCCTCTTAAGTTGCCTCATCTCGAGTTGTTCCGTTCTTTCTCTGTTCACGCGCTGTGGTGGGCACAAAGAAGAGGAGCATGACCTCAAAGCATCTTTTGTTGCAGAGGCAGTGGAGGGTGGTGGCGGTGATTCATGTGATGGGGTGAGGAGGTGTGGTAGGTACTGAGGAGGGTGGGCCGACAATGACAAGCCTGAGTTTTGCAGTCCTGGTGGTCCTGTCTTTCAGCTGTCTCCGTAATAGCTCTACTCTACACTTCTTATCGAAATGTTTCGCATTAACACTGAGTTCATCTATCAGACATGTATTCCAGGGCATGAAGTCCTGGTGGATGTCACCACCTTTGGAACTGTAATGGTTAATTGCATCTGCTAAGGGAAACATTTTAAATGTTGTTTGTCTATTTGATTCTAACAATATCTCAAAAACTATCCATGAGTCTGGTTTAGATTTGGGTCAGAGAAATTCTATTTGGACTTCTATAATGCACTTTACTTTATTTGCTCATAACTTAACAATGTTAAGCACAGAAAACATGTATTTTTTCCGATTAAGAATTGGGTTTCCACTCTCTAATAAGGCAACCTTTTATAATGGGCTCATAAATTCCAACTAATGGCTTTATTCATAGATAATAAATTATACTTTATAAGCTGGTTAGAAGAACTACTTTTTGTGTTTTTACTTCTTCAGCTGCATGTTTAATTAATTTTGTAGAGTCTTGATTGTCTGCTCTTCTCAAAAGAAGCGGCTGACCATCTGGACCAAAATGCATTAACAGATTTACAACTGCAGATCTGGATTATTGAGAAAACCTTGTAATCGATATATTAATCCCCTTTTAACATTTATAAATTAAGTTGGCTTCCTAACTTTTGTGGCTGGCTTATAAAAAAGTGAGAAACTCTTGATCCTTTGTTAATGCTTTGTTGACATTAATAACTTACCTGATGGTTTCTTGATTGATTATTTGATTTAAATCGCTAAAGATGTTTCACAATCTGGCATAAAGTTACATACAATGGTTAGTAAATTATTTATTAACCATTAATAAAGTAATCTGTTATGTATTAACCCTTTATAAAGGACTACTTATTAGTGTAGGACACAGCTATTTAATCAAGACAGAATGCATGCCTTTTCTACACTTCTTGTTGGTTTGATTATCTTGTAGATGTGGCCAATTAATCTTAGAAAATCCCCACAGTGTAATATGAACACATGTATTTAAATGGTCATGGGTCTAAGGTAAGGGTGACGGGATGGGAGGTTATTTGCTCGTCATAAAAGACATGATAAAAGAAATGATAGTAAAAAAAGAGAATTGTAAATTCTATGAGTTTGTCCATTGTTTTTTTCCCTTTCAACCTTACAGTAAGTGACATTACATTGAACAGTGCACCGAATCCTAAGAAGTGTCATTTGCTGACTTCCTCCAACATTTGCTGGTGCTCGTCTTCATGGAAGTGCAATGTCCTGAATCTGGTGGCGCTGCCATATAACTGCTTTATAAATAGATTGCTGCGACAGAGCCATTCATCTCCAGCCATGAACACATCAACATTAAAAGACAGCTCGCCGAGACCTTTGTGCTTGTTAGGGCAAGATCAGCCGTCCAGATGCCTAAGATGTAAACTCGTGAAGGGAAGATTAATTCGTCTGTCATCCCTGCCTTTGACAGTAGTTATAAATCTGATTTAGCTGTTGAGCAGGGGCCATGAAGAAGGGCAGTTGGACATTAAGATTTCAAAGGAGTGATATCAAGAGGACTAACTCGTGACTCGCAGACTGCCACACACGGGTCAAAAGTTCTTGTGGGAGGTTGCGTGCATGTGGTGTGATGTTTTGCCGTTTTGCTGTTTTGGGGGGAGGGGGACGTTTTGGGCTCATCTCTCTTTCCCAGTGTTATTTTCAAAATGGCGGCGATCATGTGAGGGGCCTCGTACAAAAAGCGGGCACAGGGTGTCAAAGGAGCTATTTACTAGTAGATGGATGGGAACAGGCGATGCGAGAGGGTCACATCCTGTGACCATCTGCACGGGGAGTCATGCTAGTTATTCAGATTGGACACAGATGTCCTGTTATAACATGAGCCTCTATGCAGATATTTGGATGAGTGACAAAATGTTTAGTGCCAATGTTCATGGAACGTCATCTGGATTCGGACATGCCAGCGTTTTGTACAAATTGATTTGTGTTCATCATGGAAAAGCAGAATTTTTCTGCCAATCTTATCTTCCAGTGAATTCATTTTCATGTAATATCCTGAAACTTCAACGTCTTCAGAAATTTGTGAACATAGTATTTTTCTTGGTTTTTTTTGTGTGAAATTAACGTCATTGTCTTTCGAGCCTCAAATTTTAAGCCATGTACAGCTGTAGGTTATGGCAACATCAATATTTTCACGTGTTTCTTTCGAAACTAAACCAGTCGGAGGGTTAAAGAAACTCTGAGGCATTTGCTGACGGTGAAATGACTGTGCATAACACAGCTTTTAGCATGCTTAAGGTGGAGATAAAGTGTCATACCACATTAAACAGCTAAGTGACCTGATCACAGCGGTGTGTAGGTGTAGTGTGGGTGGTGGGAGGGGCGACACACGATGATGAATCTCTTCCTTTGAAGCCGTTTTTCTTTTCATCTTGTCGGTGTTGCTTTCACTCAGAGGAAACCACATTCTTTGTATAGTCAACAACACACTTTTGTGATGAGAACAAAGCATGAATAGAGGTTTTAAAGGGAGTCTATTGTTACTACATACGAATGTCAACTGGAGGGATGCTGAGCAGTCCTACTGTATATACTTACATAGTTGTGTTATGTAGTCGGCTGCAGTGATGGAAACTACCTAAAATTTTAGGTACTTGTATAAGACATGAGTTACTAAATTTCCTGCTGCTTTATACTTGTACTCGATTCACTTTCAGAGGGAAAGATTGACTTTTACCCTACTGCAGTTATTTTAAAGCTGTAGTTACTTTGCAGACCCATATTATTAATTGGAAATATAAGCAGTAAATGCATTAGCCAGTCCAGCAGTATTGTAATATTATTTGGGCAATTCTGCATAAGGTGTACTTTTGTGCCTGTTACTTAAGTAAAAAAATTGAGTACTTCTTCCACCACTGCTGTACAACATTAAATTGTACTCCACTTTCTTTTCCTACATTTATTTGGTAGATTTAAAGTCTTGATGTAAAGTTTTTAGCCACATACTCGTCATACCAGACCAATTCGAGGCTGTAGCTGCGAAATCATAGAGTTTATTGAATGTAGGAAAGGTGACTTTCCTAGCTTATGAAGTTGTAAATGAAGGATTGTATTATTTCATCTTTCAAACGTTCCATAGTCTCACTTCAAGGAAAATTCCGAATGCTGGACGCTCCCATGTAGGCTTCATGTAATGGAGCATTTCTTCATTGTCGTGCTGCTACATCTGCTTAAGGAAATGCTCTGAATACTAAATAAACCACTGGTCTGCTGTTTTAAATCTCAACTCATTTTTCATCCTCAGCTCTGGTTACTTTCTATCTGTTAATAAAGTAAACTTCAGAGGTCTCCTCGCTCCAGTAAATTCCTGTACATTACAGTACAAAGTAAGCCATGATATACTGCTGACTTACGTGAACCTAATTACATTAATGATGGCATCAATTACTCCACTGGTGTGGTTTTGGCCCATTGTGGTGCATTTTTCTCTGAGCTGTGGAACAGAGGACAGTGGGAATTTTGACATGTCAAAGCGTCAGGGCCAGAAGCAGGATTAATGGCCGCCTGCCTGCATCCAAGGTCCTTCAGCAGTAATTGCAAGCAGAATCTGACTCTATGATCTCAGCAGCAGTATGCAACATGCCAAAACAGCCTCCCTTTGACAGATTGCCTTCCTGCAGTAATAACTTAAGCATGTTCCTTCTCTCAAATTAGGCATTGCGTGCCTCCCACACCACAAAACGGGAGCAATGACTTCTTTCCACCTCTTCTGAATATACATCATAGTATGTGTTTCCCCGCTTTGACAGATCGGAGTTAAAATCACTTTCTAGACCACAAAGTCTGCTTTTGTCATCATCATTTCGCCGACATTTGACAAGTGTTGGGATTACATTTTTTGAATAAAAGATGTAATATTCATCTCTTCGCGGCTCTGCAGACTAGACCTAATGAAATACTTTTTGAGAGTCACGCCACAAACATCTTCAGGGCAGTTTCACCATTTTAGCCTCTCTGCTATGTTAGCCTCCAGGCCTGTGCAGGAATAAATCCCACTGTACTGCTCTCGCTCTATCTCTCAGTTGATAGTTTGTGTCCAGCCTCAGGACAGAGGGACTCCTATGTGGTGCTCTGTGGTGGGTTGTGTTCTCTGGAGCAGCTAAAAGACTGGCAGCTCCACCCCATGACTGTCCAAACACAGTTGACTCGAGGCATCCACATCAAACAGAGCTCTCTGCAAAGCCCATTGGAAAGTTAACCGTGGGGTGCTGAGCTTATTTATTTATTTTCCATGTATAAAAATGTGTCTGGCTTTAAATTCCTTCTACTTTTCTCACTCATTAGCGTTTATAATTGACGGGACAAAGCTGCTTTTGAATAGCGGTTTTGACACGGCACCCGGTTCTACTCAGCTATTCTAGATCAAGTTGAAAGCAAGATTCAGAGCGAGTAACAAGAAAAGACAAGTTAATGAAAGATCCTTTCAGTCGGCCTCTCAGCGGTACTCGCAACGGACATGTCAGAGAGAAATGAACTTTCCTGGCAATGTGTGTTTTAGAGCGCACGCACTGCGTTCACTAATTCATCCTGTCTTGTGATCCTTTTGACATTGACGTTCGAGGGTAGATGCTATGTGAAAATGTAAATAAACTCTGGAGGAGCTTTGGGTCAGTGTGGGATGAAATTTATAGTTTTGGCATTTACTCTGCAGTCATCATTCATCCCCCTGTCGAGAAGCAGAGGCCTTGATCAGCAGAGCCTCCGTTGGCCCTCAGATGACCCTGCTGCCTATCTGACCAGCTGTGGTTCAGATGCCTCCGACTGAGATGTTCGGATTACTGTAATATCGGAGGCTGTTAACCCTTCTGCACTGCAACAGCCCCAACAAGAAATCATCTCTTTGTCTTTATCCTGTATTGGTAGGAAACGCCTTTATGAATGATCATCTGGATCTTTAATATAAACTTTTAAAGGCTCAGTTCAAAGTAGTTCAACCATAGTTTCTTGCCATGGGTTTCACTTTTTGGGCATTTGACCATTGTCTACCTCGTCCGATACAGTGGGAGATTATATTGACCCTTTGTGTTTGTTCGTTAACTTTTGGGGCAGATCTAGGAATTCTTTTTAACACTTTCAATGAGTTCTCAGGCAATAATCCATGGATATTTTTGGAAAAAAAAACTGGGCATGTTTAGGGCGATTGGTGGGGATCCCAAAACAAATCTGGATTTTTTTTTTTGCTAATTAAAATGTGATTTCATAAGGGGACTGTTGGGCCTTGGTGCAGGTATGTGCTCTACTGAGTTCAATTCTAGTTTTTTTTTTTACTTAAATTACATTCACTTCTGTTGTATTAGTGTGGTGATAGAAATCTCCGAGGCTGATATCTCAAAGCATCGGCTCATAAAACTAAACTATCAGCCATGATTTCTTCGGTGAACCAACCTTTTAAAGAAGAAAAGAGATGCCCTCACTGTAACCTAGATCATAAATGGATTTGGCAGCCGCTCTAAACTCCACAGGGTATGTGCACTACGAAACAGAATGTGAAAGCCAAATCAAACTGTAATAATGGGAAGGTGGCCTTTAAGCAACGTGCCAATTATTTCAAATTGCTCCATTAAAGGCAACAACCACAACTGTCATGTTTGCATTTGGACTTAACAGCTCACTTCTGGTGTTTCAAGTTCATGCGGCTGTGAGCGCGGTGTAATTAACACGTCCAGTCTTACACAACCGCACGAAACAAATGATTTTGTTTGCTGACGGCCTGCCACAACACGTAGCTGACAACAGCAAAGCTCAACGTTTTCTGAGAGAACAAAGCCTCTCACTGTTTTACCTCCTTTTAACAGGTGAGTGCTCCAGCTATTAATTTGTGTAGGGCCACCTACTTTAATTGGTCTTAATCTGGAGTGAGTGGCTTTGATCTTTCTGACAGTTTGACTGCATTAGCACGAGTGTGCAGGCTAATCCTTTGCGTAGCTTGTTCTTTTGGCGCAGCCAGAGGCCTGTCCAACGATAATATGTCAGCTGAGGGATAAGCCCTCATCAAACAACCAGGTCTAAGCTTCTGGAAAATGGGGGTTGAAGGGCCACCATCATGCTGTGCTTCAAACAAAGATAGAGACGTAAACCAACTCTGGCTTGCAGCGTGCAACTCTTAGTTAAAACTGCCAAAGGGACATTTTCAAGATCCCCACAGTTCGTGTCCCTTGTGCAAACTTGTTGTTGTGCTTTGGCGTCTTCTGCCCGGTGACCGCACACTTCTTGCTTTATGATAAACACTATTACGTGGTCTTCTGACCTCGAGCGATTCCTAGGAATCACAATGAATTCAGTATTTCCATCATCCCACCGCTGTTTGTACACAATGCGTGCATGATCCACATGTCCAAGCAGTGGCTTTGTCTGTGCTGTGTCATCTTATTAGGAAGTAACAAGCGTATGAAGTGTTTGTCCTGAACTCCTGCTGAACCCTCATGAATTATGATAACCATCACACAGTCAACAATGTCTGCTTTCAGGAAAGGAATAGAGAGATAGTGTTTGAAATGTAGAAAATATCAGCACTTGTGCTTCCCTAGCGATTATATCACACATCATGATGATTTACTTATCACGACTGGCATATCTTCTCTTAAGTGCATCTTTTGTTTTTCAGGCTCTTCGATGAAGGGATGTTAGCTGAGCTTTCTTCGGGGTCGCACGTAAAAAGAGGCCAAATATATAACATAATACCAATGTTGAATTCTTTTTTTTCTCTAAGTTGAGTTGTTTTGAGGATTTACTAAGTATTGGCTTTCATTGGATCTGTTTTGCGTTGGCTGAGAAAATGTTGCTTGAGTGAAAAAAGAGGCTGAGACCAACTTTCATATGAAATTTTACTTTTAAGACCTTGAGCTGAGTCAAATGTGTGTTTTTGAAAACACCTTCTTTGAATTTGTACATATTCTGAGCTCCAGATAGCCACGGGATATGAATTAATTTCTCCAAAACTTGAACAGATTGCATTTTTTATGGTGTTAATGAGCAGTTTAACCAAATTGTGTTCCATTCTATCAGTTTCTAGAGGGCTGAAGAGGTAAAACTCACAAAAATAGACAGAATTTTGCGAAATTACTTCCCTATCATCTTGTGATCCCTTAAGATTTGTCTTGTGACCCCTGAAGTGGTCCTGAACCACCTCTAATATTTTTATACTGTATTATTTTATTAAACATCTAAACCATCCTATCCAAATCTTCTCAGCTTTGGTTTACAGGCCTCCTGTAAGTGGTTGGTTTTTTTGCCATTTGGCTGATGTGTCATCCATCAGATAATCGCAAAAAAAAATTGGTTCGCCAGGGACACTATTGGAAGGTGACTCGCCAGTCGTGGGCACAGGGTAAAGATTAATCAGATGTTATGTGTACTATCACCAGCTGGCTGCACCAGCCTCTCAGCTTTTGAGCGAGGAAGTCCACAGAGAGGCCTGTGGCACAGCTGAGTTTGTCTTGTAAAAGTGCAGCTGTCCAAGACATGACAGCTACAGCATTAGCAGGGCCATTAAGAGGTGTAGAACATTTCCAGGGAAACCATTTGAAAAATGACAACCCCCGGCCCTGCTGAGATATTAATTATAAGCAGCGCCCATGGAAAATAAGCGAAAACAGTTGGTGAGACAAAAGACGCCCTGTGTCCTCACAAGATGCAATGTTTGTGTGTCAAGCTTTTAATAAGCAATACACAGAAGAAGGAAAGAGGGGGGAAAAGGCAAAGTTTTAACTATTGCCAGTAGCAAAACATTTTGGAACACGGATGGCGAGAGTAATGACTAATTACCTGGCGGCTCATTTTCCAAAATTAAACAAGAATTCGGTGGGAGAATTAGAAATGATTCCTGAGGAGAGGAGTTTAAAAGGGACCTTTTCCTGAACAATTGGCTTTCAGGGCGGAAAAAAGGTAGATAATTAGTTTCAAAATGAATTTGTCTCATTGTTATGTGTGATCACGGAGTACAAAAACCCTATTTTTTGCAGAAAAATATACTGTTTGTAATCAAGAAGCCCGGCCGTTATAATTGACTTTGGTATAGGTTCAAATCTACAACAGATCAATAAATAAAAAAATGTATATATATAAAAATAAATACATAAACGCCCGGTTATAACAAAAATCCAAGATCAATACTTCGTAACCAGGCGATAGTTGAGGAGTCTTTGTGCACGAGATGTTTTGTCAGTCCTGGTATTGATCTTCCACTGGCTATTAATTCTTCTGAAACCTGTAAAGGTTGTGTGCAGGTTGTAAAGTTTGACATACAGGTTTTTGGGGTAAAAGATGAGTCATTTTGTCATAAATCAACCTCATAAAGATGTTTTGCGATGTAATAAAGTAGACGGGAAGTGGAGGTCAGGAGCAAGCTGAACTTGTTTTGGCCCTGCAGGGGGGTGTACAGGACACGGACAAGCCGCTCCTATAATAGTATGAAGATTAAACTTTTTATGTATGGGATATTTTCATCCCTTTATGCAGAAAGCGGCTTCATAATGACTAAATCTGCCCACGGTGTTAATTGGGGATTAATTTGCCATGTTTTCAGCAAGTTGAAGGCATTAACAAGGATCCAACAAGGTGTCTCCTAATTAAAACTGCAAGTCCCAGAGAGTGTTATAATTCCCATAAGAATGTAGACCATTAATTGGTCATAACTAAACCCTGTGTAGAGCTGATTACAGTGATGGTCGTGAGCCTGGTTAGAGTAGTTTAATCTCTAAAACTATTGCATGTATTGGAGCCATTTCCTGTCCTCTCCTCAAGGGAATGAGAGGAACTGATGATGGCCACATAATGTCTGCTCGCAGAGTCTCATAAATAAAGAGCTGCCCCTGAGTGCAAACTCTGTTTATTATAGCCCCTGAACCTCCCGCGCCAGCCCTTGGAGTAACTTATGCAGATAAATGCGGCACCATTCATCATCACTTCTATTCATAAATAGCCAATAACTCATCTCTCTCCATATGGAAGATTAGACCTTGGAAATGTGACTTAAGCACAGGAAGTATTCAGTCCATGAAAAACAGGATTGATCTCTCTCTCTCACACACATGCACACACACACACTTACTCATTATATCTTATTCTACATGTCATTTCTCTGCTCAGCTATCATCTGCGAGGCCCATGAAGAATCATACGTGAAGCTTCTCGGTGGTATACTGACTGAGAGCAGATGAGGTGTGGGTTGTTTTGTTTTTTTCTTTTCACTGTAGTGTGCTGGTTTGCAGAGAAGAGGCCACAGAGGTGCATAGACTGATGAGAAGGGATGATATATGTAGCGCCGGTGTCCCGGCTCTCCTCTGGCCCATTGTCATTAATCACGGCCATTAGGCTCGCCCTCCACCGCTGCTTGCCTTGTCTGCGCCCAGCCATCACAGCCTCCCTTTTGTCTCATATCCATAAAGGGAAAGGCCGTATACTTTCACCTCGCCTCCCACTGCAGAGATGCGCCGATGCTAAAAAAACAAACAAAAAAGGGTGCTAGCATGTGTTCTGTGGGACTAAAAGTTATAATTTAGCATTACGCCGTGGAAGGCGTCTCGTTACTCAGAAGCAGTCGCGTTTAATTTAGAGGTTTATTATTCTGGAGATTAATTTTTTTCCCCCACACCGATCCACTACTACGGTGTGATTTAGTATTTTATCTTAGACATAAGTGGGATTTGTTATTATCTAAGCTCTCACATTATCATCCTGTTGTCTCTCGTGAGCTAATCAGCAGTCAGAGTCGCTCTCCTCTCCTCAGCAGAGTCTTCACGTCGTTAAGTAACCTCCCCCGAATCCTTTGTGTCATCAAACCCAAGAGGTCTGATATGATAATATGTGTGAACTGAAATGTGAAAGCAATTCATATCACTTTCCGAGGGCTTTGAATTTTTGATTTGCATAACTAGAGAAAATGATATTAGATGGGCATATTGATTTAATTTCATCCTAGAGCGCTGTTAATTATGGTATCATAAAAGTGTCATCTCTTTATTATCGGGTTCAGAATGGGGGTTGATAGCTGGTGTTGGCGAAGTACTCTCATTGCTACGCGAAGGCCATCATCATGATATTGTTTAGCATAATTTTACATTATGAGGCTGGGTCACGATATGGCAGATATGGTCTTTTCCGAAATTATTATCTCTGGATCAAACTTTTTCACATTAAAGGATTAGCTGTATCAATTCTTCCTCTGCCCTTTGATATTGGATGAGTGCGTCTGCTGGAAGATCTGTTCTCAATGTTTTTACATCTGCTTCACTTTGCCTGCACCCGCTGTGAGCTGGTGTCTTGATTTATATTCCATTTTTAACAGCATTACACGTTGAACATCATATGACCAGAAAAGGAGCACGCTCTTGCTTTCAAGTCGATGAGGACCATGTGTGTTGCACATGGCCTTTGTGTGTGTTTTCATATCATAAAGACTGCAATCTGTATGGGATTATGGAAGATCCTTCCCTCGTTGTATAGCTATGCATGAACATCCTGTACACCTACCAACAATGGTTACTGGAAGGATGCTGAACAAATGAAGTATCCCCTCCTTTGCTTCTAGCTGAATTCAGATCTTTACAAATGGATTCCCTGAGTGCAATTTATCTAAATGAACAGTGATCATTATTGTAGATCTACCCCATCTGTAATGCTGGAGCACTATTGAGCAGATATCTCTTTAAACACAGCAAATAGGTGGTCTGGGCTGAAGGAAGGCCGAGTGCATTCATTACTTCTCATCCCTTTCTTCTTTTTTTTTACTCAAGAACACAAAGCAGTGCATAATGTGCAATCTGATAAGTGTTCTCTTGCATGCGCCACCACCCCCACCACCTCCTCCATCGTCCTATACATCACTGGCCAGCTCAGCTGTGGTTTGGGAGAGGAGAACTCTGGGATTGGTGTGGCTGAAGTTGATGAATAGGCCTGTGAGGGTGAGAAACTCCAGGGCCAAGCTGTAGGTCCATCCCCATGGCATGTGATGCTGATTGGCTTTGTCCTGTGCGGCCGCTCTGGAGAAGCGGACATTAAGATTAAGTGATGCTGTCGTGTCGGGGAGCAGTGCACTGCATCATCCTGGGGAAGAGACAGCTGCGGTGGTTAATCCTTCATCGCCAGGGGAGCGCTGCCAGAGCAGAGATATACAGCCAAAGATAACCCTCCATAACTTCTGCTAAAGATCAGAAACTTTGAGTTCGCATCCATCTGTCCTCAATCCTCACTTAAAAATGAGAAATGAGCAGAGGCAGTGCTGCAGACAGTGGAAAACAAATGGAGCAAATAACATCAAGATGAGGTGAATGTTTTAGTGAGAGGTAATCCCTCTCTAACTAACGGCGAGGAGAAGCCAGTCATTGTGCAGCGCTCACACACACTGTGGCTTCTGTGAGAGGAGGGAAAAGCAACAAGGGCAAACAAACAGAAACCCATTTACACGGCTTCTGCAATCGCTCTTGTGTCAGTGGCTAACGGACAGAAGTGTACTTTATCACACATTCCGGGTTGTGGGAATTTCCAGAAGATGGAAAAATCACGTTTTAAACAGAGGAGGGGGGCGAAAAGACGCTGCTCAGAGCAGAGCTAAAGTGGTCTGTATTTATGTGTCTGCGTGTGGCATCAGCACATTCTAGATTGCTGGGTTTGCATGTTTGTTGTTGGTTTGATGTAGCTGTCATGACGTGATGGATGAACATCCTCATGTAAAGAGTAAAAGGAGCGGCCTGAGCTGCGAGAGAAAGCCGACATGTTATATTTCCCAGGATGGCCTGAAAAGACATTACAACGGGATCAGTCTCTTTCTATCCTCTTCACCCTCTGCACTGCCAAAAAGGCAGCCTGCTTGAACTTCACCATTTACATTTTCATACCACTCGTGCTCTCACATTTCTGAATATGGTAATATCCTCGAGGAAAAAAAAAGAAGCCCCTGTGATCCTGTGGGATGATAGATTCGGTGTGGCGCAGTTTTACCTGCAGAGAGCTCTTGTGACAGTGACATATTAGTTACGGTGTCTCTTGGAATCTGATAACTTCAAATTTGCCACCTTGTTAAGTTTTGATTTATGTGATACCATTTCACTAAAGTAATTGCCCTGGCCTGTTGTAGAAAATAATCAGCCTCTCCGCAGAACAAATGCTGGGCCATGCTAATGAGGCGGCCCGAGTGCTGAACTGATGCTGCCGACTGACAGTTATTAATGACTGTTATGATATACAGACGAGTCGAGATTGGGCCGAGTGGGGTAAAAAAAGTGACATTTTTAAAAAAATACGTCATATTGGGAAGTACTAATGAAGTAATATACTGCTAGGAAAACAATCATGTGCGTTGTCAAGGCAATGTGTAATTACCCAACAGCCACCCTGGCTGGCTGTTTGGCAAGCAGGCGGCAGGCAGAGCTGAACAACCTGGCGGGTAATGGATAGAGCTCTGCTGGCAAGGGGCTAAAATGCACTAGGCAGTGACAGAGGTGTACAGATTGATGAATTAATGGGGTCTTTCTTGGGACATAAGGGGAACCGTTGCGGCATATGCTCGGCTTGTTACTTTGGAAAAGTCTACTGACCCTGAAAGTGAAGCCGTCCCACGCGGGGAGTTGTGGCTTTTTTATTGCCCTTTTCCCTGGGAGGTTGGATTGCACACGCTGAAGTGTAGTCAACTGCAATTTGTTCCAATTTCATAATAGTGTCCTGTAAGTAGCGCTGAATAGGACTGGATGACCATTCAATACTATCGACTGTCAGTGGAATTGCACTGTGACAATGTGATGGTATTATGTTATTATGCAGTTTTCTGTTGTGAAATTGACTGATTCAGAGGAATCTTTCAGTTTTCGTTTGGGCACATATTAAAATGTTTGCCCCATCAAGTGCAGTTAACTGATGTGGATTTTCCACAGTTCTTACACACCGGAAAGCCTCATTGACAGAAACACTAGAGGTAAAAATAACCAAGTAACACTTTCAATCACTTGTACTCACTTTATTTACCACATTTTAATTCTCAGACCAAATTTTGTTCAAGATTTAACCCAATGAAGTTCTGAGGAGTAGGATGTAAATTGAGAACAAGTTGGTTTCATATGTGACTTGCTATAAATTTCAGTATCAAAAAACGTCCTAATATTGTAGTCAAGATTGTAAAGACATTTGCCTATTGCTCTCCCTGACAGGAGGTTAGTCAGCAATAATAATGAAAGTAGATTGTTTAAACACAAATGCCAAAGTTTTGCAGAGTCTCAAAAGTCTTTTCGTCCATTTTGTTGTTTTATATAATTGTAAATGGAATATCTTTGGGTTTGGACTATTGGTCGTATTAAACAAGCAATACAAAGGTGTCACCTTTGGCTCAATGATCATGATTTTCGTGATTTTCTCACAATTTAATATTTGACAGATTAACATAAAAAGTGGAAGGCAGCAGAAAGCCTACCATTTAACTCAGAAGTAGGTGAGACTTTTGAGATGCCTCAAAACAGTCAAAAAGTTGCACAGCAGCGACGGCCTTTTCTGGATACAAACCAAACCAACGAGCAGTGGATCAAAGAGTCCCAAAAATGACATCACCCTGCTCCTGACCTCCATCATCCACCCGCAGCCACTTGCAGAGGTCGGCACATAGTTGTCATTTAATCACGTTGCTGCGACACCCCTCTGTCAAAGCTCTCGAACATTCTTACTTAGCGCCGACTCCCACTGAGCGGGAATGAAAGTTATCGCAGCTGCTAACTGTCACTGTGGTCTTACTTCAGCAAGTGCCTATTGGCTGCGATCACTCCCCCTCGCTCATCTCCCATCAAGCCGGTGCATTAGGGCCGACTGCCGACCGCATCAGTGGGCCTCCTCGGCCCGCAGAGAGTCCCAGGCCTATCACCACGAATTAAACCAGAGGCTCTGGTAATGGTGATGCTTTTGGTGCCACTGAACATTACACTGACGCAAATGCTGAGGATCTTTGTCAGCTATTATTTCAATACACGAGTGTGTGGTGCCTTGTCCATCGCAGTTTCTTTGAAGCTCAAGTATCTTCCTGCCACTCGGAACGATTTCCCTTTGGAATCAAGGAAGAAGCTCTTTTTGATATTGATAGTTAATTTACCTTTTTTTCTTCTTTTTGTTGTTTATGAAGGTCATATTTTTGTCATCTGTCAAGGCTACAGTTCTATAATAGTTTAATAATAGTTGCTTTATTCATCAGCTGGATCTGTTCATTAATCAAAATACATGTAGTGATGGAAATTAAATTCAATGAGCATTCATCCTTCACCAAAAACAAATCGCTTCATTTCTGGCCCATAGCCTAACTTTGCACCGTATTATATCCTTATATAAGTGTTTGAAATAATCTGCTAATTAGCAAATAGGCAAACAAATGGGAAACATTTTTGATGTTGCAGATAAGCTCAGACCTTTTCTTTTATAAATATATCTAATACCTCAAGGTTTCATGTTTTTAAAACTGGTGTTGTTGTCTTCCAGTTAATGACATATCTTTGCACGCAGCCCTGGGATGCCTGAGAAGCGATACTGTATACTCTGCACTAAATATCCCTTCCCTCCTTCTCATCGACTGCCTTCTCCATCTCCCTCCCCCTTCCCTCTGCTCAGTCTTTACGCTTATCAGAAGAGACAGGTGAGTTAGTGCGCGCTCAACTTCAAACTGCCGTAATTGTTTTTCATACGGAATGAGATCCACAGACTAGACGTGGATTGTAGAGATACAACAGGACTGATTAGCGGGGGTTAGATTTGCTTGCTGGACCATTTTGACACCTGTCTCCCTGCTTTCCCTGGAAACTGGACCTGATCCCTCTATACCATCAGTCACACTGGTGGTGCAGAGAGTAGGTGAGATAATGGACTGAATAAGAGTGAGAGACTTTTCCGCTTTCACTCAGGACGGTGATCACCGCTTGTATTAAAAGTTTCCGTGACGGAGCTAATATACTGTACTCGTGTTGTCCACGGCTCATATTCTGGAGACGCCGAAACTTGGGAGCAATTAAGTCCAATTACTTTTCTATTTCATTACTGTAGTAATTGAAGTAATGCTCTTTTTAGACAGATTGTGCACCGTCAATGAGGTATAAAGTTTGTTAAATTAATTCTCTCTCATCATTCATCACGCGCTATTACACTGTTTTAACAACATTAATATTTGGCATATTTAAAAAGGCACAGAATAGCTGTGCCCTTATGGTCCGGAAAAATAATGTCCTGTATTCAAAATATGCATCCCATCTGGGCGTATCTTGTTTACAGAACACAGTGGCAGCTTGGGGTTATTAATCACGTTTGTCTTAATTACCCGCGCATAGCTGCTCCATCCCCAACTCCGCATTTGACCTTTTTGCTGGATCCTTTCAAACCATTAATCATGCAAAGATCAACGCCAGCCAAATATGAGGAGATTGCGTTGCATTGCCTCAGCTCCGTGCGGAGGAACATCGTCCACTTGCAAAGTAACTTATGTATAATTATCTGCAACTATGAACCATCAGCACAGCTGGCTTCCCTTTTCTCCGCTTGCATATAAGAAAGTAAAGTTTCAGAGAAAGTCTTCTTTTTTCCTGTAAGATAAACACAGTTGTCTTCGTACCCCTGGATCGCTAATGTCTCTTGATTTGTGTAAATGAACAAGCGCTGACGTACAAACAGTTCTTTCTCCAGCAGGGTACCCTTCCTGGTTATTTGCCATATGGCCTGAAGCGGAGTCACTCCTCATGTTAATCTGACAGGTAAATGAGAGTCTGTGTGGTCTTATCTGTTGATGAGGGACAGTTTAGTCCTGTGGGCTTCAATGTCCTTGCCGGAAAGTCAATACGTTTTACCGTAAGTCTTAACCCCGATTTCTTTTTTTATTTGTCACCACCAGCCTGAAGAATGTGATATTGCCATCTTTAAGCGAATCACAGAGCAACTACTCGGTATACTTAGGAGACATGCATGACGAATAGCAATGAGAGGGTTGCTTTTGTTTCAATAAATTGATTATAATTGGAAAAATTACATTTGATTACCAGGAAAGGTGATTCGCTGATTATTTTTAACCTCTGTTGTCGACTGTTCAGAGACGGTTGTGTCATTTATCATTCAAGTCAACTTTGCAGTGGCTAAAATTTGCATCATTATATGAGAGAACTCCCCTTTTCCCCTCCTCCTCACCTCCAGTCAGTTAAACAGATGAACTATTGCGGGACAAAGATTAAACAGTAACTGAGGGTGCCACAGAACCATTTGAATGGGGCCTGACAGACAGTTTATCAGTAAACTAATTAACATGATTTATGGTCGGGGGGTAACCATGAAGGCTTGCCCATAAATACAAAGGGCTGGCAGAGCAGCTCCTTCTAAGGCGAGATCTTATCAGACTCCTTCCGCTCTACTGGCATGGAGTCAGCATGCATTTGTAAATGCAGCTACTGTGCATGGAGGGCCTCCCTCCTTCCAGTGGGTCAGGAGTTCAAAGCCCGGCCTGAAAAGTTGAAGAGTGGGGCATGAACTCCCGACCTCCTTAGTGTAACAGTGGCGAGCACCGGAAAACCAGCGCTTATCCAGCTTCTCCCACCCAGCTTCCTTTCTTCCCTGTCCATCCCATGAGATATCACAGCGAATTCTCTGCATTGGGGTAAAGTCATTTTAGGATACCCCATTCCTAGCAGGTGAATCATATCTGTGGAGCTCCTGACACGTGGTGCACTGCACAAAATATTCACTCTCTCGCTGTGTGGAATTTGGGCCTTTCCCGTGAGTTCAGGTATAATGTTTGCTCAGGAGAGATTTACTGTTTCCCAAAAACATGTTAATTGGGCTCTTGTCCTTTTCTGGGTGATGGACTGTTTTAACTCACACAGTCAGAGGTCGTCAGGTCTTTAACATGGGCTCGCCTCAGGTTTATTTTTACAGTAAACAAAACCTGACGGGCAGACACCACGTTATCTTGGATTCGGACTAGATTAGATAAGGTTTAGATGGATTGGTGTAAGGCCCAACGTGACAATTTCAATTTGTTTTGTTGTCCAACCAAAATGAAATCATCATAGTTCAGAATGATGTAAAACACAGGTGGAAGCAGCAAATAACAACAGAAGCTACAGCTAATGTTTTGGCATTTAGCGACTTTAGGTACATGGGGAAAGCAATGTTAAGATGCTTTCAGACACGCACTGAACTCCAGACATTTTTGGAGAATGTCCGACTAAGCACAGTAAGCAAAAAAACAGCAGGAACATAACTGGAAGATTCACAACAAGGAAGTGGGCGCCACCACTCGCCTGAATGTTCCAGAAATTGTCCTGCTGTTGTGAACTGCAAACTCTGGAAAATGTGAGGAAAATTGGGTCTGAACATTTTTGCCGTTCAGTTTCAGTTCATGTCTGAAGACAGCTTCAGTCAGATGAACTCATGTCCCCTTGTCCATGGGTGCATGGTTAGGATTTTAAATGATCTGCTGGTAAAGTCACTTTGTTGAGATCAAAATTAGTTTGTGTGTGCGCGCGTGCACGCATGTGCTCCATTTTGCTGGTGACAGTCTGTGTTATGAGACGGCAATGAAGAGCTTCTTGTTCTCCCTCATAGATCAGTGTGATCAAGCACTCATGATTAATCATGGCCTAGTGATTCTATGATTAATGTTTGTACAATCCCCAAAGGATCTGCAGGACAGACTCTCGCATCCCTCTGCATGTTTACAATTTCACACCTATTATGGGGGAAGATGGAGAGCTCCATTTACAGTTCCGTAACCTTTGTGACGACGGGCTCTCATCTGCATTTAATTTTCCTTTTTAACACTTCAGGAGATCTACAAATGTCATAATAAAACAGGCCAACGGAGTGTTCAGGCTCGGCTTTGGAAAGAACAACACTCTTTGATTTAGTCGAGGGCGTTCCACTCTCGTTCCTGTTTTTATGAGCGCTCTTAATTTTTATTGAAGGACGGTGCAAAGTAAATGGTTCCTCGTCTAAGGAAGATTAAATGGTCTTATACAATTCGCAGAAACACGAGGGCATGAGGGACAAAGGCCTAGAGTGAGCTTCACATGTCCTCTAAATAATGTGAGGGGAGGCGCAGAGGGAGACGATCAGCGAGGAGGATGTGTTTCTCTGCAGACACATGTAAATCAATTTATATTGATCCAAACAATGCAGCCAGGAGCTCTGCACATTCATTGATTAAACAATTACATAACTGCTGGATCTATCCAAACAGAAAATTATATTTGATTTAGCTTAAACCTGACAAACATATCTACCCTTTGAGCTGTTTATAATAAACACATGCTGTATGTATGTAGTGGTTTTTCATTTGGGAAATACAAGTACATTTACTCAAATGTGGTTTTATGGTATTTTCAGTAATATTCATCCATCCATTATTTATGTATTCTTATAGTGTGGAGGGTTGTAGGAATATGTATTTGATGTTACTTTATACTTTATATATACTCACTATAACGGCTTTTAGATGTGGACTCCAGAAAATGTCCAACAAATTGGTTGTGGACATTTTCCAGAGTTTGCTGTTCACATATGAATAACACAGAAGTTATGAATCCATCTAACACTGCGAATAGTGTAATGTTTTTCACCTTGCTGATCGCCGAACAATTTAACATTCTGTGTTTCTGCTGCTCATATTTTCCTGATCATTGGCTGCTGTGAGCCTTTTTTTTGTCTTTGAGAGTTTCAGAGGGCCAGTAAACCATGGCTTTCAATTCCCCTGCTCTGGTGTTTTCACTCAGGAATAGGAGTGATGAGCAAACGCTTTCAGACTCAATCCTTGAGCAAAGGGCTGTGCTGACAGGGATTATTATTTATTTGTCATGGTGGATGTAATAAGCTGTAGATACAGGATGGAGGGCCTGTGATTTATTGCTCTGTCGACCGCCACTAGCAGGACGTGCGCTCTAGCGTGCAGGATGAATACCGCACTGTCAGTTCTGTCCATCCGTCACCATCACCTCTCCCCGCCGCTGCCTCTCGCACTCTCTCTCCCATTTCATGCCGCAATACATAAACAATCTTTCATTATTTTGATGCCTTCTTCTCTATTTGTTTTCTCCACGTAACCTGGGGTCTCGGTTTTATGTGCTCCATTATTTTCATGCACCAGCTCGAGTCGTGCACCTTGGAATTATTGTTTAAAAGGTTGACGATTCCATCAGCTTCAACATTATGAGAATCCAACCCGTTTCTATTCATGTTTTGGTGCTTTCCAGAAACTGACTTAGAATTCATGTTTCTCAGGCACGCACACACACACACACACACGCACACGCACACACACACACACACACGCACACGCACACACACACACACACACACACACACACACACACACACACACACACACACACACACACACACACACACACACACACACACACACACACAGGGCTTTGCAGTGTCATATTTCATAGTTACAGACATGCAGCCTTGGTTCTGTAAACTGGCGCTTGCCACTGGAAAGGTTGTACTCCTAGTAATTATGGCCGTATTTTGCTGCTTTGCTGCTGCTCTTAATGTTATTGGGCTGTATCTCACAGAACGAGTGACTCTCTTGCCTCTCGGTAGGTCATGTAATCTTGTTTAAAGCCTTCATGGTTTTGGGATTATGTTATTGAAATGTCACTTAATTGGATAAACATTTTTCATGCCGTAAACACACGGCGCTAGGTTCTGTTTAGTCGCCGTGAATATTGTTTACATGGCAGGGGGGATTTGCGTAAGTGGAACTGACTCTGTAAACAGCAGCTCCCACTAGAGGCTTTACGTGAAAGGCAGGCTGAGAGCGAGGGAGAGCATCGGGGAAAACACTTAACCCACATATCAGAGCTGCGGACATGTGCTTGGCGAGAGGGAGCGAGCACGTCAGTGACAGCCCTTAATTAATATGAGGAATTGCCTTTGTGTCGGGGTAAACGACTTTAGCAGGGGCTGCTTTGTTGTTTAAGCCCACTCAGCTGAGTGTTCGGTGGGGGATTTTTATTTTTTAGAGAATGGAGTATGCTGTAATCTGCAAATAACATTACACCCCTGCATGGGAAGCATCAGGCATGACGGAGCAGCCAAACTTTCATTGCCTGGGTCAGACTTTGTATCATTCATTCCTCTTTTTTTTTTTCTTGGACTCAAACAGCAGCCACTTCCCATCTCTCTCCAGGCCCCTCAGATGTCATTTACCGCAACTCAGCTTGGTATCCGTCTTATTTAGAGGCTCATTTTTCCTTGGCAAATTGTTATTTATGGACTTTTGTTTGTTCTTGGCCGTCATTACTAACAATACAGTTAATAGCAATCATTTGTTATTTGGCAATGGTGCTGATGCTTGCAATGGGGGCAGTGAAGTGAGAATACTCATTTGGAGGTTGAGGAAAGTCTTGACAGGACCCATTTATAAGAAGATCATTCTGGAAAGTCCAGCCTATTTATAACCCTCCGTTGCCATCTAATTAGTGCTCCCTGATGTAAACGAGTCTAAATCATTGAGAATTTCTCCAACAAAAATCATTGTTGGTTTCATCCATGTTTTTGTCCCTATAGCGTATTATGTCACAGTATATGTTCCCAGAATTCCTCACATGTTCTCCGAAATACCATTTCTGGTGATCAGACACTTGGACAACAAATGAATCCTAGAGAATATGATATTGTCTAAAATTATATTGTCTACTTTTATTTGTTCCTTTTCTCTGTTTTACATCACAGCACTCTTGGCTGCTAGTCTCAAGGCCAATTAATTGTGTCCGAATTTGAGTGACAGAGAGGGTTGCCCCCCTGCATGGTTTCCATGTGAAGCTTGCTGACGCCAACTGGAGGCTTGTTTCATGCACTCTGCTCCACGCGCTTGGTTCTGCTCTTTTCAAGTAGTCACACTTTTTGTCCTGTTCATGTTGTTCAGCCGAATACAACTAATGAATAATCGAAGGGTCCTTGGCCAAGACACTGCACCCCTGCACCCCTGGCTGCTCTGCCAGCGTGTGAATGGGAAGTATGAGTGATAGATATAGAAGTGAATGGGTGAATGCGAGCCGTAATTTAAAGTGCTTTGAGTTGTTGTTAAGACTAGAAAATGGTCATATAAAATTTCTACCGGGAGGATGTGTGCATCATGTCAGTGTCTATTTGCTGTTCTATCTCTACGCTATAAGCTAACAAATAAAGTGATCGATGATAATCAATAGCTCTACTTTTGATTGTTGAAAGCTAAACACAGGATTCATAAAGGATTCAGATAAACTAAGTGGTTCTATAGTTTTTAAAAATTGCTGCCAGACCCCATTCTATGTTTCATATAGCTCTAGAAAGACCAATGAAACCTCCATATGGAATAGCTGACTCCCTCTGCTTCTGTTCTTCTCCCTCTCTCTCTCTCCAAAGTACAGTTGATTTTCTGCTCATCAAGCCCTAATTAGTGATACATTTTCTACCCGTGATGTCTATTGATGTATTTGAGAAGAAAAGGCAAATTGAGTTGTGGCCTGACCCGAGACCCAATCCTTCTTTAGAATGTTCGCCCTCTTTACCTCGCTGCCTCTCTCAATCTCACCTCATTCCCTCTCCTCCCCTCCTCCACTTTCTCCCCCTCTCTTTTTGCCAATGCGAGGCCAGGAGTGGTCTGGAGAAATGAGGTGCGGCATTAGTGTTTTTTTGCTTGCCTGTGCAACAGAAAACACTGCACGTCAGGGGCCCCGTCAGCAGATTGGGGAGATGCAGATGGGAGGTGAAAAAGCTCCCCGGTGGCAGTCGGGCCCTGCTCGGATGTGATTGCAGCCGCCAGGATGAAGTCGGCACTGACAAAGTGCGCCCATTGATGGATGGACAAAGCCGGGAACTGGATGTGAGAATGGATGGGGCCAGAGTGGGAACTTAACACAGACAAACAAAATGAAAGACAGAGAGGAATTACCTGCTAAAGCATTCCGGCAATACAAATCCCAGAGCAATTTACTTACTGCTAACTGAGCACAGGAGGACTGTTTGCATCGGTACAAGTGCGGCTGACAGTGGGAATGGCTTTCATTCAGTTGATGGAGGTTGCCTGATTGTACACAATTGTTTTATGATTGCTTTTTTTTCCACAAAGAGTCCAATTCATACATAGTAAATACTCGCACACTCTCACATAAACCTGCTTTTTGTGTACACACACACACACACACACGTAAACACATGTACAAAGACACATCTAGTATACAACTGCAGCTTGAAAAATTGGTCCCTTTTTAGATTAATCGTTTCCTTGTTTTTTTTATCGTGAAATTTGGCCATCGCGAATTCCAAGAGTTGTTCACGATGTTTGTTTTATTCGACTAACCGTTCAGGAAAAGCACCAAATGCCCACATTTGAGAAACAAGGACCAGGAAAAGTTTGGCATTTAAATAAGCTGAAGAATCGATAGTTGCAATTATTCTTGATTTACTTTGTGTTAGTCGACTATTCATTTCATCACTGTTGCAAACAGCATCTAGGCTGTGTGAAGGAGCTCTACATCGTCTGTGTGCTCAAGCACGGGTTCATTTGTCCTCCCTCAAAGTGGACTGTAAAACACAACAAGAAATTTTAGGTACCTCATGGCCTGAAGAGAACTAATAACCCCTGAAATTCAGGGCCAATAACCTCCCCAAATCCAGGACCTGTGTGGGGGGTAGAGGAGTTAACTCCCTTGTTGGGAAATGAATTCTCATTACTATTGCACTAGCACTACATTAAATGTCAGTGTTGCTGCTGGATGGGGCCCGGAAGATTAAGACTAATGCTGTTGGCCTCAGGAACTCCGATTAGAACTATTCTCATTAATCAGAGTCTCGAAGATGGAAGCAATTTAAAGCCCCGGTCCTCTCTGAGCATGGGGCAGGGCAGCACCCTGTCACCGACGAGGGGCGACGCACTCGCACCCATTAACTATCCCTTCATTACGCCCGCCAAGGACATGAGGAGGCCAGTCACCCCTCAATACTAACTTGCAATTAATCTGACCGCAAATGATCTCCTTTCACTCACAAACAGATTATCAGATTTGAGTAATTCAATTTTTTTATTTACTTCATTCCTGCATGATGTCAGTAAGTTTCAGCTCACGGTCCAGTATGATACCTCTAAGATAATGAAAGTTAAAAACTTTTACTATACAAAAGTCTTTATTTAGTCCTCCGTAAGCATAAAAAATGCAAAAAGGTTTTCAAGTTGGAGCTTTCCTAAGTGTTTTTTAGTAAAAATGCAGATAGTAGAATCTTGAAAAAGGTTGAACCCGCAGATCTGCAAACTGAGCATTATGTATAATAATGTCTCTAGAAATGATGGTTGCCGATTTTGCAGCATTTTGTTCATTGTCCGTGTATGTTGTTACAGTATCTAGTGAGGCTGGATGGATGTGGAGTTTAGATATATATGCTTGCATGTCCAACTTTTGATTTTTGACAGACTTGAGTTAAGTACCGACACAATGATCAACAGTTTGTTGAAAAAATATAATCAACAATTGACCTTTATCAATTCAGATTACGGTTTGGGATTAGGGTTGCAGGAACATGGAGCGAAAATTTCAAAACATGGGGCCTCCAACCACAGTCCAATTATGACAAAAAAGTTGTTTAAGATTAATGTGAGACCTTTATTTACTCCCTCTGGCATGTAATCTGAGCAGAGCATGCAAAGCTTTTTCACATGTTTGATTTGTGACACAACATCCCATGATTTTTCTCTTTGTGTCAGGGCCCAAGTCTTCCCGGTCCAGTGTGGTAACAGTGGGGCAAAGAGAAGCTTGGAGGTTTAAATTGAATGCAGCTCGCGTTTGGTTCTCAATTAGCACCTGTCAAAGGAGACGAGCTGCCGGGCACACGCTCTCTGTGACACCCGATAGATGGGCTCCTGCTTCGTGAACCACAGGGGACGGATGCGGCTCCTCTGCGGGAGTCAATGTACTCTGTAAACATGGAGGGGAACGGGAGTGAATCTGTCATAAATCTTGTGGTGTAGCGGTATCATTTCCCTCAGCTGACCTTGGCGAGGTTGCAGGATGGGAAGCCTGGGTGGCGAGAGGAGAGAAAAAAAAGAATTGTATGATATACAGGCAAGTGGAGCAAGGTGCGGCGCGAATCAAAGCGGCCAGTGATTAGCTGTGAAATCTTACACATGCAAACTCTCTCTTTGCAGTTGCTCATCACCGTGACAATTATACTCTAATCTCTTTTGATGTGGCATCACTGAGTATGGAAAGCTGAAAATAACCTCAAACATGATACAGGTTTGTGGTAAGTAGAGGTCAGAGATGCTTCCAAATGTTTCTGGTCGTTTGGCTCCTCCATGCTGGCCTTAGACCAGGACCAATCGAGCGCATTTCTCTCCCCCCATTTGCGTTTCAAACAAATACTTATCAACAGGCCATGCGGTAATCAATGCAGATAATCCATATGGGAGCCTGTCAATATGGTAATCACTCTGTCTCATCGTTATTGCTACACAGCCATAAATCATTTGCTTTAGCAGAATGCTTAGCAGCTGTTGCAACAATCCTGTGGTTGTGTGGAATAAAGTGCTGCCTCTTGTGATTAATGCCTCGGCATTGTGCTGCGCCGCACGCTGATTGTTTTCAGATTTTGCAAGAAAGCTGGATGGATTGTATATCAATAAACCAAGGGTCGTCTAACATAAAGGTAGGCTGCAGGTATATCACTCTCGCTTAATCAATGTTTCTGGTATGCTTTGTTAATAGTGCATTCATCTTTAGTTGTGCCAAATTCTGTAGGAACAATTCATGGTTCAGGTGTAAACAGAAAGAGCAGCAGTGACCTGCAGTCACTCTTAAAATGACTGACAGGTCCTTTAATACAGCAACAGTACACATGATTATAGTTATTCAAGTTTTCTCATCCTAGTAAGGGTTCGTTTACAACAGTAATTTGCAGCAAGAATGGTTTTGAAAATTTTATCAACAAACAATGTCCAATTCTTCATCTTTAAGGCAAAACTTTTCATAGACAAAATTATGTGTAAATCTAGAGAAAAGAAAAGGAAATGTCAAAGAAAAATTTTCAATGGTCTGCTGTAATAGTGAATACTTAATGATAAACATCAACAGTGTAATAACAAAACATTATTTACATTTCCAAATGTTTTGTAGTTAGGATAATGCTGTATATATTCTGAATTTTTTTATTAGCCTAAAGATTAAAAAAGTACATGTAGAGTTATCTTTCTGGGGGAATACATTTCAATTTCAATTTTAGAAGATCAATGTCACAATTTATAATAAATATGAAGCTCATTGTAGCTTAACACAAGGACTGGAAACAGGGATACATGTCACTTAAAGATGGTTTGGTGAAGAGCCCCCAAAAAACCTACATAAATCACATTTTATAATGCTAAGCTAACTAGCTCCTGACTGTGGCTAAATATTCAGAGAGTCTGGTTGATTTCTCATCTAACTCTTTGTCACTGAACATTCAGCAAAACAAATGTAGTACCTAAAAAGATATTTATTAAAAAGCAGGGTGATGTGCAAACACTACAAATACTTACATTAAAATCATTTATTTGGACAGAGAAATCAAGTCATTGCTACTTTAACCTCCTGTCTGCAGACCCCATGAACTCCCGGTAGATGTGATAATTTTACAAGACATTAAGGCTCTTGTCAAAAGTCATGTTGTGCAGCTTGTTTGGCCAAATCTCACACTGAACATAATTTATTTTGGCCTTGTGTTCCAAAGAGGCAGGAAGGAGTTGCAGGCGCGGGCTGAGCGAGGGAAGAAAGACAATTAAAACTGATAGCGCTCGTCCACATGAATGTCAACAGCAGCCAGGATGGAAGCAATTTATTCAACCAGTCATCCAAGTACATGAAGTGCGCCGGTGTTCTGCTGCTGCAGTGGGACGCTGGAAAATGTGATAGTTGTTTCCTCTCTATGAATCACCAGAGGCAGGATGCTCGTCGGACGCAAAGTGGATTGTTCAGTGTCCTGATAACAATTTAAATCTTGTTATGGATAATGCCGGGTGATGGCGGCCTGAAAATTGAACATGACACTCGGGCGATTTATTATCTTTGTGTTCTTAACCTTGGATATCGGATTGTTTGTCCAACCATATCCTTTTGATCCTCTGGAAAGTGCACCCTTGATACAATTTTTCATTGTATGTAGATTGCACTTGTGAACAAACAGATAAAACCAAGTGAGAAGGCTGGAGAGGAGATGATGTACTGTATGTGTCTAAAAGCGGAGAGCGGAGAGAGTTAGGCCTAAATGGCGCAAAAATGCTTTCAGATGCCACGCAAAGTGTGAGATATATGCTGTATTTGTCTGG
This sequence comes from Scophthalmus maximus, assembly GCF_022379125.1. Classification (NCBI taxonomy): domain Eukaryota; kingdom Metazoa; phylum Chordata; class Actinopteri; order Pleuronectiformes; family Scophthalmidae; genus Scophthalmus; species Scophthalmus maximus. The sequence continues at coordinate 14,500,933 of NC_061530.1, forward strand.
TGTAAAATACCACTGCATTATACTGTGAATGCTGTCTAATGTCAGAACCGTTAAATCTTTCATGATGCAATTTATCACATCGTAATTTTAGCCACAGGACAGTTTCCGAGTTAGACGGTTTGCAGATGTGAGGCTGTTTTTGGGGGGCAAGAAAACAACAGCTATGAAATGAATCACTGAAACAGCTTTTTTTCAAGCTTTGTTGAATGAACAAAGCTTGTAATCCTTTTCAACGCGTTACCTCGTTAAACGCATGCCATTCGTATGAGTTAGTGAATTACCGAATTACCCAGAGGCCTGTGCTCAGGGTTTTAATACTGTAGCCTCTTTCTGTCCAGCTGCTTTTTCAGGCCCAGTGGGTATTGCCAAAAAATCCACAACAAACAGGCCTCCCCTCAGCCCCTCCTCATTGCGGTGGAGAGGATCCTCCCCCTCTGGTCCAGAGCTGACACCAGGGTCAGCCTCTGGTCTGATTTAAGACCCTGGCCTACTGATGACCCTGTTTGCTGCTCTCTCCCTCCCCTGCTCTATCTCGAGCTCTAGTTTAGCTTGACTTCGGGAAATGCTTGCTCATTCTCTCCGCCGCTCATTTATCTAGTGAACAATGAAAGAGAGTTGAGCTCAAACACTGTTGTGAGTAAACCCTCTAATGTGGAGCTATTACTTTTGTGTCCTTTTCTTTTACGAGGGCAGGGGTACTGTCGTGAACAGATTTCGAATTATATTCTCTGTGTAAACTCTGAGGGAACTGATTATAGTTTCCAGCGTTTCAGAGTTTCGCTGGCACATTATCTGTTTTCCTATCACAGGCTGGGAATCCAAGCGATCCTGACTTTCCTGCTCTTGACTTTTTGGCATAAGGGCACGTATTCGATGATTCATGTGCTCCAATTGAACGTCATTACTCTGAGACAAATGACCAGCCCTTGACCTTGACACACGGACTCTTGCACCAATTTTTTTGGACAGAGACGTGCGGCCTCTAAACACATAAATATATAATTTATATGTGCTTAAGTCACTGTTATTGTTCTCTCAGCACATACAAAGGCCGGAGCTGTGGCCTTGGGCCAGGCGGCAGCACACTTTATCATGGTTTTTCATTCTCATGCATAATTAAAAAACTTAAATTACTTGCCATGTACAAAATTATAATGCTGCAGGAAGCAGACTACATGAAAATGTATTTTCCCTTCCATGAGACTGACAGGGAATCAATTAATCCTGATGTATTATTTTATGCTGGACAGGCAGTAGGCTCCACAAGAGAGAGGATGGAGATTGGCTACAGCTGTTCTCATTGGTGCAGCCATATATTATAGCTGGCGTGTGTGACAGCTTCTGGGGAAAATGGCTGAAGGGTATCAGGCAGGTGACTCAACTGTAAAAAGAATAACACTGTGGGATACAAACTGTTTTCAGAGACTGATGTTAGATTTGTGGTGGTGAAGAGGCACTTTACTGCTGCGCTGCCTGTCCTGTAGGTTTGCCCATATTTTTCCCAACAACAGCTTTCTGTCACTATTTATGTCTAAGCTTTCTGTAGCTCATGTCATTTTCTGTATGAGCACAAAGAGCTGTTGTCAAACAATATAATTTAATGGAACGTTAACCTGGGTTGTTTCTGAACTTGTCAACCAATCAACCAAATTTAATAATCTGATCTATCATCAACTAATTGTAAATACCACTTTCATAAGCATGTAAGATAGTGTGACCTTAATATATAGGTACATTTTTAGTTTTTCTTATAATCTCAGATGGGTGACATGTTTTTTCATACAATAATTTCATTGATGCTAACCACGATGGAGATTAGCACCAAATTCAATCCTTATCCTAACAAATGAAGTTGTTTTTCTGCCAAAAACTGACATGATTTGTCTATACATTATACATGAACTTACCTCTTAAAGGAAGAATCAATGCAATGAACTTTAAATTTATCTAAATAGCAGCTTACTTAACTATTTATTATTGTCTTAATTTCAAGAGTTAGGGTTAATTTTTCAGAGCCAACTCTGTTTTCAAGCTATCCCAGAAAATACATATTTTTTAATTGAAGTAACTTTTTGTCAATGTGTAAATTAAAATTAAAGCAGTAAAGTTGGGGGAGCCATACATTCTCTTAAACTGCTCAAATTGAACAGTTTTCACACAGTTAAGTTTCAATCTATTATGAAGTGTTATTGACAATTTGTGCATTCATCTCACTGCTTCTCAAAACAAAATGGTCAAACAAATTACAGTATCATTTTAAATCAGATTCATTTTAACTGAAGCCAGAATATTTGAAACATCATCTTTTAGAGATCAAAATATACAGAGGTAAATACTTTGGCCATGCAGAGATGATGTCTGTTGAATTATGGCCATCAAATGGAAGTCAAATTTAAAGCTGACATGTTTGGTAACACACACACACCAGATAACACAAAGCAGAGACCTGCAGAGGTCAGATAACACTTCACCGGTGAACCCGGCGAGCAGTAACACTCAGCCTCAGTATCATCAAGGATGAACACAATAAAAGGCGATTTGGGGAACTGACAGCAAGCTAGAGGATATTTTTTTTATTATTAGTTCTCTGGGTTAATTCATTTGATGAAATGTTGTGGAACATGGTGTGTCATATATATATATATATATATAAAAGACAGGGGCATCTGTAATCTTTGTTCAAGGGCATTGATAACAGGCAGAGAGGCATGTGAATGAGATGGAAACGGGATGGGTGGGTGGGTGTGGGGAGTGACTCATCCCTTTCTGCCATCACCACATTGAAGATAGAACAAGATTTATATGTAATCACGGACCACACTAGCTGGCTGACCATCTTATACGTGAACCTGTACCTTCCACAAACGTCCTCCATGTTGTTTATTTTTAATGCAACACCTTAGCATAATTCTAGATCTAATTTGTTTTTTACAATGTTTTTTTCTTTTTGCGTAGTTATTAGCACCTCCATTACCCTTGAAGCTCTGTGCTGCTGTTGCTGATCCCGCCTACCGATGACAGATTGGAGCTCAGTCGGTTCCAGTTGGTTCCACATTGACTTACACTGACAAAACCTCATGACTAACCCTGTGTTTTGGCTGCCTGACACATATATCCGCCTTGTGTTGTGTGTTTGAAATAATCTTATAACAACCATCAAATTTCCCAAGGGATTTCCAAACAAAGAGCTTTAACACAAGCATATCTAAGGTTCAGGATATCTGTATTTGTTTTTACACATTAGCAACCCATTGACGTTCGATAAACACAGATGGTTTGGAATCTTTCCAGTTTCCAAAAGTGCAGTACAAAGCACAATAGTCTTACGCATTTTTTAATTACAGTCATCTGTAATGCTGTCACTTGGACTCCACCTTTGTTGCGTGGCATGCCGCTGAAATGCAAAACAAAGTCTTGCGTGCATAAGCTGTGACAGAAATTAAGGACAGTAATGCGTTCACATTTAAATTGTATGTGAGCAGCGCTGTTTTGGCCTGTCTGATGGGACGTAACCTAATGCACAGTGATTAAATCTCTGAAGAAAGATAATTACCAAGGTGCACATCGTCATCTGATGATGTCTGGGCTGTCCTCGAAGGGAAGTCATCACATCTGTCTCACAGGTCGTAGATGATTTCTGAGAATCGCAGCTGGCGCCCTCCCTCGGGACCCATTTATGTGTTATCATCGGTCATTACAAAAAGTCTTTATAAATTACATTTTTTAAAGACTCTTTGGGTGCATCAACCGCACGGTACACAGCAGAAATACCCTGCAGTGCGTTTAAACTTGAAATTAGAAATCAAGACGTGCAGTTTTTGGTGATGCTACAAGAATGAGACTTTGTTTTTGAGCAGTAGTACAAGTTCTTATTGCTTCCTTGTTGCTGTACACTGCCAGGTAGAGCTATTTGGCAGAAAGAACGCACAAATCAGCACAACTATCCTCAGGGAGCAAACAGAAACCATTGCAGACATTCAGTAGAGTATCCAATAATTTTCAGGTGACAATTACAGTCCAGGTCCAAGCCCTTCAGCACAGTTTATACTTGTTAGTTGTTTTTTAAAAAAAATGTTGGATACAAAAAGCATGCAAAGCAGCCAAATGCTTAATCTGCTAGAATTCTAAAAAGGAGGCTATTTTGTGCCTTTGTGTGTGTCTGCTTCACACAGTGCGTCAGATTCAGTCAATCATGCTGCACTTTGGATGTTCCCTGTAGCAAGGAGGTGCCATCTTTTGCACAACTCTGCTAATTTACCTGAGTGACTGATGAAAGTTGTTTTACACAGCAGTGTATGGAATCTAGTGAAAGACTATCAACAGATTTAGTGATATGTACCATCTATACACTTGATTTAGTTGATGAGTCAGCTGTGAGCTAGCACGTTCAGTCTTTACTTGGATGACATCTGTGGCCTTGTGATATAGATCGCAGTTGAAGAACAGAAACAGGACGGACCGCAACCTTGGTGTGAATCAGGTTGCTTGCCAGAAGCTATTGAACTTTTCTTTGACAGGTCATTCAAACTGTGACAGCAGTGCAAGGACAGTGAGATCAACTTAAAAGCTGGGGAACAAAGTTAAGAGTCTGGCGACTCTACTTCACATCTGATCCACCACTGGTTGTCGTTCATGTACCTGTCGTCAGCCATGAGGAGAAGGAGTACATGGCTGTGTTCGTCAGGGGATATCCTTCCTCCCTGCAGCGGCGAGGGAGAACGCCCTGCTCACACAAAGGGTAGCCTCACTCCTTCGCACTGTTTATTTTTAGTCATAACATCCACTACAATTGAAAGTATGGGTCAAGGTGAGGCTAGGACACTTGTGAGGGGAGGCTGCCTGAGGAACAACAAACAGATGTTCTTTGATGATAATTGCAGAGAAGGGAAAAGGAGTGTGGAGGGCGGGCTCGTAAAGCACTCACTTGTTGAGGCTGTCCGTCCTGCCCCCTCTGAAGCCCCGTGGTGGTATGTTGTTTAGCCCCAGGAGTCAGAGTGGGCATGCTGGTGCCATTACCCTTACTCGCCAGAGGTGACATCTGTTCACAGTAGCAGCCACAAATTTGAATGCCAATATCCTCGCCTTGAACCGACCTGAAAAGGGGGGGGGGGGGGGGGGGGGGAGAAACGTGTCAGTCAGTGACAGTCTTTCTTAACATGAAAGGTTAGGGAGCCACAGCCCTTAATCAAGTGTGGCTGTCGGCAGGCGCCCTTTAAAATAGAGCTGTAAAGACAGGCTGCCAGTGTTGCAGCCAGTGAGCGCCAGCACAGAATGATTGATTTGTATAAATCATTGTCTTTTTGCTCTCTCCCTCTCTTTTACGAGCATCAGTAGCGGTGGAGGATGGTGAGGATACCATCATGGGATTAAGTATAGCTCCTCTAGGCTGTCCTGGTGATTAATGAGCTGCCACAGCATTCCCAACTGTCACGGAGAGGAGCATGGGTTCAAACCATGTCTACACTGATGATACAAAGGATAAAAATCAGTTGTGTCATCATGTCATTAATGTCCTGTAGTTCTGAAGTTGATTTAGCAAGTTGCCAATCACCCTCGGGGGACTGTTACACTCTCATTTGCCTCATTTCTGCAAAAAATCTTCACGGCAAATTTGATACTTGAAGTAGCATTAGCTTTAGCATAATTTTTTGGGGGGGAGTTGCTTGTTTTGCTCCTTCTTGTGAAAGCACTCGAGCTGTTCCCCACCCGTTCTCAACCACCTCCTTATTCTATTCTCGTTCATTCATTAGCCTCAATGCCTATAGTCCTCAGCAGCAACAGTTTGGCAAAAAGCAGGCAGAACAGAAGGTATTGGCAACATTGCAAACAAAGGCAGCTGAGGTTACTTATATCTAACCATCTTAAATTAGCAAATAGCAACTTTTAAAATTGTCTTCGCTTTGTACGCATGTGTCCTTGCAATATCACGATCAACCCTTCAGCGTCTCATCTCCTGCTGTTTTTATTCTTCTATAACGCAACTAAGGCAAAATATACTTCAGAAACAGAAGTGGAGCTACTTTTCTGGAGTTTACGCTCTTTGAAATTGAACCACACTTAGTGGAATCAATTGGTGGGATCACAGAATGGAAGGATTGAAAAGAATACTTTTTTTTATTTTTTTTACCTGCCAGCAAAGAGTGTACTTGAAAATAGACACTATCTCAATCCTACTTTTTATTACTGCTTTTAATCTTGGATTTTGATAGAGATCTACGTCTCTCCCCACAGTAAGCTGTCGGCCTTGTTCTTCAGGTCCTCCAGCGACTCTGTATGTCCTGTTTTAAAGATTGTTCCCTGTAATGTCCTCTGACCTTTTGCATTGAACTGGCTAGCTGGGCAGGGGAGCTGTGAGGAGAGCAGGGGAGAGAGGAAATTGAGCTGCTTTGCATCTATCTCTCCCCAAGGAGTGTCATGTTTCTCTTTCCACCATTTATTTGAAAGCTATCATTTCCTGGGATTCATCGCTGAAAAATGGCATTGATCCTCCGGATGATAGATGCTAAGTGTCCTTCTATCGACATGTCTATTGACAGACCTGTGTAAATTCTGCATCTTATTACCCCCGTGGATAAATGATACACCTTGTGAACACGGAGGATGTAGCTCAGTCGATGGCAATGTCTGAGCATCCACGGTGGTGGGTGTCACCGCCAAACAGCGTGATTCTTTTTGTCAGAAAGCACCTTATCAGTCACTATGCCGAATAATTAAACATAATAAAACTGAGGGGGGATAACGTCCCACTGAAAAGCACGCCCGCCAAGAAATAAAAATGACTACAGAGGATTTTATTCAGCCCTCTGCTGCAGCTACTGTAGGAAGGTCAAATCTTAATCTAACAGTGTTTTTGAATCTAGTATCCCTGTCTAGAAAGTTTGCTGTACTATTAAAATGACTTACGTAAAGCCTTAAACCTACTGCATGTGCCTCGGAGCAACTCGTTTCTTTACTGCGTTGTTTACAAGGGCTATTTTTCTTTGACTCTGTAAGGTTTATTGCATCTTAATCCTACCCCTTTTGTAGCACTGCCTGCAAGGACGTTAAATAATGTCCCACTGCCAACCATTTTCTCCATCTCAATTTGTTTTATAGTAATACACAATTTAACCTTCAGAATAGCATTTGCAGGTTCATAACACTTGGAACAGGTGTAATTTTTCTAACAAGCCGCGCTGCAATGTGACCCTATTTGTCTATGTTCCTTATAATGCATTGTATTAATCTGTGGGCCATTCATGACCCATTATTTCAACAGCACAATAATTCACTCTTATTGCTCAGCCTTGCGACAGAAGAAAATCTTTCTAGTCCAGTTGTGCTATAGTGTTCGTCCATGCAGCTGTTGTGTGGGATCTGTCGGCTCTTTGCAAAAGATTCTATGAACCATTGTACCAGGTTATGGAGAGTGAAATGGGAAATGTGTTTCGGCCTCTTGAACAGTTGAATTTCTTGGCTGATTTGTGATTTGTGTTTGAGGCTCTTCTGGTTGCATTTTAGACTTATCTTTTATTTGAGTTCAGTAACGTATGATCTTACACAGGCGACATAATTGCAGTATAATACCAATAACTTGTATCTGTTCGAGTCAAAAAATCCTTTGTTCATTAAAAAAAAGCTATGAAACCTATGAAAGTCTTAATGTTGGCATTTCAACAAGATCATTTTGACGATCTGATGAGAGAAACTGTGGAGACGTCACATAGAGGCTGCAGATAAGACACAGAGCTGTATGGTTTCTTCAAGTTGAACCTTTGCGCCAACGTTTGCTCCCCTTGTTCCGAAGATAAATTAGCAGCTTCTAAATAATGCAGTGAACCCTAATTCTCTTTGATTAGTAGTGAGTTAGATGATGGCGACCCATTGAAATTGGTCATCAGCATAAATAATGAGCGAATGAACTGATAAAATGCAAAGTCCTCGGCCATCATAAATCAAACGGAATCCACTGGCCATGGAAGCGGGTGGAATTAGAAGTCCATGCTCCTATTAATTATGTTGCCTTGTGAAGGCGACAGCGCGATAAATCAGCGCTGAAAGGCCCTTCACTGGCTGAGCCGGAGGAGTTAGACTGCCTGCAAATTGCTTTGTGTATGCTCCTAATTGTTTCTTAAATAACCCACCTTTTTGAGGCAGGTTGGAGAGGTAGTCTACCAAGAAGGGTCAAGAAAGTCAGAGCCGCTGCCTTTCTAGGATAATGTTCTAGAAAATCATCTCTCTCTCTCTCTCTCTCTCTTTACATTATACACAGTAACGCAACAATAGGGCAAAACTTGATTTTTGCCCAATCTCTATTTGTCCTAAAAATTTTGAGTAAATATCTTCACAAATTCAAAACATTTAAAAAAAATATGTATGTCAGATGAGATGGGAATTCAAGTTTTTGTATCTTTTTCTCATTAACCTCTGATTAAGTTCATTGACTAATTGGGACTAATACACTGATCCATTTGAAACATTTTTATAAATATACAAAATGTTGTGTTTCATATAAAAAAAATGTAACTTATAGAATCATAAAGAGCGCTAAAATGTGGGTGGAGAGAAGCCAATTTTTAACCATGTGACACCACCATGTGAGTCATATTTTTTTTTTGTCCCTCTTGTGTAATGTTTTCCTGCAACTGCTTTTTTTTGGGGGGGTGGCCGAATGAAATCAAATGGATTAAATTAAATTACTTAAGCTTTTGAGGCATGTAATAATGATCAGACCTCTGAGGAGCATGTAATTAATGTGAATAGCGAGGCAGTCATGAAGCTATTGCTCATTAAACTACAACCAAGTATAAAACTCTGTGAATTCAGCCCAGGAACCTAATTTGGATTTGTTGAGCACAGGCATCGTCTAGCATGAAATGTAGAGTTTCCAGAGTATTTAGCAGAAATCTGTGGTTACGTTCAATTGTGTGTGCTGCCTGAAAATGCCAGCGGTCATACAATGTCAGTGTACGGCTTTGTGTCCGCGTCGGCCATTGGTATGAACTGTATGTGACGGAGGGCTTCAGCGCTTTGATCTACTGGCAGTTCTGCAAAGGAAAATGTGTGCGCATTTGTTGTAGGGCAACTAGTGAATGATGTCATTATCGATGATTTTTTTTCTTCCCAGCTAACCATTTAACCTATAAAATGTCAGAAAATAATGAGGAGTGCTCTTTGTGCTCTCCAAAAGACCAGGGTGATTTATCAGTCCCAAATCTCTGGGGTTTTCTATAATTATCAGTGCAAAAATGATGAATATGCTTGTGCTAAAGAATGAAAAAAGATTGCTTAGTGATAATTAGAATATATAACTAAGATCTCAGGAATACTGATAGTATGAGTTTCTGTTGTTAGCCACTAGCCTATAGAACTGTTAATTAGCTAGCCAGGAGGTAGAGCGCTCTTCTGGAACGGTTCTTCCTTGACTCAAGTCTGTAAGACAACGTCTGTGTTTTCTTGGAGGGGGGGCGGGACTTAAGAAAAACAAAAAACATAAGCTTTTGCAAAAAAGATTTGTCAGGAATAATTTTTCTTGTGATTGTAAGATTTTCCAGATGGATTATATATAGATATACTTTTTGTTTGTGATCTGTGGGTGTATGTGCGTATTTGTACAAAAACATAAGTATTTGGTTGGGTGCCCTTCTGCCGACATTCAGCCTCAGTGTATGTTTGACTTTAAATAATGCTCCTGTGTGGTCGAAGGAATAATGGCGTGGACTTTCATGACATTGCGTCAGTGCCAAGGTGACTGACTCGAGGACTGATTGCTCCCTCTGTCTCTCTCTCTCTTTCTCTCTGTCCGTCCCCTCTTCTCACCCTGTCAATAAGCATCCTCTTGTCTGATGGAGTCACATCAGGGCACTGCAGCTGACACCATGGTGTCTTTATTTCCTGAAGCAATCCTTTTACAACACACATCAGCGGTGATTAATACACTGACAGCAGCCACAAGGTTAACCCCCTGCTGCCAGCCAGCTACTGTTACTGACAAACACACACTACTCACCTTACATACCTAACTACACCATACTGCGCTTTCTTCTTTGATATACTACGCACTGTGTGTAATCAAAGACCATAAATGATAGTGCAGGATTTCACGTGCATGTCCAGCACTGTACACTTTAGACGTGATTTATGGAAGCAGATGATACTTGGTATTCCAAAACTGTCTTTTACATTAAACCAAATGGTTGCTCCCACTTGCAGATGCCTGCACGGTTATTAAATCGGAGGCCTTCCGATTTAAATTTATGGCATCCATTACTCAAGAATTTACATGTCCAGGTGTTGCATCTGTTTGGCTTCAGTTAGGGGTCACTTTGATTTATTAATATCCACGGATTCATCTGCTAGACAATCACTGACATATTGTCACTTAGGGCAGCGTGTGTCTCTCTGTCTTTTAACAGCTGTGACAACCTGCGTGTTATTAGCTCCCTGGCTGATTATGCAGATGCACATACCGAAAATGTCAGCATCTGTAGGGCGAGATTTCACACAGTACTTAATGGTCATAATAGCCAATGAACAGCAAATCATATAATCCGCGTTGAATGAGGATTTCTCATTATGTCTTATCAACACCTGCTTAATCTCAAAAATCTCATGATGGAGATACGGTAGAAGTCTTCAGGAGTGATCGGACCATCTGGGTCATTTAGAGCCATATGTTCTCACTTTGTTATTCTTGCACAGGTTGGTTGAAACAGTTTGTTTGCGAGAGCCCATAGGCTCTGTGATTACGCTTGTTTTTCAGGCTACATTCGCATTACTACGTTTTTGTTGCAGTCCAAACTACGGAGTTTCAGAGCACCTAAAACGGAGAAGTTTGGAGACAATGCTCGCTCACCCCGTTTAGTTTTAAAACTATGGGGCTGGGTTGTAGTGTGAACGTGCAGAAACATAGACGTTTGGAAACAATGACACCCGCATTCCCTTCCTGATCGGTTCTTATCAGTCACAACTTGACTGCCAGCAGTGAAGCCAAAACGTTGTAAACACTTCCTCTCAGTAACAGTTCCACCTCCTCATCTGTCCAGGAGAATAACATCCCTGCTCCAACTATTCATCATTTGTTCATGGTATTTTCTGTAACTAAGCAGAGAGAAAAAAATGAGCGAGAATTAAAACTGGGCTAAAACTCTTGCGTGGACAGTGGAGAGTTTTTTGTTTCAGTTTTAAAACCTAAATGTAGTGGTATGGATGTAGCCTTGAGGGAGCTTCGATTAGTGCTGGGATAAATAGTCAACTATTGGATTGGTTGATCATCAGAGGAGTAATCAGCAACAATTTGATGACAAATTAATTGTCTAAGTTGCAAGCTAGCTGATTCTAGCTTATCAAGTGTGAGAACTTACTTTTTGCTATGGGCCTTTGGTTCAGTGAAAACAGGGCGCAGACCTGATGTCACCATCTATTTTAGATATTGAATTGCATGAACAATTAATTTATTGATATTAAAAATCATTGATGCACATATACAAATTCAAACTAATCATCAGTTGCTTCCTTCAAAATCCGAAGATATCGCTGTAATATGGGATTGTAACCAAACCGCTTGGGGTGATATGAAAAGACAGACATTTCAGCTGAATTTTAAATGTCATATTTAGATTTAAATGTCAATAGGAATCCCATCTTCCCTGTAATTTCTAAAGGACTTCACTGTCCCTATCAAATAAAGGCATTAAAGTGTAACTTAAAAAAAGAGATGCTAATCAAGATACAAGCAGGTTTGGCACAGGACATCACTGTCTCTCTGCTCACAGTGTGTGTCAGCAGGATGGACCACTGAGGGCCATAGGTGGCCCAGTTGTTAGGACGTAGCAAATGTCAGAGGCTGAGGAAGAGAGCGTCCCCTCGAGTCCCCCAGATGCTGCTCCCACCTCTCATCATTAACTCTCACACTGAGATAGTAATTAGGGCTCCTCGCGGCATAAGACAGATTCTGCATCAGACCAAATTTTCTAAGCTGTCATTCTAATTATATAGGCCAAGGAAAGATGGATCAGCTCGGCCGTGTGTTAGTATTGATGTCAGCTAATCATGGTGACTCGGCCCCAAGCTACAGTACAAGGCACTCCTCTTCTGTCCAACTGAAGCTCCGAAAATCAAAAAGCTTGTGGCAGAGGTGTTGATGCCTCTAAATTTTTAAACCAGCTCTGTGGCTGAAGATGTTTAACTGTTATTAGTTTTATCTCATGGCTCATAGGCCATAGCAAACAAAGTATAACCCGGTCTAACAGTACTCTGTCATGACTCACTGTTACAGTTAAGCCCCTCATTTGAGTCTGACTTTAGCCCCCGCCTCTCAAGCAACTGCCAAATTATAACCTTTTCTCACTGTGCAAGCGAGGACATGTTAATCGGATTTGACAAGGGCATATTATGCACAACAAATATGCATAATTCTGCAAAAATGGAACAGAAAATTGGAAATAAAGAAGAGAACAAAGTAGATTTACATGGTTGGGTAGTCTGAATGTCTCGTATCATATTCTCTCCTGTCGCCTGCATAAAAAAGGCACAGAACTGTAACAATGGGTATCAGTGGAAAGTGCTTTAAAGTTAAAGCTGATGGATGGCTTGTCAAAAAAAATAATTGCACTGGTTGGGAAGTGGGTCTGCATGCTTAGAGGGGGGAGAGCAGGATCTACAGAGAGGATGATGGGAAGTGACAGTGGTCTGTCAAGACGCAGGGGCTGCCCAGAGTAGTGTGAAGCCCCAGCTAGAAGGTGGCAGAACAGAGCATGCTGTCAGAGCAGGAAAGTGCCTTTAATACATTGAAAAGAAAAGGAATCCGCCTGTCAGACCTGTTCAGCAAGTCGAGGGAGGAAGAGGGAACATGGTGGAATAGGTGTAGACGTGGTAGAGCTGTGTGAAGCCGCCGGGCCACTGGGCGACTACAGGTACAAACCGCGCAGTCGAATGAGACGCATCGTCAGCTGCTCGTGGCTGCAACCAGTTACAACTGGTCCCTTTTGCTGTGACAATTCATTAATCAGTTTGACAGATCTGCTCTTATTACATGGAATATTTGACACTTGAGCAATTGGATTGTCAACTGCATCCCATTATAAATGCAATTCAAAGTGAATTCTGCCTCTCCTGTTATCTTTAAGGAGTCCTGCTCCGACCTTGGGAGGCAAGTGAACTGCTATAAGCTTAAATATATGCACTGTTAGAGAATATACATATGAAAGCCTATAGAAGAACCAGGAACAGTACACCGCTCATTTATCTGCTTGGTCCCTGCCCATGCATGATATAAAAGTGTCAGGCTTTGATTGGAGGAATGATGTATAGACTGACCTAACAAAGGATCAAGTGCCCAGTAAGACAGACAGCTAATAGATAGAGAAGCAAGAGAAGCCTCATTTAGAGAGGAAGGGCTGTTTGTGCTGCCAATATGACAAAGGGGAAGTCGACAACTATTGATCCGTGCTCGCCGATGACAGCTTAAAAATTCAGCAATAATCATGACAAATGAGGAGAGGCACTACAGCCAGAACATTATCAATAATCAGTGCCTGAGAAGAAATGCCAAGGTCAGAGAGAAAAGGCTACTAAAGTTCTCTTGGAGTGTGGACGCTGCCAGGTGATATATTGGTAAAGATAGGAGGAGCAGGCTTTAAAGCGAGGTAGAAGTTATTAATTAAGTTTTGTATCCCAGCGGGATATGAATGTCCCTCAGTATGGATTCTTTGCCAGGGCTCACTGAATGCCAAGGGCAAAGGGACCATTATGTAACAGGCAGTTTCTGGTGGCTTTGATTCCTCACAGGGGAGCTGGTGGATGGATTTGCTGTATCAATAACTCATTCGCTTTTCAAAGGAAACCTGAAGAAGGCTGTGGCATTAGTAGCATCGAGTTTCATGACAGGTCAGTGCTGATGTGGGCTCAACCTGGAGGGATTTACTCGAGCCAATGGAGTACTACCGGCCACCCAATGGAGCAACTTCATCAAGGCCTCTTGACAAGGAAGAAGAATGTATGGAATAAAACAATGCAATACCTCTGGATGTGCTGAGCTGGTTTTGATCCTTTTATCCGTCATGTCTCTGGCTTGGTGCCAGAGCTTGGTGCTAGATTTTTGGATTACTCTCTTCACTTTAATCCAAGACAATCAACACAAAGTCATGCTAATTGCAATTGCAAATTCATATATCAATGCTGCCTTGTCACTGATACATCTTTCACACCAACATTAGCCGGTGTATGCGTGTTCACCTGGGTTTCATGTTTCCATCACTGCCGATTGCAGCCGGAACTCTTATAAACCTCTGAATACTGCAGAGTCATTTGACTATGGAATGAATATCGATTGTATACATTCCAATTGCAGACAAAAGTCAGATTTTATTGGGTGTTGACAAGTGGAAAAGGGGCTTGATAAGTCATCAAACAACCCAGTGACTTCAGCCACAGAGGACTCCATAAATCTTTCCTCCAGTCCAGAAGGCATTAATCTTGTATTTATGACTTTGCTATTCAACCATCACAAAGGTGTAGTCGTTTTTAAGGGAACATTATGCGATTAATTTGATTGTGGTAGCTTTACTTATTTGGATGGCAGTTTGAAATTATCATTTGTTTGATAAGCTATGTACATACAGTGAGTCACTGGCATCTGAGAAACCTCTGCCTCGATGAATGACACATCCTCCAACCTGCACTGTCATCATTTAATCTGAATTTATTAAATTCCTGGCAAAACCCACCGTATTAGGTTCATTTTATACACAAGGTGACCCTTATGACAATGACTTGTTTGGTGGTTGAGGATATTAATAGTTGAATCATTAGACTTGCCTCTCTTTTCATCTAGGCTTAGCAAGTTGCATTACACTTGTATGTCCTTAGTTATTTGCTGCTGAAGTAGAACGAAAGCTGGTTAAACTGTAGAGCACTTGAAGGAGTTGCTGAGACAGCCAACAGAGTTTGTTTTATTGCAATGCATATTATGTCATATGGTTACAAATGCATTTTTTTGCAGGTCACTTGCTCGGCCAAGGTTTAATGGGCCATGAGGTCAAAAAGACAAGAGAATAATTCATTAGTTGTGTCATATTCCTGCGATTGAGACGCCATCCTGGCTTTGGGACCTGATTTGTTGCCTCTGTGTGAAAAGTGGCATGTGGCTGGAAGTATGCACTCTTCAGGGGAGGTGCGCTTTCTCACATCTTTGGTCCAAACTAGCACACCGCTAATAACAACACAAGATATTAATCCTCAGCTGGTGAAAAAGATCATGTGACAATGAGAGCAAACCTTGGTGGAGTTGTGAAAACAATTACGCGTCCACAGCAGCTCATTGGTTGAAGTGTGTTTGGCATCCTTGCCAGCTATATAGAATGTTCATATCCATTCACACAGAGTTGCAAATTTTTTTAAATACCGTTAGCATCATAATGTGATACGTCGCCTGAAGAGGGATGATTATTCTGTCATATTATTGCCGCCCAGACGCTGCCCACACACTTCCTTTGCCTTTGCTGCAAGGATAAAGCACAGTTCCTGTTTTTCTGGGGCCATCTGTAAGAAAAAACCAGCCCAAGGTAAAAACGATGACTGCAACTTGGCAGAAGATTAAACGGGCCCGCCGCAGAAGCCATTAATAATTCTCATATTTTGGAAACAGACCATACATACAGAATCTGTGGTATTTAATCTCCTCTCGCAGCGAATAAAAAAAAAAGGTCAGCTGGGAGGGAAAGGACTTTTTTTTTCCTTCCCCATCCCAGAGTGATGGGCCTAGCTTTTCCAAGGCACCCCATTTGTCTGTCAGGGCTGTGAGCAGAGCCAGTGATTTAGTTTCCATCACATGAAGCTCATGTCCGGTTGATTATACTGCCAGGCGGGATATGGGGAGAATTTGTCACCTGCAGCTCTGACAGGGAGATAATTGCTGATAGTTAGCAGAATAATAGGATATGAACATTACCAGCCACACAGGGTTTTGGGAATATTTGTTGCTCACACTTGAGAACACATTTTCCCACATCATTTTAGTATTGACTGTGTTTACACAGAGATAATTTAACCTAATCATTGTGAAACAACTGACACATTAACTAAGGATTGTTTTTTGTTTTTTTTACATTACACTGCTGAAACATTGTTACCATGTTAACACTTACTATAAAGTGTTTGCTCTAATGGTGGAAAAATGAAACATGCAGATGGAAAATGTGTCTGTGTTTTTATGCTCAGTAACATACATCCCCATTCCTCCCCACCTGCGCAACCCATCACCAAAAACCCTAACTATAAATCCATAAAGGCAAAAAAATCACAAAAATAATTACAACAAAGCCAGGGAAATAAATCAATGATTTAATAAATAAATAGACAAATAAATAAAGAGAATGTGTTTACCTCAACCTGACAAAGTGTCCGGGGCTGACTTCAAACATTAGTTTAATGCCGCTGAAAACATTTGTACGCCAACATTGACAGTGCAATGCATTCTTTTTTCTGCCTGTGTGTCATCCGCAGGGTCAGGCGAGAACCCTCTGGCTCATCAGCAGGTCTCACACAAGCCTCAACACCTCTGCCAGGCAGCATCCACCAACAACAACTCTTCCTGTGACTACAAACAAGGCAAGACACATCGCAGCACAGTACAGAATCATTTCAAACTCACCAGGGGTCGCCGTCCCCACCCCCCCTGCAGTTCGAGTCAAAGGTTATTTTTCTCTCATTATTTTTTTGGTTGATCCTCATCTAGTGCCGACTGTAACCTCCACAGTTCAGCAGTCGGTGAAGACAATGCACACTGTTTTCTTTTTGGAGATTGGGCTGGTCTGGGAGTTCATCTGGGGTCGTTTAATGTTCTGTCTTGGGGCTAATTTGGACATCTTTAGAACCATCCAGCCCACTTAGTGGGAATGAAAAAGGCAAAGTTGAGCATTTATCTGAAGTTGTACTTTTGCCCCAAGTGCTTCTTGATTTCCCTTTCTAATGGTATTGGCACCACATTGAGAGCGTAAGTGTTGTGTGTTTTGCATTCTCCTCACGCACAAGACAAGGAAGATCTTTGTCGAGACTTAATTTGACCCAAATGTTTGCGAAATGAGTGACTTACCAAAGAGACGGGTCACATTAGACAGCTTTAATAGATGGAGCAGCAGAAGGAGTGGTGCAGATGAGGGAAATATGCCAAAAAACTCAGCTGTGGGGGTTAGGGAATAATCTCTCTATAATAGCCAATGTTGGGTCAGAGAGCACCCCCGGACCCCCTTGCTGTCCTCCTGTGTGTTAACTAACGCTCACCATAGTGCTGCCTGAACCTGGGGCTGGCAAAGCTACAGAGCGGGATCCAAATTCTCAGCAGCTCCATGACCCGGCTGAACCTCAACCTACCACCCGACAGTGGGAGGGAGGAGGGTGGTAACTACTGAAGAAGTCCTCTGAGCCAGCGGGAGGCTGATTTAGACAGATTCACCCCGACTTCCAGCAAATATACAACTTTGAAATGAAACACAAATTGTCTCGGTTGGGAGCGCAGTGAAATATTTATTGCTGTTGTTTCAGTTGGTGTGGTTTTATGTGCCATTTGTGTATTGGATAGTTAATGGTGTTTATTGTACGCCAGTTTGTTGTACTCGTTTCTTTGTTTCTTCAAGGACACAAAGGATAAATCTTTTTACCATGAGAAATATGAAATTGCCTTTCCAAGCGCATCTAGATGCACAGATGGAAATATCTCAGTCTGTCCGGGGATCAAGGGCCTTGGACACCAGGCTTTTTAAAACAATGATGTATCCCATATTGTCCAAATTGGATGTGCTTTCAAGGATTTAGATCCCACCAAGTAACACGATTTAACCCTACGACTTGCCTCATTCTAACTAGGACTAATGAAGGAGGGGTGTTTAAGAAGTCTCCAGCATGCAGCCAGGCATTACCGATTAGGTCATTGGAACGGCCGCTGGGCTGAGCATGATGGATGACTGGTGGAATGAGTTTCTGCCTTGCGGTATTGTGAAATCTTTTCATTGTCACTGACGGGGCCTATGAAGGGGACTGATAAATGAGGGAGCAAGTGTCAGAAACGCCCTTCTTTGCCCTCCTGCAGCTACAGAGCAGAAAGTATTGATAAAAGCAAAAGTTTTAAAAATAACCACAGTCAGTGAGAGCCAGGTAGAGCAAGGTGGGGATGATTAAGGTGACCGGCTGCCAGACTAACCCAGGGTTGGTCGCTGTAAACACCAGTCGAGGCCAGTGTCCATGCTGGGCAGAGGGAGCCGCTTTTTATGGGTAACGGGTGTTACCACAGTGACATGGTGCCGTGATGAATGCCTGTGTGTTACCTCCATCTGGTTCCAGCACATGTAATAAATATCTGGACTCATGTTTGACCTCTCTCACTTAGCAGACACATCTTTCACATCGGGAACATCCAAGAGGGAGCCGCGATTATATGGGTGTGTGGAAGGGAGGTAGCAGGAGCAGTATTTTTTTTCAATAACTCGAGTTATTAGTGTAGCAAGAGCAAGCACAGAACAAAATGAAGTCAGCCATAATATAATTTACCTAGAAAATTGGTCTCTTAATAGCAAGTTGATTTTAAAATAGTTAGAAATACCCATTGCATGTTCCAAGAGCCTCCACTGGCCTTTTTGAATTGCTTTGTCCAAACTGTTAAAAATATTCAAACATGTTCAGAAAATGGAGCACTAGAACTGTTAATTTTTCCTTAATAGATTACTTAATATAATCAGTTGATCAAAATCAATGTTGATAAATTTTCTGCCAGTCTAGCAATGGATCGATCGACTAATTGTTTCCGCAATACCTTCGATAGATTAGCAGGTATTCAGCAAATGCAGAGAAAGAAAAGACCAAAGGAAAACATGCACACGGACGTAGCTTTTCTTTTTTAATCCCTCCCTTCCTGCAGCTTTGTGGTCTGACCTTGCAGCTTCTGTGCCCCATCCATCTTGGGCTGTTTAGCCATTTCACTGGATACATACTGCGCAGATTAACACAATTCATCACCACAATCATCCTCGATTCATCACCCTTCCCAATGAATGTTTTGACATCTAGTTAATTTTCTGCTGATGATTTATCAAATTATAATTACCATACTCTGAAGGAGTCATTCATTATGTTGATACATGATAATGATGCCAAAGTGGATTGAATTTTAAGTAAGTTCTCTGTGATTATAACATATGCATTATTGTGAGTAATGCCTTACACTTTGGTCCCCTGCAGCAGTAGAAAAGTCTGGGGACGCCGTTAATGTTGTGACAATCAATGCAGAAAAACAGGCAGGTTGTTAATTCAGTTTTTAAGTACAAATTGTTGAGAGAGGGCATGCGGCGCATAAAAAGTTCACTGAGATTCAAGAGTCTGATTTAAGGTGCTTGGTAATTTAAGGGTGCACTAATTCAGTCAGGGCTTCAGGTTAGCTCCTGGGGAGCAAACACTCAGTTAATGGCTTAGCTGGAGTGCTCAGGTACTTTATTAGCAGTTAAGTTGTTCATTGAGCCTCACCACTGTATAGTTAAAAACAATCAATACAGGCAGCCATGCATACCACAGGACGGATGGCTAATCTATTGCTTATTCTTATTCTTATTTAATTAAAATGCTCATGTGGCAGCCAAGTGGTCAGTAGGGTTGTATTAGTCTGCCACTTTTTTTCCAGTTGTTTCGCCTATTAAATGGCATTAATGATATTAAACAGGAATTCTAAAAAGTTTTTTTCTCATCAAGTAACTTAATTGATTAGTTGACTTTAGGTGCTAGTAGTCTGGTGATGCTAATTCTGACAAAACTAAAATGCATGATCCAGACACATTCTTTCTCTGCACCTTCTACCTGTTAGTTTGTGTGACTGTAAAGCCGTTTTCAATGCCAGGGGTTGGCAGGAAAATGTCTGGAGCAACATTTGCAGGCATTTGCGTTCTCACATACAGCCCCTCCGGAAAAGTTCAGGAAAATGTTCAGACCTCAGTGCATGTCTGAAAGCCGCTTTAGTGGTAGTCAGACTGGGCTCTGCACCTCGAGTTTCACTGGCTCACTGAAGTCACATTGAATTAATTTTGTGGTCAGTGTTTGATATGCAGAAGGCATGACTCTATTGTTGTGTCCTGGATTACTGTGTCATCACACTGGGGGAGGGTGGATTTGTTGGGCAATTAATTAGTACAGTGTTCATAGAGAACGATATGAGGTCAAGTTGCCATCCCCCATTGGGCGGTTCATGGTCAGACTGTTGTTTCCACCCTGAAAGTGATGAAGTCCAATGTTTTTTTTGTTATGGATCTAAAAGAGGAGCAGACATGATACGGATAGTATCATAATCTGATTGGATTCAGTGGTTTTCCTTAATAATAATTTTCCTTTTGGACATTTGTCTTCACGGACTCCTACTTATCGAAAGGCTTATTTGGCTGTCCACTTCCATCTTTCTCTTGTATCTCACTAGTAACCATTTTGTCAGGCTAAGTGCCGAAATTGAGCAATTTTGTCTCACTTTAAAATAAACCAACACCTATTATGGGGATCTTTTATTCATAGCTCCCTTACCTCTAACCTCCACCTCTCTCTCTATCCTCTGCCCCTACTTGCCCTGGCCCCCAAGATATGCTATGTTGAGTATCCTCCACTCCAGGCCTGTCAGCTCCAATCTGCAGTCATTTGGTGTGAAATGTGAGCCTTGGTCCAGGGCTCTCAAGGTCAGGGCCTGGTAACTGATGTTGCTTATTCATCTGTTTCCTGTGTCTTTTTCCCTCCCTACACAGTGGCCTTTGTTTGTATAAATTGTTTGAAGATTCACTGTAGTTCTTAAAGACCCCGCGAAGTGTCCTCCTGCTGCCCGAGCTCAATGTCCCTGCCCAGCACTGATGACACACCGCTGGTCTTGGACAAAGGCCTGTTTTTCTAACACAAGACGGAGGAAGCATCTCCATGCATAACAATTGAGGCGAGACTTAAATGAGTCTTTCGGCCTCTAAATCAAGCTTCAAATGATTCGTAAAAGAAAGGAAAGGATATAACAGAAGGACAAAGTGGGAGATATATTCAAAACTACGAATGTGTTCAGTCAGCACTACAACCAGTCTCAAACTGTATGCATATCAAAACTTCCTTCCCTCTAAATCTACAGAATTTCCTTTTCTTAAACCAGGAAATCCTGGCAGCCTCATGAATCTAAATCAGAATTCCCAAGAGCCACGAACACCTACCAACCTAGGGAGAAAAACTTGCGCTGAAGTGAATCTCATGCAAGCACATGAAGTATCTGTTTCAACACTTCTCGTGCCGCCGAAGAACTATGCTCCCTCGATGGCTGTCACCCAAGGTGCAGATATACAATGGGCTCATTTGAAAACAAAGAAATGATTATGGGGGTACGTTTAATCCCAGCTTGACACGTCAGCAGGCTGCATGGGCGACAGCTTTTCAAGAGACGCTTTGAAGTGGCAATCTTTTCAGATTCCTGGCTCATTACACAATAAAGAACACTTCATATGTAACTGAAGTGGGCTGGGAAATGATGGTTAATGATGTTTATGAGGTCCTTGACTTGCAATGAATTTACAAGGGTGGCCGTCATGTGGCTAGCTGGTTCTTTGGAAATCATGAGGTGAAGCAACAGGGAGTGTCTCAGTCGGGAAGTTTTATATTAACCCACAAAACCATAATAATTGCTTCAGTTATCAGTGAAAGAAAATAACAGATTTTCTCTCTTCTTAGGAAAGATATTTAAAGGAAATTAGCCAAAATGCACTGGTTATGGAGAAAAATGAAATAGGGAATGATATTGTTAAAATACAGATGGAATTAAAATTCTTCTATCTTGCTTGACCTTTTGTCGACTCATTGAAAAACATTTTTTTCCCCCAGATGTGTTGAACTCCTATAAAGCTGGGCTTCCCTCTTCTTTATCATCCCCAAACAATGGCACAAATCTCTTTGATCATGCTCTGTGAACAAGTGGAATGTGAGTGACGTGCCCACAGTAAACATAGGAAATGCACCTGTGAGGACAATGTGTTGTGGAGGAACCAAAAAAAATGCACACAAGGCAGCTGGAGACCTTTTAATTAGTGCTAATTACCTTAGCAGAGGAACGTCGGGAGGCTTGAAAGGATTTGTGTCAGCGCGTGAGAGATCAAAGATTGAGGCAGTCACGTTTTGTTCTGCTGAGTCAAAAAACTAATAAGGAGGGTGATAATGGGGCCCCGGAGAATGACAACCCAGGTGGTGGTGTGTTCAACTCCCTCTGAAGCCTAGTTCCACTAAAGAAAATTCAAAACACTCAACCAAGAACTTAACCAAATCCCCCAAAACCAGGAGAATTCACATTAAGGTGTCCATTCAAACATTATTGCTGGTATTTCTGCATTTATTATTTAAATATAAAATGATTTAATGCTGCTATGATGCCAGGTAACCCTTTCAGCCAGCAAGTTTCATTTTTTATGATTGTACAAGCCAGAGGGTCAGCAAGCTTTTCAGTCACAACCCATCAACCCAACCCGTGTGATGGTATCTGCAAGTTTTTCTGGAGGTGGGTCAAATCTAGCTTAAAAGTCGGTCCCCTTCACATCCAATTCACCGTCACATTCTTACCTACAGGCAACCTCTGCTGAGCCCCGGTCATTAATCAAAGCGGAGTGCTGTCCTGACCTCAGCCCCTTTCCCTTTGAAGTGCTCTGTCCTCTGCAGCATGAGGAAATCATTTGCTGCCTGATTCAATGAGCCATCAGTCGAGCCAGCAGACCTAATGACATGTGAGAATATTAACCTCCTACCACCAAGAGTGCTGCTGCTTGGGGAAGCAGTCTATTATTCATCCAAGGTTTTACTCAAACCCTTTTTCACAGACCAGTCCCTCTGTTAAACCTGCCTACAAAAACTGTGAGGACATCCGATGCTCAATTCTGATATAATCCAGTTATTGGGCTCTTTGTATGATTTACTGCTACATTTTAGGAATGTTTAAAATGATCCTCAAATCAATTTTGCAAAACAAAGTTCATACAAGTTTACATGCTAAAGTGCCTTTAAAGGTAAGATTTCATTAGGACAAACTTTGTCCATGTATAACAATTCTATACCTGAATCTCATATTTACATGGTGAAATTAAAAAAAGAATTTAAAAAAATAAAATATGTATATATATATATTATAAATGATCAGCTTGAATATTTTCCCTGTCAACCCAAAAGTTAACAAAAGGTTTGCCCAAAAAACAAAATTCATGACATGAACTATTGCTCTAAATTGTTTTACAGGTGTGTATTAATATTAGACAACTACTACATCTATGTTTTATGTCACATGTTCATGTAACACATTCCATGTGATGTATAGTCTTGTTTTTTTCTCAGCAACTGTGTTTTTGTAAAACACACCAATATTTTCAATTATTATGTGCTATTCCAATACTGCAGCATTAATCTTGAATTATATGTGCAGTACATGTAAATTAACAATAGTGTATGGTAAAGTAACAAGGATTGGGACTTTAGTCAAACACGTTATGTCTATGAAATGAAGGTAAAAATCCTTATCTTTTCACCACCGTTCCCCACCATGCTATTCATTATAGTTTCCTGTCTCGACAGGCAATCTGTACTGAGAAGCCTCCAGTCCATTACACACATATGAGGTCCATCACTCCTGCAGTATTGACAAATTCATCAGGCATTTTTCTCTCTGCTCCCTGAGCAGAATTTAGATTTGACTGCTTTTCCCAACCCAGAACAGCCTCGTTAGAATACAAACATGGGTTCTCCACTCTGCAGCTAGTTGGCAGCTCTTAGAGTGAAGAGACATTACCTGTCAGCGGATAGAGCATGGCCTAGAGTTTACACTGATTTGTCATGTATAACACATTGTCGAGTAGAAATGCATCTTGTATTACTTTAGTGCTGTTTTATTGTGGATTTACAATGAATCCCCATATATATGCTGCCAAGAGTTTGAAATTTTTGATTAAACCTACAATAAAATATATATTTTTGTCATTTTCAAACCAGCTATTGAGCTGGTAAGCACAACAGAGACATAATGTCACCTTTTAAGTTGACAGGGTGAATGTGTAAGTGCACAGTTGGTGTCCTGTTCCTGGTGAATGTCTATTCACTCTTTTTTTTTTATTGCTCTGGGTTTGGTTTCTACCAACTCCTGATCAGGAAGCATACAGAGGGTTTCAGGAGCCTTTTTGTTGAAAACAGCGCTGATGAGAACAGTGAGAGTGAAACAAAACAGTAACGTTGGGATGGAGAATAAAACCAATGACCTACTAGATGCTGTGAAAATACTTAGGGCTTCGTGGAACCACAGAGTTGGGTGACAATTCACTCTGGGCTCATCACTGTGATTGACCAAATTCAAAATGCACATTTATTTAATTGTTATGTCAAGCATATTTACTATATGAAACAAAAATGTTAAATAATTGTTGGTTTCTTCCTCTAAAACACAAAGATTTACTTTTTTTCTCTCTGTTTTATGGTGTTGTGAACTAAATACATTTTAGGTTTTGTCAAACAAAAACCAGCATGTTGAAAAATTTCCCTCAGACTCTGGAAACATGATTCAGTGTTTGTATTATTTTAGTTAACATTTTGCTGATGATTCAATGACTCACCGATTTCTAAATCAGACAATTAAGTTAAATTAGCATCTTAGAATTGCAGCTCTAATTCAATGGCAAGTTTCATTTTGTAATACAGTGAGTTCATGGAGGAGGAACATCAGACCCATTTCACTTGCTCACATACATTATCTGTTCCTCACTGACACATATCAAGACTCCCTTATTCCTTGTCACATGCAGCAGTGGAGAAGCCTGGACGGACACCAAGTGAAATCCAATCTGACAAGTGATAAAAAAGTGTTTTGGCATGTTACGGGCCTTGTGGGCTGGCCTTAGTACCCCACGGTCACAGGTTGAGGACACCCAACCTGAAATGCATGCAAATTAATGGCCAGCATGACTGACATTTCCACCGATGAGCCCAAAGTGTTCGCCTGTTGTCAGCAGGAGTTTATCAATAGACACGTCCGCATATGCAGTCGTCTATCGATCCATCCATCTCTGTCCGCCCATCTCTGCATCACTGTAGCTGTCTGTTGTCATTCAGTGGATTGGCTGTGAGGAAAGATGGCTGCAGGAGCCTACATTTGCAATCCTTCCACCTTGGGAAAGGGGATTTAGAATAATGCCTGTGTCATTTTATGACATGTCAGAATCTCCTGGCATATTTGAATGCAATTTTTTTTTATTTAGTCAGCTTCACAGCTTTTTGCAACTCGTAGGAAATGTGCAAGTGAATGCTGTGAGGTGTACTTGTGTCATCGCTGTTAACATCGTTGATGAATCTAGGTAGCCAGGCCTCGTTTGCACTATTTGCCCGTGGAGACTGACTGACTGTACTGAGCATGCTGAGTGTTTCGGTAACAAGGCCCCAGGTTAATTGCGGCGAGTGCCAGAGGCCTTGCCCCTCCTGATAACATGGAGCTTTGGAGCAGCAAGATGCTTTGTGATTAGAGAGAGGGACCAGGTAGGTGACTGAGGTGAGGATAAAGAAGCCAGATCAGGTCTCCGGGGACAGAAAGGTGGAAGTCTTTGGGGGATTGAGGAAACAAGATTGTACCTGTGAGGGAGAAAGAAGCTGCTGCCCTCAGTTCATTATTGCCTTTAGAGCAGGAAGCAGAAGGCACCCACACACATGCACAACTCAATGCTTATCAATGTCCAGGGGATAATAGGGTGACTATTGTGTCCTAAACTGTCACCCAGTCAAAGCAATGCTCATTGATGAGCAGACATTCAGGGGCCACGAGGAGTAAGTGAAAATTGAATTAATGAAATGGCGGCATTAATGCAATGACGGAGCGAGATCATCCCCATTTGGCTAATCAGTGATATTCAGCGCACATATATGTAAATCATTCCCACAAATGAATCATAATGACAGGCTCACTGCCAATATCTTATTATTACACCTATAGCTTTAAAACCTGGCTCGGGCCGCGGCTCCCATGGCAGTGAATTTAGCTGATTAAATCAATGGGTGCACACAGCAGCGGTGACACGAAAACAACAATTAATAAGCCAACCCCCAGTGCACAGCGGCGCCATTTTAACCAGGCTGCTAATAACATTACATGGCAAAAATATCCTAATGAGACAGGTGAAAGGGGATTTGGAACCAATTTGATTTTCTCCCTTCGTGGGGCCGAAAATAGTGAAGGACTATATTATTCACCATACTTAGCTTGGCATTGTACTATGTCTTGTGCTAAAGAGGCTGCTTCTTTACCAGAGATAGAGTTCTGTTTTTACGGTCTGTCCTGTTTATCTTGACAGCTTTCTGTCTTTATCTCATTTGTATCCTCACTCCCTCACCCCCCCCCCCCCCCCCCAGAAAAAAACCCATCCCTCCCCAACACACACACAATCCCTCACAAAGAATGCACATTAAAAAGGATTTGTTCCCCAAAGAAGGTCGGCATTTGTAAGGATACTGACAGATTTAAGTGTCAATTAAGTTGATGTACAGTGGGCACATTATCATACAAGGTTGTCAGCTGAGGCCATTTGAGGGAAACAAATACCCAGGGCTTTACACCTTCCATGGTTTGAACTTTGTATGGACCCACAGTCGCAATGAATGTCACAGTCAATCATTTATCCAGTTGGCAAGCTCTCCGGTGGGGAGTGTGAGATCAAGTAATTTTATACAAATAATAACCACCAAAAAATCTGCGTTACAAAATGCTTTGTCATTTTCAGTGGCGGGGTCCTATCCCTGGCCTGTTCGGAGATCTTAAACTCATTACTTGCAGGGGGGGAGAAATTATACCTCGGCACAAGGATGATGGATGACAAGTTAAATTTGTGTCCAGGGACTGAAGGTGAATGGTGACAGTGGTATTTATCTTGAGAATGGAGGTTGGGGGTCAGGCGAGGCTGGGTGCCTTAAGGCACAAGACATTGACAAATTTATCCAGTGGACCCCATTGCTCGGGCCTTTTCTTTGTTTTGAATCCTGGCCACTCGCTAAGTGACCCACATCGCTCATGCTGCCAATGTGTGAAGAATGCCCTGCCATGCCAGGCATCCTACCTCTGCTGATGCTTGTAGTTCATTCTTCTGTGAGGCCTAAATCTTTGACTTGTTTTGAACTATGTTTGTTTTGGGTTTGATTCTGGGTCACTGGGTTAATTTGATTTCTCAAAGTTACACAGAGCCTCAGAAATTAATGAAACGGTTTCTCTGTTTAGCTTCTCGCTTTGCTTTGAGTCGTTCTAGTGCAATTTAAGTTCTACCTTGTTTGTGCTTTTAATATGTATTTTCTATCTCTCTTTTTCTTCCAAACACAGAGACTGTTTTCCTGCATCATCCTCAGTGTTTACATTACCGAGGCAGAGGAGTGTGGTAACGTGGCTGATATGCTATAGAGTGAAGAGGGTGAGCCACAGAGACCTCTAGTGGAGATTGAAGATGTCTGATGAAGGTTGACAAGGGATCTATTAAAGTTCTGCATATCGTATAATGTAACTTCAGTTACTGTGGGTAAACAAACATTCCTTATAAGCTAGAAATATAGAAATAATAGCAATATAATACACTTGGAGCTGCTGAACTAAAAAAAACAAATTTTAAAGTACGTATCTATTTGCATGGTGTAAAAGTCTAACTTTACTGCCAATCAGTACTTTTTTCGCAATTTTATGAATTGGTTCAATAAGAGACAGCAAGTATAGCTCATGTGATGCTCAATTTTGTAATGTTTTCAACCGTCAACATTACAGATGACGAATCAACTTAATTAGCATGCCACATTAAAAACGCTAATTATGGAGCTTAACTACATACACAAATAAAAAGACGTGTATCAATAAAAATCAATAATCACATGAATAATTGATTAAAATAAAGAAATGTATCAATACATTTTGAAATTATTTCAGAAATTGTAAAGACAAAAATTAATTGATTGGAGTTTTTATGAAAACACTGTAAATGTAAAATACTCTGTGAATAATTAATTCACAATGCCACATTTCAAACTTAAAATTGTTATTTATTTATAACTTTTCAATTTTGATCTCATCATATTTCTGGCCTCGCTTAAGCAACCTCAACAAAATTAGCTAGTTATCGCCAGTTAACTAAATAATACCAAAGTAATTCTGAATCAACCATCTATTGCCAACTTTCTTTTATTTTGCTATCTACCTTAGCTAGCTAACAAGCTAGCTTGGATTTTTAAGCAGCAAACTCACTTAAACACGTCTCCATGTCTAAAGGGTTAAATTGTGTATGAAGTAATTTAGTCAAGGGGAATTTGTATTCCAGTTCTTTGTGTCTTTGTTATTGTGATTTCATACCAATGGTCTCTTTTCCAATTAGGACAATGTATCAGTGATGGATACAATGTGAAGCGGTCATTTGTTTGTGCTTTGGGAGAAGTTTTCAGAGCCTTTACAACCGCAAACCACTTTACCATGCTTCATCCATCATTTTGTCAACACCCCTAATGTTTCGGACCTTTACACCCTCAGCCCGCAGAGGAAAGTAACACAGACAAAGCAGTTGGTTGCTTTCACAACACGCCAAATTTTCAACCTATCTTGTTCCCTCCTGCTTTTGTCTGTTGCCACCATTTGGGAGGATTTGTGAATTTTGAATGGCAGGAAATGGGTTATGGCTTGAACACTATACAAGTCTGGAGTCCACAGTGTTATTCAAGTTACTGTTCAATAGGTAACACCACACCAAAGGCTGTTCTGATAGATGTCCACTCACTCCTCTTTTGTTCCAGTGAATGACTACACACAACATGACAGGTATATTTAATTGACATTATGTCAAATATAGTTTGATGCACTTACAGCACTAATG
Source organism: Scophthalmus maximus (assembly GCF_022379125.1). Classification (NCBI taxonomy): domain Eukaryota; kingdom Metazoa; phylum Chordata; class Actinopteri; order Pleuronectiformes; family Scophthalmidae; genus Scophthalmus; species Scophthalmus maximus. Next base: position 14,529,804 of record NC_061530.1, read on the forward strand.
AAAGCTGATGCCATTGACTTTATGAAACTGCAAAATCAGCAGTCAAGGCATATGTGATTTTGACACGTATTTCCTGTTTCTTTGGGGAAGAGTATTGATTTTCCGTCTGAAATAGTGATGTAAAAGTTAAATTAACTGTAACTCTGAGGCGTTGATTGCATTTAGAAACATTAAACGTGTTACCCTTCAAGCAACTACTAGAATGAATTTATACTTGGCTAAGATTTATTTTCTTCTTCAAAAACATTGACAGTGAATACTTGAAGAGGCAATAGTCTCATTTAAAAAATGACTTAATGTGTCATGTTAATTGACCTTTCAAAGTGTCCCAAGGATGCCAGGTCAGATCTATTCAAACAAAACTACTCCTGAGCCCTTTGTATCCATTAAAAACGCTGGGCATTAATATGCTTTCAGACAGCCCTGGATAATGCTACAAGCTTTTTCACTGTGACTTATATTTACTTTAACCAGTCGCCCCCCCTTAAGTGCTGTTTTTAACAATGCAGGCACCATGAATCATTTACCATACAGGAATATCTTGAAGGAATCATTTGCTTCGGAGACGTTTGTGGTTGGTTTGATGCTGACGAAAGGCATTATCTCCTGAATGACAGTGTTGCGGGCTCCTCTGATGCAATATTTATTATATGTCACATAGCCGCGCATTAGGGCCAAGAATGGGCTATTGTTTCTATGTTATGCACAGGGAGCTTACAATGGATGGGCCCAGGCAGGTCAGTAATAGTAAGGCCAAAGCAAATGTAAACTAACTTTCACCGCAGAATGCAAACACACTCATGAAGGTATTTTTGGAACACATAAAAATGTAAAAGCAGATTATTAATTATCTAATCTCAGTGGTGGAAGAAGAATTCAGAGCTTTAACCTAAATAATTGTCACATACATACATAATACTGTTAGATAACGCTGTAACAAGTACTCCATTGATTAATTAGTTGAGTTTGTTAGTTTTATTGACAAAACAAATATGCAAATCATTTAAAACTGAGTCATTGAAAAAGAAAGAAAAAGGAAATGTAGACCGTTATCAGCCGTAAAAGCATTTATCATGTCATGTGATGGTCCCTTCCTGGTAGTGTTAACTACCCTACACATGTTTGGTTTCATCTATGACAATAAATGATATTTTACAAGCTGATAACAGGTTTCATCCATAAAACGTGCAAAGAATAATATGAAAATGAAATGAGAGTTAAGGGAAGGTACTGTAAAATGGATTTACTCAAGTAAAGTGCTGGTACATTTACCTAAAAACTGAATTTCAGGACTTGAGTAAATCTACTATTTACCAGTATTATTTGAACGAAAAGGACGGATGAGGACGTATTCCTTTGATTTCTGTTCTCTTGTTGGTTAACGTGTACAGTGAAATCATAAAAGCCACTTTGGGCTAACAGTGTATTTTAATATTGAATATTACTTAGTTTATCATCGTGGTTGAGTTCTGGTCTGAACTGTCTGCATAATCTTAGTTGGTCGGCTTGTTAGATTCCAGCTCGTTTCTCTCCTTGTATCCCCTTTGCACTATATATTTTGCCTTTGTGAGTTTTGATCCTCACAGGAACTAAAGGCAGCTTCTTTGATGGCAACAGAGGAGAAACGGCAAGCAACGTTAAACAGCGTCAACTGAGTTCAAATATCCTTGAAAGAAAGAAAAAAAATGATATGAGAGCAGACGGGCTGTGGGACTGGTCCTTCGTTCTCACTCTGGCAAATGATCCCTATAACTTCTAGCACTCTCCTCGGCCTGAGTAATTGAGATGTGTAATAACTGTGACAGAGGGCATTATCTGACCCATTTTCCTTTTCTTCTCACATTGCTTTGTTTATACATGCCTTCCTGTCATAATCCCTTAAAAATCTCCAAAGTAAAAGCCCTTTGAAGAAATTGCCTCTCGTAGCGTGATATCCCGGGTAAAGGAGTTCTTTTTAATGACCAGGATCTGACCTCATTTCATATGCATAAGCCTACATCAAAGTAGACAGCATCCGTCCAGTCTGTGTAGCGTTCTTTCACTTGACAAGCGTTCACATTGGAGAGACAAAGCACATACATGCAGCTTGTAATTGCTTAATAAGGTTCAGGTCTTACGCTCTTACCTTGGGTTGACCTTGTATGAGGAGGACCACTGCTCAAAGCAACATATGATTTGATTGATTTACATTCCCATTTTCCTTTTCATCAGTCATTATTAGAAGCTAAAGGCCACCTGCGGGGTCTGGAGATCTGTGTCTTTGTTAGTTCATTGGATTGTCTATCTACTGTACTTTTTGAAATCTCCACTGCTTTAGAGATTTTACAATTTATACTGTTATACTGTAACAATTCATCAAATCTGGATAAAGGGTCAGATCTGCTTCTTAAATCTGAATCATTTCCAATGTGACTTTTTCTGACCTTGTCCTGACTAATTTCTCCCCGTTGCGGTGACAAAAAAATGCAATTATGTCCTCGCTGGGGGGCTGAGTTGGAGCTACAGTAGCTATAGAGGTTCAAATAAACATGATCTGGTGGGCATATTTTTATTTCTGCATTATCATTTAGCTGAAATCCACTGATAACTTCCTACTTTATCTCTATAGTATTATGCCGGCCCCAACGTTCAGCTGGTATGTGGGTGAAACATGTTTTGTCTTATACTTCATGTTTGCTGTAAGTGTTTTATCGACTCACCACTTATATGTCGGCTTATCCGCAATGCTCTTTGTTAGCATGTACTCATGTAACATCATGGGTTACAGAAACCAGTTATACTGTGAAATGTATGATGTTTTATCTTTGTGGTCTAACATATATATATATATATATATATTTTAGCTATACTCGCTTTGGCATTGCTCTAGTAACAAGGCAACATCCACACTACAACATTTTAGACATTTTGACAAAAAGATTGGACAGTCGTACAAATGAGACTCACGTGACAACACATGTCCTGGATTGGTAGAGTCTACGGCTCTATGTATCTAACCCAAAGTGCTGTGAGCACCACCTGTCAGCTCTGCGGGCAAATGTTTCAGCTATTTGAAGTTAGTTATTGACCTCACTGTGCTCTCTCTGTTCAAACAACAGGTCCACAGTTCCAGGTACTCAGTCTTCGTGACAGGTCTTTGATGCTTAATGTAAACACTGGTGTTTATCTGACTGGACCTCAATGAGATCATCAGGACATGCGTGTCCAGTTGTTTTGGTTATGATAACAGCTGGGTGTTAGCCATGTTCGCAGTCAAAGGGCCACTACATCATCATCTTCATGCTCTCTTTACTGTTTCAGCAGCACATGTTGTACCTGACACTTAATGTAGGATTTATCTTTGTCAACAATGGCACTTTCCTTCCTTTTGTTGTGGCCGTAATTAAACTGCTTACATTTATTTTCCTGTGTATCAACTCTGCGCTAAACTGTGTTCACAAGCTAATTTCCCCTTACATAACAGTTTATACGAGTTTAAACAGAGTTGTGTTGTCTCGTGTTGAAGCCTCAGTTTTTCTTCTGTGAGAAGTATGTAATATTTCTTTTACTGCACATTGATCTTTGATGCAAGTGAAATTTTGGTTTGCCAGTTGCATGGTTTTGAGGGGACAGAACTGTAATCTATTATGCATTTTGATTTTATTTCATCCCCTCTGGAATGTGTTGCTGTCAGCTCCTTCAGTTGTGCAACACATCGGCATTTCAGTCATTTCACCAAAGCAGAAGACACTGTGTTGGTCATAGTCATCTGCAAACAATCTCAACTCTTCAGTAACATTTCTATTAAGATTCATCTTATTTCATATATCATTATTAAATGGAAAATATTCACTTTTCTAATATCAGTTAATTCAGCCTGGTGCTTTTGTTTCCTCCCACTATCCAATCACATGAAGACATGAAGAAGAAAGGTTTCCTCATGTCTTTGTGGATAGTGTTTCCTTGCTGTGCTGCTGCCGAGGGATAGTAACACAAGGCTGTAATTTGGTTGTTAAAACTCTATAACCTGATTGTTTAATTTAGATTTGAGTCATCATATTGATTAAGCTGAATTTAGCTGATTTTATTTTCCACAGAGCAAGTGCTGTAGATTTTGTGCTGAATGGGAGGGATGTCTTCAATAACGCTTTCAATTGACATATGGGCAAGTATTATTTTAAGATAAGAAAATGTGAATCAATCTTCAGTATTTTGTACATACTATAAATGTTAATAGTCCATGAAGCAACTTTGGGTCTTTGTTAATCAGGATAACAGAACATCTGTGCTTATGAAACTTTTTCTTAAATTATTATAATTTATTTTTAAATCAAGTCAAAGAGTAGCTTACGTGTCTCTCCTTTAGTAGATGAGTTAAGGTTTTGGTCCGCCCCTTTAATCTTTGATCCTGCATGTTGTAACCCATAGTGCCAGAGGGAGGGGTGTACTGTATGAGTTGAGGTCAATCTTGGGTCACAAATCAGTCACAAAAACAAGTGCAGTGAGAGCGATGACTCAACTTGTTCATGTAATTCATACAAAACTGCACCTCGTAAAGCAGACCGTTAAACTTTGAAGCTCATTCGATTACTCATAATTGCTCCAGAAATTGATTTATTAGCTCGGGTGTGAGGCTGTGTGAGCCGAGTGCCATCTGACCTCCAGCTGAATGAGTAATCAACAGGCTCCCCGAGCAAGCAGATGTTTGAAAGTGTTGCTGTTTTATCAGCCTGTAATGTGAACAGGCATGAAACCAGATTAAATTAGATGATGTGAGGACAGACAGCTGTGACACATTTGGACTTTTCTCCCCCCCCCTCCCCCCCCCCGTTTTGCGCAAATAGCAGCTTATGTTCCCAAACATAAACGGAGCTCTGGTCTACCTAACACTGTTTTTAATCAGTGTGCTTAAACGACGTGCCAAGAGAAGCGGTGAAAAGTGTTTGTCCACTTTTTTTCTAGTGCCTGAATTAAATCATAGACGTGAAATAACCAACTGCTTTACAGACAACGCTGTATCCAAAGCTGTTTTTCATCTTGCTGATGTTGCAGCACTGGCTGTTTTGAAAGACACCATATTCTTTAGAGACATGAATGATTTCCCTTAGCTTCAACCCCTTTTCTCTAATTGCTGTTTAATTCCTTGCTTTGATCATAAGGTGTATCCAGCTTAATGAATCACAGATGGGTTGTTTATGAACTCTGTGCTCTTTCTTGTTATCGTGGAGGAGTACAATGTTAGCTTATACAAGAGGTACAGTACGCATATTGTTTATTTTAGTAAATCTGAGAGTAGAAATCTTTCTCTGCCTTTCAGACCATTTTAGTCAGCACTGAGCAAGAATAAGGAAAGACGCCGGAGCTGTGGAAAACGGCCTCATGGCTTTTCTTATCTCTCAGCGTTTCCAGTACTCAGTAAATGATACTTTCAGATAGAGAGGGGGGTTGTTCTGCATTTTGAAGTGGTGGTCGTTGTGCATTGCAGTGTTCGCCCAGAGGAGCTGTCGACACAAGTGGGATACTTTTATTTATTTTTTCCCCAAACCTGTCACACTTTTCAGGAACAATTAGAGAAAAGAAAGTAAATTGTTCCCAGGCACTTGGATTGCTGTCCTCGCGACATCTGCCACCGCAGTGCAGATGATAGATTCCTCCTTCATTAGCCAGGGGTGTGGGATTACCCAGTGAGAACACATTAATCACCACTTTCTGTGGCAGCCTGAATGCACTGCGCTTTGTTAGGAAAAAAACTTTTTTTTCCTATCCCCCCTAAGTGTCACTCTTCCCTTGTGACAGGCCACAATCAATCATCTTGATTGACAGCACTGATAGGTTACACTGTTTACACAATGTGTAATGAAAGATCATGTTACCCACTATTGTTGTTTCTGAGACAACTCTTTTGGGCTGGATCTGAATAGCGTGGGTGCTTTGGTACAAACCAGCACATACACACACTCATTCGCTTTCCCTTTCTGTTTGCATACCAGCTCCTCCGTGTCCTTTCCGCACTCTCTATTTCTCTCTGCAAACACCCCAGAAATGTGCTCTCTATTGGTGGGGCAATGTGCATGATGTCTATCACTATTTCATAATAAGTTCATAATATGATTGCAATATATGCAATGATATAGTAAAATATGTGAAAAATAAAACTAAGCAACATTGTATTGATGCTTTAAAAAAGAGTCATACCCAAACTGGAGAAATTCTGATAGTATATTTGTATGTGACACCGATGTTCATATAACCATCACTTTAAAAAGAATTACAGACGAACTTTTAAAATGATGATTCCCATTATTAGAGGTTAGAAATGTAAATTTACCTGCTGAACTTCACCACCAACCGACCAGTGATCACACACAACAATATAGCAGAGCAGAAATGAGTCCAGGAGTTAATATTCTCAATCATATGTCAGTGTGAAATGAAGAGCAATTATTGTAACCTGTCCTCAGTATTGAATAAAAGTCATTATAACACAGAGCTGAAGGTCACACGTCCTCCTTCAAGGTCTCCTAACGATGCTGAGGAGACGCTACTGTACTTGCCAGACAGCATGTCGACGGCTTTTTCGCCGTTGTGATGAAAGGACACAAATGACCTTTAATCTTTCTCTGCCGCGCACAAAGCAAGGGCATGTACTGCAGTGGGCGTGTTCTTGTCATTGTTCTCTCGCACTGTCATGTCGCCTCCACTGTACCAACACTGCTCTAATGAGAAATGTATTAAACTTTTACGAGTAGTAATACCTAAAACACTCATACATCAGTTTAATGTGGACAGGTTGGTAATTGTGCTCTGGAGCAATCAATCAACATCAGCCCTGGAGTTATAATTAGCCCTTCCAGACTGATGTATTGACCGTTTGTATTGAAGTTCTTTGTTATTGGAGGTTTCCCATCGGCCATCTGTCTCTCACTTTCATCCTTTATCCGGACTGTCTACCTGGATGACCACATGGCTAAAACACATGCACGCATGCAAATGTGGCATCCAAGGATGCTCTTCCTCGAGGAAGTCGAGGCCTGTTTTTTTTTTAATTTTAGCTGTGTTTTAGAACTTTAACAGTCACGTTGAGTGACTCATATGGAAATACGCCAATATTTGGCAACGATGGACATGTCTCTTCGTCCTTGGCATCAGTGATAAGGTGTATTATTTTACATCTCCTGAGAAGCTGCGGCGTCCTTCCTTTTCTGGTTACAAGACTGTATTCAGAGAATTTCATACTCCCAATCATTTGATACAGTAAAGTAGCTGACTGACCCAAATGAATGTGTGATACTTTATGTCCTCGTAGACACCAGACAGACGTACGGATCGGTTTGCAGAAACGATGAGACGACATAAACCAGTCGAACCTGCTGCTCTTTTCCTACAAAAGAGCTTTGTGTCCTACAGCTGTTTTCTCTGACCACTTTTCACAGAAATATGCATTCCTTAACTAAATTAAAATCTCATAGCAACATTACCATTTTTTATGTTGCGTTTTTTTAGCATTTGATACTCAGTAATCCAATCAAAATAATTGCATGCATGGGCAGGACCCATCGGTCCTCACATTGAGCACAGACCAGCACTTTTGGTGTTTTTGTTCGGGCAGTGCTGGACAGAAAGTTGACTCTCTCTCTCTCTTGCATTGTGTTCGGAACATCCACCTATAGTTGGAGTCCACAAGACAGAGAGCAACAGTGACCACGGGAGATAAGAGCCGCAGTGCCGACTGAAATAAAGCCAACTCATTCCCACCCACATGGCTGCAGGAAGAGACATCAATTCTCACCTGTCAACTTTACCCCAGTCTCATTACAATTATCTCTCAGTACACACAGTGCATAAAGCACCAGTAAATCAGATCCTCTCCTTTTACAGGTTGCGCTTTAGTGGTGTAATGAAACTCAATGATCCATTATGGAGATGGGAGGCAGTGTCATGGAGTTTTAACTATTTGGTAGTTGGTAGTTTAGATTAATCTGAAGATTATGGCAGTCATGCAGGTTTCTTAGCAGAGACCCCTCTCCAACTCCTCTTGGGTGGCCTCTCAGGACTACCTCCTCCGTCTGCCTGCCTCCTTCTTGACGGCCATTGTATAAAGCCGACAGAGCACAACAGCAAGACGCACGCTCCTGAGGAGAGAGCCACAAAACAGACTCTGATGCTTGAAGCTTTTGGCGTCTGCCTCGCTCCTTTAAATATGAGTCAGCTGTTGTGCTCGCGACTCCAACAACAGCTTTAATTCCTCTGCCTCCCCCTCCTTCGCTTAAAAGGGGGCTTTATGCCTGTAGGGCCCCCATCAGTTACCTGCTGACAGGCCGAGCATGACTGATGAGCTGCCTGAGGCGCCCCAGTATACTTTGTCAGCTGCTCATAATTTATACATCTTATCTCTGTCAGAACAAAAGACAGAGCGCGGCTTTATGGAAATGAAAACAGAGACTTGTTTAGACTCCAGCATGTGGAGTGAAGTGGAGTGATCCCACTTGATAGTTGTTTCTCTCTGCGAGCAAGACGAGCCGCCTCGTCTGGCTCTGAGCACTCCACACCCTTTCTGTCTGCCCACACCTTGACTGTGTGTTTGTGTGTGTGTCTATAGGGGCAGGTGACCAAGACATGAAACATGACCATCTTATTCAGAGACGTCTCAGCTGTTTTGGTTGGTTTTCATGCACTACATTAAATCAAAGCACCACTCAGGAATACTGTTTTTGAAAGGTAATGTGAGGAATACTTTTAATGTAATTAGATTACTAATTGTATTGAACACACTGAGAATCAACACCCCACTGTGCAGCTCCATGCAACTTCTGGCTGCTTAAAGTCTGTTTTAGTTAATTGTCTTGGTTGTCTGACTGCACAAATAGACTGCATGACTGACCATCATGATAGATAGATAGATAGAAGGGTAGCAGCATCTAGCTGTGCAGCTTTATTTTTCCCCCTCCTGAGTTTGAGGAAGACATGCTCCTATCCTCCTGCTGATTGGTTTAGTTTTATCAAGAAGAGTCATGATTGGTTAGGGTTAGGGGGAAATATGAGAATAAGCCAATCAGACGCAGGGTAGGGGGCAGGTCTTTGGCCACCTTGGGTGGGAAAAAATAATAATGCAGCTTAGCATAGAGAGTGAAATTGAAGGAATTGGAGGAAACCGCCCAGTCTGGCTGAACAAATAATGGCATTAAGAGCATGTTGCTCAGGAGCCTAGCCAGCTCTTTAAAAGGCAAACTTCTGGTATAAACATATCTACTAATAACAGTCCAACTGTAGAGGAAACACCTAAAACATAAAAATACAATCCAAATCAAACCTTTGAATAGGCTTTCTTCAACCCCTCCAATATAGCAAAGCATACACACATGGCTGGTAAAAAGAGTTGATTGTGTAGCAGCTGGGGTTTTTCTTGATGGAGTTGGTGGAGACCAAACAGAGCTAAAAGGAAACTCAATTTAGAGACTCGAGTGGGAGGATGATATTGGTCTCCTGTCTGCTGAATGTGTAAGTGGAAAATTGTTTTGGTGAATTAAAAACGCTAATGCAGCTTTAATGACATTCAAAACAGATACATGTTTGCAGAATGTGCACTCTGTCCTTTCGGATATGTTGTGTTCTAAACTTCTTAAATCAGCTGAAAATGTCCTAAAATGTACGCGACCAATACCTATGATGGCAGTCTGTACATCATAATGAACGGGATATTGATGTGAACCATGTTGACGACTCTGCGGGAAAAGGCAATTCATCACTGCCAATGGAGCACTTGCCTGCTAAGGGTGGATTTGTCTCCTAACGTTGTGCTTTGGTGCATGATATTGAGAGTGATTCATTCACTGACTCATCCTCAACTACTTTGTCAGATTCAAATTGTCCTGCCAACTCTTTTTGTTCTGGTTTTCTCTTGGCCTTGAACAAAACGAGGGATATGCACTTACTTGCAGCAGCTGACAAAGCAATGCTGCTCATCCTGCCTTTGTTTGGGGCTGGTTTTTGTGCCTCGATGGCGATGAGATACTCGGAGTGCTACTGTAATAGCTAGCCCGTGGTCTTCTTGGTATAATAGGTCTAAAAAATAGCTAATCCTTAGCATTGTATGGAGTTTCACAATAAACACTCATTTCTATTTCCTTCATGAGACTTTCTGTTCTACTCTCAACGAACTTTTGTGTGGCAAAATTTTGGTTCGCTCTTCAATTCTACATTGAGTTCGAAAAACAAAGACATCACTCCGAGCATACACAAAGGCCAATATTCAAATTCTGTGTGAAATAAGAGAACGATAATCCAGAACAAACAGCGACTTTGAGGAGACCTCTCCCAGACAGGTGTGTCTGCTGAGGCGATGAAGGACGGCATTATCCCTCTTCCGCTGTTTCCTCCAACATTTTATCTACGACAGCTCATTATACGCTGCTGGAGTGTCTTTATACTTTCCTGGTCGAGAACTGTAACAAGCAAGCCAGCTGTAACTATCAAGCAGAGAAATGAGCAGATAGCTAAACTGCTGAGCTGATATCCATATCTCTGTGTGGATTCTATTCGTTGCACTCGGCGCTGGCCGGGCAGAGGATCATTTGCACCCCTGTGACAAGTACATCATCATCCGCCTGTAACCTTAGCTCGGAGAGACGATGCAGGCTTTGTTCTCCGCCAGGCTCACTTGGGGATGTTTGGCAGCGTGCTGATAGATATGATTATCCTTAATGTCAGTGCATAGCACCATCCCTGATAACAGATTCTCTCAGTAGAATCCACCCTGCTTATCTCGCTGCTATGTTGTTAGGCTGCGGCTGCCTTTATGTGTGTGGGGAGATGCAATGCAGGCTTGTTTCCCCTTCTCTTTGCTGCCTTTTGAGATATGCTTCGGTGTGTAATTAAAAAAATTGTTTGCAGAAATGTCTTTCTTGGTAAGCAACAAGTCAGAGTTATTTAGGTCTTAGGACATAATGTGGCAAGAATAAGAATATTGTAAATAAAAAAAACATAATCAAGGAAATTCAATGTGCAAGACACAATTATAATGTCCCATTGCACAAAATGACCTTAATAAGCCTGTGGGTTATTGATCAATAACAATCACTCTGCAATTACTTTGTCAAGTGATCCAAATCTCATCCCATAGCCTGGCTGCTATTCATGAAGGAACACATATGTCTGCCGGATTTAATTGCATTTATTATCTTTATTGTGAAAGACAAATTCTTTAATAGGCATATTTGTTTTCATATATTTTTGCGGAAGCTCATTAAAGCCTATAAGATTTCTTAAGTTTTCAGTGGTGTTGGCGGGAGACGGTAGACAACCTCACTTGACACTCGTGGTGGGTTGGAGGATGGGTGTTGACGTTGTAGTGGTGGTAAAGGGGACAGGGAGGAGACCTGGGGGGGAGCAGCGGATCGTGTTCAGCTCCACTCAGCAGCCCGGTGATGAGCCTGCAGGAGAGCACTGTGTCTGCAGATTAGAGCCAGGAGATGAGACAGGGGCCTGGGAGGGGTTGAGGGGTGATGGGACTGGAGGGTGGAGTGCAGACCTGGGAATGCCAGGTGCCAGACAGTTCACCGTGTGCAACACATGTCTCTCAGCACCTACTGTTCCACTATGCAAAGCCCCCTTCACCATTGAGATGACAGAACACTTCATATCCTGTGCCGGGATGAAAGATATGTCATATCTCTGAAAACCCTGTTTGTCTTCCACAGGTGTATGAGCTCTTTTTTTTCTCTCCCAGCAGACAGCACACATGGCACTTTTCGACACTTTTCCCTGGATAGTGATTTGGCACGTAGACGGTATCAAAGGGGAGATCCTTCCCATGCAATTATGGCAGAAAATAAAGGTGATGAGGTGTGTCGCACAAAAGAAAACAATGGATCAAAAGGGTTGGAATAAAAGCGGTTCACAATGAAGGAAGAAGCTTCGACCCACTGAATGTCACAATGCGAGTGAGTCGGTAAATAAGCAAAAAATGAAATGAAAAGCTTTTATCCATTTATGCTCTAATGATTTAAATAAGCAACACTGTGCAGTTGTTTATGAAACATTTATATACAATAACCCTTCAAATCAATATATATTTTGAAAACAAAAATCAAGGACTGCAGCTAACAAGTATTTTAATTTGCTCAAATATAGATTTAATCAGTTGATTTCTTTTAGTGTGTTTATGTGAATTTTTTGTTTTTAGTCTATAACCAAATACCTGGAAAGCTAATTACATTCTTATTAGCCTCGGCTGAGCTTGTTCAGTGCAAATTATAAATGTGGGCATGCTAACTAGTTAAACCGAGAAAAAAATTACATTTGAACGATAATCAGCATGAAACTTCCTAAAGACACGGGACATTCGAGAAATATTATTTTGAAGTGCATTTCGACTTTTTTGTTATGGTCCAGGGTGGGGTGTATGACCCATACTGCAGCCAGCCATCGGGGGGCGATCTAGATGTTTTGGCTTCTTTTGCTTATCTCTATATACAGTCATTGGTGTAAACTTTTTAAGCTTGTTACTTGATTAATGACAAATGATTATGTATAACAAGAGTTAATTTAATTTCTCAATATTTCGGCTATCGTAACAAGAAGCCTCTTTAGAGGCAAAACAACGCCACACCCTTCCAAAAAAATCAACGTTTCTCTTTTTTGTTAATTACATAAAAACCATTGGGACAAATTACTCTTATTTGTTGCATTTTGTGAACAAGATGTGATTCTTACTAGAGTTGTTTTACACATTGATGGAATTTGTCTGAAGCGATGGTGGGTAATTTTTTCTGGGCGGTCAGAAATGGTGGGTAATTGGTAATGAGCAAACCTCCTACAAAGCTGATTGTGAGTTGGTTTTTTTCCCCCGTAATTGCTAATAATGCATGATTGTTCTCTATAATCTGCAGCACCATTTTTCTTTCATCTCAAAGAGGAGATTTGCTGGTCAGGCAGCCCCACACCATGCTTAGACGGCTCAACTCTCTCCAAGGGATTTATCCACTGTTGTTATGACTAATTCTCTGTGGATTACAAGTTAGTGAGAGGTCACCTATCGCTTCTATTTCCTACAAGTCAGACTCGTGGCGCTCCAGTACAATTCCCTCGCCCTTACCCAAAAGTGTACTACATGTCAAAGTGGTGAATGACGGGGCGTCGTCGGCATGCAACTCCAGATCATTTGCCAAAGTCTGACTTGAAGCTTCCGCCTTTGAACTGAACTCCAACTTGTCACCTTTTCTAATTCAGAGTAGAAATCTGCAGCTGCTGAAATAATGAATTAGGTTGATGGACAGAATTATAAGAGGCTGGCTACCCAGCCATCCAGTGACACCCCGCTGCTCCCGAACGCTGCCAGTGATTTAGTACCTCACGCAGGCAAGATGAGGGAGTGGAATTTATTCACAGGAAGGTGGCTAGCACTGACTCATAGCCTTTTATGCAGTTGATTAGCATATCCTAATTCATCAACAACGTGTCCTCTCTAAAAGGGCAGAGGAAGTTTATAGACAGCAAATAGTTACTTATTTATGAGTCTAGATTCCGATGTTCTATCTCAATTATTCCTCTCTATGTTTCATTGAAATTAGACTTATGTCTGATTTATATCTAAACTTGTTGATCTTAAGGATTCATAAATTCTCAAACTAGAGTCCCGTTGGAGTTTCTGGCCTGAAGTAACCTGCTCAGCCCCCCCCCCCCCCCCCCCCCCCCTCCTCTCTCAAAAATAGTAAAGTCCTTAGAGGGTTGATAGGTTTTGGACTGATGCTTAGCAACAGCATTCCTGTTCCTTAAGTAGCAGTAAGCCCCTCACTGCACCCTTTGATGTGGCTGTCAAGGCAGATTTATTTCCTCTTAACACATTGTCTTCTTGTCCACATAAATAAAGGGATGAAAGAGAGTGATGTTTACACTTTTTTGTAATTAAATTGTGTTGCCCATGATTTTTCAGGTGAGGTGAGACATACATAATGGCGGATCACAGGGCGAGATCTGACAAACCCGCTTAGTTTGATTACACCAGCTGACATTTGGAAACTGACGTCAGACTCTTTTTTAAGGCCAACCTGATGCCTGCTGCTCAGGATCTGACCGGCGTTGTACAGTAGGCAATGTTTATTTTCATCTGCAGAATTCACCAGAGGAAAGAAAATATTTGATTTCCTTTCTGTCACTGCTGGTTCAGCACTGTACAGAGTTTTCGCTGACATTGCTGACATTGAAATCTCCACAGTCATCCTTTTAAAGTAAATAACCGCTGTGCTCAACACCTCTACCTCAGTAGCTTCGTGTTTACTGGTGTCCTCAGCTCTGTATATCCAGTGGCTTTCAGATCACTCACGAACTCACTGCTATCAGACATGTGTATTTACAAGAAACCCTAATACAATTCTCCTATGGTCTCCAACTGCATGTAACTCTTTTTGTAAAGCCACACTTGACGTCTACTTGGCCCACCTCCGCACTGCTCGTCTCCAACGAGCTCTGACTCACCGTCCGTGTGTTCCCATCGCTCTCACTTGGGAATCGGGCAGCTGCAGAAGTGCTTGTTCTTTGTGTTTTTGTCAGACAGCCGACTCTGTCCTCAGCCACATGTCTGTGAAAGAGGTGTCTGTGCGTGGCAAAGCACCAGGAGTTTCTTCTGAAGGAACCTGATAGAATCAAACCAGTGTCCTCATATATACACATCTGTATATATATATATATATATACATATATATATATATATATATATATATACATATATATATATATATATATATTAGATCTTCCTAAACCAATGCACCTTTCCATTTCTTTTGACCTTTGGAGGTCAATTAGATCCCAGACCTCTTAAGAAAAAACAAAAACTAGTCTGCTAACAGACTATGAATAAAAGGCAGATTACGGAAATCAACAGTTGTTTTCAGACAAAAAACTCCAGAAAAAGTCAAAAAAATTGGGTCCGGACATTTTCCAGAATTTGTCTTTCACGATTCACAAACGCGGCAGGAGATTGTACTATTATTAAGACACGTTCACACTAATAGCATGATTTCCAGATCATTCTGTGAAAATAATTCCACTGCGGAAAGCCGTGTTTTCGTTTATCTTCATCAACATGCCCACACTCCCTCGCAGTGAAATTTCGAGATATTTATTTATTCTCACATGGGCTCACTGGACAGTTTAGGGACATTTTACAAGGGAACTGGAAGGAAAAGTTCTGGAAAATGTCTACAGAAACATTTGCGGACATTTGCATTCTCGCATACAGCCCCTCCAGAAAATAACAGGAAATTGTCCGGACTTCAGTACATGTCTGAAAGCACCTCAAGTAGCCTCACTTTGGATTTGGGAGATGTGATGTTGTGTTAAAAGCACTGTCAACACCAATTACAGTGATCCAGTGACAGGAGGATACATGTTGGGGTGATATCATCATCATTATCCTAACAACAGCCATTACTTAATCGCCTTCATTATTTCAACAATGACTTTCTTTTCTCTTAGCTTTTTCCAGTGTTGTTTGAACTGTAGTTTGGATTCTGTTGACTGTCTGGGGGAACATCCTGAACGTGTCAGAGGGGCCAACTGGACAGGGGCCCTGAGACAGGCCAGACAGATATGTGTTGACTCAGAGCAGTTATTGAGCCAGTGCCCCTGCAACCAGCTTATTAATCAGCATTAACAACTCCTACACATGTCTGAACAAAACACGTGTCTGATGTTTGTTTTTTTTGTATCTGCTTTGTTCCTTTCTCAGAATTATAGTGGTTATATTATATTGTGGTACAGGTCATTGGATACAGTTTATCATTCACATCGTGTGCTCCTGCTCCCAGGAGCCACTTCAAGTTTATAACACCATCACATATTTTACTGACAAACGATCTTCCCCCGTATCCAAGGCTTTGATATATCACTGTGAGAATTTTGCTTTCTGCAGAAAAAAAATAGTTTCTTCGTTCTCGCTGATAATAACTTTGGTTGCTGACAGCGAGTTAAGCCGAGCCTCCAGAATTTCAGTGAAATGTGAGGATGTGCTCCGTGTGAGAAGTACATCTAATTATTTCGATGTGAGGAAAGCAAAATAAAGGCGAGACTGTTGGATGATGCTGAAGTAAACGCTCTGACAACTGACAATAAGTATGTGATAGTTCATGGTTTCTTAGTTGACGCCGCTGTGTGGAATTTTCCTGTGGAAAACACAACTTAAGTTTATAACAAGTTCTCCCCAGCAAAACATTATATTCGTATTCAGAGACATTTTAAAAAAAAAACAACAACCCTTCATTGTTTACATCCATATTTGCACATTGGCTGTCTACTTTAGATCACTTAATTTCTTTGCCGCTTAATTTTCTTTACTATTGCCAAAGGTTTTTCGTCCCTCACTTCACAAAAGTCTCTTAGTTTGATAATGATAATACATTTTATGTAAGTATTTCAGAGCTAGGAGTCAGCTGATGATTCCAGATGCTTCCACCACTGAGCAACCCCTCTCACTTACACAAAGTCATGTGATCCATTGTTAATATAAATATATTGATTATTGCAGGGTTAGCATAAGTGCATTTTCAGACATGCCAACCTAGACATTGCAGACATTTCCTTCATTCCAATTTGTTTTATTTTTCACCGTCATTCGTCGAGATTTGCCACTTGACTTGGCTTCATTCTAAAAACCTGTCCTGTGGCCCCGCCCACTGAGGTTGATCTCTGCAGAGTGCACCTCTCGCTTAGGTGAAATATTTGTTTAACTAAATCTTTCATCTGTGATGATTGACTGCTTAATCTGCAAACATACAGCAGCATCAGACGACAGTCTTGTATCTGTCAGTGCGATGCCTTGGTAAACAACAAGCAGCTCAGCGGGGCTGTCTTCACAGTGGGGCTTCGCTGTAGACCTCAGCATAATCAAAGCTCTTGTTTGGAGTTGTGAACGCCTCGTTTTCAGTTTGGACATCCCCAGCAATTTCTCACCACTAACAAAGCTGCCTGCTGCCTTCTGTGCTGAGTAGAGCCTGCGATTTAGATCTAAAGGCCTTATGTGAAAGTGCTGGTCATGCATGCAAACAAGGGGGTGCTATGAAACCATACCCTTTGTCTGACACACAATAGCATTTCACTCACTGGGGAACAGCTTGGATCTCCACAGAACTGGCATTACTTTCATGTTAAGTGACACTGAAGGCAATAGAGTGACCAACTTCCCAAAAAAGCCTCCACTCATTCAGCTCTTACACTCTCTCTCCCTTTTCTCTCCTCTGGTCTTTGAGAACTGCTGGATTGGGACATTATTTCATATTCTTTTAAAGTGGTGCCAAGCTTTTCTCACAGCAGCAGCTTTGATCAGGACGATGATTTGTTGAGTATATGCTAACGGCAAAGACATGACGGTAGAGCTCACCCTGAAAGATGGCTAGAGTAATCACATGTCTTTAGCACAACAAGGCAAAGAGAAGTGGAACATTGTTTGTCCCTTTTCTCCTGTATAATTACGTGACACCCCATCCAGGACCAAAGGAACTAGAGGCTTTATACTTTATTGTAACGCATAAGCTACATTCACAAGATCACAGCATGCCTTTTGAAAAGCAGCTCGTTTGACACATCAGCTTAAAGATGTCGGCTTTATCTCTTGTGTAAATTATCTTGACTTTGATTTCTTATCTTTCCCATGCAGAAAAGCATTAATTCGATTTTACTGTACTCACAGAAAGGCAATAACAAAACTGCAACAGACTATTTTTCAATTAATCTGTTCATTACTATTTCAGTTAAACCATCAAAAAGTTTAAAAAAAAATACACATCAGTGTGTCCATGTGACCTCGCACTCTTGTTCTAGCTGTGGCCTCACATTTGAGAAACTGGTACCAGTGTTTCTTTGGCAGTTATGCTTACGATTGACTTCAATTATTAATCAATAAACCAATCGACAAAATTATTTTCAAGCCAAGCTGGTTCATTTTCATGTGGTCTCCCTGTCCAGATGTTAAAATGCTCCCGAAACTGCCAAACTGTGTTCGCCTTCTGACCAAATTCCAAAATAGTGTTTACTAAATAATTGATTTTCAACGAGTAAAGAAGTTCTTGTAAGAAAGTGGGGTTGTTTTTTTCTTCAGTGATGTCCGAAATGCACTGCGTCCTCACTGCCTCTTCCTCAGCATCGACGAACACAGGAAAGATTACAGAGAGAGAGCGACAGACAGAAAGAAAGACGGGCAAAGGTGGATGGATAAAGAACAACGAGGAACAAAAACTCCAGTGGTGTGTGGTGTTGGGGGGGTGTGGTGTTGTTTGATCAGCAGACGGGGGGAGCCCTTGATGCTGATAGTGGGCAGCGGTTTTAAACCCCCAGAGTGATCAGCATTTCTGCAACTGCTCTGTGTGGAGGGGCGGGGTGGGGGGTGCACACAGAGAGGCCTGTTCTCGGCTTTACATTTGCATCCTCTGCCCATGGGTGGTTGTGTTAATAATGTGGCAACTGGGAAGATTAGTTGTGGACAAGCAGCAGGATTACGAGGGTCTTTGTGGGAGCAAAGGGAGCACTGGGCGGGAAAGGCCTGTGATCTGTGAGCCTGAGAGGAAATTAGTCAGGGCAGGCTGGAGCTGCCTTTTAACAGCGAACTTAAGGAAATGAAAGCCCTGTGCAAAGAGGATATTGAAATAAGTAGCCAGAAAATTGTTGACATTCTTGAGAGGCCAGTATCGTTAACTTTCATCGTGTTAACATGGACGCGTAAAGAACACAAGCACATTGTCAAGGGGGAAAGACATTTCTTAAATTCACTTACAGCCTCACTTAAGACGACCCTCCACTAACTGAGTCAAATATGTCGCATGCATTTTATTGTAGATTAGAAAACATAATGTGGCTCTTCCCGCATTGTCAACACCAAAATGCATAAATTAGACTCAGCTCTTGTCTGTTAGCCAATTATGAAAAATAGCAACACCACAAAGGAGGCTTAAGGCCCCTGAAGCTGTGTCTCCTTTCACCATCGAAGGATGAAATGAAGGAGCAGGGCAGGAGTCTCATGCCACCTGTTGGATTGTCCACACATAGCAACACAAACTCAGACTGATAATCATCTGCTCCCCGACCCTCATCTGACCCTCTCCTCACCACATTTTGTTCAATAAAAAAAAAACGTTATGCTTATTCAGTTCTAAGGCGTCTTACAGTCCAAAAAGAGCATCCTGTGCAATAGGTTTTAAAGGACTCAAGTATTTTAGCAGTATCAAGATAAATGTGCACTGTTAGAGAAGCACAAACTGCTTTAAAGAGCCTTAAACGTCAATTTTCACCACACACGAGAATTCTCACTTTGCAACCTGCTTTCCTGCCTTCATCGATGTTTGGCTGCTATACTCGTGGCTTTCCCATCAGTAATCATTTAAAAAAAAAAGGTAAGCATCTGGACATTTAGGCCTCTTAATTAAAATACTGGTGTTTTTCCAGTGTAAGAGAAATCATGAAAAATGGCCTGTCATGGCGAGTTTCTAAAACCAGATGACAAAGCTGGACGACTGTTGTGTGGAAGGTTTTCAAACAGGAACGCCAGGCTTAATGTTAATTAAATTGAACTGTTCAAAGCAAAATCATGATGCTCGAATAGCATGGCCCAAACATTCAGTAATTTATCAGTAATTTAATGGCAGATTGCTATTAGCTCCTTACTGTTGATTAAGATCAGGCATAAACTATTGACCAATCTCCAGTGAGGAAAAATTATCTATGGCTTAATTTCTTTCACTCATGGGGGGGAAAACAACTTGCACAGAAACAAATGTGCCATTTAATAACAATAAACTTGGCAGAGGGCCATGCAAATCCAAGATGTGCTGTTGCAATGTAAGCCAGTCCACCTATGAGCATTACCAGACTTCTAGCATCACTCGCCAGTATCTGGAAAGATATACAGGCGCAAATATGTGTGTGACATGATGCGCTTTGAAATAAATTCCTGGTCCACCGAGCCTTTGTGATTTGCGGTCTCAAGAGCAGAGCATCTGAGCTGTAGTCTTGTATTTCAAGTATGTTTTTAGTTGTGCCAAGATGTTGCACCACTCATTATTTTCCTCGGGTTTCTGCAGCACCGTCATTTATCAGGGAGATTTATAGTCAGATGGACCTCCAGATGTTTTGAGTATCTTTTGCAGAAAAAGGACAGAGCGTGTTTTAAAAGTCAGACCACAGCAGTGCTGTTCACATTTTAAATTTTTTTCAAGATGAAACATATGCAGTAGATTAGAACTGAGAACACATGTGATTCAGTTACTTTGAGCTAATTAAACAAAATCCCAAAACCTGAGTTGATTTTTCACAGCGTCTGGTTTCCAGCGTTCATGAGAGTTTACAGTCCCTTTTGCTTTCTGTCAAGAAAAATAGAGCTGCTTTCGCAATACAACAAAACCATAATGAATAGTTTTTTTGTCGGGCCGGTTGACCTAAATTATAAAAGCGAACAAATGTTGATATTTATTCATGCTGAGAGTTTAGCTTTTATTGGCTCATGTTTTGAGATCGAGCTGTTTTGACTTCTTATGTCGTTGGAAAGTGCTGAAAGAAGATTAGGGACTGAGGGCAGACGATGTTGCCTCACTGCTCTTGGTCAGGTTGGCATTTGTTAAATATTTGAAATAGTTAGTGTCGCTATCACATTTGCTTCACCTACAGTAAATAATGAATGAATGTGTTTGAACTGTGGGAATTCCTCTGTATTCAAGAATGTTGGTGTAATTACTCGCACTACCAAAAGGGGGAGACAAAAGTTCCACACTGCATGTTTAATTGACAACATTTCCTCATTAAAAATAATTGAAAATGTAATCCAGCTGCTATCGTGTTCTCTTCAAAATGTGTTCGCTGTTGCAAATTTATTTTACATGGAGGTAATTTCTAGCAGACTGGGTTGTAAATAACGTCCCAGTTAATTTGGCTAGTCCACTAAAGTGCCTCTTAAGTCTTCTTAAAGGATTATCTATTATGTTCTACCAATGCCTGCAAAAAGTGTGGAATCTGTCCACTGCTGTTTTTTTTAACTTTTGTACAGTTAAAATCAAAACTCATTCTTCAACAATATAGTAGCAGAAGAAACCAACTATTTCTAAATGACTGGATACCACAAGGGTTAAGCAAGAAATACACATTTCCGTTCATTTCACTGAGAGTCAGCTCTTTGAGATGATCATAATTGTTCCCATTTCAGTACATTTGCATTCGCGTTGAGATTACAGCTTTATAACAAGTGAGAAGTTAAATGGTTCAGTAATGGACTTGGGACTGGTTGTAAAAAGAGTCCTATAGGAATAAGTGCAAGCATATTATATTAATAGACCTCTGAAGTGATGACTGACTACGAATGAGTGGGTAAAAACCATCTTTGTGCCTGGCACTATGAAACTAATTAATTAGCCAAAATCTGACCTTTAGGTCTGTGTACAAAATCGTAGCGACTCAACGAAGCACGGCCCACGCCCCCTGTGATGAGATCATAAGGCCGCTGGACGGAAACTAGTAGGGAACAGATTACGGTATCACTTGACACATTTATTTTTTGCCTGATTTTTTGTGAGGTTGATTTGATTTTTTTCAGTGACTGAGTCAAGTTTGAGCGAGAATAGTGCATCATTGGCTGGAGGTAAATGGCTGCTTTGAAAGAGGCAACAAAAGGCTTTGCACATTTAAGAGGAAAAACAGAAACAGTTGTTTGTGTCTGGCGATACTGAAATAACCTTGGGAGGGGAGATAAGAAGCCACAGGGCCACTTCTGTTGCCACTAACAAAATGTGACATTTGGGTATTAGAGCTGTTTCAAGTCAGGGTGCATAAGAAATTTGTATTTGAACAACTGGCTCTTTCCATCTTGTGCTTTGTGATCAAATGGGAACAGGTTTGGACCCAGTGGTTATAGTGAATGTATCCATAAATTATCATCAAAGAGCCTCGCCGCTGTTATTGTACAGCTTCACCCCATTCGCATTGAGTTTCAGCTCACGTTCTACTGCTCTCTCCGCTCATATCTCAGCTGCGACTTTGTCATGCAGCCAAGCACGTAATATGCTCTGAGCTCTGTATCATGTCCAATTATAATTAGCTTTGTCAGGCCTGAGCCCTACAACCCTCATGCAGATAATATGATAATATGTCTTCATAACCAAGTGACCTTACATGTGCAATATTTCTCCCCTTCTTAAGATTGCGTGTCAATAAAGTAATGGAGTCTGGGAGGCAGTGGCAGGGGAAGATTTAGATGATTGGGCTCTCAGGTGCAGTGATGTATAACCGTTATTATTCTACCTGTCGGAGTTGTATACACAGCTGGGCGCTGCATGGCGGTGGCGACGGTGAGAGCCCAGCTTTCATGGGAGGCTTTGGTTAATAAGGCCGTAATCCTTCATTAAAGCAATGGGGGATACCTTAGTTTCACTCGATACATAAAGATGCTGACTTTAAATAAAGAGTTTTATTTTGAGAGTACAATGGTGTCATAGATGTGACATTAATAAGGATATTCCCATTGATCATTTTGGATGTCAATTATTGGCCAGGGACACAAATTAGGCCTCTTGGCTGACACATCTTTACATTACATAAGAAATTGAATCTCGAAAAGTAGATGGTAGAGATATCAAAAATGACAACACATCATTTGTTGCAGGAGCAGTTTTTGATATCATTCTGGTGAGCACCTCTTTGTCATGAGTAATTTGCGCTGAGGATTTGCCTCAGCTCATGGGCAAAGACGTGTGCAGCCATGCAGATGTGTTGCTCTTCAGGTAGTAGCGGGGGTCAGCTGAAACACCAAACACATTGACATATATGTAATAGCTGTGAGATTCCCGTGTGCTGTTGCATCTCGCCATGGCGTTCTCACCTCATGGCTGATAGAAACAACTGGACAAGAGAGGCTCTTTTAGAGAAAAACAGTGGTGAATTCCTGACAGGCCGAGGTTTCACTAACACTGACGCAACGTAATGAGGGAGCCAGAGGTGAGGCCTATCTCAGCATGTCCGTGTGGATTTCCCTGAGTGATTGATGTGTTCCAGTCAAATGAAGCAGTGGGCTGAGTGATATGACACTTGTCTCGCCGTGACACACGTGTGCTCGGCTAACGTTTATTGGTGTTGATGGGCCCCACTCCACTCAGCCAGCCAGGCACAGTTATTTTGATCCCTTGTTCTTTTATTTCTGTCCCCCCTCTTCCCTGTTTTTTGTCTCCTTGCCACATCAAATCAGAGTTCAGAGATGGAGGCAGGACCCTTAGGTGTACTAGCTTATTAAGCACAAGGAGCTGAGACAAGATGAAAGTAATAATGGGGACCAGACAGCCGGGTGGGCACCTAACATCACAGGTGAAAAGATGCCTACATGGCTTCAAAATACATAACTTTAAGTGCCTCTGTTGTCAAATTGTCAGAAGTTTTTTATAGCAAAGGGTTTTGGTATATTTGGTTTATATTTACAGGTATAGTAGGGATGCAACATAACTTTTTCATTATCATGTAACTGTAAAATGATAATGAATGTCAAAATAAGGAATGACCAAGGTGTCATCTTTAGATTGAGTATTTAGCCTTAACAACAGGAAAATATCAAATAAATTTAATTTACAGTCATGTCAATCAGAGAAAAGCTGCTAGTATTGTCATTACATAGGCAGGAACAATATTTGGTATTTTTAGTCATGCTAACAACATGCCATGGGATGGCAATTACAGTTGGTTGGTTTGATGGTTTACCCCTTTGGTCCAGACTGGCATATCCCGACAATTATATGATGGATTGTCATGAAATTAATGTTTTCCAGATGATGCACCCTATTGATTTTGGTGATCACCTGACTGAGCAGGTTGACATTTGAGTGAAATGTCATGACAACTATTGGATGGACTGCCATAAAATCAGGGACACGCATTCATTTTGCTGTCAGGATAAACTGTTATAACTCCAATGATCACTTCAACTTTAATCCAACACCATTATTCGGTCAAATTTTAAAGTATGTCCAGTTCTTTGTCCAAAAGCCTGCAAAGTTAGCATTGTCATTGTGAGGATGTGAGGACAGAGTTTTGACGTTACCATTTAGCACCACTGTACTTTGAGCTTAATGCAATGCACAGCCGTGCTATATGGCGAGTACAGTACAGCCTGCTAGCATATATGGAGTCTTGCGACTTTCTGAATCACTTGGTAAGAAAAAAATGCATTGTTTAAATTATCAAGTGACTAATCATTTTAGCACTTCTGCAAACGGACGACTGTTATCACATTTCCAAGAATGCAATCACGTAGACAAAGTCAATTTTTAGAATGACTCCCTTGCTTCATCAAGTTAAACATCCAATGAACATTATCATTCGATAGATTCATTGTATAATTGCTAACTGGTGTGGAAACGAGGTTTAAGGTATCTTTCCAGGCTGTTATCTTGCTGCCGGTACTCAAAACATTTCCCACATCCGATGCCCTTTCTTACTTTCAGCACCCACGCATCAAACACTGATACACACTTATGCTCTAATGACTAATAATTGGATTAAAGTGATTCCACAAATTAATGTTCCTTTCATGAGAGCTGTTGTGTAAAGTCTGAGAGCCCTCAAGCCTTTTTCTTTCTTTTTTAATGCCTGGTAGATGTGGGTGACAGTTCCAGTGGTCACGAGATGGTCGCCATCAAACATGATCCGCTTCTGGTCTCTGTGACAGCTCTCATTATTGGAGGCCACCAAATAGTTACCAACTGATAAAAGCATATCACACTGTGGAGGAAATTGAATTCTGGAGGACATAAATTCTGACTGGGAGAGATCATAGTCAGAAGCTAATTTAAGGAAGATTAAATTAATTTCAGTGACATCCATTCTATCTTGACGAGGTCGGTACATAACATAATGTAGCTCTGTTGCCTTGAGATAAGAGGATAGTCATTTTAGACTGGGCACAGCAGTAGCTGAGGATCAAGCCCTAATCCCATTGCTGCAACCTTTTTTTGCAGAACACCATGGAGGATACAGTGTCTGACAACCATTATTCAGTAAGGGGATTTTTAAAGTCTTTCGGTTTAGCGTGATAATTTAATTGACTGCTGACCCAAAGCCTCAGGACACAACTTGCCTCCATACAGAGCCAGCTCAGTTTCCATGTTCACAGTCATATTATTTATTCTATATTTAGTCTCACAGCGAAACTAGGTGGTGATTAATTATTTGTCAAAAAATCAAGTCACGTTGTTTTTCTAGCTGAAGCATTAACTTTGCATTGCACTGTACATATGCCTCTTCCTATACACAAAGCCTGGACTGGGGTCTGTTCTACCAACTTTTTCTTTTTGTGTTTCTGGAGAGAAAAAAGGTTCCTAAAAACCCAACTTTCATTAATTTATGTTAGAAGGCAAAAAAATATAAAATTCCTTGAAAATTTACCAGCACAGCAGTGTCAGTTGTTACATCATTGTAAATTGGTTTATTGCATATCCTTGATATCCAAAAAAACTCAAATCAGCTGTAAACTGCTTTCTGTAACAAACCTGCCTGTTTCCTCTGTCCTGCTGTTATCACAGACGTATCTAAAGTAGCCTCAGACGCTGGACGGATTCGCCTCATTCTGTGGAGCTGGTGACATTTAACCCACGGTGGTCGAGGGCTAATGGGAAATGAAGTTGAAATGGTGTCCTAGGTGCTAAAGAGATAACTATTACATAAACAATGACATCCATCCATCCATTATCTGTACCGTTTGACCTTTAAGGGTCGCGGGGGGCTGGAGCCAATCTAAACAATGATATAAGTAGATTTTTCCTTATCTAGACATGTAAAGTAAACCACACATCATGTTGTTGGGTACGGTTTCGTTCGGCTTGATGTGTATAATAATCTTCGTTGTCAGTGGGATTGTGAATGAGGTTATTGGAACAACGCAGATATTCCCGTCTCATTTTGGTTTTCTATAAAATGTCAATGACTAATGTGTTCTATTTTTGACTATTTCTTTATAGCTTGCAACCATTGTTTTGTGTGGTTTGACTGAAATACTTTTGTTCTATTTCATAATTATTATTTGTTGGCAAAATCTATCTTATATGTTACTGTTGGTAGTATCTAGTTAGCCTTCATGCTTCCTGTGTGTGTGTGTGTGTGTGTGTGTGTGTGTGTGTGTGTGTGTGTGTGTGTGTGTGTGTGTGTGTGTGTGTGTGTGTGTGTGTGTGTGTGTGTGTGTGTGTGTGTGTGTGTGTGTGTGTGTGAGAAAAATGGCCTTTATTCTCAAGATCGAGTCCTTGTGGTTGAGCTGTCTGAATGGCTAATGAATTACAGATGAACATTGACTCAAATTAATCTCCCAGAAGTCCCTGGGTAATATGGAAACCATTTAAAACTTTAATCAATAACTCTGAAGTTGAGAGCATGCAGGCGCTACACTTATTTGGTCACAACACACAGAAAGCAGAGTGCAGCCTCCTCTGAATTATGGTGACAGGCACAGTCACGCTAAATCACTGGAAGTGAAAAATAAATGTCTGCATAAGTTTATCAGCTGTGCTTCCATGTTTCCTTTGGGAGCAGAGGATATCAGCAAAAACAATAGTGGAAATTAATGATTTATCATCTAAACTAATACTCCAGTCTTCTCGAATTAGTTGTTTTGGGTAATCTAGGATGATATATGCACTATGTATAAATATTGAGGCCAAAGTAGCATTTCATTAAGTATTTCATGCCTTAGTAACATGTCATTGTCAGTCGTGCCTCGGCTTGACATATTCTACTGTATGTAAACATTGTGTTGCTTCAGCTTGAATAAACTTACCACCATTATGTAACTGATATGTTTTAGTTAATGAAATATGTCAAATTGTTTACTGATTTATTGAGAAATAACAGATTTCACCAGATAATAAAACATTTTACAATATAATTACTTAAAAACTATGGCCGGATACTGATATTGCAGAGGCTTAAATATCCTAAACAAATGACAGTGGCACGCTATTACAAGCTTTGCTGATTGCTCTGTTTAACTCGGTGAAAGGGAACGGCCCATTGAGAAAGCAGAGAGCCATCTTCAAGGCAACCTGTCACATCCTTTGGCAGTTTCATCCCTTGACACAATAATGACCCTGAAAGGCTGAAAGCTCATTGCAATATAAAAACACTCCCCACATTCACTGCGAGTTCTTCTTCCCGACACATAGGCAGGTCTTGTTCAGTCGTCATTGTTGTTAATGGATAATACATCTTACGACGTGTGCATGACTGACAAGGTTTTATTAGAATATAAGATTACAACTTGCATAAAATGGGAAAATATGATTTGCTCTTGTGCAACATCCTGTAACCTATATGTACAGTATATACAGTATATAGTGCCCAAATTGCTTCCATAACTTCCAGCTCATGCCACTTCAATTGCCTGCAGACACCCGTGAATGTCAGACAAGAGTGCTCTTTTCTTCTCTTGCTCTGACACAATAGCATTTTATTACCCTCCTCCTCCTCATCTCCCTGGTTCTCGTGAATTTGGCCGTGATCCTCCTCCCCACCTCAGACAGATGATGTGTAGACGCAGGCTTTGCACTTCCCTCATCTGTCTCTTCCTCCCGCTATCCCTTTCCTGCGCTCCATCTTTCAGACCTGTTACCTACAGTCGCCAGCTGTGCAGGGAGCCCCAGAGTGTATTTACGGAGAGCTGCACTTTATCACACACAGCCGCACAGCTGCCAACTTTACTCGTAGTGTACTCCAGCCTCCCTGCCTCTGGCCATGTTTTTTTTTTTTTTTCTGTGCCGGTGAGATCCTGCACCGCCGCTGGTGCTTCTTTCTCTCCAGCTGCTGCCCTGCTGGAGAATGTGGGGTGAACTGTTAATGGCCTGTAGAGTACAAACAGCAGTGCCCACCACTGCAACTGGGCAGGCTTTACCCACACCTTCTGGTGGAAACACGAAACTAAAACAAACGCCACCATTTAGAGTTTTACTGGGTAAATATTTCTTGTCGTGCAGGGTTCAACTTTCTACAGAGGCATCTGCGTATCGATTGTTGTTGCTCCACTCTGCTGGCCTCTTGTTGATATTTTGATACAGCATTAAAATATCTCCCCCATGTTCGAGCCAGTAGCAGCATAAATCTGTCCTTAGACTGCAGGGGGCCTTGTGATGAGCTGCCTCCTTCCCTGCCGACCTCTTGTCCCCAGGCGGACAGAGTGGAATACATTCCTCTTATAGGGTCCCCAGTGTCCTCTTGGCCTATCAGGATGGAGGGATCTCCACCCTCTCCCCCCTATTAACATATGCAGGGCCATACATCTTCCACCGGCGCGGAGCTTTATGCAAGGTGACAGCTCCTCACACTTCAGTGTTCGGATCACCTCAAGTAGCTCAGATATCGGAAAAAATGAGCACACTTCCCACCGCGGTGATCAAATGTAGATTGACTGAGGGTGTCCGCGGGCCGCGGCGCCCCTATCCCCCTGTCCTGACAGAACAGGCCTGCTGGTAACTCTCTACATAAGACACAGTCTGGAGACACATCAGAGGGGAAAGCTGGCTGCAGACAGAATGGTGGGGGGGAGTGAACACTTTGAAGCCATTGGAGGTGATGTCAAGTTTGCTTAGACTCAAGGATGGTGTTTGAATATGCTGGCCACTAATATGGCACCAGTATCTCTGTCCTCATCTCTGTTTTCTGTCACTATGTACAATGCGGGCTCCTCTCCTCGGCTCCTGACAATGTCCTTTCACATCATGTTATTGCACACTCTGAGCTGCAGTCAGCAGGCCGTCACTCAGCTTCTTTGTTTGAAAGTCAGGCTCATGTTTGCCGCTAATGCACTCGCTGCCTGTATTAAAGTGATGGGAATGCGCTATCTGCTTTCCTGTCAGGAAATCATTGGCAGTGGAACTGGAATATCACTCACCGCTCGCCTTATTTACACCAGGATGTAGCTGCGTACTCTGCTGTCTGACAAGTGGAATTTTTTTGGTGCAGAGATTTAGGAGGGGGACCTAACCTGCTGCTCGGGCTCTTTATAAGAATCCAGGCTGCTCACCAAATATCTATAATGTACACATCAGCGCAATACATGAATATAATTTTCCTGCCCTTGGCAAAAATGCACTCATCCACCAATTTCTCCTGAGCAAGTAAATATTTC
This sequence comes from Scophthalmus maximus, assembly GCF_022379125.1. NCBI lineage: Eukaryota > Metazoa > Chordata > Actinopteri > Pleuronectiformes > Scophthalmidae > Scophthalmus > Scophthalmus maximus. The sequence goes on from NC_061530.1 coordinate 14,558,902, forward strand.
ATTCCCCCTGGGTTTGTTGTTTTTGGTGGGGGGGGGGTTCTTACAGAGTGCCATCCTCATTCTCTACGTTATCTACCAAAACAGGACTAAAGCCACGGTTTAGCAGAAAGGTCAGACCATTTTTTGAGTTTATTCAGTCGGTTGTTCACAGTGGATAAAATCAGCCATCACTTTATGACCACAGAGCAATCAGACACAGCCCTCCAGTGTCTTCAGCTGACTCTTCTGCCCCTGTCAAGTCCTCCTTCAATCTGGAAGTCTGAGCAGTCGCGTGGAGGTTGACATGATTGCCTTTAAGCAGCCCCTCTTAGCCAGTGACACACAGCTGCAGCCAGGCACCTCCTCTGACAGTAAGAGCACCATGATGGATTGCCTTGCCAAAACTGCTGATCAAAGGAGGTCAAAGTTCAGATGTGCGTCTGGCTGCACTGAGCATGTGCAATCACCAGAGGTGGCTTCTCCTGTCTAGATATCCAAGCGTTCGGCTGAATTTAAAAAAATATATATTTATCTCAGACCAGCCTGACTGAGCTGTGGAGTGATCGTGTAACTAATTATTGGGAATTTATCAGAACAACAACAAAAACAGAGCTTCTGAATCATACCATGAGCGAACAATGCTTAATTTCTGACCAGTATTCATACACACAGTAACACACACGGCCATCTTTGTGCTGCAGAAGTGCCGTGCTGAAAAGAGCAGACATTTAAAAGTTTCTGACATGTGTCGCACTGCCATTGAAACACTGCCATTGATGTAGGTGGAGCTGACAGCTTCCCGGCCATTGAAGATGGCTCTGGGACATACCAAGTTTGGTATGTGTCAGCTCTCATTGTTGTCAGGACACATCTAAGTGTAATCGGAATATGTAAACAGCCTCATTAAAAATGGAGTACACGTGAAATATTTTGGGAAGAGTGACAGGGTAAATTTGCTACAACACTTCACTACAACATCTACTTCAGATTATCTTAGAAACAGACTATATGTTCCAATATGCAGGAGTCACGTGGCTCGGACAGCATCGACGCTCCGTATATTTGAATGACAGTGAGCTGAGTTATGCTAGAAAAGAACTGGTTCCTATGTCATGTTGTCCGAGGACCTTGCAGGTAAAAAGTGTTTATTGTTGTTCCATGTAATCTCACTCAAAGGCAGAGTAAAAAGCCAGCACATGGGGATAATAGCTGACATTTTCTGGCACTTTACCCTGGAAGACATTCATGGTGTTGCACTTGATTGTTCATTCGGAAAGTGCCCGAAATAATTGTGTTACTAACAAAAAAAGAGAAAGGTAGAGAGAGGAAATGAATCCCTTGCTCCCTTCTCACCTCTGCACCGCTCGCCAATCATTGCCTGAGGTGTACGTGAATGTCCGATTGTCAGAAAGTTACAGAATTTGTTGGACGACAATCAGTAATTTTAAATATAAATAAGTATAGATTCAAGTGTGTGTGAATCAAAGACTGTACATAATAATTGGACGACATGACAGCTCCGCCAAGCCAAATCATCTTTATCGTCCCCTGGTGGCTGGCTGCAGAAAAGTCATGAAGCCCGCCTCCTTCATGTCAGCAGTCAAACTACATGTTAAACAAATTTTCCCCCAAATCCTTTGACACCTTTGGAAATTCTTGTCACACTTATGTATGTTCAAGTCTTTTTTTCTCCCCGTAAATATTTACAAATTTGATGCTATAAAAATGGGGTGAAACATCATGATCGACAGCTGACACTGACTCACGATTGGTCGAGCATGTGTATTAGCGGGACGTCCTTACTGTGGCTCCGCACTATGATTATGACTGCGCAGACAAAAAAAGCTCAAGATGGCCGCACCTGTATCTGGGATGTTTTTGTTGAGACTCAGTGTCTATCTGTATATGCTCAATGATTAATACACGTGACCTAAGATTACTATAGTCAGGGGGAAATGAAGCAGAGTCAAGCGTCCCTATCTGAAGATCCTGGGTGGAGAGGTGACTTAAAGGAGTCTCATTTCTGGGCCAGATTCACATTAGTGACATTTATCACTGAGAGGGGAGATGGTATAATTAGCTTGTCAGTCTACTTTAGGCTGAGCTGGTGCTCTTTGAGGAGAAGAATGAACTGCAAGCCCAAGGAGCTGACAGCCAGTCGATAATGTGGCAATTAATGTCATAAATAATTCTCCAGCCAATTATATTAAAATGGACCTCACACTCTAAAACAACACTTTATTTCCTATCATTTCATGATGTGCTCGGTATCAAACACCCGGAGCAGATTTTCCTCTTTATTTCTACATATGGTCGACATATGGCAAAGCCATAATGTGAGGCATAAAAATCAGAGGGGCCGTGCAGAAGATTTATTTGTTGATTTAGTTTGCTTTTGACTTATGAATGTCTTCCTTATTGCTGAAGCATCACCCACGGTAAAAAGCAAATACAAAGTGTAAAACCACTTTTAATCAAAATTATATTGCCTCCATGTTGTTAGCTGTATAAAATAGCTACAGCTCATAAAGAATGTGAGTAATTTAATGGCAGTAGTGGTTAAATATATCAAATGCTCCTCGTGGCCTTGGGAGGGTCAAGCCCAGTATGATATATAGAGAAGACTGTGATGGCTGAAGGTCGTGTCAGCTTCTTCTGCATAATGCATGAATCCTGTAACTCTGTCTGACTCCAATCTTCTGAACCTGAACCTTGGGATGAAAATTTTACTAAGTAAATCAGCGAGCATGCTGGCATTTCTATTAACCTCCAGTGTGCTGCTGACACAAACGTGAATCATGGTAAATAATATCTTGCAAACTGTAAATCTTGTTTACAACTTGGGCTGAGAAGTGATGTCATGGGATAGTGCCATCTGTTTGCTGTTTGTTACGGCTAATTCCTTTGCACAGAGGCAAAAGAGACGGGGATTCTAAAGTGCAGAATTATAATATAGCTCAATAAAAACGGAGATAATAATTTGATCGCTTACTACATCTGCTTAAAGCATTTATTTCTTTAAACAGCCCATACAATTCAAAACATCTGCACATAGTGATGATATTTTATTCTATTTATTATCAAAGTTGATCAACTTTATGTTTTTACAGGTTAGATTCAGTTTTTGATGAGTGGTATTTCCCACTTCAAACATGAAAATAGCCAAGAGCTTTGATTTATGCATGCATGGAGTGAAACAAAAGAAAAGGAAATGTTGACCTTTACAGGGAACAGAAAGGGTCAGTGCGGCAACTGTGCCTCGCAGGCAAATTGCCTCCCAGTGCTGGAGATCTATTCTTACAACAGGGTTGAAATTATTATCCTTTGCCATTTGTTTTTTGTCTCAGGTAGAAATAGGGAGAGGCATGATGTTTCTGTCTGTTGTACGGGTCACCTCGCAACCACTACAAAAAAACAAAACAAATGAAGCTGTTGTGGCAGAATTATATTCTATTCAGAGAAATATTTGTGTGGCTGGCGGCGCAGAGAATCTTCACTTTGTTTCAGACGCTGCGTGCAAGTCTACAAGCTCTCCTGCCCTCTTTTATTTCTGTATCAAAGGGTAAAGTAATGCAAAATGTATATGGCCCTTGGCAAAAAAGATGGTGGTGCGGCTCAGTACAGGAAGATCCGTGTGCTAAAAGCTTGAAACATCTGTGTAAACACATGGCCTTTTTCCAACCATGTAGACAATGTTCTCATAGCCTTAAGATAGATGTCCAAGGCAATATACCTTGCCCCGGGGCCACGCTGGGATGGCTTTGAACATCTGAAAAACCTTGAGCTTCAAGCAATATTTCAATATTCAAACTCGATGGCAAAGTATATAGGAGAATTCAACCAATGGCTGATATTTTAATGTTTCTAAGCATTTGATAAATTGTACCAGTGGTTATGATTGTTTCTTTTTTGCCAGATTACATTCAAATGTAAGGGACTTTTATATAACAGGGTTTGGAAACGCAGGGCAAACAGAACGAGAAATAGAGGAGCTTCTGTCTTTGTTGTTCTTTAATTCTGTTAATAGCCCAAGGTAAAGATTTATCTGCTCTTGTCAATTTACCTCAGCCTCAATATAAAGCACCAAGGTCACTTTTTCCTTGCCTGGCCCACAGGATTAAATTGTCATGTCCCTCTAATAGGCAGCACAGGGAATCATTAGTCCAGCTCAGCTGCCTGACTGATAGGCATTTCAGTCCAATCATGGGAGTGTGCCGCCACAGGCCAGCCAGTATTGACACTGTGTCAGGACTGAGAGGGGACGCCTTAATCAGCCAGGACACACTCAACATTGATTTGACAAGCTGCCGTAATGACCCCCTTGTTTTGGTAAAGGATGACTGTTTATCCAGGCTGGCATTGATGCACTTGGAGTGCTGCATTGTCATGGAAACTATTATCACCGTCAGCAAAGTCTGTGCAGCTGGACGAGGGTTGTCTTTAAAGGGGGAAACTCCTGGATTTGTGTGAATGTACATTAACAGCCCAGTAATATCTAATATCTTATCAAGATAATTAAGAACAAAAATAGGCTTGAAACAAGTTAAATCAAGTTGAGTTGATCAAGTTGATTGAATCTAGTATATCTAGTAAAAACTGCTGGGTGTAAGGAAATATCTTGTCAAACATGATTTTGCTTCTTGCAGTGTTTACCCTTTGGGGTTTGTTCCACCTTGGTTGAAAAATCACTGCGCTCGGCTGTCGAAACCATGATTCACCAAGGTTAGATGACACCATTATTGGATTGTATATCATGTTTTTGCTTTTCCTCCGAACTACAGTTAAATATTACCACGGTAGAAAATCAATAATGGTTATTGAAGTCGACCAATGAGTTAGATAACTGTCACTCGATCTCTTACTTTCTAACAAATCAGTGCTTAACTTCATTTTCCTACTTAAATATTCAGACGACGATGCCATCACAATTTGAGAGCACATTTAATGATTAAATCACTAAAATTAAAGTCAATTAAATTAATTTAGCGTTCCTCATAGTTGACATAGGGTGATCGTTCTTTTTCTGGGTTTGGTACATGTTTGATTATTAAGAGGTGGCGACACTGCGGCTGACAGGAGGAGCAGGGAAAAATCAGCGGCTTCTCTGAGAGGTGTTAGACTATAAATATTATTGGCATGCTGACAGTCTCCCACAGCGCCATGGTGTGTAAAATCGTTAACAAGCAACATGATGGGCCCTCTCCATCCCCAAGGTGAGAGGGTGCAGAGTGTTTTTTATCAGCCATTATCCCGAGGGTGCAACGAGGTGTCACTTGATCTGTCTGCTTATCAGAAGAGGGTCTTCTGTCATCATCACGGAAGAAGACGTTACATGTCCCTCTTTGATAGACAAATGTGTTGTCTGTGCCGAGCCTTGCCGGAAAATAAACGACAACACACTGCAGAGCACAATACATCAGCTTTTAATTTGTGAAAATACAAAATGAAATCATGTACAATTTATGTACAAGCCTATTTGTACAAGACAAACTGTATTCATTATTGGGATTATGACATAGTCAGAAATATCAACTTAGCACTGTCATTGTATCCACAAGTTAATGTGCTAAAAAAAAAAAAGAAATCACAAACTAGACCGAATGTCTCTCAACCCCACAGGAACTGGCAAACAAGAAAATCTGTCCCACAATAACACACTAGAAAGAAAATACTTCACATTAAGCTTTACAGATTTATTCGAAGAGTGCATAAAATTGAATTGCAGTCAGACTCTGCTAATGATGATGGATCGATTCAAAAATAATTTTAAGACTTAAGACTAAATTATTTACTACAGTTCTGTTTTTTTTAACTCCAGGGAATTACAGCCTTTAGATTAAGAATACTTTTTGTAGAATGGTCTCTGAGATGGGAACAAAAAGGAAAAAGTACATTTCTCAGTCTCACAGCAAAAGTACATATTGCTTGAAACTAGACTAAACTAGAAGCCTCTTTTCGCAGCGGTGGGTCTTCAGGAGTCCTCCGATGGCTTCAGCACTGCCTGGCACATTACTGGCACTGAGGGAGCGATGGCTTTCATGTTCTCTGTGCCAGTAAAAATGTCAAAACCTCTCTGTTTTTACATTCAACGTGAATCCTCGGCTAGACTGTGACACGTCCTCCGTAGGTTAAGCATGAATTGGATTGCTTGTGTTTTATATATGTATTTATTTTGAACTTTCCTCCCCCTTCCTCGATTCTGAAGTAAAGTGACAAAAGTGCCAATATAGATATGTTCTATTATTCAAATAAGACATGATTAATAGCCTTTCTTGGCTCAGTATTTGAGCATTACGTGCTTACAAACTGAAACAAGTGATTAATCATCAGATGTGTATTAATTGATTGTTTTAGGGATTTATCAGAAATGTAATCCATCACCAAAATGGTTAACCAACACAATCTTAATCTATCAGAACATATAAATAGCCAAAAACACGTATTTTCATGATAGAGCTGTTTTTTACGGATCTATATAAAGCATGAACATGTCTGATTATGGTATTAAGATTGATCATGGAGTTCATACAAGCACTTAATGGCCTCCAAGACAATCCTGTGTCAGGCAGTGCTTTCAGCCAAAGGAGGAATTTAAGGTGCCCACTTCATGCGATATGTGGCTTTCACGTTCACCTACAGACTTATAATATGGCGCCATGCTGTATCATAATATTTGGCTTTGCTGTCTATGGTGTCTAAAGTAAAGGAATAACTGTGTAAGATTTCTGGTTATATTGAAATGTTGCCAACAAAACAGCTCTATCATATTTGGCTATTAACAATAAAAGAAAGTAGACTATTCCCTGTGTTTTACCCCTGGAGCAACTTCACTCTGTAAGATTTCTGGGATTTTGGACATTGCAACCAAACAGTGACATGAAAACATTTATAACAAACGACGCAAAAAAGGCAAAGATAAGACCAATATAAATGGATACAGATAAGGCTGGAGCCAAATGCCATTTACACATGGACGCTGGCCGTCGTAACTGTCACAAATGTTGTGAATTAGCTCCAAATGGCAAAGTAATCACCGAGAGTCAGTCACTGACGTTGCCATCGTGGTGGGATTGCAGCTGGATGTAAAACACTCATTTTTATATACTGTACAGAATCACTCTGCAACACTGGGTAGAGAAAATTAAGTAGTAGTAGTTGTTCTTCATCGAAAGCTACAAAGGCAACTTTTACAATAGCAACATTTGATCCAACAATTATAATAAATCACCTTTTGTAGTAGTTGTAGCCATTTTTACATTGCTCGTCTCCTTTGAGTGACCCTCATTCCCCAAAATGGACCAAAAAAGTTATGGAGTCTGGTCACTACTAAAGTGATAGTTGATGGGTTGGGATGCTTGTCTGTATTTACATTTCATGTATGACTGCTTGTACAACAACTTTGCTGCAGAGAGGTGAATGAGGAAAGTAAGTGTTCGTCTCATCAACTGGTGATTTATGTTTGCAGGTAAGAGGAGATCTCAAATCCCAGTCTGACACCTACATGAGAAGCCTTTGGAGTCCAAGCATCCAGGTGTCAGCGCGGGTCCCGAGCTCAGCACTCGTCCTCTGCTTCTCTGATGGGTGGAATCGAGCTGCTTGTGGATTTACACTGACTGACTTGGTTGACGGCGAGAGTGTTCACAGGCTTGATCTGTATGGTCCTCATCAGGTGGGTATTCTCTGGCTCATCTGTAAACCATGTCTTTTCTGAGAGAGAGACAAAATCATGTGGAGACAAAGAGGGAACATCAGAGGGTTAATGCAACCTGGAGGTCAATTACATTTTCAGTGTCACCACTTTGTGTTTAAAGTGCACACAGAACATTAGGAGGACAGTGTTGAAAGAAGTGGTTTTAATTGATGGTGCGGAAATAGGTTCTGACGTGATAAAAAGGAGCTCTGAGTTGTAGTAAGTATCACTGAACCGCCCATTGTCCCAGTTTTCACCCCTGTAATGTCACTCATCAAGAATGTTTCTCATCTAAACCATACTACCGTTGGAGCATGCTGTTTTGTTAGGTCAGCAGACATGCAGGTCATCACTTAAAAAAGTCAGGATTAAATCCTGAAGTTGAAGTAAATGCTTTTTACTTTCACAATTCATACATTAAGGTCCCCTCCCCCCCCGCAATCTTTTTTAGCAGCTTGAGGCTTTTGGCCTGATGGAACCTTCTTTTCTTATAGAAGGAATTGAGAAGTCTAGATGAATATACTGGCGGTGATTCATCCGCTTGGCAACACCCATGGTCATGCATTTTCATCAGCATGACTTAAGGCTGTGGTCATACGGTACATTAACACATAAAACAGTAGCTACATGTTGCCAATAATAAAACATCCAACATCACTTGTTACAGAATAAAGTGAAGTAGCATCAAACCATTCAGTTGCAATCACAGTCAAGCCTACAGAGAGATGTACTGCATAGGTCACAACCATGCGCTCCTGATGCAGTCATTCGAAAACAGCGAAACTACTTGGCTTTCATTCAGAGGGCAAGATGTCAGCAAGGACATGAATGTGTTCAATGCATTATTTAAGATCATGCATAATCATTCACTTTGGTACCTTGGCCAACTCTATTCATCCTTGTTGCACTTTGGAAAGAGAAAGTAGTACACTGAATGTAAGCTAAATTGGAAATACTAACGTGACCATAAATAACAGAAACTGATCAGAGTCATAAAAACAGATGCTCTCATTACATATGGGTGTAGAGTAGGTTAAACAATAGACTGTGACCAAATAGCTAAAACAAAAGTAAAAAAAAAAAAATGGATCGTGACAAAACATTTCAAGTGCCAAGCAGCCGTACTGTATCCATGCCTATTGCAAGAACTTGGGGGATGATGTTATCCATGTTTCAGGTGTAATTCCGAACCCAAAGAGCAACATGCAGTTAACATACCAAATGTGTTATATATTACACTTCTGTATCAGCAAAAGCAAGGTGGCTCAGCAACTTAATGTCAAATGTAAGGTAAAATGCATTTCTTTAAGCGGAAATAGACAACTTTTTGGCCCAAATCTGTCATTATGGTGTTAAAACTTATTGCACAATCTAAGCCTTGGTTTCACTATGTTATTCTCTTGGCCACCGGGACGCAATTTTCACAGAGAAATGACAACTCACACATAGCTTAACCAAGTGACCACTGACCAAACAATATTACCAACTGGAACCACTAGGGGCACGAAAGTTGTCTGTTGCCACTTTAAATGTGCAATGTATATTCATTTGTGCAGCTCATGTTTGGGTTTCTTAGCAAAGATTACTAACCATAGAAATCTTGTAGTGTTCATTCAGCAGCTGGGAAAATGTAACATCTAAAAATATTTGAGTGTGAATATTTTCTCATAGAAACAATAATATCACAAAGTACTTAAAGAATGCATACCTCTGCCAGTCCTGCAAACTCCTCTTAATGGGTTAATAATAGAGAATGTTTCGATTTTTGTGATTGAAATACACAGTGATGGACAGAAATGCGTATTAACACTTGTACAATATTACGAGTTGTAGTAATTTAAATTCATCATGCTGTTGTATTGCCAACCGTAGCCAACATGCCATGCTCCTGGATTGGGGGTTGGATTCTCTCATTTTTACAGAGTTCTCCAGCGTAAAAGGTAACGGGCAGGTTTGGAGGATGATGATTTTGCTCTATTGTCCCAAGATCTTCTGGGGCAGTTTGTAGCAGAATGTAAAAACATGATCAGTGGCCTATTGTCAGTATGTTATGGTTGGATAAAAATGCAATCACTGGTAATCCACCAAGTAAGAATAACCATGTTGTTAGGCAGTCAAACATTCACTAAAATGCCATGAAAAGGTTTAACAATTATAAAATTACAGTCAGATATGACATTCACAGGTGAACACAAAATAAAAGTGATGGTGTCGTGGCTTTATTTATAGCTGTAGCATTTTCTACTTGTAAATATCTTGACATAATTGATATTTCATGGAGGCTAATAACAATTAAGAAAGAGTATAGCATTCAAATGTTCAAAAGGCCTCAAGAGGACATGACGTTCAATATTTCATAGATATGACAAAATGTGTTTTTTTTTTTTAAGAAGTAAATTAAAGTGCAGTTCAAGTACAATTTAAGTTCAAATAGCACAAACCCAAGTTTCAACAGAGTAAAACTCGTTATGCTTTAAGGTCGAGACCCGATGACCATTGTCACAGAGCAGAAGAAAGCACGGTATGAGTAAAACTAAAGGGTTTTAAAATATTTATCACTTCTTACTCTGAGGGGATATGTTCAGTTCTATAGAGTTGGTCCAAATTACCAATCACAAAAAGGCCCTTTCTTTACATTTGACCAAGGGGACAACATCCTAATCTAAAACTACAGCAGGAAGATTGATGGCGAGTGAGTGGGTGCTCTACACAGGCACCACCTCTCGCCTCAATGTTCTGGAAATTTTTCCTGCTGTTGTGAACACGACTGACCCAAATCATTTCCTTCTGTGTTTTTCATATGTGAACGGCAAACACTCAAATCTTCCGGACATTTTCCAGAGTTCAAGTCTGAAAACTTCATAAGAAACTACAAGAAACACCACAGTGTGAGGAGACCCCCAGGAAAGACCGAAGCCCCTTTGTGTTAGCCTTCTTTACCCCCATGACGGGGGATGGTCCTGCTCAAGGGGCAGCTGTTCTCTGCTGTTATTAAATGCAAACTATAGATATAATAGAAACACATTCAGACAAACATACACACATTGCCTGGACCCTGCACAAGGACCCACAAGACAACACCGTCGACAGGCACAGTTCACGGACATAGAGAGTCAGACAGCTTTAGAGGGGCACATACTTTTGTTTGTCTCGTGAGTCCCTGCTCTTGTTGCGGTTGGTGCGGTTGGTGGTTTGGATAGAGTGGACGGAGGAGCTCTTTTTGCTGGAGGAATGGGAGGAATGGGAAGAGTGGGAGAGGCTGGTTCGAGACTGGCCGGCGTTGTGGTCAAACTGCATCAGGCAGAATATCAGGTCTGAGGGCACCAGCTCAAACGCATACGGCGGATTGGTTATGACATACCTGGAGGAGAGAGGGAACAGATGGGCAGGCCAGTTCTAAATATAGAGTAGGTAGAAGTGATCTTTTGTGGTTCATATAAATTCAAGCACACATTAGGTCCGTACTCACCGTTTGGTGCATTGGCTTTGTGAGTTTAAATGTGCGTCTCGTAACCGGTAGATGCCAAAGCACAGCATGTTGTATGTTTTCAGGGCTTTACAAAACAGGTCACCATAACAACCACCATCCTGCAAGACAGATACACAGTGAAGTACAAGGTCTGTATTTTAACATAAGGCTGTGTGTGTTCTTTTCTACTAACTATTGTAACATATGAATATGAAATGTAATATTGCTGGGATATTTTTTTTCCACTAAATGTACTTATCTGATTATGAATTGATTGGATTAAAATGTCATCGTCACAGAACTCGCCTATTTTCGGCCATAAAATCCCTTTTACCTGAACCCTGAATCACAGCCTGTTAGTCTGAGTCATTTGACTAAAGTCAGCTCCCATAACACAAGCAGACAAAGATGTGCTTCGCCCCCGGGTGACAAGACCAGTCACTTACCCCCAGGTCGGCGAAGGGCCCGTCGTACAAGGCCAGCTGTGCCACGCGACACCTGTCCCTGTTCGCCAGGGTCTGTGGCGTGCTGTAGCCACCCCGTAACGCATTCTCCTCCGCCAGCAGGCCCTCCAGCTCCGGGGTCGCGCCGCCTGTTACCAGCGTCCGGATCAAGGTGAGGATATTATCATTGAAGTATGTCTGAAGGAATGAAGGTAGAGGGGATGTGAATCCTTAAGCAGGCGCCAACAAAGTCACAACTGAACCTTCTCAAAGTGCCAGCCAGCCTGAACGGTGCTATCTAACTCTTCTCTGTCACGTCACATTGCGGTGTACAGCGAGTGAAAAGACAGGAGAATCCAATTACTTCAGGTTACTCTCACTCCCCTCAGAGAGAGAGAGAGACGTAGGAAGTACATGAACACATTCGTGCTGTCCGGGCATTAACATGTTGAGCCCAAAGATGCACTTTGCTCAGTGTAGTTACGTTTTTAAATTCAAACCTGTAATTGCTTTGTTATTTTTAAAGAGGGCAAATGTCTGCCCTCTTTTTTTTGTTGTTGCTCTGCAGTCTCTCGTGCCCCCCCTGCTTGTGCAGCACAGTGACATCTCCCTCTGCTGCTGACAGCCCTATTGACTAAGATGATGGATGAGGGCTGTCCATTAGGTAGCATTACCTTTGTCTACACTGGAGCGCACTTGACGGCAGCTTTGTTCTAACCTCACTCAAACTGAAAGGCAGACAAATGAAGCCATCATACCTACAAGTTCCAGTCTTGTCATCTATTGTTTTAATGGGAGCAGAGTGCGCCTACGTTTTTTGAAAGGGGGACCAGAGGTATTCTGCTATCTGTCCTCATATCAAAACAAGATTTATTTGTATATATCAGGTCACCGACTTCACTCTAAGCTTCCATCACCATCTCTTTATAGCTACATTTTTGTGCGTATGTTAAATTGATTGTGACTTACAGCACTCATTAAGGAATCCAGCACACTGACTGCAAAGGCTGTCCCACAGGCGAAAGGCTGAGTGAGGTATAGCTCCGTGTCGGGGTCGTCGTCGTCATCTTGGTCCAGGAACTGAACATTAGAGTCATTCACTATGGGTGTAAATGTACATTTCATTAGTTATTTAAATTCTGCTTGTTTGTGTTCCGCACACTTAAACCAGACCTCATGGTTTTGTTTGTAGTTTCGAAAAATAAGCATGAATTGTGTGATTAAGCATTCATTGATGTGGAGAGTTGGGCACAACGGTCAGTAGCTGCAGATATGGACTGTATTAGAACATCTGTTTAACAAATTCTCCTTAATATCTTTGTTCAGAATTTGGACAAAACTGCAGTTTTTTTGTTTTTTTTCAATCAACTGAAATCAAATAGTCGGATGATCGTGTTTGAACAACTAGCCACAGCTACATTCCATATCCAGGCGATTCATGCACAATCATAACACCATGCATATCGTCAAAGCTCCCGGCCTTGATTCAAAGTCCTCCTGAGGTCAATATCTGTAACACCAATAAGCCATTGTTTGTCTTACAAATCCAAGACAGAACTTCCAATTACTTGAACGTGCATGTCAAAACAAATGAAAGCATCTCATTGCCCCAGAACCTTCTTTGAAGATGTCTTTGAGCACAAAAACATATGCAGTAGCTGGAAGAAAGTAATGATGTAAAATTGAGTTTGAGAACTGCTACTTCTGTGAGGACAGAAATAAATGTCAGTCATATCGACAGGGCTGAGATGAAAGAAGGGCCAGAGAATGTGATCCGACAGGAGATGCTATGAAAACTGCCACGAGGACTTGTGAGGGATCAAAGGCCTTGTAATTCTTAGAAAAATAAAAGGGAACAATTTTGCTTTGAGATAAGGGGCCAAAACAAGACAGGCAATTTCAACCAGAACCAAGGGTAAAATGTGCTCAAAGTGATGCTGTGGGAATGGACTGAGCCCCTTGTGCAGCGAGAGAAATCAAAAGAAAGCTGATATGGAGGCAGCAGCAGTTACAACACTGCAGTACAGGACAGAGGCACTTCTTACCAAGCTCAGTTATCATTTGTATGCTGGTCCCACTGCTTTTATCCTGACTGAATGAAATCACAGGCAGTGTTTTGCCCGGCTTTGCTAATGGTGCTAGACAAGTGTTGAGGAAAAAGAGTTACTGGAGCACGTCAACAAGGGACAAAAAAAAAAGTCTCAACTTTTAGTATAGTTAATCAAGTGTTGACAGCCTATAATTGCAGAAATGTGTTTTCACATCTGTTTACTACTTAACCGTTAAAAAGAAAAATTAAAAACATGCAGCATATCAATCATCTGACACCAACTAAACCGTACCAAGTTCTGTGATGATGGGAATATTCGCTCCAGTTGTGACAGAGGTCTGCCTCACTAATCCATGGACGGGGCTGTTTTCAGGAGAAGATCTATCCATCCCTGGTGGTGTGAAGCCTAAACGGACACACAACGTAACATAACATAAAGCACATCATGTTATGCAATATTCAATACTTCATCAGAGGCTGCAAACGGGCATATCAGCAGAACTAATACACTGGGGCTATTTCATCCACTGCTAACGCATTAAGTTGCTGAGTGCGATGTTAGTGTACTCCTGACCAGGTCCAATATTAGTCTATATATAATAGATGTGACATACTGCTCATTTTGTTTCCCTCAGACTGTGTGTGCATGGAGATGGAAACCTTTTACACACACGCGCGCACGCACAAAGAAAAGCATGTGTACTGTACATTTCCTGGACCAAGGAAATAGAAAATAACTGACGCAAGATTGAATTCAGATTGACTTGACATTCCTTGCTTTCCTCAGACTGACAAGTAAGCACATTAAATCAATGATGCTGTATGTATTATACATGGGCCCTGTTTTGACATCCATCATTTACTGCTGACTAAGGCAAACGCGAGGTCATACATGTATTACAGCAATAATGAAATTGGCAGGGAGTTTTTTCTCTCTCTCTCTCTCCTCAGGTCAAAAGGTTTCCAAAAGCATTTTTCTCAATGACCATTATTGAAGGCCATCACGAGCCGACTGATTGTGCCATATTCATGAATTATACACATTTCTTTCTTTCTTTTTTTGACAAAAGCAGTCCGAGATATTGGAAAAAGTATAGAATGTGAGTAAGCCAGGTGAAGCTGCTGTGCCAACGCTGTGCTGGTTGCCACCAATTAGGTTTGTGAAGAAAGCAGTTGTTATAGTAACCTGAGGAAGAGTCAGTAGGGTTTACTGTCAAATGCAGTGACATGGGGTCAGCCAGGCAGCACCCAGTGAGCGATATTCTCTGTGCCAGCGCCCTGTCCCTCATAGGCAGTGCAGTGAACTATGATAGGGCACTCCTTACCTTGGGAATTAGCCTGCAAGACCCCGATGCTGTCGTCAAACAGCATGGATTTGATGTTGAGTGACGCCAAGATGCATTCTTTGTCCTGCAGTGATGCGTCGTCAATATTGTTCTGATTGGCTGACAGAATGACACACATGTCACAGAGGTTGATGTTGACAGCCCTCAGATCTGCCCGACTCAACGGTGTGCCCTTTGAGAGGAAGTGAAGGGGAGAATTTGTTATCTCTTTGATGATGATGAAAAAGTCTGTAAATGTAACTTTTGAATTTCCATTTTCATCCTTGAAACTTTTTTTCAACCCAGTGCCCTACAAAATATTATTACATACAACTTATTTCCTTTGTCAGATATGTTGTTAAGGACACCAAACTGACTAAGTGTGACATTTTGACACTGAACAAAAGTCAAATACAGTCGATGGTCATGATACCTGTAGTCACATCTTGCATGCCGTGTGTTTAATTTCCCCCAAATTATGAGCTTAGTCCTTAAGAGACAGGCTTGTTCACTTTGTCATACCTGTGACAGTACTGTAGATAAATGTTGGACATTGGCCATTTTGGTTTACTCACCGGCAGAATAGAAACTTTTGGAAAGTTGTGAAGAGTCTCCCACTCTCGCTTCAGATACTCCAGGGAGCCGACAAACACGATGTGCTTCAGCTCATGGTAGTGAAAGTTGCTCGCTCTCAGGGGCATGACAAAGTTTCGGAGACCGATCAACGCCGATTTCACATCTCCGAAAATGCACACGACCACATGACCGCTCAGAACAGTCATGGCCGCCTCGCTGCGGGTCTGAGACGAAAAGAACGGACAAGGATGAAGGATAAAACAAAGATGTTCATGACTGAAATGTTGCGTAAACAAATGGTAATGCTTTCTCATCTTTTACTCGCCTGCTCACCCAGTGAAATATAGCACCTGGTTTATGACCGCAATAGACTATGAAAGTCATTTGAATAATGGCATGTGTATTAGTATAAGAAATGTTCTATGTAAAGGTCCGCCATATACCAAATGACAAGTCAGACACCTCATTAGAGTGTTTAAGTGCCCTGTCAGCCTCTGATGGTGCTTTGTGACATGACACATCTGTCACCAGGCAGAAGAGTGTCAAGGAAAGATGACGTGTGCCGCGTCGAGGCGCAGAACCCACCAAGATGACCTTCTCGATGTCTTTGGACGGGCACCAGTGGAACATCCCCGTGGAGTCGTATCTCTTTATGTTCTCGTCCATGCTCTCTATCTGCTCGTTCCCAGGGACGAGGAGCGGGTCGTGTCTAATCAAACAAGAGACGGGAGGGAGGAAATAAAAGAACATCATGAGACACTGCAACTCTGGATTGAAATGAACTGGTTCTTGGGATTTGACTGTTAAAGCCAAAAAAGGAAATAAACCTGAGAATAGCAGGTTTCATTTTTTAAAACATTCATCAATAGATCATCAAATTTTAGGGATCTCTTTTTTAAAAAGTGCCTTTTTTCCATATTCCTCTCTGTACTCCTGTCAGAGGCCATCTGCAGAAACGCCAAACAACACTGCTATGTCATCAAGCAGAGCGACATCAGCAGCGGCAGCCAGGCGGAAGGAGATGCCAGCAACACACTGCACTGACTGGCATGAGCACGGAGACGCAATTTCGCCCCCTTTACTGCTTACAGCTTTTGACTTGGTGCGCTTCGCCGTAAAAGCTCTAACAGACCAGACTTTAAATATTTCAGCAATTTGCCCAATCATATTTGCTTTCTAAAGTGACGGGTATTAATTTTTAAACAGAGCATCAGAACTACATAAACTAATTTCACTGCAGGCACAGTGGTGAGTGTCATCCCGGACTACACTGACCATAGTGGTCTCCGAACATGAGTACCTGTCTGAGTGACACGATGGTTTAAATTCTTTGAGATTTACAAGTTTTTCGTTACCAAAAGCAGCATCTGAATTTCAAACCATTCCGAAATAGAAATTCGATGAAAATAAGTAGATTTATTTGCAACAAAAAACTAATCCAAAGGAAAATAGTTTCAAATAAAATACATGTTATTGTAAAAAAATCAAATAAAAAAATCTATGTAATATCTTCTTCGATAGGTATGAACTCCAGATGCATTATTTAATTTAAAATTTCCACATGTCGCAACAGGAAAATCACAAGGTAAAAAAAATGAATAAATGAATGGGTCTTTCAGTAACACGCGTGCTCTTCCTGCAATGACATTTTAAAAAGTCTGCCAAGAAAAAGGCATATTCCTTCCAATTTTTATCTGAAGTATTTAAATTTCTGAAGCTTTTAGCCACAAAAACATTAGTCCCGAACCATTCCATTAAACTCATGTGGTTCTATTGTTACCAATTCAATGCACTTCCCATCTATCCATTTTCTTATCTGTCTCCCATTGTTCAGGGGCTGTAGCCTTTCCCAGCATGCATTATGAGGGAGGCAGAACATATGCTGAACAGGTCCTCAGTCTATCACACAGCTGACACACACACTGCACAAAGACTGACTCATTTGCACACTTACAGGCGATTGGCGCTGGCCAATACAACTAAAATCAATAGCACAAAATGAATTAAAATGTACGCATGTAAAGTTATGAATCAAATTGTAGTGATTTTTTTCTCTTCATCTTATTCTGTTGACAGTTAAAATTACAATTTGCTTGGAATCATTGAATCATTAAACACAATTTGCCAGAACAATGACATAGACCGATCACATCATCACATTAGGATTCCACTGGAAGTCAATAAATGATGATATTGATTAACTGCCTGATTTGAATTTTTCTGAATGCCCGACCCTGCATGTCAAGGCAAAGCCATGCAGACAAAAGGGGAACATGAAAAGTCGAAATCAGTACAACCAGCCAACGCAGTCAAACAGAACCAGTGGTATCTACGGAGCCGTGTGCTGCCCAGCACAATTCCCCTTGCACTAAATCAACTTTGTCAGATTGAGATCACAGTTGAAGATGTTATCTCCTGAAAAAACACAGACAGCAGCCTTCTGTCTCTGTCTGAAACCTTTTAAGTTCCTCAAGTCTTCTGCCCGTAAGAAGAGCATCTCTCTAATCCATGTGACTACTTTAAAAGAATGCTACCTTGAGTAACACGTTAAGTATGCATGAAAGTGTCAACTGAAACTAGCATCCCTCAGGCTCCGAGAGGCTGAAGCCAAAAACCCCCGCCTTTGGGCTTATATACCCTGAGGCAAGACCTGGATGTACTTTCAAGAATAGAGGTAGTTGGAGAGGAAAATGTCTTCCCTGCCACGTTTGGCCTCTCAGACTCGGATCTGTCAAAGCAATTTTAATTTGAAAGGCCACGGGGTGTGCAAAATTAAATTCTTCGGTTGAAGGTTTGTACACATTATATTTTAAAAGTGCAAAACTTTTAAGTGTACAATGTAGAAGTGGGAGGAAATATCACCTCGTATAAGTTCAACACGCTGAAACCTTCAACTCCATGCTTTTTTCTATACATTGCTGTAGTAACTGATGTTCATGATCGAGGCGTTTCTACATTATTTGTAGGATCAGTTACAACTGATCATCTAGAAAATATCAGAAAGTAGAGATAGGGGAGACGTGGTGGTCCAATAGTTAGGGTGCTGGTTCCTAGTTTGACTTCCAGCCGGCCGCACTATTTATTGCATATAATTCCACGACTCTCTCACCCTGTTTCCTGTCTCTCCCTCCCTCCTATCAAATAAAGACATAAATATGTTTCTTACATTAGAAACCTATAATAGCAGTCAGTAGAGTTCATTCCTCCGCCAGGGGCCAACAGTCCCCTTAAATTCAATCAAGTCACACCAGATTGCAAACACTCATATATATCAGTTCCCTAAATATGGCACATTTTTCCATCAAAATCCAACAATTATTCCTGGAGAAATCATCGTACAACATTTCAAAAGATCCACCCCTTTGTCCAGATCCATGCCAAAATTGAATTGCTTCTCCCCTGGTCCATGGCCCATTCTTCCACCAATTTTTGCAGAAATCCTTTCAGTAGATTTCAAACCATTGGACAGGGGCAGAGACATAACCTCCTTGGGGGACTAACCATTCACAATAATGTCTTCCACTTTATTGTCTTATCTGACGAGCAGGCACAAACCTTTTCCAGTCACGACGATGTAAAACAGAATAAAACCTCTAAAATCCTCCTCCTGAAAAGCGTGGAACCAAAACATGTTTGGGATCTCTGCTTGATGACTCAAGTCCAAGATCTATTTCTTGTCAATAAGCTCATTGATTGGTTCAGCCTAGTTGTCCCCGACAATAACCTTCCATAGGTCTCGTTGAATTCTATATCATCAAGTTCTTACAGGACTAAAAGCATTTAGTGGCTTTACACCTCAGCTAAATATTTCATCAGAAGTCAAATGTTTCACCACTCACTCAGCGGAGCCGCTGTCACTTCAGTTTGTCCTTGTGGAGATGACTGGTGAGGCAGAGCTCTGCCAGGATAGCTATCGCTCACTGTCAGCCATGACGGCCTGTCACTATCCTGCACTGCCAATTGCCTCAGCTGTGCTGTAGCAGACATGACGTGTATGTCACAGTGCGGTCCGATGTGACCAAACGTGTTGTGACATCCCACAATTAGATGTGTCTCATGACCCTTCAAGGAGCCTGTGGAAATGGTGTTAATTTCAGTGAGGTCGTCATCGCTAAGTTCCAGACAGGACGTGTTAGTTTGCCGATACATCTGGAAACAGGAGACACTCCGCAGCCGAACGCTCTCTCCCTCCGTGCGGTTTGTTTCGCTACGCGGAGCTGACGCGTCTGTGTGCGTGTCACTTCAGTAAGCACACTTCTAAACATTCAAGATGATCAGCGCCATAATTCCGCTGCTTTAGTCGCTAAATGACACGCCGTGGTTGCAAAACATAAGGCCAGGTGTCTTCTGGAGGAGCGTAATGACAGCTGAGAGACACATAAAGTAGCAGCTAGACGTGCATAATGTGAAGATTTTCTATTTCAGCCTCACTGCACTGGCTCACTGTAAACCCGAGCAGGCAAAGTCTGAAAATCCCTCCCCTCATGCAAACTGACAAAGGCTTGATCTTCAAAACCCACAGCCAATCTGTTGGTCATTACTTATTTACAGAGGCCTTGAGGCCGCAGGTCCTGTAAAAACACATTTGATATAGTATACACCCGGATGTTTTTTTCTCTGCTTGTTGCAATGAAGTATCCCTTAGGCTACCGCAGTGAATCCCTCTCCGGCGTGTAGGAAGCCAACACGCTGCATGAAACAGCACATCCACCTGTATCGCTCCATGCATTAGCATGGCAAGTGGATGGATTGGTTTGGTGGGCTGATGTTTAGCTGATGGCTATAGCATTGGAAAAAGCCTGGGCTTTACTCCAGGGAGTTTGGAAATCACCCGGAGCGATTCAACCCTCACTCCACTTTGAACCAAGTCAAAAACAAGGGCGAACGCCATAGAGGCCATAGATCAAAGGAAAATTAAAATGAATGTATGAACTATGCACATATACGCTCCTTTTAGATATAATATGAATAACTACTGATCTGCATTGTATCTCACAGTAATAAACAACATAGACATTTGTGGATTAATTGTGCCAAAGTGCCAAATGATTAGCTGTCAAATTAGCAGTGGGGACATAAATGTTTTAATAAAATTCAATCTATATGATTCCACTTTGGCTTCACGTTGGGCGGCAGGACATCCCTGTTGTATGCCGTCTTTATAACATGGCACTTAATGACAGTGACTGCGACTATTATCATCCTTCTAATGGCCTCTTGTTGGATAACGTTGTTATCTCCAGTCAAAATCAATAAGGGCGAGTTTAATTTTACAGGACAAGATAAAAGCAAGGTAGCATTTGAATTCACCTTTCATCGCGATGATACATATCATCTGTGGCCTTACGTGCTGAAAAGAGCTCAGAGGGATCCGACAATAGATGAATCGCCCTGGGCTATCTATCCTTTAGAGCCTCTCTGACTGCCTGGCTGTCATTAGTGCCAGGCCTGTTTAAGATGCTGTAGTCTGTGGGTGTCTCATGAAACCTCGTGGCACAGAGCCCCTCTGCAAGTCTGACATGTTTTCCATGAAAACAGGGGGCACGGAAAATGTTCTCTTAGATGTTCTCCTTTATATATACTGTGGAGTTTTGAGAATATTAAAAAATCTGAGAAAGATATGACAGCTGTTGTTTGTTTTCTGTACATAAAAATGCAAACCTATTGGAAAAGGGTCCTCAATCGTGCACTGATCAATATTCCTACATGAACAAATTATTATTCACAGTGTGAATTGGTGTCGCGTGTTATGACGAGCCCATAGAGATTTATCGCCAGCGTCAGACTCTGCAATTACCCTAAACTTTACGTCGCATTTTTAGTATCTTTGAACTCATTGCTCTGGTTTTATGGCGCACAACTTTACTGTTTTGGCTCGATTTCGCCGTGAACCCCGGCCCGCAGCAGACAGATTTTTTTGTAACTTAGAAAAACAACAACTGAACATTACCGACACAGCACCAAATGGCGGACAGTCGATTGCCGCTTTGAGACATGCACTGGAGTGCGGACATTTGCGTTCTCACTTCAGCGCAGACATTTTGTTGCTCCAGAAATGTTCCAAAACTTTTCGTGCCAGGCCCGTAGTAGAGTCCATCCTGGAAAACCCTCCACGTGAAGGGCAAACTCCAGAACATGTGTGGACTCAATTTTCTGGACATTTTGCAAATCTGCTAATGTTCACGGCTATTTGGTGAGAACAGCGAAGCATTTAGCAGCAAAACAGGCAGATTTTAACACACTTGTCTTCGCTCCTTAATGAGGTGATAACATATCAGAGTTGTGTTTGCGGCATCAGAAGAATTTTGACCAAGATAAGTTCTCAAAGGGAATTTTGTTTCAAGTAAAAAATAAAAAAAGGAATCCTCAAAGCACAAACTAATAACACAGTCAGACGCAGCAGACACGTCCTACCTCATTATCTTGGGCGAGGAGTTCGGAGAGTTCCTCATGCCTCCATTACGTTGCTTTTTTTTGGGAGACAGTGTCGACTGCTGGTCCTCTTCGACTGCAACAAAAGGCATCGGCATGAGGGAGGGAATTCTCAGAGGACACGCACACAATCCACGTATCAGTAACAGTAAAAGAGCGGCACAGCGTGAGTTGAGTTTAGTGAATTCAAAGCGATCACACAGTCACAGAGAGACAGAGTGGGAAGTGATGTTGATGATGATGAGTGGACAGGACACTTTAACAAAACAGTCCAATCATTTGCATGTTTGTGTATGAGGATGCAAACATGCAACTGTGCCATCGTCAATCAATCATGCCAAAGTGTAATCTGCTAATCCGCATAAAGTAATCCCCATATGTGCAATTTTTATGATTCAGATAATAATGGCACCACAAATACCTCACATTGAATTAGGATTCTTTTAAGTTTTTTGACTCCTTTTTTGGAACAAATTTATTTCTCTATTGGCTACGCTAATCAGTCACAATCTCGTTTGATAAAGATATTAACTGGTAAATATTGAGCATCCAAAATCATACACACGATTATTAATTAGTTCAGTCCTTGCGCCAGAGTGATTTATGTACAGCTGAGATGCCCCTTGGACCTTGTCTTTATCACGGCACAAAACTGCACCGAGCTCTTTACATGAAACCCTCGAGCGAAAGTAATGAGGCAAATATTTTCACGAGCAAATATTTGAGTTGAGGAAAACAAATCCACTCTGTGGCTGCCCACGGTAAAATCAATACAAGCAGCGAGAAAAGGGTTTTCGCTAATTTTAGAAGCCATCATTTAAACTGGGACAGGCTCGTTACAGGACATGGAAAATACACTTCAAGGGGGGTTTTTTTTTGGTTTTTTTTTTCAAAAAGTGAAAGAGCTTCCATATAAAATAATATCAAAGATCATGCTCCTCTGCAGATGAACACAGGACTTCAAACACTGCTAACATGTCTAACAGTGACACTATAATGGAAACTGTACAAGGGCGGGGGGGGGGGGGGGGGGGCAGTGCAGAGGGAAGCTCCAGCAACACTGGCCCCTTCACATCTTGCTCGGCCTGTTCAATATTTAATGTTTCACAGCTGACAGCTGCACACACTGGGTCATTAGTAAGGAATGCTACACATGCAACCACTCCAGCCTGGCAAGCACATGCTTTGGATGTGCTGTTGTCGAGCGCAGGCCTGCCAAACACGCCGAGGGGGAGGGGGACGCCAGCCCTTACGGTGCCTGTGACTGAGTGTGGCGTTATTGGAGTGACTGGGGTGGTATCTGTATTTCACCGGCAGGCTACGTGCCCGCTGCAGCCGGCTGGCCTCTTCTGCCAGCCTTGGTCGCCGGCCCGCCCGGCCCAGGTCCCTGGAGCCCATGAAGCTCAGCCTCAGAGCAGAGGCGGGGGGCAGCAGGCTTCCCTTGCGGTTGTTTACCAATGGGACCGACGCGGCGGCGACTCCGCTACGGGGCCCCCTACAGACCTCGTCTGAGTTGTTGTTGTTCAGTTTAGCGGACTTGTTTTGGTCAGTTGATGACTGGATAAGGGGGCCGTCGTTTACTGCTAAACGAAGAGGAGTCAGAATCAGCAGCTGTACAATTCGAGTTAATGGGTTGTTTCCTTTTTTTTAAAAAGGCTTGTTACATCCAAATCACAAACCCCTAGTGGTATCTAGACATGTTAATAGCTTTGGTTTTAATGTGCCAAGTCGTCTGACATTTCTGCCTCCATCCAAGTACGATGGAGATGAATTAAATTTCATTTGTGGTCCTCGTAGCATTACAACATATACAACTTATATTTGAAAGAGTCAATTCCTCAGAGGAACCAGTCCCTATGAAAACTGTTCTGGTTTTGTAATTAGAGGCTTGTTTTTTTAAAAGACATATTGCTGTTGAGTCTTTTTTATATCATTATGTGTTGAAGCTGTGCAACATCAATTGCATTGGGTGGAGGCAGAAATCTCAGAGAGAGATATTTCAGAAACCTGAAACAATCTGCATGTGTGGACACCACGGTAAGATAACATAGAAGGAAAATGCTGGCTTTGTGATTTGCGTGGACTGGCTCTTTAATTCTTCACGTTAACCACAGGACAGGACTTGATTCAAACTGACTTCAATAAGACCTGCAGTGTGTATGTTAATAAAACATCTTGTGACTCTTATCATAATTAAAGCACAATCACTGGTTTTGGGGGGTAATTCTTTCTGGCACAAGAATGCTAATAGCTGAATAATAAAAAACTCATTTTTATTAAACACCACTTAACCACTTGCTATGGCCACCAATGAAATGTGGGATTTGACATTTACTCTGATATTTATAATAAACATGAATTAATAAATATGCTTTCAGGTGTTCCAGCATTTGTTATGCCATAAGAACAAGGAGGTGACACTGTGAGCTAACAACCACGAGCTGCTGTGTGCAGTTTACGCCTGATGAGGGACGAATACGTTCCATATCCACTTTACCATTTGAAATATGAAAGCTTACAATGGCTGCGGTGTTATAACGGAGGCAGAACTGGTAAAGACAACATGATGGACGGAAGGAGGCGGAGGAACAAGGTCCCCTTACTCCAAAAAAAAAAAAATGGCTGGGAGGCTAAAACTAGAGAATGGAGATGATTATTTCAAGAGTCAGCTGTCTAGCAGATTATCCTTCCTTCTCCAGACCTCCACTATTCATCTGCCCCATGTCAAACATGCACAGCAGTTCTCCGGGACAATAGCATTGTGGCATATTTGTTGCCTATCACAAATCCTGTTGAAGTGGGTGGACCACAGGGTTCACACTCCTCTAATGGCTGAAAGAAACGTTAGACCGAGTCTTGAGTCTTAACTCTTTTTTGATGCCTCCTGTATGTTCTCTAAAGATTAATCTTGTTCTAAATCCTATTTTACGTATAAACTTGAAATGTTTTAATGTTTTACACTGTTTTAATTCATCCGCTCTCGCAGTGACGCAGTAGCACCATCTACTGCCGAGCCGTATCTGACCAACCAACACAAACCACGCAGAAACAATTTCCTAAATGCTTTGCATGTGAAATATAAAGATGGATGATGACAGACTGGACGGAGCGCTGAGCGGCGAACAGTGAAACACAGCAGGTTAGAGACAGATCAAGTGGTGATGGCTGCGAATGCACAAGTGGAAGGGTTTAGAAACAAATGACAAACGAGAGAATGTAAACCAAAACTTACTTGATTTGATATATCCATTATAGCTATTTTTAGCTGAGAAGAATGCAGAGAGAGATGAGAGGTTATGGAGAAGATCAGGTTGTAATGAAAGCAAATTATAAATGACAACTGGCAACTGAAGGCTGAGGGGTTTCCCCTTAAGGCGCCAGGTGTGTCCTGAAGACGACATGGTGAATAAAACAAGGGTCAGTTTGGAATCAAGCTTAAACAGTGGATGGTTGTCAGTGTAACTTGGTGTTCACCAGCTGAATAAGTCCCATTTGAGACGTTAAGGTGAGAACCGACTGAGCTAAATTTGGTTTGAAGTCAAGTAAAAAAAAAAAAAATGACATCAAAGTTTAGGGCTGCAAGGGATGTTTCAACATCAATGATGATCTGATTATTTTCTTGATTAATTATTTGATCTCTATAAAATGTCCTCAAGCATGAGTTACAGTAATGTCTTGGTCGTTTGAGTGATCATCTTTTCAAAACCCCAAAATATACTCATTTATAATTATACAGGATGAATAAATACATCACAACTGAGCAGCTGGAGCAAGGGAGTGTTTGCTACTTCCGCTTTAAAAGTGACGTTAAAACAATAATTTGATTGTGATGATAATTATAGATTGTGTTGATAGACTGATGAATAATACTTGTAACAGTATAACTGCTGCTTTCAGCTGTATTAGATGACTGTATTTTAATGTGAAGCAGGTCCTTACTACACTCACACAAGAAATATAGTTGTAAAAACGCTGCTTAAGCTTGACGTCTAAATAATTTAAACCAAATTTAACCTGGTTTTATCCCACGGGATGGACCTGCTCTGACGTTTAGTCGGGGGTTATGCACTCAACATGACTTATAATATGTGACAAACCTGTGTGAGATCTTGTTCTTGAGTCAATGGAATTGAATGGAAAACATTGCTTTTCTTATTCTACTCTTTCCTAAAAGCTGTTCCATTCCCTTTGCACTGCCTGACACAACCTGTGCAGATGCATGGAACTTTGTGTGAGTCACTTTTTTTGGAGCCGTGAGTCCCACACAGGCTCATTAGTACTTTATTTCAACCCCTTGCTCACAATAAAGGTCATGCATTGAGCTTAAGGCAGGACAGTGACAGCGATGTTCAAACAGGGACCTTGCTGGTCCTGGCATCTGTCGCCTGCAATCGGAGGGCGCGAACAGAGTCACAGGACTAACAGGCTAGCATCTGTCCCACAACGAGAGCGGAGGAGAGGGGCGGGGGCACTCGGCTGCCTGGTGGTTAGGAACTGTCAGGCTGAGTTTCATGACAACCGGTAGCACTCCAAAAATGAAAATGCAAACATAATTTCCATGTCAGGCCGTATAAGGCCTCGCTCCGTGCGTCTCGCGCACTGTGTCGACAGCAACTGGAGGAGCTCTGCTCCGGCTTAGCCAGCCGGGCGACGCTCACAGCACACAAGCCTGGAAGACATGTTGAGGGGTGGAAACGCCCAGAGATGCTCAACTACACACAACATGGTCTCTGATCAAGGGACATTCGCTAAGACCGTGTGACAGACTACAACGTTTCCAGCAAATTGTATTAACGCTCTGCAAACTCAGACACATTCTTTGTGCCTTCTGCGATATATCAGTGCAACTTAACACGGCCTCTGGCTTTTAAAGGGCAATCACACGTGAATTAAGAATTCATCTGCGGCTCGAGTCAATTCAGCACAATTCAGTCAATTCCAGTACGATCCAGCAAACTCCTATTGTCCTCTATTCGTCTGGAAACCAACACGATCCAGCTGTATTCCGCTGTATTCTGTTAATCTTGTTGTACAATTCAAACAAAATCATAAGACAAAAAAAAAAAAAACTCTACGACCCAGAGCTTTGCCCGTGGCAATGAATGGGAGACGGGACTGTGTGGTGAATATGTTTTGTTTTTAGAGATTCTAGCCCGTGTGGTTGTTCACGCTTTTGATCTTAATTTAATTAAACCAGTACATTAACCTCAATATGTACAGATCCTATTCAATTAATTACGAGTGGTTTACACGTACAAATATCTCAAATCCAATCCTGTTCACCCGTCTCTGGAGGGCACAGTAGACACACATTCATATTACTTGGATGTTATGTGGTTAATTCTTGAAAATAGGAAGTTACCCTCTCCAGGGACATTATTAGAGCATTAGTGCACACAAGAAAAGTGTGCGGATTCCCAGGTTTCAGTGCGGATCCAAAGATTTGTAGCAGGGATGCACAGCTGTACAATTTGTTTTTTTTAGGGGCTTCAGCTTTTATTGCTTGCAAACATGTTGATGGGATCACTGAAGGGGGAACACACCATTTTGCAGGGGAGAATTAATTCATCACACTCTGCAAAGTTGTGGTAGACCCAATTGAAACTAAGGTCAGCTTGAATTCACATTCTCTGAAAAAACACCAGCAGAACAGTAAACCCAGCATGCGTCAGCTTCAAGCCACCTCACAGAGTAGCAGCACAGGACAAAGAGCACCAACTGACTGCAAATAATAAAGCTACGACACTATAAGCAACCACTCTACCCATGACGGTGACGACGACAGCTGCTAGAGCCAGGCAGCACACACGCTAGAGACACAGTGTACAGTTAGCACAGTGCACATTGCAAAACACCGAGGAGCACATGTCAATGGCGACAACTTACAGGCACGTAATGTGGTCGAGCAATCATTAACAGAGACAGCAGAGAGTGGGATGGCGTGTTGAGAGGAGTCCGTGTTACAACGCACATTAACTGGCATGCAAGAGCAGTCCCGCTCTGAGTGGCCGCAATCAAAACAACATGCCAGTCTTATTTTCTTGAAGGCGGCCGTCTTGGCTACAGTCATGGGTTCAGACAAGAGGAGAGGAAGAGCAGGTTAACGTTGAGGGTCGTTCTGGAGAAAAGTGGGACAAAGGCAAGACAGGGCACAGAGGAAGGCTGCTGCTGCTGCGAGGGGTGCACAAGAGCAACTTGGTCTTGACCACGTGAAAGTGTCAGATTATGGTTTCTTCACTTTGGGTCATTTCTGGGACAAGTGTGGTCCCAAGGTCATGTGATTTGGGGGATAAACATGTTAGGGTGGGTCAGGATGGGGGGGGGCAAGTCATACATTTCTTCAGCAGCATGAGTTCTCTACTGACTGCACCCCTTACCCCTCACCTCAACATGAACCTAAAAGCTTTTGTTTGCTCCACAATTTGGGCATGCATTGTATTTAGAACTGCAACTCTTAAATGCGCTGGTTCCTTATTGGAGACCTGAAACTCCAGGCCAAGATAACAGAAAATCCTCCAACAAAATGTCGTAGTAAATGGGACAGTGTCTCACACGCACCTAGATAAATCTGCGAGTGCATCCAGAGAGGACAACAAAACGAAAGCCAGCTCAAACACTTGTATAAGACCATAAACTCATTTGACATCCTTAAGTAACACATCCTGCACAACTTTGTTGTTTGTTCCAAAACAGCCCTGATATCAGATGTGCTGCCTTTCCAGCTGTGCTCCTCTTGCAGGGATGTTGTGTTTGTCAAAGGACTGTGGGGACACCTGGTGGTGATGTGGAGCATTACTGACTGACAGAGGCGTGAATGAAACGTCGGGGATTCTGCATTAACTGATTTTTGTTTTTGCCTTTTCCAAATACAAAGTGGCACAGTAATGTGTGCTCAAATGTTTATCCCTTTGTCTCTTTGACTTTTAGTTGAGTGTTTTCATCAAATTGAAAGCAATGTGCACATGACAACCAGGGAACCAGGCAGCGTCGACCATTGTACATGCAACATTTACAATGCAATCACACAGTTGCTTCCATCAAGGGCAGCAGGCTGTGTTTTCAGAGGGGAAACGAATACACATTACTCACAATATATCACTATAAAGTGAACGGGGTTTTTGTTTTTTTTTGTTTTAGAAAAGTGGGCCAAATTCCCAAGCAGCAGGAAAAGAATGCATCAAATGTTAAGATTAATTGTTAGATAAAACAAACTGTAGGATATCCACGTGACACAACAATAAAATGACACATGATCCATCCAGGTACCTGTTGTGTTAACAGTCTCTCTGACCGCCTGTTAACATCACAACATTATCAATGAACTGTAACAGTGCAGACATCTATTAGACAGGCAGAAACAGCAACCAGACAGAATCTTAGAGTTAACTTGTTTGATTTCTCACTTTTTATGGGAATTTATAATAGATGTGAATTCCATGGAAAAAAATATTTGTAGAACACGTAACAATGCTTAATAATTCTCTCCATCCATTGATCTTGCCAATTAGAAGTGGTGGAATAAGAAATAAAGAATACGTTCACCCAACCCCCCCCCCCCCCCCCCAAAAAAAAAAATAAGGTTCAAAGAATTATGTCTCAAAACCTCCACAAATTAAACCAAAACAATTTGCATGAGTAGATACCACTGAAGAGCTGTGTTTTGTAATTTGGGTGAACTGACCCTTTAATGAAGGCAAGTATCTTCGTCATATAGAGGCGGCAATGTGGTTAATGTGGAGAAACTGTAACTCAGCTTTGTTTGTGTTGACTACAAAAAGAAATCCATGGCACAAGTTACAAATGCTCCCTCGCTGCTGTTTCCCTTCAGTCTGTGAAGGATTGTTGATTATACGTAACCACTCTTGGACAATGTGATGATATGTGGTCACTTACATTTCTTGCATCCACATTTCTTTATTCTTTTGGGATCAGATATGTCATCGTGGCAGGCTTTACAGTAGAACAACGCCCTGTGGAGGAAAAACAAGAATGTGAGAAAACTCCACGTCGGCCGAGCAGCGATGTCCAAGAGGCCAGAATAAAGTGTTTACAGACACTTTATCTTCCTGTATGTACTTAGTATTTAGTATATTGACTGGAGTTTAGCAAGTAATAAAGCCTACACCTCTGTCTCCAACATCACCATCTAACAACAACCAGCTAGCAGTACGATACGTTACCTCTCTGGGAGTAATGAGGTTACTAGTGGATGACAGGAGGAAACAGGCCGACAGAGCTGCAATCAGAGCAGAGACACTGTTTAATATCGTTCATTACCTCTTTACTTCTTTGGCATCGCTGGCGATGAAGAAGCCCAAGGTCCCCTCCTCCATTTTCATGTGGTTCCCCGGGTTTATCAAAGTGCTGTGAGGATTTATAGACCAAAGATGTCAGAGCGGAAACTTCTATCTGCAGAATTTGCAAGGCTCTGCACTAATCACTGGCGGTGTTTTCTTGTTTTTTTCCGATGCTCATTTGGCAGGCCGGCCTGTGTTTATTAAATTAAGTTGATGAAATAAATACTTAAGCAGTGACACTTCAGATGGTGTAAAATGAGCATCAGTGCACTAAAGAAACCACTCAAACAGAGCTTTAAAGAACTGCCACCTCCTCCATTAATTTGTCAGGATGTGATCGAGAGCCCTGTGATGTTTGTGAACAAACCAATTTAGAGAAGCTTGTGTTTGCAGTCAAACACAGAAGCTGATTCACAGTAGATTCATTACTTAAAGCAAATACTGGCGGGAAACACACCTGTGTGTCGCGCATCTATGAATTTGAATGAGGCTCAGCGATCCACCGTGAGCACATTGACACTTACCTGCTCTCCCTTTGATCAGACTTGTACTCTATCGCTATCAGCAGGAGCTTTAGCTTCACATAGCAGAGTCTGCAGGAGAGAATAACAATACAATCATACCTAAAGCAAATGCTGTAACTTTTGTTTAAATGTTCCACCTGATTCATATCTTTCAAGGCTAAGCACATGTTTTTGTGTGTGTGATGTACTTTTTATATGAATCATCTTAACTTCTGGAAACCCACTTGTTGAAAATATTAATTTTAGTAATTGTATTTATTAAAAAAAAGGATGACATTTACTTTAAACAAGTCAATATTTCCGTGTACTTACTCGCAAATGACAGGGAAAGACAAGCCCACGAAGGCACTCGACAGGTACTCGGTGTACATCTCATTGGAGACTCCCTCTAGGTAATACTTCTGCCACGTGTCCTCCTCGATCTGTGTCAAAGATTAGAAGACAAAAGACTGAGAAGCTTGGACCATCACACAAAATACTGGAAGCAAAATAATGCAAATCATTTCATCTCAACCCACTCACCAGATGCTGCGCCTCATCTGGGATAATCATTATCTATCCAGCCGACTCTAATGGCCAACTTTACTGTTGAACTAATTCCAGTGAGCACAGACTGATGAATCTTAGTTGAAGCTACCTTGATGAAGGACCTCATGGAGAAGAGGTTGGCCAGCATGGTGGAGAGGCCCTGAGCCAGGCAGCTCTGGGCGATGAAGCCGAGTTTCAGCTCTGCAAGGCAAATGGCGTCATCTCCCTCCTTCCAGTTCCAGCTTGGGATGTTCAAAAGGTGGGCCTAAAACGTTTCATTAAGTTATATGGTGGTTTGACAGAGCTGCAAACTGAAAACACTTATTAGGCCTACAGGTTCTGAAATGTTCAAAACCAAGACAGACAAAATATATCATCAATATGTAAAACCTTATTCATTTTCAAACTGTTTAAATGAACCCAGACCAAAATATCTCAATTCAAATGCTTGAATGCAGTAATGACAAATGATCTTTGTAGATGAAAATAACAAAATATACTAACCTTGTTGTGGTACTGCAACATTTGAGTGATTATTCTGATCTTTGGATGGTAGTTCTTGATTGATATAACCCTGGTGAAGGACAAAGGGTCGCAACCAACTCAGTCATTCATAAACATAAAATCTTCTTACTCCTCAAAAAGAAAAAAATCCTCATTATTTCAGATCATTTAAATCTGTTTGTTGTATCTCCTCACAAAGGAAAACTGTTGGATGTTACAGATTCATGTACTCTCGCACAGAATGATAATTTTCAAATTATGAAAAGGGTGAACACCAGGAGATTGTTCATGCTGAGAGTCTGTCTGGTTGAGAGCCAGTTCTGACACGCTTGCTTACACTCTTGTAATTTGAGTCCTGGCCAGGAACTGATATCAAACACTGGCCTTCACTTTCTGAGGAATGAGCATTTATTGTAGAACTATACATATTTCTGCCTGTTGTATCTGGATTTACAAAGCTTTAAGACGATTGGGCAAAATTGGCCACATGGACAAAAAAAAGAGAAAGTAAAAAAAAGAGAAAAACATAAATGTTGTCGATGCACCCGTGGTTCACCTCATGATGTTGGATGCGTCCTCAGCATCGGGGTCAGCACAGTATTTGTTGGCTAAGATCAAACAGGCGTCAGCAGATTCAATCTTAAAAAACAAAAATCACACTAAATGATCCTGATCGGTAACAGACACTAAACAACAGTATTGTGTAATTTAAAGGCACCAAGACTGTCGAGTTTTCCTCAGAGCTGCGGAGGAAGACGTTACCTTCACTCTGGCCAAGTCGTGTGGGTTTAGGACAGAGCCTTGGTAAAACTCCACCTGGGTGAAGTGCCGTTTGAACAAGGCTTCCAGCTCAAGATTAGGGGAAATACTGAGAGGAAAAGAGAAAAAGTCTTAAATCTGGTGAGAAATACAGTGTCTAAATATTGGATTGTCGTACCCTGAACAATGACATTTGCAGGGTTTTTTTTTCAGGCACACAAATGGAAAGAAATGTTTTGTACTTACTTATGAAGAAAAACTATTTCTACATTGACATCATCCCTGTCCTTGTGTAGGAAGTCTTTTAGAAAGTTG
Source organism: Scophthalmus maximus (assembly GCF_022379125.1). Classification (NCBI taxonomy): domain Eukaryota; kingdom Metazoa; phylum Chordata; class Actinopteri; order Pleuronectiformes; family Scophthalmidae; genus Scophthalmus; species Scophthalmus maximus. Next base: position 14,591,793 of record NC_061530.1, read on the forward strand.
GACACGCTCTCAAGTGTTATATGACCACAGACCACGATGTGCCTGGAACACGAGGAACAGAACAACAATGACACTAAATGTAGTTGGAAAGTAAAATTCAGCAACAAACCACACACAAACACAAAACGATTCATCTTCATCTTTGTCCTGGATGTAATGGGGATGGAAAGTAATCAGTACTGTTGTACTCAGGTGGTTGATTTGAAATCTGTGTGGGATTTATAAATGATTAAAAGTGTTTCAGGAAGGATGCTTCGTGTTCCTGCTGTGACGAGTGAGGACCGAATGAGGAGGTCAGAGAGCACAGTGGATTTCAGTGTCAGATTATAAAGGATCAGAGTGTACTCAGATGGAGATTATGGCTACAGCACACAGTGTATCTTCATCCCCCACATATCACAGATCATTTATATAAGGAACACGGTTTAGATTTGTTCTTATGTCTTTATCATATCTTTATTTCTGAAACTATTTAGAAATTGATTTCAGGCGTCTACTCAGGTAAACATTTGGTGTGGAAGAACTGCTTCGTAGAAAGAACCGCAGCTGGAAGTCTCAGTGTGCTGGAGTGTTTCTTCATGGCATTAATCTACAATAAATGCATCACAATCATTTCATTTCGCACCACTTGCTCTCTTAATAGGCAAAGAAAAACAGGAGAAGGTTACATCTATGAGTTATGATAGCAATAACAATAAGTAAAAACAGAGAAGACAGAAGGAATTAGGAAAATGTAGATACATTAAAGTTAAAGCTTACCCATAAAAAAACTAAGATAGTTTGTTAAATGTACATTTGATCATGACTAAAATAAAAAAAATAATAAATACAAAATCTAACAGCATAAGATATACAATAATTATTTAACCTAAGAAGCTTAATTAAATTGGGAGTTTTCCACCAAACCAATTAAAGAAGCACATTTGGTTTTAAGAACTTTCCCCAAAACAAGTCTGATCTCTTCACAACTTACTAAATGACCACAGGTAACAACAGCATGCTACAAAAAGCCATATTTAGTTTTGAGGCATCCAGAATCACGATCTCTTTAGGGACAGCTTTAAATCTAGAGACATGAATTTCCATGTCACGCACACGTTGATATGTTATAGGGATAGTTTGACATTTTGGGAAATACACTTATTTGCTTTCCTGCTGAGACGATCAATGTCCCTCTCATGTCTGTATGTTAAGTATGGAGCTGGAGTCAGGAGGCTTTGTGAACCAAAAAAGATAAGTTACATACTAAGCTATGCTAACTGGCCCCTGGCTCTAGCTTTATATTTAACACACAAACAAATTCATCCTCTCATCTTACTTTTGGTGAGAAAGCAAATAAGTGTATGTCATAAAGTGTAGAACTATTCCTTTAAAACTCAAGATTTTTGTACTAAGGGTGTTGGTCAGACTGAAGAAAAAAGGCCAGGAATGTTTTATAAGCAAAGCGTGGAAAATAGACAAAAAGTGCAAGGCAACGAAAAAAAATACATTTTTCTAGCAGAGAACTGAAAAGAAAAAAAATCAACATGAAGCAAGCAGTGACATACAGGACTGGGTGTATGTGTGTGGTAATTTCTTTGACACTGAAACTTGAGTTTATTCATTTTATCATGTTTTTATGTGTCTAGAAGGCTCTGTCTTTAAAATATTTTATTTTCTGCAAATTATTTTATCATGAATTTACCATTATTTTATCATAACATTATCTACATTGTTCATGCATACACAAACTGATTCAACACAATACTGAGTGTATTGATACATAAAGAGTTAAATCATGATTGCAATTCTTTTAAAATATATATAAACAGAGCCTCCTTGAAAACTTACTTTCTCCAATCAACCAAACTATAGGAAACACCATGTATTAACTTTATATATAGTTTTTCTTTGAGCACTGATGTGCTTTATCTTAATTTTACATTACAGATCGGTGACTGTGTGATTGAGAGCAAATACTTGATTTATAAACCCAAAAAGAAATAGACCCAGATGTGCACAGACCATCACCACAGTAAAACATGAAGGATTTTCTCTCAATGGGTTACAGTAGGATAAAGGTCCATTGGTGCGCAGCTTTTAGTTTGACTATATAACAGTGTGTCTTCAAGTGAGACAATAACACATCCCTCCTCTTACAAATTCAAAGTTATGGTCCTTAAGATTTTTATGAAATAAAACCAAATTTTTGTTACTCTTTATGGTAAACATTTTCCCATTCAGTGTATTTCCATTCAAGAGTAACAAGAATTCACAACTGTGGTCAACATTTGTTAATAGTAAATTTGGTATGAATAAAAAGTTAAAATAAATGAACTGATTAGACTATTACTGTACTATATTGTGTAAGTGTCACTTAATGCCACAGGGGGTGCTGTTCAGTAACAGTTTTATTCTGAGGTCTCACTTCAGAATGTACCCTCCTTAACCTCCTTTACTTTCATACACAAAGAAAAATAATTTTTAAAATTTGTCCTAAAAGAAGCGCAAATAGTTCATATCACAGCGAGAAAATCCTACATGTGCCATCTTTAAGAACAACAGTAGTACAGTTATATGACGACACTGAAAAAATGTCTTATCAAGTCACTTTCGTCTTATTTTAAACAAGTGAAAACATCTGACACTTCAAAAGGCCTTCAACTCAACTTCTCAATTAGACGAGAATCACCTTCGTTCTACTACAATACTTTGACAAGCATTTTTAGAAAGATTTAAAAACGAATTATTGTTATTTAAATTTAAAATAATCAAAGACGACAAGCAGATTGTTTCACTTGTTTTACACAAATACGACTTTCAGGACTCAATAATAGACAAAAAGCACTTGGTGAGATGGAAATATTTTTGCAGTGTAAAAGCAAACATTGACTCATGACAAGCAGCGAAGACACATGTGCACACATGTAAAAAGCAGCAGCAAAACAGTACAATAATTACACATTAGTCGTGGCCAAGTTCTTCAGTCACATGTGTGACTTGAGTGCTAACTGAGATCATTACATCTCATATGACGTCTATTCAAGCAACAGTCAGAATATGTCACCTCTTTATGAGAGGCCCACTTAAGTCACACAAAACCACACCATTAAAAGTTTGCCGTTTTCTTTGTTTGACTTACTTTCTGCCTCTGGTCGAGTTATAACTCCCTCCATATTTCTTCCGATTAAGGATGAGAGCAGCAATTTCTGGCACGTAGCGAGCAAACATGGCCTACATGCATGAAAAAGAAAAAGAAAAAGGCATGCAGAGAAGGTTCTACTGCGGTGGAGGCAGCAGAGCCTCCTTGAATACTTACTTTCTCCCATTAACCGCACTATAGGAACCACCATATTTCTTGCGGTTTCCTATTAACTCTATGATTTCAGGGACGTAGCTCGCAAACATGGCCTAAGGAGAAGATAGAAGACAGAAGAGGAGACTAAAAAAAAATAGGCAAAGAAGAACTGGTCTTCTTAATTTGTCTTTTAAGAAATGTACCAAATCTGAAAGAGGAACACTAATGTATGTGCAGGAGTAATATAAAGATTTATTCGTTAACAGGAAAAAGCAGAAAGAAAATGATAAAGTTGCAATTCATTTCAGATTAGTCGCTGACTAAATGTAGCTTGAAGATATTTCCCAGTTACATTACAAATATTCAGAAAAAGTGTGAAAAAAATGGAGAAAAGGAAATTTTAAGGCCGATATTTACGGATATTGGAAGCAAAGAAGAATAAAGGAGAAAATGACAGCTGATGAGTGGTGTGTGGATCTGTGACAGAAAATAAATGATTAAAAAGAAAATCAAGAAAAAGCCTTATGTGCCATGTTTCGCCCAACAAACACATGTCTGGTTGATTTAGAAAGCACAGCTAAATGGATGGCAAACATTAAATCTGAAACTCTGCACTGTTGTTGCTGTTTCATATTTATCAGATACCATTTGTTTTTTAGATGAAGGTCCATTAATTACAATTTTAATGTCATAAATTTTTCCTTTATTTAATTTATGATTTCACTTATAGGCTCTTATAGTAGAGCTGCAATGCCCATCATGAAAATAAACTACCAGAAAAAGATGTATTACAAATCATGATCTGTACAAAACAAACCTGTTTATAGTGCAAAAATGAATCTTTAGCACTGTAACATAAATTTTACTGACTCCATATTCCTCCATCAGATGGAAACATATTCTTGTGTGCCATTTTAAAGTAAATTCAGCCTGAAATATTTGGTATCTTTGGAACCATTGGGAACTCCCCTAGAATTTGAGTTACAATTCTGGGAGTTTGAACAGTGTTTGACTGCACAGCATGACAATATGATCACTGGCTGTATTTAAGACTTTGTTTGATAAAAACCATAAAACTTCTCACCATGCTGTTTAATCCTATGCTTTATCATCCAGATCACAGTGTCCTCTCAATGACCTTTGGCTCCTTTTTTTGTATTATCAGGTAAATCAGATGATCTGTGTCGCAAATCCCACAAAGGATTTTTTCTGTTAGATGAATCTATTTCATTATCACCCTATCATTCTAGAAGAGGTGTGCCTTTAACTATTTGTGCAGAAAGTGAGATTCAGTAATGTTTCTAAATCCATAAAGCTGGGCTATAATAAATCCTCCTTGTATCATTGTGTTTGTTGGAAAAGAGGGAGAGGAGGCAGGAGGGAGGAGCCACCTGAAACCGCAGTACTTTATAGTTAATAACAGATGAACAGAAATTGATGCTTAACAAAACATATCAATATACCTGAATGAATGCTGCATTATTTAAGACAACTCATACAATACATAACATGCAACATTCTGTGGTAAAGCGGCGAGCCACAAGAAACACCTCAGTGTAAACAACAGGTGCACAGCGTCCCGGGTCGACAGCGTCCCAGCGTAAGTTTACACATGGAGGATGCATGGAGGATTTTAAGCAGCAATAAGTAACGAGAAGGATTTTTACCAAACCACCGAGGATGAAGAAGACCATGAACAGCCGGCCCAGGGTGGTTTTTGCATAAACGTCTCCATATCCAACAGTGGACATAGTAACCATGAGCAAGTAGACACATTCCCAGTATGAAAGTGCCTGGGAATTCTGGAAGTTTTCCCAAGGATCCCCAGAGTTCTCCACCTGGAACAGAGGTCGAGATTTATACAACCACAAACATAACACACAGAAAGCGTGCGTGGAAAATGTTTTTCCAGGATGCAATAAAAGAATTTACTAAACATTTGCAGCTTTTTGTTATTTCGGGAAAACTTTCCCCTTGACTTAGATTTATATGAACTCACCAAATGAATGAAGCCTGCTGCAGTTAGCCATGTGCTTATGAAGATCGAACACAGGTTCACCAGCTTTATAGAGTTGCTATTTTTTTTTTTTAAAAGGTCAGACAACAGTGGTTTTGAGCTATTAGTTATGATTCAGATACCAAGATGTCAAAACAAGTCATCACATCGAAAGACACATTACATGCATTACACAGCTCTCATATGAATAACGAAAAAAATAAATAAATAAATATATATATATATATATATATATATATATATATATATTGCTGTGGTTAGTGAAGTAAATCATGGCTGTATTGAAACATGCATTTTCACAAATATATTTCCATTTACTGTATATTTTCACTGAAGTCTTTGTCGCTAAGTTTTCAGTGTTTATATGTGCAAGTTAATTTAAATGACACGGTACAGTGTGTCTCCTTGTGTCCCTGCATGACCTCTGTCCTCTCCTACTTTTAGTATCCTGCCTTTTACCTCCATCTGAATGAACGAGCTTGGAGATTATTCAAAAGCATTTTGTTGCACTATAAGCTCATCCTGTCATGACATCTGTGCAAAAAAAGATTTAATTCTAAGCAGCAAGGAGAAAAATTTAGAGCATATATTACAGATCTGACAGCTGCATAATCAGGAATAAACTTTGAATTTACAAATGATCTATTCCTCATCAAATTGAAGTGCACGCACTGTGATTCATTTTTGCATCGAGCAAAACATTGCAAATGAAAGCACAACTTTAAAAATGTATGCAAACAAAATGAGTCACTGCACATGCACATGCACTTCACACAGTCACAAACATACTTCAAAAAGTAAGTAAATATCCACATACTTACCTCGTCTTTAGTATATTCAAAAACTGTAAAATTTCTGAGAACTGTATCAACCTTAAGGCCCTTAAAAACCTCAAGCCTGCGAAGGTGGACAAAAAGACCATAAAGAAATTACTACACATGATTAATAAAAATGTAGACATCAATAGCATTTCGACAGTTGTTTAACAATATTGTCATACCTTTCAAACTTTCCTCCATGTTTATCAGCTTCAATGGATTCATATTGATTAAAGAAATGAACGCCGCCTGATCAAGAGGTACTAAGCACTTACTGTATCATGAAATAAACATTTTGGAATAATTAGGGAAAAAACAAGCTCCACATCCCAGTTCTCTCTTCATCGACTCATAACACACACTGCTTCGGTCTCAGGAGCGTCGCAAAGCACCGGCATCTACCTGATGCAGTGGTTCATTCCCGCTGGATAAAAACTCTCAACGTGGGAGAGATGAAAACCTGGATTAGAGTGAAGACAGGTGGACGCTCTCGGGCAAAATTGAATGTGTAAACATTCATGACGTCAAATCCTAAATTTGAGGGTATTTATGGGAAGATTAAAAAATGTCATTTTCCAGGACTTCAAGGACGACATGACCCCGATACAATCAGAGGTGACAACATGAGCCTGAGCTCCTGCACGATGACTGACCATATCATACCGTCGTTTAATCACAACCTGATTAGAAGCAGTCGGCTGCCACTTCTGTCCAAGAAGCCCAGAAAATCAACACACAAATCCACATCTACAGATGAAGCAAAAATATTCTCTCGTTAATGTTTCTGGGTTTAGGTGATTTGCAGTGAGCTACCTGCTAAAGGGAAGTTCCCCCCCGAGTTTAAAGGCCACATGATTCAGGGATCCAGCTAATTTAGAAAAAAGCTGGACTGTCGATGCTGCATAAACAATTAAAAGCCTCCTCAGCCCAGAGTGAGCCGTCGAGTCAAATCCATCGCCGCATGCATTAACGGGGCAGATGAATTTGCCTGCTTGAATGGATTTGTGTGAATGCCAAATGACACAAATCAAAGATGTTACGGGCACGCGTTCAGCTCAAGAAATATTTATATAAACAAATAATATTTCAGAAAAGGATGCGGATGCGGTGTGCCTCGCCAAAGCTCCTCTTTTTCATTTGGAGTGAGCGTTTGCCAGATGGGGAGCATAATATAGATCAAGTCCTGAACCTGCTCCAGCTGACACGCAGAGTCCAAAGAGTTCGGGATATGCCAGCGTTCAGTTTTAGTGGAGATTTCCCCTCGTTCTCACGTCCTGCAGGTCTTACCCCAGTAGGAGATTACGTGGAAGCATGCACCGAAGCTGTAGCAGATGCTGTCCTGGTCCTCTTTGTCGCCGACCTGCCCGTGGCCCATCCTGACCCTGTAGCCCTTCTGAAAGAGCTCCCCGGTCGACTTCTTGCGGCGTCTCGTGTTGGAAATTGTCTGAGCGTGTGTGCCTCCATCGGGCCCCCGGTACACTAACATCTTAGTGGGAATCATGTCTGCAATTTACTTGTCAAAGTCCCCAGAGTTTACTCACATGCCACTCTTTACTCTTCTGCATCCACCTTGCCACATATCAAAGAAAATAGATGTGATCGTTCTCCGGAAGAAAAAAAAAAGGAGGGAAAAATAACCCCAAAAAATTCCGCTGCCTTCATGATATTTTCATCCAGCAGGTTGGCGACAAAAAACAGTTCTTTTTTTGAAGGCGCTTTCTTTATCTGATTTACCTCAGGCCTTTGTGGTATCCTCGTGGCGATCTGGCGCGTTCAGCGAGCTTAAAGCAAACCCCTTTCCCATCAGGATATTAGAGTGTAAGCTCCTTTAGGATTCATCCAGGGAAAGGAAGTGGCCAGACAGCGAGTCCGTCCATCAGCTGGCTCCACAATGTAACCTACATCTCATCCCTATAACCCTGCGACTGCTCTCGACAAACCAAATTCCAGTCTCTTATCTTGGGACAAGAACAGCGCGTCCCTTTATCTCGCGTTTACAGCGGAAAACAAAGCTATGTGAAAGGCCGACACAGCTGTGTATGGAAAAATGAGAAGCTTTGGCAACTGCTGGGTTTCTATGTGGATTTAGTGATTCTGCAATAATCCTTAAATTAATCACAGCTGATGTAACAACTGCTATTGTACTTGACATTAAAACCAAATGTGCAGCGTGAGAGATGGAAGCAGCTGACTGAGATCTAAGTCTGCGAAATCCCACTCAATCTGAAATGTGAATAACAACCGGAAATGTTTGTCACTTCTGTCGTCTGACAAAATAATGCATACAGTCAGAATCACTGCTGTACGAACAACAGGGGGTTTCAAAAGGGTTTCCTTTTGAAATAAAGCCCCGTCAACTTGGAATTTTCAATAAAATGTCTGAAAACTGTTAATATGGTCGATCGTTTTCCTCGTCAATGGGGACTCTTTTGACTCTCGTCAACGGTTACTTTAGGAGAACATCAGTACATACTGTACATAAGTTGGCTGCCAGATCGGCAGTTTGACAGTTTGGTGGAACGCCCTGTGAAATATGGAGTGTTGATCAAAAGAAGGAGTCCAACCTTTGTGAGCAGAGGTTGCTGAGCTGGTTATGACCTCATCACCTGTTTAGCCTCAGTGTAATCAAATCAGTCGCTAATCCACCGACGACAATCGCTGATCGCACTGACTGAGATTACGGTCTTCGCTATATGGACCCTGAAACTTAAAATGACTTGACTCCATATTCAGTCTGTGAATGGAAGCTTGTGTATGTGCTGCTCTCTCTCTCTCAGAATCTGTGACTGGGGGTGTGTTGTGGTTTCTGTGAAATACAGAAAATAGATGAACTCCACAGTTCACATGAGCAGTGAGAGTCAAGCATCGTGACTGAGCAGATAACAAAACACTTACACGAACAGGGACAACAGAGCAGCTGTGTGGTAGAAGTAAAAACAGAAGTACTGCACACGATGTTTGACAGGGAAAATAAGGCAAATACCAACAAAAAATTATAAGCGCTAAAACTGAAAACAACTTTCTGTCTGTACAGTATGTGAATGTCTTTCTTATATAACTAATGTGTGGGTAAACTTCATCTTAGTTTAAGATGCACAGCAGGAGAGATGAGCCATGAGGTAAATCAATTTTATATTTTAGCAATGCCTCATTTAGTTGTTATGAATTTGAGTCTACCCATTTTTTGTTACTTTGATTCTTCATATTAATTTAGCTGTTAAATAAAAAATAAAAAAATATTCAAATATATCAGATCTGTATTTTAGAAATGAAAAAATGGGCTTGAGATCAGAAAAGTAAAATGAGGGGAAGTAATAGCCAGCATACTTTTCAAATAAATAAAAAAAATGACACGATTTGGAATTTGAAATTTAAAATGCCCACAAGAAAACACAGAGATTGGATATAGTAACAAACCCAGATATAATGAGATGATCATGAGGTTAAAAATGAAGCGTTAAGTATGATTTTAATAGTTAAAATAACCACTCTCCACAAGAAACATCTGCTGCACAAACCAATACCATAACTAATCTACCTCAAATGCTCAACAATACTCTCACATGTCCACTAGATGGCACCAGCAGCCGCCACTTCCTCAGACCTTCACTGTTTTGACAGCACAAGTCACAGTACATCATCCCAGAGAAAACACATTACGCAACCGTAATTATCAAGATGTCATATTGACTCTAAAGATGAGGGTGTTCATCACTGAACGACGTGGCAGGTTTGTTCCTCAGCTGACAAGAGAAGGAAAAGCAAAACAATCTATAATTATAAAACAATAAACCCCTTTAATCCTCTAATTCCTCACAGACCTTTCCGAGTAATGAGCGTCATACATTTGGCAGATTGACTTCTGTTCTAGCGCTCGAGCTCCAAACAAAGCAAACAAGCATTAGTTTGAGTTAAAGTTCGTTTTTGAGTCACCATGCGTTGCAGTTTTCATGCTGTGCTGGAGCAGTGATTTCAACCTGATGCACAGACATGGTGAGGATCATTTGAACCTTTCATGCATGACATGCAACTTAAAGCTTCATTTCATGACAATATTATCAAACTTATATGGCTAATATTGTAGGTGGTGGCCCAGGTACACGACGACAAAATACCAACAAGTTCCCTCTAAGCCGCTTCAGTGACGTGCTGAGATTATCTGCTAAATTCACCAACAACAGATACAGACAGTGAATCCACTGGGTGGCACCACAGGCTGCCCGGGGGGGAAACACAAGCTCAAAAGTATCCACTGTACAATTCTTGGTCAGTTAATCGGCCTGTGAGAGAAGTGTGAGCCTCCTTACCGAGCCAGCTCCTGTTCAGGTACACCGACACGAACACCGGGGGAACCGTGAAGAAGTCCACCACCGAGTTCACCTCCAGCCAGAACCACAGCTTGTCGTTGGCGGCGATGAACTGCGCAAGTTAAGAGTCGAGGATGAGATTCGCAGCTGTCAGGTTCCCAGTTAGTGCGAGTGCAATTTCAGCAGCTTCAGGTTTTACTTACGCGGAGGCCGAAGTACAGCAGGAAGAACACGTTGAAGGCCATGTCGATCTGCAGCGTGAAGTCTTTGTAGAAGTTCTGACAGGACTCGATAGGACTGATGGACACAGACAGAAACAAAGTTTGTTAATGTCCAGGGGCAGGAACTGACAGTCAGGTGAAGGAAGTTTTGGTAAAAATTGATCTATATGATATATATATATTTAGTTTTTCATGAGAAATGAACATAAAAAGGTACATTCTTCTTTTCCTGAAAGTGCATTTAATGAGATGTTCAAAAGAAGAGGAACATACTGCACATGTCCAAACAAGTGCAATAGTTTATACTTTCCCATGGTTTTCTGTTGAGAACAGACATGCAGATTTATTCTCACAAGCAATAACTTGTGGAGATACCGGATTAACCCTTAAATAACTGCTAGACACAAATCTGTCTGAGGAATGCACCGTATTCCGAAGTGAAATGTCACAGGTGCCGATGTTTTCCTGTCACACCTGCATTTCCCATTTAATAGACAACATTTCAGTTGAATATCAGGTCAGACGTGATGGAACGGCAGAGACAGAGGCAGTAGTTTAAGGGTTAAGTGCATGCAGGGTTCATGTCCTCTTTCATGACATCAGGCAGCCAAAGCAAATGCTAACAATGTAGTGAAGTCTCACCCTCAAAAAGGTTGTGTCTGCCACTAAGAATTCAAATAAAGAGAAATAATTAACCATGTACATGTGAATGTAATAAGTTAGTATGGCTTTTAATTAGATTCATGACCTGGAGGAAAAAAACTGTTAGTTATGTTAGTGTGCATCTCTGGATCATTTGCATAAGGTTTTAACATGGAAACAGAATAGTGACGAGTTAATTGTGTTAGTGCTGAAACACTTAGTTTTTGCTCTAAATTGTAAACCAAATTTATTTTGGGGTTTTGAACTGTTGGTCAGACAAACACAGTTTCAAACATGTCCACTCAGGTTTCTTTTCTTTCTTCTTTTTTTCTTGTGATTTGTTTTTTAATCCAGGAAAGTTTTTCGTTTGTCTCTTCATACTTTGGTACTGCAGAACTAGTTTTTTCGACTTACAATCCTAGATTTTCCTCTTGTGAAGGAATAATTTTGTTTTTATTTCAATACACTACAAACAATTTAATTCTGAAAAGCGAAAAAATGACACTAACAAATAGCACAAATAGATAATGCTTCCTTTTGAGAGGTCACAAGATGAAAAGGTTTTGATCCTGTGAATGGAGCAATTTTTTGAATTCTTCATGTACAGTCGTCTGTGCGCAGGTCACGCTCACATAGTTAGTTCTCTACCTGAGGGTCCCTTCAAAAGATTCACTAATGCTCACCACAATACTCAGCAGCTACAATTTCCCCTGTGCTGTTTCATACCACTCGGATTAGAGCAAATTGCTTTTATGTAAAAAGAATCTGATAAACTTCCCTTTGATAAAATGTTGTCCTCGTGGAGTTCACGGGGTGACATTATAATACCCAGGGATTATCTCTGAAGCGATCTGATGCAGAGCAGTGACAGTGGGTTGATGATCAAGAGGCCCATGGCTTCACTCCACCATCACGTAGGTTGCTTTATTTTAGCCCTAAAGAGTAAACTGGATTTGCTGTTCCATTTGGGTGACGAGAGATGATGAGCTCTCTCTAAAAGGGGATGTGGCGATTACCTACATTTCAGTAATTAAAAAAAAACTATATATATAAATCTAGATATATATTTCCTTAAAAAGACTTTCACTTGAGATTGAGGTGAAACAATCAAAATTGACCTGGAATCCAGAGGTATTACAGTTTGCATCCTCCAAACAATACATATCCTTAATCATAATTCATAGGCGGAGGTCCACTGTCTTGTTATTGTTTAAAAAACAAGCTCGGTAAGTTTTAGAAAGTTGGTCAGACTTCAAACTACAGTGGTGAAGAACTTTGTTTTATAGAATAACATAAGTGGAATTTGTTGATGGTAGTTTAATTAATGTTGAGCCTTTTTTTGTCCTTTCGTTGCATATTACTTTTGTATGTTTCCTTCTCCAATGTTCAACTCAAGAACCTTTCATTAAATTGTTACATTAAGCTTTCTTGCGTCAGCACAATATTTTTTTTCTCAAAAACCAATTACAATAGTGGTGAAGAAAATAAACACTAAATGTAACCAGGATTCTTTGTGGCATCGCTAAAAATAGTCGTAGCTTGGCGAATGTTTTTTTGTTTCTTTTTCCTCATTCGCTGTAATGACATCACCGTGGCAAATCCCTGTCATAGCAGGCTGACAGACCTGCAGTGCCTGATAATGAAGTTCCAGTAGGCCTGGTTTGGAAGAGTCTGTTATGGATCATGAACCCTCCACCTCTCACAGTAGCACTGGTCTCTCTCTTCCTCATTCAAGTCAGGCTCAAGTCAAACAGGACAGACCAGCTCGTCGGAAGCCTCAATGTTCCCAGATGAGAGATTATAAACTCGACCAGCTCCTGAACAAAGACTGAATCCGCTGAATGTGAAGGTCCACTGTCACTGGATATCGGTTAAAAAAAACGTTGATGTGTTACATTTACAAGTTCTGTCTCAACACCAGAAGAATTTAGCAATTAGGTGTAGTTCGGACATTTCAGTCCTATAGTCAAATTTTCGGAAAGTGTCCAAGCGACCCCATGTGATAATACAGCAGGAAGACCTCTGGATGATTCCCAGTGACTGCCACCCTTCGCCTGAATGTTCCACAAATGTTCCACAAATGACTTCTGTAAAAGGAGGTTGCTTCAGTTGAAATGACGAACCCTGAAATAATCATCATACAAATTTAAAGTTCAACAGATTTTCAAGTCTCCTTCAGATCATGGTTTCTCCCCACAATAATGCTGCAACCTAACTGCTGTATGTGTTAATGAGCGCTCATCATAAAAAAAACTTAAAATACTATGACATAAATGGTTTCAGCAGCCTTCAAGTGGCCATTGAAAGTCAGTTATAGCAGGTTTATAAGCCTGACTGCGGGTTTGTTAGCTTGTTGTGGAGTTTTTCTGCCCCTAGTGGACAAAAAAGTAAAGTGAAACCACCGAATATAGATATCTGACAGAAGAACAACTAAATTAAACTTAGAGTCTGACCAAACATTTATAACATCAGAGGGTGCAAAGTGAGACACAACGGAAGCTTTTCAAAGTTAAAGTCTCTCGGGGCCCAACCGCAGCTGGAAGAACGAGGTCTTCTCTGTGTATGTGTTGATCTCTCTCTCTCCGTCTCTGTGTGTGTTGCTTCCAGCCAGGTCAGCCTGTCCATCACATAACCGCCTCAGCAGCCCCGCAGGAACCATTACAGTCGGAGGCTGTATCTTTTACAGTCGGCTGCCACTTACAGGGACACCAGGGAGTGGCTAACTGGCCGCTCTTTGGCTTTAGGCGCTGGGCTTGTTGGGGTTGACAGGTGGTGAAAAAAATACCGTTTGAATTATAGAAAGACTTGGATACGCCTGATTAAAAACTGGGAAAACGGATAAATAGAAAAAATAAGTCAGAACAGGTGCTGCAATGTGCATTTGACAATTCCCTTTCTTCTGCGTGAAGAGGTTAAAGAGTGAGGTCAGAGGTCATCCCTCATCAGGCGAAAAGGTATCGGGCGCCGCTGTGAGCATGTTCTGCGAACAGGAGGCCACAGATGGCACTGGTAAGGAGGTAACTCTACCCGAGCTTGTGGAGATAATGAAATGAGATCATGCTCGCAAACCACATCAGAGCGGACCGTGCCCTCGGCTGTACGCCGTCCTGTGGAATAACCTGAGCGCTCGACTCCAGGACCACGAGCCACATCACATGAGTTTACACTCCATTTTCTCATCTCTGCGCTAACATTACTCCCTCTGGGCTTGTTTCTCTTTGCCCTACGTCTTTAATCGCACATCCTGTCCAAACTCCCAAACACCATCAGGCTGCAGTAACAGTATACTGTCGCACATGGAGCTGAGGGGTTTTCCGCTTCCCCTAATTTGATGAGCGATGGTGATTGTTTTGACGGGAACCTCCCGTTTCCTTCCTGTCTGATCGTGTCATTACAGAGATTAAGCAAATTTAATCTGTGAGTAAGACCAGGGCAGTTTACCTGGAATGAAAGGGAATAAAAACAGCCAGCATGTGTCGTGTGTGTTCTCAAATACCATATATACAATACAATGTACCAATTATTCAACGCTGTTGGCTCCGCTGTAGTATATGGACTATAGGAGGATTTATGAGAGTGTGCTGTAGGAGCTCTGGGAGAGAACAGGCTGGGGGTTTTTTTTCAAGAAGGTCATTCAATCTTTTGGGATTCTGAGTAAAAGGACACTTCGTTCATAATGGGTGTTTTTTTAACATTATATTATAACTTAATTTATCCATATTTATCAAACTACAATACTGTATGGGAAAGAACGGTATTGCAGTTCTGTACTTGACCAACTTATCCATACAAAGTATTCAATATCTTTTAAATTTCTCCTTTTCATCTTCCGACCTGTGGTTGGTTCAGATGCGATGAGGCTACATTCCCCAAATTCCAGTCTTAAAATGTACACAGACACATTTCAAGAGTAGATCTCATCTTATGATCAAAAGAGAGGTTGAGGTTCAGGACGAGAGCAACGTTTTCTCACTGAAATCTAATAAATGATGAACGTAGCCGTAAAAGTTGTCAAATAGTTTCTGCATAGGAAATGGATAGAACAGGTTTAATGTGACCAATAAGCCATCGTAGCATCAGTATTGAAACATTTAACGGATAAGTTTGAGAAGAAGCTACTTACTCAGAGGAATCTATGAAGTATATGACAAGGGCTCCAATGCTGAGGGCAAATACGAGGACCACCTAGAAAAGAACAGAAAAAAAGTGTTTAGAGTTACACAGAAGATTTTTAATAGTCAAATACTCTGCAATGTGAATCATTCTTAAGTAAGATGTACAATTCATTCAAAATGGTTTCTGGGATGTGGAGGAGTTTATTATTTATTATTTTGTTTTCAAAGGTGAACACAAAATAAGAAAAACTAACAAGCATCAAGGAGTAAGAATATTGACAAATTAAATTTAGAATTCGATAAATATACAGAGAAACAAATGATGATTCTTTAAAAATGCAAGTGTAAAATAATTTTTTTGAAAAAAGATTTGTAAAAAAATCCACCAGTCAATTTGCAGAAAATGAATCTGCAGCTATTTATAAAACTCTAAAATACCATATTCTCTGGTTCCAGATTCTCCAACGTGAGATGTTGCTGCTTTTCTCTTCTTCACAGTTATAAAATCTAATGGGTTGAATATCTTTGGAATTTGGACTGATGGTCACACAAAATGAGACATTTAAAGCCGCCGCCCCCTTTAATAGACACGCAATCAATACGTTCATTGATTTAGATGAATTGATTGATTCATTGCAGCTTTAGATCTGTTGTTCTACAACTGACAAAGGTCTGTTTACTCAGAAGCATAAACTAGTAGACAACCTGAAACATAGTGTGGAACAGAAAGGTGTTTCATGACGTGTCGCTAATATTTAGTGCCTGTCGATGAGCAACAATAGACCTCGATACCTCGTCAGCCTGTTGTAACTGTGTTATATAAAAACCAAAAGGAAAACCGTCACACTTTGGATCAGCAGTGTCACATACAGACTCATGAATTACTGTAAATCTATGTCTAAATAAATACACAATAAATTGGCAGCAGAAGAGTGGGCGAGGTGACACAATGCCTTCACAGACACAATCAAGGAAGGGTCGGCGCCGGACTCGGGAGCTGCGGTGGCCACAGCAGAGCAGCACGGAAATTAATAAAAACCTGGCCATCGCTTTTCCTCCGTCACTCTTCCCTTCTGCAGCGGGGGGGGGGGGGGGGGCAGGGGACGGGACGGGACGCTGCCTAGTAAACCCTGGAGTAAGCTGATAGACGTTCAGAGGAAACTGGGAGGCAGGTGGCAGGATGATCAACATGAGATCCAGGGGTGTGTTACCGAACAAAGCCGGAGTCGTCGGGTGACAGCTCTGATACCAAGAGCGTAGGTGAAACTTAATCACTTCCCCTCAAAGCCGCAGCAAATCAGACTTAACTGTAAATACAAATGGTTAAATCAGCAGGTCGAGATATCTGGAGGACAATCCGGCCGCTCCTGCGATTCAGTCAATGTTACAGCAGTCTGTGTTCTCACCTGACACAACAACGCTGTCACTCTCAGTCACTCAGTAATCACGTCATGTGTTGTTCTTTTCTTCAAACCAAAGAGGCAGGTGGAAGATTTCCAGTAAAGGAGGGTGGAGGAAAAAATCTCTGTTATCTAACTAGCATTTGTTTTGCACAAAGTAGGATATAAAGCAACTAAGCCGGAACACGGCGTTTTTACATTTCTAATTTTGCAGTGCAGCTGTTATGAAACAAAAATCTGTTTCCTGCCATTTGGGTTACAAAAGAGATGGATTTTCTTTTTAATCTTTCAACACAATAGTAATTGTACAGTATCATCAGTTGACATTCAAAAGTCAAAGAGCGCAGCGGGTCGTTAATGCTGTTGCAAAATGAGTGTCCTAATTTTCTCTTTTAGGAGCCAGTGCTCATGGAGATGAAGGCAGAACCAGAGAGTCACAGAGATGACAGAAAGGTTTCTGTCAGACAGCAGAACAAATGTTTTACACCCTGATGTACACTGCCGGGTTATCTGCGACCCTGCCCGGCTTTCATCTATTTAGAAATGACACAATGGCCGTCCTGAACAAGAAACCAAAGGGCATCCATAATGAATGAGCTCAACCCAATTCATTTCCATGATGTGAAATTGTATTGTCAACCTGCGACCACCGATGGCTCCATAATGACAAAAAGCACTCGCGTGCATTTTTAATCGACCTTTCCTCTTTGAAAGGCAGTAAATGTCTTTATGCCTCCTACCATCCCGATGTTTAGAAACTGGAAACAATGTTGGTGCAACCCTAGAAATGCTAATGCGGCCGGCGGAGGAAGACTCAGTGAGGGCAGTAAATAAAGCACGCAGGCTGGAACAAAGAGGGGGCCGCTCATGACCGGGTTGGTCGACGAGGTGACAGCAGACGGGGCAAGCGCTCATCATTCATCTCGGTCACAGGATAATGATGCGTCACGTTTGTGTCTTTGTCGCTGCTCAATGGCTCCACCCACAAGGAGCACAAGTTCGTCTTCATGAAGACCAAGAGATGTGTAAGACCAACTCAAAACTATTTTTTTTTACTTTTCACTTATTGTCGATGCCAATTAGAAAGTTGGGAGGAAACTTAAGAATCCAATGTGTTCAAGAGAAAACGTCTCTAGTCCATCAGAGCAAGCCTCTGGTCAAGTTGCAAATTATTTGAAAGAAAGTCCCAGGTGTTTGTCAAGTCTGTCAAAGTGAGTCTAAACTTATCCAGGACAAGTCCATATATCTCACGTGTGTCAAAGCAAGTCTCAAGCATCAAGTGTGGTGGAAATACGAAAATGAAGAGTCTGACAAACGGAGTTGTCCTTGAGTTTTAAGACTGTTTGAAGTTTCAATGAAGTTGAAACGATCAAACAGTTTGTGAGGGTCCGATAAGGGAGCGTCCTTATTATAGGGAGAGTGTCTTATCAGAATGAAAAACAACTTAAAGAATGCCTGTGATGAACTACTCCCCAGATGTGCTGCTCCCAGAGAGTACTGGTTCAAACCAGTTCCATGAAGTCAGGGTGCGATTGGAGATAGGTACTGGTTTTCTCAGAAATCTCCAGTTAAGACGTTCGGAAAAGAGTTATCTAAAACTAACTTTGTTTAAAAAAAAAAAAAAAGGATAACTACTCTTCTTCTGGGTGTCATTTCACAAGAGATCATCGGATCTATGATTCACAGTATATGAGACTGCCCGGCAGCTAGCACTAGCAGGTCTCGAGCAGTCAGGAGTCAACCAGCAAACATCAGAGAACCCACTCATGCTCCTCCACTCTTTCTAACGTGTGACTCATCGACCAGTGTGAATAACCTGCCAAAGAAACACGAACGTCACCTGGGCAGAAAAATCACTCCTACAGTTGGGAGCGAGCTCACGCTCCCTGGTATTTCACCAAGAAATAAATAAAAAGTCTGTTTGTAGTTGGGGAAAGAGAGAAAGGTTTACAAAGTGGGCACTTCTATATTGTCAAAGGGAACAAGTACTGTACTAAAAATCCTGCGGAGGATTTTAAAATATGAAATAATGGTGAATCAACGGTAGAATCTTTATTCAATGAGAATGCAGTAGGCATAACATACCAGTGCTGCAGTAGTTAAAAGAAACGGGGCCTCATTGATATTCAGCGAAGGTAGAAACATGTTTTATAAATTCTGCAGTGGGTGGTTGTGTTACTCTGTGAGCTGCTACAGTATCTAAAAACAGGATTGAAAAAGAACCAGGGGTCAGTTTGTTCCGTATTCCCTCAAAGCCCGCGGTCGCTGCGGGATCAGAGCTGTCAGTGGTGGGATGCCAGAGATTTGTGTGTGCAGTCAACTGACCGTCTTTGTTTAGTGTCCAGTCTGAGCTCCGCTGTCCCCGTGTGTCAGATCCAGCTCATGCGTCTCTCGATTTAACCGTGTGCAAGTTAAATAACCCGAGTGTTCCTCATGGGGGACCGTCTGACCCTCAGCAGATTCCCCAGGGGCGCGGTGCTGCTTTCCAAAATAAAATGACCCGAGGTCTATCCTGGTGAATTCCAGCCAGCGCATCTGTCTGGCCTGAAATGCCACATTGATTAATAAGGCATCTTAATAGAGATGTGCACAAGAGCAGAGAAAAGATGAGCCATCCTGAAGCTGAGTAGAGCAATTGCAGACTGATATATGGCTATCAATTTATGTTTTCACTTCAGATGTTTTCTAATGGAACCTAACATGTTTTTAAAGGGTGAAAAAAGTTGCGAAGCTTACAGTTTCCTCCTCAGTTCGAATCAACAGAATTCTTTCTTTTTCAGTTAATGAATTCTATTCAGCAAATGCTTTATTCAGGAAGCATCACTACATGAACAGTCCAGCCTTGTAAATCACATCTGTCTGTAACCATTCATTTTGTGTATAATCATTTTTTGTATTGGCAGTGAATCATCAGCAGTAATTAGCCCATCCATTAACTTTACCACAAGATAATTTAACTACATGCATTGTGATTTCATGTTTGTGTGCATCTAATAAATATAAAGGAGCTAAAAAATGTTTTTTTTCAATGGACCTTTAATCGAATGTGTCACCTTCGTCATCGTCGTTGTCCCGACTAACTCGACTTTGTTGACAAGGCTCTTGCACAGTTTATCCTTCGCTCAGGGTGATGACAGCGAATAAGCATGTTTACAACAACAGCCATAAACGTGACGGACCGCAGCCCCGAGAAACACACAGACACTGGATGAACATTTGAGACATTTGCGGTGTCGCGACCGTTGAACACAGGGTCCGTTACAACTGACAGGACGTCTGTGACACGTGACGCAACTTCAACTCCACAATCGAGTAATGTTATTGTCAAATTGTTCAATTACACATGCAAATATAGGCTCTACCTGTAACTTTGAATTATATGGTTGCAAAAAGAGACTGATTGGGCCTTTAAGAGACAGCTGCGTCCCCGTTCAGCTCAAACCTGTATTCAACGGCTGTGTCTGCATGTGCCCCATGCTTGTGGCGACAGGCAAAGACAACACTTGCATAATAATGGGGTCTTGGATGGTACCCTCCTCAAGCATGATCTTAATATAACCTTCCCAGCATGTGCTTCATAAAAAGCTGGCATCTGGCCGCATGAGAAATTATTATTAAACAATCCAAATCACTGCAAAGAAGCTTTTTTCGTGCCGTGTCACTCAGATTAATGGTCATAGGCAGGAAAAAACACTAGAAAAAAACTGCATCATTGGTTAATCACTAACGACAGGAACCCATTCATTCACATAATAACTGTGTTCTTCACTTTGGATTTCCCCTAAGCTTAACAGTGGTAGCACCTTTCAGCTTATTGTTTTGGTTTTATTGCCTGAACAATATCGCAACCAGCTGTTTTACACAAGCAAGCTCTGATAAACCGACTCAATGAAAGAAAACTTATCATTGGCAAGGCAAGAAGCCTTTTGCTCTTGGGGTCAGACTTGGGCTAAACCCAGATAAACAAAAATGAGATCTGAATGCACTGTCCTCATTCCATTTATCAGAGTAGGCAGCTTCATTCAAAGAACTGTAATTCGATTTAGTATATATAAATGCATTAGATCTAAATGAAAACCTAAATAACAGCTTAGGAGTAAGTGTGACATGACTCATCGTCAGACAAGATAATCCGTTTTCATAATGGGCTGCAGTCACTGACGACAGCAGCAGAAGGATGGTGATAGATATTATACAATTCCCCACACATGTGTGGTAAGAAATTTAGCTCATTGTGTGTCACTCTGATCCTTCACAAGCTGCTTTGTCAATCTGGTCGTGATTCACAACTGAGGCTGAAGCTGAAGGACATGGAGCTGAGACCGTGTCAGCCTGTTGGCGGTGGGATCAGTGACCCTGCCAGAGCTATTTCTCCCACCTCTGGGCTGCCCTATCAAGGACATTAGACTGATCGGCCGTCACCCATCGATCGGCTTGTGAACTGCTGATTTCAATCCTTGAGTTTAGCATTTTGACCGGCGCCATCTTGGTTTGTGGAAACTAAAGTAACCATATTTGGAGGAGCAGGAGGTGTGGCCTGACTGAAGGCTAGTCCACTGCACGGCCACATATATACCAGGAGAAGACTGAAGTCTTTGAACCCAGTGTTACGTACAGTTTAGAAAGGGAGGAGAGAAAACATTACCACAGTTATTATAATCATATCTAATTACATGTTTCATTAATTTGTTTTGGTCACGCAAATATGTTTCGGAACTTTGTGCCAGGAAAGTTGCTCGAGTTGTGAAATACTCCCTCATTGTTATTATAAACCTCTGCAGCGTTCAGGCGTCTGATAAACTTTCCGACCGATCTGTTGCTCCGGGGGTTTTCTAGGCATGACACTGTGATTCCCCCTCTGGATATAATGAAACACCCGAGACATTCTGAGCTTTCAGCATATAGTGAGGCTTCACCCCCCACCTCTGAGCTGAGGGGATTATAGGCAGGAGTAGCTCAGTGTCATCCCCTGGCCAGATAAAAATGGAGAGCGACACTGAATCACAGTGCACCTATGCCACAGAGGGCTCTTTAGAAGTGGTGATCTCCAGAATCCCCTGAAGTGGACATTAAAGTGTCCAGTCATGATGAATGTAAATAATAATTGTATCACGTGTCCTCGGATTTGCCTGAGTTACGACTCTAAGAAGGGGTTAGCAATCAGGCGCTAACGGTTTTTAAGGATCTTCTTTGCCTAAGTGGACCAACTCAACAGGTCAAACTCTTATAACTGGAGCCGTTATCAGACACGAATTCAGAAAAATGTGTTCGGACATTCTGTAGCGTCTGGGTAGAGCATGCAGAAGGCAGGACACGATGACTGTTTTTGATCGCAGTCATCAATGCGTCCACTCGCTCGCAGAGATTTCCCTGCTGTACGGGCTCACATGGAAATTGTACTAGGGGGTTGACAGGAAAAGTTCCAGAATATGTCCAGACCAACAATTGTTGACATTTGTGTTCCCACAAACTGCCCCTCTGGGAAATTTCAGGAAATTGTACGATCCTCAGTGCATGTCTGAAAGCAGCATAACTTCCCGATGTTTTTATGACATACGCTGTCGTCTTTCACAGCACCAGCTCCTCACCGACCTGAGAAGACGTGACTCACACTTTGGAAACCTCTATGTTGCTCCAACTGGACTTCCTGGATCATATGTCATTGGCTCACCAGTGCCTAAAGCAACCGACCCTCGCTAATGCAGTTTTTCAGTCTGAAGGCTCGGTTTCAAAAATATTCAAATTCATATCATAAAGCTTCATTTGACTTTCATTAATTTCATTTCATTAATTCAGCTCTGAATTATACATGAGTTTCACTGTACATGGGGAGACACTTGAGTATAACGTACAGTACGAATTGAATTGTTAAATTTCCTCTTCAGAGTCCCTGTAAACCCTTACAGGCCCAGTGGGAGTCGGGATCGGCTGAATACAATATTCAGGCTTGTGCTGCATCATTCAGAATGTTTCCCGGGATGAGGCTTCTCTCTCCTGTGCCTGCGACTTTCACACTCACCATACAGACCGTTGGGTTTAAAGGATTTCTCACTCATCTTTTCTATAAAAGCAGTTTATTCCTTTGTCTTGCAGGCCTCCCGCGGAGCCGCATGCGGCAGTTTCAACATCTTTTGGGATCACCATCAAAATTGACATCAATCCCAGAGGGATAGACCTGCTATTCAGTGGTAATGTCATAATTCCCAAAAGTGGATGCATTCACTTTCAAAGGGAACCAACAGCACAATTCACAGGACTAACTACAGCAATGAAAATGTAGTGTATGTTTATGATATTATATAATTTGATCATTAGAACTGTTCATTTCACACGAGTTTTGTTTGCCTTTTTTGCCTAAAATAGGAAATAATATCTTGTCGGAGACCTTTACTAATAAAACCCGTTGAGCAAAGATGGATTGATGGATCAACAAATCACATTTAATACTTTACCATTGAAAAGTAAAAAAAAATCTAATTTCCAACAGGTTCCTAGGTTTTTAAAACAAAGACAATATATGAAATATCTTTTGGTGGAGTCTGATAGTCAAATTTGTGCAGTGGACCAACTGCAAATTATCTTGACATTTGAGGGAATGGAACTGGACGATTTACATAAACCAGTTTAGGTAAATGAGAAGCAGTGGAGCGTTCCTCTTCGTATCCACTTTTGCCATGAGACAAACTGGCTACAGCGACACGGCACAACCCGGAAATAAGTTGTCACTTAGTATCTACCTCACAAGAATGTGCAAATTATATATTTGCTGTTTTTATTAGGTGGAGATACTGGGCACCAGCCCAAAAATAATTACCCATGCCCGAAAACCTAAACAAAAGCAATGACAAACATCTTGGAGGGAACGAGAAGCCTGTAATTTTCCACCCAGAACAAATATTAGGTCGCTCTTAAGTCTTTGTCAACTTGAAATTTAATGGAGGCCATGTCACACTAATGTGCATTATAAAATAAACGCTTCTGGCTAGATTATTTACACATGCTATGCTTTGTGTTACAGCCACACCAGACCGAACGCTTGTAAAACTAAAAGGACTGTTTGTTTGTGCAGCCAAAGCAAACATGAGCTCTGATTTACTGTACCTCTCGAACAGATGAAGACACACCAAACTATTTGGTTATGGTTAGGAAAAAATCTCCTTCATGCTTTGAACTTTCGACTGTGTAACTTACGGATATATCTCAAGATTTCAATATACACTGATAAAATTATAAACGCAACACTTTTGTTTTTGCCCCCATTTTTCATGAGCTGAACTCAAAGATCTAAGACTTTTTCTATGTACACAAAAGGCTTATTTCTCTCAATCATCGTTCACAAATCTGTCTAAATGTGTGTTAGTGAGCACTTCTCCTTTGCCGAGATAATCCATATCAAGATGTTGATTAGACGGCATGATTATTGCACAGGGTGTGCCTTAGGCTGGCCACAATAAAAGGCCACTCTAAAATGTGCAGTTTTATCACAGCACAATGCCACAGATGTCGCAAGTTTTGAGGGAGCGTGCATTTGGCCTGCTGACTGCAGGAATGTCCACCAGAGCTGTTGCCCGTGAATTGAATGTTGATTTCTCTACCATAAGCCGTCTCCAATGGCGTTTCAGAGAATTTGGCAGGACATCCAACCGGCCTCACAACCGCAGACCACGTGTTACCACACCGGCCCAGGACCTCCATATCCAGCATCTTCACCTCCAAGATTGTCTGAGACCAGCCGCCCGGACAGCTGCTGCAACAATCGGTTTGCATAACCAAAGAATTTCTGCACAAACTGTCAGAAACCGTCTCAGGGAAGCTCATCTGCATGCTTGTCGTCCTCATCGGGGTCTCGACCTGACTGCAGTTCGTCGTCGTAACCGACTTGAGTGGGCAAATGCTCAAATTCGATGGCGTCTGGCACTTCGGAGAGGTGTTCTCTTCATGGATGAATCCCGGTTTTCACTGTACAGGGCAGATGGCAGACAGCGTGTATGGCGTCGTGAGGGTGAGCGGTTTGCTGATGTCAACGTTGTGGATCGAGTGGCCCATGGTGGCGGTGGGGTTATGGTATGGGCAGGCGTATGTTATGGACAACGAACACAGGTGCATTTTATTGATGGCATTTTGAATGCACAGAGATACCGTGACGAGATCCTGAGGCCCATTGTTGTGCCATTCATCCACGACCATCACCTCATGTTGCAGCGTGATAATGCACGGCCCCATGTTGCAGGGATCTGTACACAATTCCTGGAAGCTGGAAACATCCCAGTTCTTCCATGTATCGGCCTATACGACAGCGTGTTCCAGGTCCTGCCAATGTCCAGCAATTTCGCACAGCCATTGGAGAGGAGTGGACCAGCATTCCACAGGCCACAATCAACAACATGATCGACTCTATGCAAAGGAGATGTGTTGCACTGCGTGAGGCAAATGGTGGTCACACCAGACACTGACTGGTTTTCAGACCCCCCCCCGGACCCCACCAATACAGTAAAACTGCACATTTTAGAGTGGCCTTTTATTGTGGCCAGCCTCAGGCACACCTGTGCAATAATCATGCTGGCTTATCAGCATCTTGATATGCCAGACCTGTGATGTGGATGGATTATCTTGGCAAAGGAGAAGTGCTCACTATCACAGATTTAGACAGATTTGTGAACAATATTTGAGAGATATAAGCCTTTTGTGTACAAAGAAAAAGTCTTAGATCTTTGAGTTCAGCTCGTGAAGAATGGGGGCAAAAACAAAAGTGGTTTGTTCAGTGTACAATCATATGTTAGTTGTTGTGAGCACTACCATATTCTCTTCCACACGTCACAAGAGGAGCAGGTCAAAAATAACCAGTGAACTTTCACAACAGCTGCCGTCCAAATTACAGTAGGAGACAGCTTGATGCAGGTTGATTTATGATTTAGTATAAATAATACCGTCTCTGAATGCGTCATGTGTTCAACATGACTGCCATTGATAGAACTATGGATAATAAAATCACATATTTGAACATAAAAAACAGCCATATTCCTTATCTTAGTGCAGTGAACATCAGAGGAAAATGTCAGTATCCTCCAGAGAATTGGGGGTTTGCCTGGGGTGAGAGTCCGCAGGGCGTCCACGGCAACTCACACTTCCTGATTCACTCCGAAACCCAACATCAAGACAGCGAGCTCTAATCTGTGCCGCTCAGTGAACTTCAGAAAACGCAGCGTGGGGTAACAGGTGACTGCAGGTTTCTATTGAGAATCAAAAAATGAAGGGGAAAAAAATAAAAAAAATATATCTAACTCCAACTGCATGAAGGATAACACAAAAAGTACGTTTGACTTTTACAAACAAATTCACAAACTCAGCAAATTACTTCAACCAGCTGATGATTCTCCATTTTTCTGTTCAAAAGTATCATTTAGACGTTTGCCTTGGTGCAAGTTTTCACTTTAGCGTGGTATTTACTAAAACTGCACACGTACATGAGCCCAGTCGCAGTTGCATAAAGATGATCGGCTTACAGTGCCGCTAATTCAAATCTGATGCTGCTGTTTTGAAGCATTTTGTGTGTTTACTTTTGCTGAACTTGATATACTGGTTGAATTACAACTTGGAAAAAGGAGTGTGTAACATGTTGCTGCTCTTTGCCTTCTGTTCCATTTGCTGCCATGTTCTATACTTCTGTGACAGAAGTGTCTTCATGGTCTTGACGACTAATATTTTCTCTTTAATTTTTGGGTTTACTTTTATAATTTATTTATTGTTATGGTTTGGTTTGCCCTTCAATTCCATTGTTTTCTCAATGTAACTCTGAGGTATATATAGATCTATTATTATCATAATGTTGGTGGTTTGAGTGGTATGTGTTTTATCATTAAAGGTTAAAACGAAAAATGCTCGTTTAGCTCAGCTGAAGAATGCCTGCTGAATTTTACAGTGTGGATGTAGGTTTATGGATCTTGGATCCCAGCAGACATTTGTTGTTCTTGCCACAGAGTCAATTACTTATATATTGCTCTTTTCTCTTCAAAACATTGGCTGCAAAGGGATTTCCAGAAGGGAGCCAAAAAAATTAGTCAGTAGCTCGGCCATTCAGTCCAATAACCATTATGCAGAGATATTTTAAAAAATAATGGAAATTAAAGCACCAAGAAACTGGATCCTGTCTTGTCAGATCCATACAAGTGCTCAGTTTGTGTTTCGTGTTGTATAGGTTGCACTGTAACTACCACCGGCCTGAAAACGGACACTGGTCACTGTATATAGTGAGCGATCTGATCTATGAGCGCGTCTCCTCCTTGTGAAAACAATGCTGCCATCCTTGAATATTTTGGGTCACGCCCGTTGGAGCGTCTCTCTCTCCGTCATGCTGGTTGTTCTAATTGAAGGTCTATTTGTGATTGTCTTAGTTTCTTTATAAACTCTTTCATGTGACAAGGTTGAGCCTATAACTTTCTCTCATTACACCAACACAGCCTGTTCCGCTCCATTATGAAAAACAGACCTAAACTTTTTCCATAACAGTCTGCGCCATTGTTCAGATATTAAAATGCCCATAATCAAAACATGCAGTGTAGAACCCCAAATCCCACAGTGGCTTATCCATGATTTAAGCCTTCCTGGAAGCAGACCAACCACTCTCACAGTGAGGCCCTAAGAGCTTAGGATGGGAGGGGATGGAAGAGTCTTCCCCCAGCCTCTGGCCCAGTCTGTCTCAGCTGAAATATGAGTTCGTAATTCACTCACCTCTGAGTGTTTTTAAGACAAGAAAAATCAGCCTGCAACAAGAAGGAAACTGACAAAAAACACACCCATATATAAATAAAACTCTGATGTCCAATGAAAGCGGTTGATTAGAGTTAAAAGCTGTGACTCAGCTCTCTGGCAGCTCTTCAGAGAGGAGGGGAGCGGGAGAGAAACTCTGCCCTGCGCTAACAATGGAAATGGAAATTCCTATCCTGTGTTAAAATGTAAATCATGTTCTGCATCTGGGAAGGTGGACATACTGTAACCGAAGCAGCCGCATGTATTTTTAAGGTTTGAGGGGATGCAGGTCGCGTGAGACGTTAACTCAGAGGCAGGAACATCTACAGCAGCGCGTGGCACAGAATAGATTGCAGACATTACTACATATGACTGGATTCATATTCCGCCGGTGGAGACAATTTGATCGCAATTCAGCACACAGAGCGAGGGCTGGACTTAAAGCGAGCCTTCAAGTTTATAACCCGTGTGACCCTTTTTTTGCAGCAACATCTATTAACCTCCAAATATTAATTTTCTCTAAGTGGTGGTGGAAATTAATTAAACTGAACTTGCCAAGGAAAAGCCTCTTCGATGCAAAGTGCCGGCCGCAAAAATAAACAGAGTTTCCTCCTTTATGTCTGTGAGAGGAAAGGGAACGTTGTGGTGAGCTCAGAAGACCACGTGATTGCCGGGTCATTGCGCAGCTAATGATTTTTGATGAAATCTGAAGTCAATTTTGTGACGGGTGCAGATTTCTTATTATAATATACCACTCGTGAATTGGATTTAGGGGGATGAGAGGAACGTTATCGCCACAGTCCTCTGTTCACCCTGCTCTCTGAACATGTAGCCACTCCACCAAACTAATTATACTACAACGGGGTGCTTGTGCGAAAGAAGTTCCGAATTAGAAACGCCTCCTCTCCCCCGCCCCTGGGGAGATGGTGATTATCACACCTGATACTCGCCGGTCTCCAAAACGAATGGTGCGACTGCTGCAAGTGTTGCTTTGAGCCGAATCTCAAGATCCATGCCAACATGCTGATTTCTCGCAGGTATACGTTTTACCAGGTATTATTACGACTTATGTGGTCGTTTCAAAGACCGCAGACCTCTGGCGGTCGTCCTGTACACGACCCCCCTGACCCTCTACAAGCTCATCAACCATGTGTCGGCTAAGTAAATAAAACCCCACAATGCTCTGAGGTGAAGAGTATCTATGGCGTACCTCCTGTCACTGGCAGAGGCCCCGTTTTAGGAAACCGCCGATTTCATCGCTCTATTACGTACGACATAGTTCGTCGTATGAGTTGGAGGACTTGTTGGACGTAGTATTACCTAACATTAGTAGTTAGCTTTAGTCTCACATTGTTTTCCTCTGGAAGGCCCTGACAAGACAGGCCTGGCAGCTGCTGTCGCCCGAAAATAGCGGCAGACTTAGGCGGGCGGGGATCCGAGTGACACTGGCACATTGTTCACTCTCTCGCACTGGGCGCAGTGAGAGTCACACACGATCACGCTGGCACCAGAATCCACAGGTGGCGAACGCCCTCCCCGCCGTCGCCACAAGGCCACAGGCATGTTGGTAGAATATCGGTTACACATAACAACACTGACATCCTGATCCGAAGCCAAGAGTCAACTGGGAATGTCAAGAAAAGGGCACATAGACTAAATGCTCCGAATCCTTTCATGCCCAGTTGACCACTGGCGAATACGTGACAATAAAGCAGCACTAAGCTGGATTCTCAGTCATGGAAAGGATAAGTGCTCCATCGCATGTGAATGGCACTTTGGTCATTTTATGCTGCTGCAGCGCCACAGTTACCTCCGAGAGAAGAGGGCACGTCTCCACAAAAGTGTACTCTCTCTCTCTCTCTCTCTCTCTCTCTCTCATCAGACAAAAAGCTTTTCCGTGTAGTGCTACAACTGCCGCTGCTCACCAAGCCTCTCTCTCTCAGAGGAGGAGTTTCTTATGCCTGATGAAAATGCCCTCTCTGGCCCACCTCTACACGACAGCAGTTAGGAGAGGAGAAAACTCCTTCACCCGGTCATCCAATAGGACTTCCTCGACACATTGACCCCCGGTAATCCTAGATGACACAGCAACCACTTTTTGTTTGACACCTGCCGATACTCAAAGCGACGAACAGGTTAAACGTACCTGCGGTCACAGCTTCCCCGTCGCCCACTGCGGGGAAGGGCAATAGGGCAATAGGGCAATAGTTTGTACACAAAAAGTTAAAGAAGTAATAGTGTGAAGAATCACTCTTCAAACTTTCTCATCTTCGCACACCTGGTCAGTTGCTGCTTGAAGTGTGCGTCCTTCATGTTTCGGTATATAACTAAAAATTGTTGGATGCAGCAGTCTGTGACACAGTCACACGCAGCTCAAATCATAATTATCACGTTTAGATGTCTTCAGTATCAAATGAAACCCAGATGAACTTTTTGTTGTCTGTTCATTCATGGTTACGGTGCAAACAGGAACTGTGCGTATAGCTAATGCAGTATGTCTCGAGTAAAAATAAAAATGTATACATAAAAGTGTATACGATGCAGCAGGATGGGACACTAAGAGCAAAAAAGTAATACATATATATTCCTCCACCAAGGCTAACAACCCCGATCTCATCGTTTATTCGGATCCATTAGATGGCAACAAAAAAAAAAATGTAATTCTATATTTTCCTTTTTCTTAATGAAAAAGGATGCATAGTACCATCCACATGTCAGAATCCTTTAAATAAAGAGCAAACAGCCTATTCAACAACAGGAGCCAGTTCATCTGTCTGATTTTAACACCACTGACTCTGTTTAACCTGTGACGGCAACAGGACTTAGAAATGCAAACTGATTCGTGCCAGAGGGCAGTTCTGTGCTTCCATTAATAGAAAACCTTTGTCTGGCCAGAGTAATACCCCTCCCCTCACCCTCACACACACACACACACACACCACAGACCTCTCGAACCGGGCTAAATGTCACTCAGCAGGATCCCATCATTTAAGAGAAATCACCCTTTTCCACTGAATACACTAACCTCAGATGCTCACTCTATCACACGCTCCCTTTATCTAACAGGCTCTTGAGGATTAGATTCTCAGGGGAAGTGCGACTAAGCGGGAAATAGATGCATGACATTACAGGAGACCTGCTGGGGGTTTTTTCTTACGGCACAGGTACGAGCTGAGGCCACCTGCTCAGGCCCCAAAGCGAGTTTGTGTTTGTTTTGACCCGAGCAAACAGTAACGCGATGACATTTTGGAGTCTTGTATGATGCAAAAAGTGATTGGGGGAAACGCAATAATGCATAAACTGACAGATGGATGCTCCGTCCAATCTGAGGGGTCACTGTGACCTGAAAAGTAAACACGAAGCCTCGCCACTTCTGTTTTATTTGAGAGCTCGAAGACTTGAGCGCTGATCTCCAGCAGATAAACCGTTGCAGACGGAAAGGTCGTCAGGAAGTGTCCTCCCTGCTAATCAAATAGACCCAGAGGCAAGGTCTGATCTTTTTACGATCTGCTGAGATGTGAGGCCAGACGGGCAAATGTAGATCGGGCCTCTGGGCCGTCCACGGGGCCGCCTGCACCTGTTAATCACTCAACATCCACCCAGAGAGGTAAACATCCAGCTCAGTGTGCCGCTGGGATCCCATGTCCATGTCACACTAGGTAGAAATGTGTCATGCTGCACCTGTCCAAGTTGATTCTAATTTTAGTTTGAAATGACAAAAAGACCTGAAAGAAATTAATTTTGTGTAGAAGAAGAGAAAAATAAAACATTAACATTTGTCGCATGCTGTACCCGGTGTTTACAAAAGTAACTAGAGACAAACCCAGAACAGAATGTTGTTTTCTTGTCTGTCTGGTTACGTGTTTTCTTCTTCATTCCCTCTTCTTTGGCTCCCTTCTGGAAATCCCTTTGCAGCCAATGTTTTGAAGAGAAAAGAGCAATATATAAGTAATTGACTCTGTGGCAAGAACAACAAATGTCTGCTGGGATCCAAGATCCATAAACCTACATCCAAACTGTAAAATTCAGCAGGCATTCTTCAGCTGAGCCTCCTATAGTGTTTTAGTTATAAGATGTATTCTCTCCTTGACTTCATCAGCATCTCTACTTAATAATTAAAGAAGATTTAATTTGGTAAAATGAATAAGATGACTGATTTACATGCACTACTGTTAGTGTATCATAGAAAAGAGCTGTAATTTCTGGCCATTGTTTAAAGAGACGTAAAGTTAAAAACCAGCTACTGGCCTTTATCAAAGATTGAGAGAGAGAATGAATCAAAGTATTGAGAATAATATCAAATCTGTTTCAGAATGGAGAGCAAATTGGCTGCTTGAAAAAATTATGTTTTAGAATAATGTGACGGAAGAAGTGGGAATAGCAGTTCACCCTTAAAAACAGACAGATAAATTTATATCTCACACACACACACACACACACACACACACACACACACACACACAGACACACACTCAGCCTTTCATTTAAGCCACCACAAGCTCTTACTAGCCAGTGAAATTCCCTCTCAGCTGGCCTGGAAATAGGCTTTAATGTGCCCCCTAAACAGGCCGACGTGGAAAACGCACACATCTGCTGTGTCTAGGTAAGCTGCAGTTGCCAAGGTTACGGACGAGCTCCCGCTAAACAGTTGTGTGTCCGGCCATCGTTGAGACAGAGCACTTGAGCTGCTCGCTCACACACACGCACGCACGCACGCACGCGTTGAGTTGATTGGTGATTTGAGTGAAATGCAAGGAAACACAGGACGGCAGGACATCACGCTTCGTTGAGCAATATGTTGCTGTCACCATTATCCGTCACTATAGCGTCTGTGCACACGATGCACTAACAGAAGGTGCCGTGGGGACAAGTTCACTTCAGCCTGAGCCCTCAGTTTCATATGACATTTGGAGGAAGACGGAGAAAATGTGCTGTTTTTAGCCCAAACAGAAAGCTAAAAAAAAAAGAGAAAGTGTTTATTCCACTCCTGGTATTAATCACCGCCCTATCAACATGACTACATCCACGAAAAGCAGGAGCACTAAACATTATGACCAGAATGTCAGACGTGATGTGTTTGTCACAGGGGTAGACTGGAAAATACATCTTTACAGCTACAAGTAGATTTGACAGTTTATTCTAAAGTAGCATTCACAAAGAAGCCTTCCATCTTCGTGTCTTTCCAACAGGGTCCATTGCTCCTTTCATCCTGTTTTTGTCCTGCAACAATTAAGTAAGTGTCTAATGAATATTCCACCTCACCCATAATTCTTGGGTGTGGGTGCCCAAACAGAATTCTTGATTAACAACCTCCACACGCTGAGCCAGCTGGAAATGCTGCACCACATTTAGGGGACTGGGTGAAAGTGGAATCAAGCCATGAGCACTGCGGCAAGCCTTCGCGTGGCACACCCGTTTCATTTCATCACTCCCCAGGCTTACAACTGACATTGCCAGGTGTTTTTTAACAAATCAAACACTCCGGTGAAATAATAACGTACTCTAGAATCTCTCTTTTACAACACTGTGGGACCGGTTGCAGCAAAATTAGGAACTGGTGAGGTCAACGTGGTCGTGTGATCTGCACGTGACAATGTCGACAGACAGAGCATGTGCAATGGGAACCACTTCTGTAGACCACATGCAATTGGTAAATTGTATAGGTCCCTCCCTCCCTTCTGGATCTGTTCCTCTGCAATGTGAGGGCATTATGAGGCGTCTGACCTTAATACAGCATTTAAATCTCCACTTTTTGTTGCCCTGACTGGATGTTTGTTTTGATGCGTTTGCCTCCCCTGTCTGGGAGATAATCTTGCAAGATAAGCACTTCAAAACCGTATATTCACGTTTCAGACAAGCAGCAATAAATTCAAGGAAAATTCCAGCATGCCTGATTTGTGGTTTGTCAGATGCAAGCTCCTCCTGAGCAAGGTTTCTTGCTTGCCCTATAATAATAAACATTTTTCATGAGGCGCACTATGAACATGTTCAACCCTAAGCCAAGCTGTCATGAAGATCATCGGGATGATAACGATCAGCTGTCACGCTTCATCCCACCGATGTCTTAACTGACGGGCTCCACGCGCCACGTAGGCTTAAGTAGCTCGGGATGTCAATCAAAGATTAAACCAAGGATGATGACTGAGTTTTGAACTCACCAGGACTCTTCCTGTCAGCGTCTGAGCGGATATCATGACTCCGGCCCAGTCTTTGACTGAGGTCATCCAGCCCACCTCACTGGCCGCGGCGCCGTCCTTTTTGATGCCATCGACTGTGGTGATCCGATGGACCTCCTGAAAGAGACAAGAATGGAGAACTTAACAGTGAGGAACTCTGACCAGAGAACAGTAAATGGTCCATTTTTATAAACTCTCTAAAAGTAAAACAAAGTTATTTTTTTCCACACCTTTCCTTTAGACGTTCCTGGGAACAAAGGACCAGAATAGTAATAAATTCAGCACAGGAAAAGACATGCTTTGCAGTTTCAGCATTAAAGGAGACATATTGTGCTTTTTCAATTCATCCTTTCTCCTCTATATAGGTTTTTTTGTGTATGTTAAAAGGTCTGCAAAGTTAAAATGCTCTTGAACACAACTGGGTGTGTTTGAATTTTTCTCTAATAAAATAAATACATTCAAATACAAAATACATAATTACAGCTGCCTGCAGCATCTGGAAACAAAGTTCGTGAAAGTACCGGAACAGTAAAGCTGCAAAAATGCAAAAACAGTTGGCTGGAAGATGTAAGAATGCTGAGGGGGAACCATCAAGTGATTGTGGGTTTGTCATGAAAAGCAGCCCCCGCATTGTCATTTCATTCATTGTTAATGAGAGAAACTGTATTGATTGGTGAACATAAAGGAGAACCACCTACAGAAACCCAAACTTGTCTTTTTTATTTTTTATTTAAAAGAATATCACTTACTGTGGATGACAACTGTGCAAAAACACAGCATGAATAACTGCTCAATACCCCAAAACTCACCACTTCATGAACAGAAATGCAGCATTCCTAATATGGCGACCAGGCTCAAGGCTTTGAAAATGAACCCACGCAAATGCATGCACACTTGCATACAGTAAACACACAGAGTGAGAGCAGCAAAGAGACTCCAGGACTGTATCCATGGCAGCCACTGAGCTCCTGGTGTTTCTGCTCCACTGAGTGAGTGGGCTGCCTGCCTGCCTGCCTGCCTGCCTGCCTGTCTGTCTATTTGTCCGTCTGTCTGCTGGGACTGGCATGATTCACAGAGCAGGAAATCAAGACAGGATGCGGAGGTTAGCAATGATCACTGATGTATAAAAAGGCCTCAGCCTCAAGGCCAACAGGACGAGGACTCTTTACTCTGCGACATCCTCTCAACTCCCTCCAACCTTAATGGTGCCACACATCACTCTCTCTGAAGGCTTTCTGCTCCTCATGCAGAATTAGTTGATGCAGTTGATATAGTCCGAGGGGATCTCAGCATGCCACATTCCCCAGATGCAGGACGGACTATTGTCTGTCCATGCAATAGGGCAGCCAGCTCCAAAAAAAAAATCCTGGTGTGCAACTATGCAACATGTGTTGTGCTTCCACGCCACCATAAATCATTTTTGTAAAGCAGAGAGGGTACAGCACAAATGAAGTAATGAATGAATGAATATGCTCTGCAACACACAACTATGGACTATACCGTGGTGATGAGACGACAAGAGCATCTGTTCGACAGCAGGTTTATGAAGATGAAAGGTGGGAAAAATAACAGAAATCCTTAACTTGAAATAGAGGCGCCTGATGAGATCCTCTACTTATGTTATTGTCATTACATCCCTGTGCATTAGTCTGTTTCGGTACTGTACACTCACTAAGGTTGTACCCCCATGAAAACTGCCCACAAATAATGAGTATTTATAGACATAAATAATTTTTCACATGATTTCTACCACCATCACTATTAACAAATAGTTGACTGCACAAATAGATTCAATCATGTTCAGAGCCATTAGTCAGAGACAAGCAGACCACCAGCAGACCATGTTAGATTTCCTACAGTCTCTCCAGAGCCCTGCACTGCAGCACTAATCTGATAACACCACGATAACATGTCTAGTTCACTTAGTAGTGAACTCAGCCAACAGGATACAGGAGTGGGAAAATTCTGTGAAACTGCTATGTAGAAATGGGAGGTGAACTGTTTTCAGACAGAAACTGGGGTTTCCATTATTTAGCTGTGAATTGCACTTTGTTGTGATAAAATGGCTCCTTTACAGTATTTATTGTAGATCGTGAATCAAACCAGAGACTCTCCAAGGTTACGTCATTCATTTTGGAGAAAAAAAAACAGAGCCTCTGGGGGGAATTTAAGGCAAATCTCACTTGTGAATCCTTTCATAGGGATCAGGGTGAATGGATCAGACTGCGTGTTGGAGACTGAAATGGAAAAGAACGTGCTGTTTGCCTTGTCAGTCGTCAGCCTGTCAAATAGTGTTAATCTGAACATAAAGCTATCGGCTTCTAGTTTCATAGCAATAAACTGGCTGTGACAGACGATAATGCTGCGTCTTTCACACGTGTATCGTCTGGAGCTTGTTGGCTTTTTTGGCAATACAACAAACATTATGGTTGAAGCATAACGATCGCTTGAAGGTCCCTAAAATATATTACCACAATGAGATTTTAAAACAAACAAACATCTGAGAGTTGCTACAGCGGGGGAAACTTATGATACAATTATTAGAAAAAAGATAAAAGTGAAGATACTCTGGATTATTGTATGCATGCATGTTTTAACATCAATATAATATTCGTTCGTTAAACTCACTGTTATTAGAGGAATAGATTATATATATATTTATAACAAGAATAATTATGTTATATACATCATGTCATGTTTGTTTTTATATGTGCAAAGCTCTGTGGTTTTCATTTGTTTTTCTGTCATCTTCTTATTGGCGGGTTGAGAGACTACAAACTATATGCTGTACAAACAATGCTGTTTGTCTATATGACCTTTGCATGACGAAGGTCTGCAGCCTGTTACGTCATCAGTTAAGTAAATGTCGGGGAATTGTGGGAGATCCTTTTGTTTTCTTTCCAAAACACTTTGGAATAATGCCACAATTCATGCAAAATGTTCTGTCTTTGTTCTGTGTATCTAACCTGTATACAGGTTAGATACAGGTTGATTCTGTTTCGAATAAACAAATCTGCAATACTTTTAGAAGACATAAGACATATAAACAAATTCAGTATCAATGTGGAAATATTTGGTTAGCAAGCATATTTGAGTCTCAAAATTAAATATCCCTTCTGGGAAAACTTTGTAGAAAACAAGCAAGATGGAATTTCGATAACACGCATCTCCCCTGCACGGTGAGCACCCAAGTCTCTTCTTTCGGAAAACAGAGGACAGATTATCTCTGTTGATTATATCTTAGTTACAGTATTTATGCAACATCGCACCTCCACGAGAGGTGACACAGGCCATGTTGAGGGAAGCGATAGCCGTTAAGTACTCTTAATTGGCATCACGCTGTTATCCCTCAAATCTAAAATGATGATTTTTAAATGCCAGTAAAGGCAGACTTTAAAGATGAATCATTTGTAAGATGCCTCTGTCCAATTATTTTTTAAAAGGCTGAGACAGTTTATTTCATCTGAAGGTCATGTGCAGGAAGACACCTTTTTTGACATTTAAATTTCTAATATCTTCCCACTTATAAAAACTTTGATTCAGTCAGTGTAATCAATAAGTTATAATGTTGATGTGGAGTTAACTTTTGTAAAAGTTGCAAGCCACCTACACATCAACATGGTAAAACTATCCACCGCTGGACTTTATTCATCCTTAAAGAAGCTATGGGTTTTAGCTATCAAGAGGTTAGAGGTCAGCCCATGGATATGAAGTGGGAGGTCGTGTACACGGTTTGCTTGGTATTCAAGTGAGATGGTCAAGTCGTGAGAGCACCACTACTACGCAACATGGACGCTAATATTAACGTTACAGTCTGCTTCTAGCAACAGACGCCAACAGAGGGAAAGAAAACACTGTTGAGCGATGTCAACATTTCCCTCCAAAAAATAAGTCATTATTACACAATTTTTCATCCCAAAAAAATTGAACTTCAGTGGCCTTTGGCATTTCTGAAAAATATCAGAAGACACGTCACTACTGGGTAAATGTCGAGGTCCGAGCCGAGGTCATGAACACCACAAGAGGGGGGCTTTTACAATGGGTGGATAAACACAAGTTAATTTGAAGGCAGCAAGTGATTGACTATTGCAAAGTAGTAGTGCAAGATGCGGCAGGTAAAGGTTGGCTGTTAGAATCTAAACTTCGAGAGTAGAAAAGAAGCGGCAGAAATACAAGCAAAAGCAGAGTTAGCACTGCTTTTCACCAATGGAGAAATCATTTATGGTAAATAAATTCTGTTTGATGAAGAACTGCAAGGCTATTTTTTTTTAAACGTACATAAAACTTATTCACATTTAGCGAAAATGAAAATAGACAATATACATTATTAATGGGAACAGACACCAGCAAAGGACATGTACTCATTAAGGCCACTAAGGCAGCAAATGTCCTCTTTGTCACTTTGATCAATAGTCTGAGCCTCCAAATTTAGGTTTCACTCTCTCGCCTAAATCTAGCTCTACTGACAGTATGGGTCATTGATCAACTCTGGAAGCCTATTCTCGTGATCCAACACGTTCATTTCTCACAGGCAGAGTACATTAAACTAGAATAGAACATGTGGCCCATGACACAATTTCTTCAAGAGTGAATAAATAATTTAAAAATGAATTTATATAAATCACATTAAAAATAAATCGAGACATTCTCAGGGGAGGAAAAAAAAAAAAGCCTGAAATATCTGAGTCACATAACTAACTGATCTATTGCCCCTCAGCTGTGTGAAGGACCATCACACATGGCCTCATGTCCTTCCAATAGAATACATATGTATAGCATTTGAGGAAATCACAGATTAAGGACTATTTACATCTACAGCAACTAATAATTGAGATGCAAACATACATACTGTATATACTGTGGATCTACATTAAACTCAATCTTTTAATCCCATCTGTCTTGCATCAGCATTAAGTGCATCTTTTGTCTCTCTGACTGAGAAGCAGCAGCAGGCTCTGGCACTGTAGAGATGTTTAACATTTGTGTCAATCTGAGACCTGTGAGATCCCAGATGGTGCCACGGCAGCCAACCGGGAACACGCTGCTTACATTGTGCAACGTGAGCGGCTAACACTTCCCTTATTAATTACAGAGCCAATTAAACAGATATTATAACCAAGACTGACAACCTAAATTTCAGAGACTACAGTGAAAGGGCTGAGGGGTCTCGAGATCAAAGAAATGATGTCGTCGGCTAGTGTGATGTGTTCCACCGGCACCCCTGGTTAGAGACAAAATCACCTTGCTCTTGAATTTAATTTTCAAATCTTGCAGCAGATGCAAGTTTTTTTCCGACTCAGTGAACAAATATTGTTAATTTTCCAAATTATTCATGATGGCTGATGTAATTGATGCTGTGAGGCATTAATATTCTCTCTGCTTGACTTGTTGGCATTTTGTGTGTTTGTGTGTCCTTGTGCATGTCTGCGTGAGGTCGACAACGGCAGCGCCACTCAGCCATTCCAACTTTCTGACTCACACATCGTGAGCATTCATCTAATAATTACAATATTTCAAACGGCACTTAAAAGCACCGAGAGTGACTCTCGCTGAATCCACAAACCACCCCACCCACGCCATGCACCTGACACATCTAAGGACTCTGAGTCACAGCCAGAAGATGCACAAGGCACCCTGGCTGTGCATAACCTGCCTATCTAAAGATACCCTTAAAAAAAATAATCATCACATCATTACACTGGTAGCACTTTAAGTCCCCTTTTTAGCATTTAAAGGCACTATATAAAAGTGCAATACGTGTTTATAACACTATACTATAGCTTTAAGCAGATACAGGTATTTATTTGTGTATTTTAACAACCATATCTTCTCCTGCAGACACTGACGACTTGCGTGTCAAAGTACAACATAGTTAAGCACTGCTGAAATAATGCAAAATATGTCTTCATACATTGCATTCATTTAGCTGATGCTTTTGTCCAAAGAGACTTACATTAAGTGCAAGTCTTTTATACAGGTTTGTTTTGTGTATGTAAACAATCTGCAAGGTTAAAAAGCTGAAAGTCCTCTCCCCGACAGACAACACTGCTCCTGGAGCTCCTGAAAAGGCTCATCAATAGTCTGGCTGATACTTCCGTGACATGGTGACATCACCATATTATGGACGTGCATAAAGAATGTCTAGCGGCTAGTCTAGCATGCTCCGAACAATGCAGGGTACAGCGAGAGTACAAAAAGTTCATGACCAAGTTCAGAGTGATCATTACATTGCCATCCATGGTAACTGGTTGGTGAGTCAACATGCTTGATCAATGAGACGTCTACTTTTGAACACCAGGCTACTGTTTGATATGTGGCCTCGTCCTCCCAGACAAGACAATACAGCTGTAATTCATCAGAACCTCCCAAACAACGAGTTTCATTGATTACCATCAGACGGGGAAGACAGAGCCACAGCGACAAAGGCTCAGTCTCAGGGACACGAGAACAGAGCGGGGCAGCGAACACCCCACAGAGGGGAAAAACAAACTGGAAATCAGAAGCAGCAGGAGGAAACAGATTATTATCTCCCATCTATAAAGAATGCACTGAAAGCTCCATGTTTGGGCTGCTAATGACATGCACAGACTGGAAGGGGGTGGGGAGGTGTTCCTCCAACACAACCTGACAAATCTCACAGCCGAGACAACTGCATAACACGGAGATTTACCCTTATAATGAAATCCTTTTGCTTGCTAGTTGCTTAGCAACAAAAATACAGATTCATATGGCACATACCGTGTGCGCCTGACACTGCATTTCTGATAATTTGAGGGAGGTTGATTCTCGGATGAGAGAGAAAAGGTGTGAGAGAAAAGAAAACAGGACAGGAGTTATGAAATCATTGTGAGGAGAGCTGAAGGCAGAGAGGCGCAGATTGGAAGTGAAAGGATGACCCGTCCCTGACTGACTCCCACAGAGTAGCACAACAGGTTGGTGGAGCGCACCAGCTTCTCTAGGCAGAATCTGAACAAAACAAAAATCTGACTGCTCCTTTTTTATTCACATATGAACAGTGTTTGACTGTGGACCTGTTTTCTAATTTTCTTTTCTGTGAATCTACAGATTAAAAACCTCGGATGCAAGCTGATTATTATTGATGATAATAAAATTATGTTGTTTAATTCTGCAATTCAAAATAAATAAATAAATACATTTTGTTGGTTCCCGCTCCTTAAATATGTTCATTTGCTGCTATTCTCCATTTTTCTAATCATAACAACTTGAATATATGCGTTAAGTAATTTGCAGACATCCACTGGGATCTAAGTGATTAATACATCAGCAGATTAAAAGCTGATTAAAGCAATCATTAGTCAATCATAGTGCCGCGGACCTAATTGTAACCAGCAACGACCAAAGCATGGAAATGATACAGATGTCTCCCTTCAAAAGGTCGGCACCACCCTGCGTGCAGCATTTGCCATTTCTCCTGTTTCACCCTGCCCGTCTGAGAGATGAAAGCCGCTCCATCTTTGGGACCTTTAATCACCTCGTCCATTATCTTCTTTCATCATATGAGAAAGAATGCAAACTTTTATCTTTTTCCCAAAAATGTATGCATTTTACAGATCTGAAAAAGCAAAACCTAATGAAACGCTCAGTGGACCGCAGGCGGCCTCCGGCAGATGGTGTCGTAGCGACCGTGAAGCAGAAAATCTAGTGGCAGTCTGCCTTTAATGTTAGGAAAATGATTTCTAGGGATTAGAAAGGGGCATGAGTGTTAACCCCCTGCACTGACACTCAGACACACACCACAGGGTGAGAGAACTGGATATCCCAATGTAGTGCAGCAGCTGACAGGCTCCGTGTGTCCTGAGTGGGGAAAACTACTCCTGACTTTTGGACTCAAACAAATGTTGCTGCTCCCCTCAATCTGTTGATGGGAACAAGCATTATGAAAAACTATGTTACGGGGGACATTTCATAGAATATCGATATCGATATCTAAAAATCTCCAAAATGACAAATAAGACTTAACTTCCTCCATTCCAATAACAGAGCTTCCGTGTGACTCTGATTAATAATTCACAAAACAGTTTTCATATGGACCCTTTCTCCAACAGAAAGTAGTTCCAATTCAATATGTTCACAGATAAAGCAGAGACATCATGTCCGGGCAGACAATTTGACACAGAATTTGTTCTTTAAATTGTTTTCAGCAGCACTGATGGAGACAGAAATCTTGCTGGATATGTTATTGGACCTGTTGTTTTGGGGGCAAATACAACCAACAAAATCTATTTGAATGATTTCTGTTTGTTCCATTATGTTGATTTGGAAATGACCCAATCAGAGAGTACTGAACCTATACACACCCTCATCTGTATTCTAGTCCATCAGTAAGATCAGTCCAGAACAGTCACATTTAATTAAGACTCCATGAATCAAACTGGCTGGACAAGTTGTTGTAACGCACTGGGTGTTACACACACACACACACACACACACACACACACAATGATGAAGAAGTACTTTCCCTGAGGAGGGGTGGTGTATGAAATGACCTGGCATGGCCTACCTTCTTTTTAGCTTTGCAGTGGCAGCACACGGTCCACAGGTACTTGAGGGTCCTCCACAGCAGGATGATGAAGAGGCCCCCAAAGAAAGTGACCATGGAGGA
Source organism: Scophthalmus maximus (assembly GCF_022379125.1). Classification (NCBI taxonomy): domain Eukaryota; kingdom Metazoa; phylum Chordata; class Actinopteri; order Pleuronectiformes; family Scophthalmidae; genus Scophthalmus; species Scophthalmus maximus. The sequence continues at coordinate 14,634,135 of NC_061530.1, forward strand.
GGCGAGGAAAGCCCACCACATCCGCTGGCCGTTGCTGTCACAGGGCACATCGGGCGAAAACGGGATGATCACGTTCATCTTGGACATGTGGATGGACGGGTCCGGGTTGAATCTCTCCCTGTTCTTCGGCATTATCCCCGGGGTGGTCCCCAGTCAGCCCCCGCCGCCCCAACCAGACAGACAGACGACTCGGGTGGGATTCAGGCGCCGTGGGGAGCTGCAGCCAGCGCCCCCTGATGCCCCAGAGGCTCAACCATGTCGAGTGGACCACCTCTCATCCGGCGTCGCTGGAAGCAGAGGACGTGCGGGATGAGTCGAACGGCAGACACACACCAACGACGCGAGAGATACAATTCAGAATAAAAACTTCCTTAGGAAAAGAGAGACGCAGTCGTGCGCCTCATGACGCGCGTTCGCGGACTCGCCTTTACGCGTGGATGTATCTGTGCGTAAAGAAAAAGAATAATCAGCACAAACTTCTCCAAAAAAAACAACTCACGATTCCGCCGACAGCCCCCCCCTAATGGATGAAAGTGAATAACAATAATAATAATTATTATTATTGTGAGTGATGGATCGCTCCTCCTCGTTTCAGCAGGTCCGCCGCTCCGGCTCCGCAACGAAAGGTCGCGTGGTATCGATCTTCATGGGAGGAAACCTCGTTCCGGGGGGGGGGACAATAACAAGCAATGAACACAAGCGACGGCGTCGTGAGGTTGGACAGAGGAGTCAGTCGTGCGATCCTCCGTCTCCGGGCTCCGGCGGCCGCGCTGTCACATCCATTTGTTGGAAGATGGCATTGCAGATTTACAGGTGTCGTGGGGGGGGAGGAGCCATCGACAGCACACGTCGACGCTTATCTGGAAGGTTTGGTTATTTATAGTGGCCGCTTCATCCATTTTTGATGATTGTAACTTCGTGGTCGCGGGCGTCACACGGCGACACTCGACTTTAAACCGACGTCTGACCAGGGACCTACTTGTTACTCCTTTTCATTCAGGTGTTACACGTTGTAGGCTTCTATTTGCTTCACATCGTAGGGAGTATTCGATCAAATAAATCTGAACATGTGCGTTCCGGCAGCGAATGAACTAACTCTTTGAATGAAACATCTGTGTGTTTATAAGAATAAATGCTCCTCAAATGATGAAACTAAAGCGGCATCTCCAACATACTTCATTGGAGTTATTGGAGCAACACCATTAAACTGGAGCTCTGAACAATGTGATATATCATCAATGAGTCAATGACCACGAGTATTTTTAATGAATGATGAGCAGCTGGGATATAAAACGAAGAAAAGGAGAACTTTACAATTTCATACTCCGTGGTGGTTGGCTCCTCCTAGTGGACAAACTGTGCATTGATCGTTGAGGTCCAACTTATCGATAAATAAAATATCAGCATGTTTGTGAATTATTTTGCAAAAGCAGCTCAAAAGAGGAGGGAATTATTCAAGTGAACACAGCCTACATTTCAACAGAAAGAAGAAAATGAAAACACTGACGACTTGCATTCCATTAACTGTACTGGTGTTTTTAATAATTTTGTAGAAATATTAACCTTCATTGGGAGAAAACCTGACCTTCAGCGTTTCCATCCAAACTCAAAGATGAAATGTTGACGTGATCTACTGAAAATCCAGGGGATGCGTGTAAAATGTGTCGAGAGCCAACCGTGACCCAGAAATAAAATACATCCCTTCTTAAAATTCCACTTGACAAAGAGGAGCAGTATTGGCAAAACTAGAAGAACAGACAATCTGGACAAACTGGTTGAACTAACACACCTGTACTATGATTCATCCCCGAAGTCGTTGGTGTTAATCAATTCAAAAATGTAAAGTGATTAACAAAATGTTTTTTAGCTTGGCACAATATTAGTTTTAGCACTGAAATGATGTCAGAGGATAAAAGCAGTGGCATCAGATAATAAAACAGAACAGAAGACGATGTGAAGGAAGCAAAATTTGCCCCAATTTCTCCTCTATAAATAAGAACATAACCTGGAAATATAACCTCCTTCCTATTAACTAGACAACTACGTTTGTATAACAAAAGTTCATAACCAACATCTTTGATTTGATTAGATAAATTAAAAGGGTAGGAGAATATGTATAAATATAGACAAGGGAACACAGTGCTCCGTTCTATCTTCATATCAAGAATAAAGTCTTCAGTTTGCATCCATGCAGAATTCATGTGGTCCAACAGTGGGATTAAAGGAGTGCTACTAGATATAAGGGAAAGTAAAGCATTCAAGTATTAAATACTAGTGTAAACAAATCTATCTGTAGTACAGTACATCACTATTGTAGTGGGAATATTACATGATCATCATCATCATCAGTGCTGATATTGGTATATGTGGATAAAAGTATGATGTCTGTTAGATGTACCGATTCACTGCGGATCCCATGATTTAAAAAAAAAAAAAAATATATCCTCCAATGTTTTTGAGTGACATGAGGTGAGATGTGCTACGGTGCTCCATCTGGAATCCACAGCACTTTACTCTGTTCCTGCTCCACGATGGTCATGATCTGAGTGCAAATGTAGGAGACGCTGCCTCCTTGGACAACGCCTGCAACACAGTGAAGGTGGGGAGGAATATTCACAGAGGAGGGGGGGGGGGGTCAATCATGTCTGCAGATTTGGCTGAAATGTTACTTCAGGTATATAAACATCTAGAGCTGGAGCTCGTTGGTGTTTTCATCATCAATGAATCTGTCTTTTGCATGCTCGATTTTTTAATTGATAACCATCTGTCAGAAAATTGTGAAGAATGTAAGGCTGCCAGGAATTATTATTATTTATATCGAAAATCAATGCAGCAGAACCAGAGATATATTTTCCATCCCACACATTCTTCATCCTCCTCAAGACATGTACACAGACTTTGATGTGAAATAATCAAGTCTTTAAAATGTCAGAAAAACTATGAAAATGCCCATTATGGGTTCAGTAAGCTTAAGGCGCCATTTTCTTTCCTACCAACAGCTCAAAACATCAATATATTGTTATTATTATCACATAAGACTAAGAAGGAAATCCTAATAACTGAAAGGTTGAAATTAGGAAATATGTAGTTTATTGGTTTGAAAAATTGCTGACAATTGACTAATTTCCCAGAACCCAATGCAGAGTCTTGTATTTTCTGACATACAGGAACTTTTAGCACTATAAACAACAACAACATTCTCACGGACAAACAGGACTGTGCAGCTAATTGATTTGCAGACACTCAGATATATAGCTTGGTAATTATAGTTTGCATCGTCACGGCTCGTGTCTGCAGTGGCTTGTGTTCATTTCCACAGCCCTTCCCTGTAAATGGCCTCCTTTCATAGAGTCATTCATCAGCTGGACAGTTGGGTGTCTCAGACTGGTTTCTGCTCCAGATACCAAAACCTTAACTCTGACCTCAGAGATTCTGTGCTCCAGAAACCTCAGATAAACTCCAGTGCGGCTGGAGACTCTCACTGGTGAAACAAGACCATAATAAAATGAAGTTTGTGTTTGTTGCCATGACTTATGGATGTTCTTTTTGGTCTGCACCGATAAATATCAGCGGGTGGAATTTGAAGTGACTCTTAGGGGACAAAAACTTTATGTATGGATATATAATTTTTTTACTTGTCATGCTTGAAGCATCCTGAAAATTACTTTTACATTCTTGACTACAAGATGTCAGTCACAACAATTTTCTGTTCCAATCTGGAGTTTGTCACAGTTGATAATGACAGATTCTGTGTGTAGAAGGACTCAGCAGAAAGAATAACATGTTCGTTATGGGGTTTGTCATCCTGAAAGACCAACAGACAATGCTGCTCACATCTCTATGTAATGCCTCCATTATATAATGGCAGGAATATAAAGTATCATAATCGTCTAATCTGACAAAGTCATCATGAGTGATTATTTATTATTCCATTCACCTCCACTGATCTGAGGAAGAATCTCAGCAACAGAAGAGTCTGCATGGAGATAAACCACTGGAGGAGTTTAGAAATATTGCTTGGTGTGATTTAGTGAGCCTACTCTTTAATAGTTAACATTAATCAAAAAGATGAATCTTTGTTCAGTTCTGCAGTGATACTCAAATTATTCACCATACACATTAACGAAGCCATCTCTGTAAGCTCAAATTGTGTTTATGTAAGTAAGAGCTGTGAACGCACCACCTTATGTACATCAGAGATAAAGTAAGGCACTTCCACCAACCTGTGAAGAAGCGGCTGTACTCCTGCTCTACTTTCTGCGCCGCCTCAAACTGCTCCTTGGAATGTTTCTGAGAGAGTTTATCCCGCAGGTACAAAGGATCCTTCTGCTCCCTGAAGAGACAACATCACAGCAGCAGATGTCAACATCCGACAACATGTCACTGCACATATACATGTTCTTAAAAAAAAAAGTTATGATGGCCGTTTGTTCTCCGAACTCCTGCAAACTCTCGACATTGTGCTTTTAGTTTTATTGTATGTTTAATTGTAATATTCTCAACATGTCCTTTTAAAAATGTAATTTAATTTATTCTGACCCGAATGCACTGCAACAAACTGTGAAGTGTACATATGTCTGGGATATGAATAGATACTAAAGGTGGACGACAGGAATTAAAACCTCTGTTGTGATGACTCCTAATTTTATGTCAATAAATATAACCAAGAGCACAATCCTTTAAAAACTTCCTGGAACCAGATCCCTCCCAAAATCTAATCATCATTGATATAATTGTCATGCAAATCCTACCATAACTATTTGAGTAATCCTTCAAACAAACTAACACACTAGGGGTAAGGTAATAAACTGACTACCTAAAGGCTAATCCAGTGAAATTATTATGTGAAAATTCAAAGTTAAGTGTCATATTGAAGCAAAAACAAAAGAAAAAAAAAGGACATTTCAGTCAAATCTCTTACACAAAGCCTTCCAACTCTTCCTACTTCCCACTTCATATCTGCACACAGTCTTCGTCCACTGGGAGCCTTTGACCCAAACTAGCATCACACTCCCATCTCTCCCTGGCACTCAGCATGCAGTCAACATATTGGTCTGCTGATGCCTCCCAGAGGACAAAAATCCAGGGAAAAGCTTGAGCTTCTGTTGCTGCTGCAGCAGCAGCAGGCAGGCAGTGGGAGGTGTGTTTGCGGCGGCCGCTGCGGATGGATGCGCTGAGTGCTTTAGCCACCCACGCCATGAAGCGGAGCCACAGACCCTGCAAGCTCTCCCTGGACAGCTGGCACTCAGCTGATGACAGCAAAGGCTTAGCGAGAATCAATCTCCATCATGTTTTGCCTGCTGCACCGCTCCATAGATTTGTAGGCGTGGGTACAATGTGCATGTTTGGCCGAGAAAGCCCGTTTTCTGCTCGACCGGAGTGTGTCTTTATTTGTGTGCATGTGCTTAAAGCACCACACTGAAGGTTCAGCAGGTTTAATCTTCCCGTGCAATCGCACATGAGAAAGCAGAGGGAGCTTTGAGATATCACCATCGTCCTATGAAAACCCGGCAGGTGGTCGAGCAGAGCAGGCTTGTGCTTTCTGAACTCACTGACAATGATCAAATCAGGATGATCAATTAGTTTTTGTTGTGTCTGCAGGATGAATATGATTATGGAAGCAGAACTAAATAAATATGTACATTTCAATTTCCTGAGTGTCCATTTCAACAAACGGAAAATTAAGAGAGTAATCAAGAAATGTATTTCCTGGTAGGAGGTCTGGCATCGAAAACGGACGAGAGGCTGAGTCATTCTAAGATCCATCTCCTCAACCAAAACATTGTGCTGACTAGGAAAAGCAAGTAAAGACCCCGTTCATGCCAAATAATCTTCTACATGTGTGCGTATCCGTTGGATTTTTTTAAGAATTCATGTGCAATTATCGGACAATGAGATAAAAACAGGTGGTTAAATAGAGGCTACAGACACTTCAGAGTAGGCTGATGACTTGTGCTTTATATTTTGATATTTTCTGTAAAAAAACATTTTCTAAACATTATTCTTCCATAAACAGCCTCCAGAACCAAACATCTTGGATGATTGATTTTCTCAGTAGGTCGCTGAAGGATCTGAACTTGGATAAACAGCAGTGGCACTAAAAAACTCACAGCACGTTTCAAATGTCTTCAGGCAAAAAACTTTTTTTTTTTTTTTTTTAAGATATGGGATTACTCACTTTATCTGCTTGGCATTTTTGTAGCGAATGAATATGACGATTGGGTAGATGTGAACACTGTGAAGCCGTTCGATGGCGTGGGGGGCAATGTCGAGTAAACAGTGACAGTCCTGTGAGAAAATAGCAAAAGGCTGCATGAGAAATGGATGATGGTTCAAAGCAGGAGGACGGAAAAATAAACATGCCAAATGTTGTTTTTAAATATTTCACAATGGGATTTGGTACGTATCTAAAAATGAAGTGGTCACTAAAGCTTCATTTTATCTGTGATGGACTAAAGTGCATACATTTCTTCTGCATGTTGTCAGATCTATGGGCCAATTTCGAAAAAATCTTCTAAAATGTTGAAACATTAATCCTGATTCTGCTCCTACCTAGTTAGTTACCTCAATTTTTTTCTAGTCTAAGCTTTGGTAATCAAACTTGGCAGTTATAAAAACTCAACAAAGATATAACTTGTATCGATGCTGTGGTGCCCAGATGCCACTAAATCCTGGTGTGGATTATAATCCCCAAAGAGATGGAATTTACCTTCTCTGTGATTTCCTTTATTGAGGCAACAGTCGTCACATCGAAATGGCCGCTCCTCCGTTTGTAGTCGATGAACACGCAGTCCTTCACTCCTCGCTCGATTGCCTGCTGAGATGCCTTCATGATCTCTGGAAGTAAAATAATATCCCTTTTTTAAAACTAGACATCTCAGTCTTTATATTATGACATCGGTGAAACAAACCTGATAAGACCCCTGATGTGAAATACTTTTTGAGCATATACACACTCGTTACAGACACATTAAGTGCAAACACAAGCTCACCAGGCAGACAGCGACAGAACTTTTCAGAAATCTCCTTCACCAACATCTCTTTACTGGCCTCCACCAACGGGCCCAAGATCAGCACTGGTCTGGGGAACGAGCACTCGACCTTCTGAACACGCTGGTACATCAGGTTCCCTCCGTCTGAGTAGATATACACAGATTTACAATTCATTCCAACATACAGACTTTCAAGGCTGGCAGTTTCCTCGTTTGGCTAACAATAATTGCAGTTCATCTGCATTTCCATCCTGATATTTCTAACAAGGATGCCGATGGCCCTACACTGAAACAGAGGTGTGCAGAAGGAAATGCATTTGCTGAAGTAATGAAAAAGCTGGTAATGAAAAAGCTGGAGTTTAATATCTTTTATTTATCTCTACTTAATTTATTGGGAAACCACTTGCTACTATACATTTTAAGCTTTTTTCATTAGACTTCATTACTGTGGATAAAAACTCAATCTTAACGTTTCTCTCTCCCCGTTTACTTTCCCTCTTTTACCTTACAGATGATGTGAACCCCATTAATTGGAGATTAAAAATGTTCAAAAAGGCAATTACATTAATTTTGTACAAAATATGCCTTTTACTAACTTCTGAAGCATCTGAATAATTCTAAAATGAAACTTTTCTCCATTCTTGTTAACTCATTATGCTGGGTCTTGTGTATCTCTTACCCTCCGTGATGGGTAAAGAATCTGTGCTTATGGCGTCCAGAGCCATCAAATCCTTCCCATCCTTGGACCCGCTCCGTTTGTGCTTCAGCCTACGACGGAAGAAGGACCTCCGCGCAGCAGCAGACAGCGTCTTGTTGGTGCCATTATCGTCTTTCATATCAGCCGTGCAGTGTCTCCTGCAGAGCTCCTGGTCCATCCTGCATGTTCATATGAACACAACTGTAATCACACCCCATTGATGAACCCTGAGGTGCTTGTTCAGATTGAGGTAGATCATTAAATTGGACGAGATAATTACAAACGCAGTAATTAAATTAACTCAGGTATAATGACGTAAACTACAGGCTGGACTTACATGTATTTACTTGGAATCTGCCCCTTTTCCAGCTTCTGTGCGTTCTCATCAAGGTGCCAGGCCATCCAGTAGCCAAAATTGCCATTTGGCAGCGTGTCTTCAACAAACAGGATGTCGTCCTTCTTAAAGCTTAGTTCCTGCTCCACCTCCCCAACCCTCTCATAAAGTGCTCTGATAAGAGATGGACAATAAAGCAGCTGGGATGAATCATTTTTTTGGAACTAACAGAGGGACATAACAGAGGAGTGAGGGAGGAATTCACTCAACTATGATGTGTTCTGTGTTAATAATTCAACCTTTTCATAGATTCAGTCTTGACTAGAAGCCCCATTTACAAAACATTATAGCAGAATTTCTTAAGGCTGTTTTGTTAAGCCGAATATTGTCAAACATCACGTTACAAACGTGATGGTGTCCAATGCTGTAATGAAATTTCATTTAACCTGTATGTTTTCAGGTTCTGGTGACTTGGTTGCTTGCTACAAAACCCAAATGTGCACAACAGCAAAAGCTAAATCTTGACAAACTTTGTATCCGCAGTTTGGATTGTTTGATAAGAGAAATATTTCGGGTACCTAATGAAAAATCCATCTCCTGGGGACTCTTTGATCGCGTCAAGGTTGTCTATGTAGTTCTGGACCTTGAATGTGAGTGTTTCCGCTGGTTTCAACATTTCCAAGTATGCTTCTTCTTTAGTTTTGTTCTTCATGCTGATGCCGTTGTACTGTTTGAAAACATCAATTGACAAATCATAGTTGACAAAAAGACACTTGACTTTGGCAGCCAACACAGAATGACTCATTTTTTTCAGTAAAAGTGCAGTGAAAAGATTTTTTAAAAAAAGGACATAAGTTGTCGGTCATCCGTCTTTGCCTGAATGATTTAACCAAATATGCTAAAATGGAGCAGTTCTTCATCATTGAATGTGTAGTTTTGTAGCAGTAATTTGCTGCTAAGGGCATACAGGGGCTTTTAGGACAAAATGTTATTTGTATTGTATACATCATGAACCATGCAGGTACCTCCACCAGCAGGTCTCCAGGCAGCAGGCCGCCAGGACTCTTAGCCGGGCTGTCGTCATCCAGACTCTCCACAAAGACGCCATAAAGGTTTCCTCCGCAGATCTGAACTCCCAGCTCCACCTGGATCCTCTTCAGCCTCACCAGCCGAGGCTCAGTAGCTCTGCGTGAACCTGAACCAGGAATCCTGAAGAAAAGCCACACAGTCAGGTTAAAGATTTTCATTTTATTTATTGACAAATGGTCACCAGACATCATTCACCACAAAATAAGAAAGGACACACCTCTACGAGTGTTAACAGAAATCATTTACAGTCCTACCGGAAAGAGTTGTTGGGGCTGGTGGCGGGAGACGTGTGTTTAGACGGCGGCGTCACGGTGCCCTCGTCCTGCTCACTCAGGGTGTCGGGGGTGGAGGGGTTGTCCGGGGTGGTGGCTCCGCTGCCTTGGGGCGTCGGTTGGTTACTGATGGACTCCATCCGAGACCTGAGGAGAACAGAGGTGTCAACATTAAAAAAGACAATACATCACTCGCTGTTGCGGCACATTAAAGTTCATGCAATCTATTATGTATTCCATGTTAAGAGCTAGCATTTGGTAATTGATCTAAGTGACATTAGTTGTCTGTGTGTACAGGGTTCGTTGTTCATGCAGTAACTTTACGCAGCAGAACTCCTCTCAGTCTTACCCGGAGCGCGAGTGGTTGCCCAGCTGAAACATGTGAGGATTATACTGAGCCAGAATGGTGACAGTGTCACACTGCTGCCCGATCACAAGTCGTGCCTGCTGCTCGTTGGCATTACGAAGGTTGATTCCGTTAAACTGGAAACAGCAGTGATCAGTTAGAAACACAGAAATGATGAACAACAGGTAGATACTAGGTTGAGTTTTTTCGGCTGCTGTACCTCGAGGAGCTGGTCTCCGTACGCTAAACGAGCCTGGTGTGCGATGCTGCCTGCGGTCACTTTGGAAACAAACACTCCACCGTTCTCTCCACTCACGATGGAGATCCCCAGTGGTTCAGCTCCTTTCTGTACTGTTACATTGCGTGGCTCCTCCAAGTACGGCCTTCAGCAGAAAAGAAGAAAAAAAAAAAGAGGAACATTTTGTACAACTGTGAAATGCTGACATCTGTGAGAAAAAAATGAAGACAGGTGCAACAAGCAATTTTAAAGGATAAACCCTTAATTCAAAACAAAATTCAAAAGAGAGGTTGATGCATGCAATCTGACATTTAAATTCAATGCAGCTCCCTGGACAGTGATTTTCGTCTAACGATTTCTTTAAATTAAAGATGCGCTGCTGGCCTCTGAAAGGAATTCTATTTGACATGCCGTGTGCTTTGCAGAATTCAAAGTCATGCAATCATACAAAATTCAACAGCTTTCTGAATACAATAACACGCAGACAAAGACGATGACTTTAATGGACCCATTACTTTTCATTAAACTGTTAAACATCCAAACAGATCAAGGGACCACTGCTGCTAAGCAAAGCTAGAATGTGACATTTCTAATTGCATTTATAGACAGAAGGTCTTAAGGTTGGTGCTCTAAAGGTGTTGAGGATAAACTGTGTGTGCTACGAGCAGCACAGGACAAACCTCAAGCATCTTAAAGAGAGGAACTTGGGCTTAACTGCCAGTGGAAGTCTGACAGAGGAAGTTTTATAAGAGACAAATCTGAGAACAAGACGAAAAGAGGAAAGAGATCACATGTAATCACCCAAACCAGGAGAGACAGATTTCAGGTTAAAATTAACTGCAGCAGGGAGGAGAAAGATGAGGATAAAATGATAAATGGTAAGTCTGTGCAGTAACAG